>NC_082638.1:49236250-49890000 GCF_002263795.3 Bos taurus
CAAAATATCCAGGATCCAGTTCCAGCATAAGCCCTTCCAATCAATATTCTGAACTGATTTCCTTTAGAATTGACTCCTTTCATTTCCTTGCAGTCCAAGGGACTCTCAAGTGTTTTCTCTAACACCACATATCAATAGCATCGATTCCTTGGAGGTCAAGATTCTTTAGGTCCAATTCTCATCTCTTTACATAGCTTTGACTAGACTGACCTTTGTCTGCTTTATAATGTGCTGTCCAGCCTGTTTGTAACTTTTCTTCTAAGGAGAAAGCATATTTTAATTTCCTGAACAGAGTCACCATCTTCAGTGATTTTGGAACCTGCTCCCCCCAAATAGTTTCTCACTGTTTCCATTGGTTTCCCATCTTTATGTCACGAAGTGATGGGACCAGATGCCATGAATCTCATTTTGAATGTTGAGTTTTAAGTCACCTTAATCACTCTCCTCTTTTACTTTCCTCAAGAGACTCCGTAGTTCTTTCCATGTTCTGCCACATGAATCGTGTCATCTGCATATCTGATGTTATTGATATTTCTCCCAGCAAAGTTGATTCCAAACCCTGTTGCATTCAGTCTGGCATTTTGTGTGATGAACTCTTCATGTAAGTTCAATAAAGAGGTTGACAGTACAGCCTTGAAATATTCCTTTCCCAACTCAGAACCTGTCTGTTGTTCCATTTCCTTTTCTGACTGTTGCTTCTTGAGCTGCATACAGATTTATCAGGAGGCATATAACATACTCTAGTAGTCCCATGTTTAGAAGAATTTAAAATGTTTTGTTGTGATCTACACAAACAAGTCTTTGGCATAGTCAAAAAGGAGTAGATGTTTTTTTGGTGCTCTCTGGCTTTTTTTTTTTCTTTTTTTTTTTTTTTGTATCAAATATTTTATTTTATTTATTTTTTTATTTATTTTTAAAAGAAAATCCATCCTGAACCCTCCTCCCTCCTCCCTCCCGATACCATCCCTCTGGGTCATCCCAGTGCACCAGTCCCAAGCATCCAGCATCGCGCATTGAACCTGGACTGGCATCTCATTTCATACATGACATTTCACATGTTTCAATGCCATTCTCCCAAATCTTGCCACCCTGTCCCTCTCCCACGGAGTCCATAAGCCTGTTCTATACATCAGTGTCTCTTTTGCTGTCTCGTATACAGGGTTATCGTAACCATCTTTCTAAATTCCGTATATATGCGTTAGTATACTGTATTGGTGTTTGTCCTTCTGGCTTACTTCACTCTGTATAATAGGCTCCAGTTTCATCCACCTCATTAGAACTGATTCAAATGTATTCTTTTTAATGGCTGAGTAATACTCCATTGTGTATATTTACCACAGCTTTCTTATCCATTCATCTGCTGATGGACATCTAGGTTGTTTCCATGTCCTGGCTATTATAAACAGTGCTGCGATGAACATTGGGGTACACGTGTCTCTTTCCCTTCTGGTTTCCTCCGTGTGTATGCCCAGCAGTGGGATTGCTGGATCATAAGACAGTTCTATTTCCAGTTGTTTAAGGAATCTCCACACTGTTCTCCATAGTGGCTGTACTAGTTTGCATTCCCACCAACAGTGTAAGAGGGTTCCCTTTTCTCCACACCCTCTCCAGCATTTATTATTTGTAGACTTTTGGATCGCAGCCATTCTGACTGGTGTGAAACGGTATCTCATAGTGGTTTTGATTTGCATTTCTCTGATAATGAGTGATGTTGAGCATCTTTTCATGTGTTTGTTAGCCATCTGTATGTCTTCTTTGGAGAAATGTCTATTTAGTTCTTTGGCCCATTTTTTGATTGGGTCATTTATTTTTCTGGAGTTGAGCTGGAGGAGTTGCTTGTATATTTTTGAGATTAGTTGTTTGTCGGTTGCTTCATTTGCTATTATTTTCTCCCATTCTGAAGGCTGTCTTTTTACCTTGCTAATAGTTTCCTTTGATGTGCAGAAGCTTTTAAGTTTAATTAGGTCCCATTTGTTTATTTTTGCTTTGATTTCCAATATTCTGGGAGGTGGGTCATAGAGGATCCTGCTGTGATTTGTGTCGGAGAGTGTTTTGCCTATGTTCTCCTCTAGGAGTTTTATAGTTTCTGGTCTTACGTTGAGATCTTTAATCCATTTTGAGTTTATTTTTGTATATGGTGTTAGAAAGTGTTCTAGTTTCATTCTTTTACAAGTGGTTGACCAGATTTCCCAGCACCACTTGTTAAAGAGATTGTCTTTAATCCATTGTATATTCTTGCCTCCTTTGTCAAAGATAAGGTGTCCATATGTGCGTGGATTTATCTCTGGGCTTTCTATTTTGTTCCATTGATCTATATTTCTGTCTTTGTGCCAGTACCATACTGTCTTGATAACTGTGGCTTTGTAGTAGAGCCTGAAGTCAGGTAGGTTGATTCCTCCAGTTCCATTCTTCTTTCTCAAGATCGCTTTGGCTATTTGAGTTTTTTTGTATTTCCATATAAATTGTGAAATTATTTGTTCTAGCTCTGTGAAGAATACTGTTGGCAGCTTGATAGGGATTGCATTGAATCTATAAATTGCTTTGGGTAGTATACTCATTTTCACTATATTGATTCTTCCAATCCATGAACATGGTATATTTCTCCATCTATTAGTGTCCTCTTTGATTTCTTTCACCAGTGTTTTATAGTTTTCTATATATAGGTCTTTAGTTTCTTTAGGTAGATATATTCCTAAGTATTTTATTCTTTCCGTTGCAATGGTGAATGGAATTGTTACCTTAATTTCTCTTTCTGTTTTCTCATTATTAGTGTATAGGAATGCAAGGGATTTCTGTGTGTTGATTTTATATCCTGCAACTTTACTATAATCATTGATTAGTTCCAGTAATTTTCTGGTGGAGTCTTTAGGGTTTTCTATCTAGAGGATCATGTCATCTCCAAATAGTGAGAGTTTTACTTCTTCTTTTCCAATTTGGATTCCTTTTATGTCTTTTTCTGCTCTGATTGCTGTGGCCAAAACTTCCAAAACTATGTTGAATAGTAATGGTGAAAGAGGGCACCCTTGTCTTGTTCCTGACTTTAGAGGAAATGCTTTCAATTTTTCACCATTGAGGATAATGTTCGCTGTGGGTTTGTCATATATAGCTTTTATTATGTTGAGGTATGTTCCTTCTATTCCTGCTTTCTGGAGAGTTTTTATCATAAATGGGTGTTGAATTTTGTCAAAGGCTTTCTCTGCATCTTTTGAGATAATCATATGGTTTTTGTTTTTCAATTTGTTAATGTGGTGTATTACATTGATTGATTTGCGGATATTGAAGAATCCTTGCATCCCTGGGATAAAGCCCACTTGGTCATGGTGTATGATCTTTTTAATATGTTGTTGAATTCTGATTGCTAGAATTTTGTTTAGGATTTTTGCATCTATGTTCATCAGTGATATTGGCCTGTAGTTTTCTTTTTTTTTGTGGGATCTTTGTCAGGTTTTGGTATTAGGGTGATGGTAGCCTCATAGAATGAGTTTGGAATGAGCAGCTCAAGTGATGAGGTGTTTGGTGAGCGCCAATGCTGCGACTTATCGCCTCCCCGCCACTCGGTTATCTGGGTATAAAACCGGCGCACCTTCTCAGGCAGATGTTAACCGTCCAGACCCCCAAGAAGTTTTAGTTAGCAAAGAAGCCTGCTTACAGTTTTATAGATAATGTCTCTCTGGGGCTGCGATTGCCCCCTTCCGGCTCTGGCTGCCTGTCACCAGAGGGGGAAGGTCTGCAGCCGGCTATCTCTGATCAATTCTTTGTTCCGTGCGCGGGCCTGGCGGTGTCTTAGGTTGGGGCTGGCTTTTCACGTTGTAGATATCCCACAGTCTGGTTTGCTCGCCCAAATTATTTTGCTCAGATAGTGCTCAGGGTATTCAGGCCAGATTCTTACTCTAAGCGATGCAGCCCGTGCTGCACCTCCCTGTCCAGCCCCGCTTGTTAATGGCGCGTGCAGGCGTCTACCGTGCTTCTCCGCTGGGGGAGTTACCGTAGGACTCGCAATCTTCGAGTTTTAATTGTTTATTTATTTTTTCTTCCTGTTATGTTGCCCTCTGTGCTTCCAAAGCTCGGCACAGATTCGGCAGTGAGAAGGTTTCCTGGTGTTTGGAAACTTCTCTCTTTTTAAGACTCCCTTCCCGGGACGGAACTCCGTCCCTCCCTCTTTTGTCTCTTTTTTTGTCTTTTATATTTTTTCCTACCTCCTTTCGAAGAGTTGGATTGCTTTTCTGGGTGCCTGATGTCCTCTGCCGGCATTCAGAAATTGTTTTGTGGAATTTACTCGACGTTTAAATGGTCTTTTAATGAATTTGTGGGGGAGAAAGTGTTCTCCCCGTCCTACTCCTCCGCCATATTGGCTCCTCCTCCTCTGGCTTTTTTGATAACCCAATGGGTGTTGGTAATTTGATCTCAGGTTCTTCTGACCTTTCTAAATCCAGCTTGAACATCTGGAAGCTCATGGTTCACATTCTATTGAAGCCTGGCTTTGGGAATTTTGAGCAGTACTTTGCGAATGTGTGAGATGAGTGAAGTTAAGTAGTAGTTTGCACACTCGATGGATTGCCTTTTATTGCGGTTGGAATGAAAACTGAACTTTTCCAGTGGTCTGGCCACAGCTGTGTCTTCCAAATCTGCTGGCATATAGAGGGCAGCACACTCACAACATCATCTTTTAGAATTTGAAAGAGCTCAACTGAATTCCACCACCTCCACGAGCTTTGTTTGTAGTTATGCTTCTAAAGTCCGACTTGACTTTGCATTCCAGGACGTCTGGCTCTAGGTGAGTGATCACACCATTGTGCTTAACTGGATCATGCAGATCTTTTGTGCATATTTCATCTGTGTATTCTTCCCTCCTCTTCTTAATAACTTCTGCTTCTGTTACATCCGTACCATTTCTGTCCTTTATTGTGCCCCTCTTTGCATGAAATTTGCCCTTGGTATCTCTGATTTTCTCGAAGAGATCTGTAGGATTTCCCATTCTATTTATTTCCTCTATGAACTGGTATTGATAACTGAGGAAGGTTTAATCTCTCCTTGCTATTCTTTGGGTCTCTGCATTCAAATGGGTATTGTTTTCATTTTCTCGTTTTTGTTTAGCGTCTTTGGTCTTTTCAGATCTTTGTAAGGCCTTATCACTTTGTTATTTTGCATTTCTTTTATATGGGAATGGTCTTTATCCCTGATTACTGTACAATGTCACACCTCCACCCATAGGTCTTCAGGCACTCTGTCTATCAGATAGAATCCCCTGAATCTATTTATCACTTCCACTGTATAATCATAAGCGTTTTGATTTTGCACCTGTAAAATATGCTAATCCCCTATTTCATGCAGAGAAATCGTCACCCAGACTTTTTTCAAAGAAATACAGAGAACTCTTTCTGTTATTCAGGAAATACATGAAATATAGCTGTACCTATTTGATGTTTTAGCTCAGATATCAATTTCTGATTCATTGAAAATTCCCTATTTCATGTGTACAGCTCAGTTCAGTTTAGTTCAGTCACTCAGTCATGTCTGACTCTTTGCGACCCCATGAATTGCAGTATGCCAGGCTTCCCTATCCATCACCATCTCCCGGAGTTCATTCTAACTCACTTCCATCGAGTCAGTGATGCCGTCCAACCGTCTCATACTCTGTCATCCCCTTTTCCTTCTGTCCCCAATCTCTCCCATCATCAGAGTCTTTTCCAATGAGTCAACTCTTCCCATGAGGTGGCCAAAGTACTAGAGTTTCAGCTGTAGCATCAGTCCTTCCAAAGAAATCCCAGGGCTGATCTCCTTCCAAATGCACTGGTTGGATCCCCTTGCAGTCCAAGGGACTCTCAAGAGTCTTCTCCAACACCACAGATCAAAAGCATCAATTCTTCAGTGCTCAGCAATCTTCACAGTCCAACTCTCACATCCATATATGAAGACTGGAAAAACCATAGCCTTGACTAGACGAACCTTTCTTGGCAAAGTAATGTCTCTGCTTTTGAATATGCTATCTAGCTTGGTCATAACTTTTCTTCCAAGGAGTAAACGTCTTTTAATTTCATGGCTGCAGTCATCATCTGCAGTGATTTTGCAGCCCCCAAAAATAAAGTCTGACACTGTTTCCACTGTTTCACCATCTATTTCCCATGAAGTGATGGAACCAGATGCGATGATCTTCGTTGTCTTAATGTTGAGCTTTAAGCCAACTTTTTCACTCTCCTCTTTCACTTTCTTCTAGAGGCTTTTTAGTTCCTCTTCTCTGCCATAAGGGTGGTGTCATCTGTATATCTGAGGTTATTGATATTTCTCCCAGAAATCTTGATTCCAGCTTGCACTTCTTCCAGCCCACTGTTTCACATGATGCACTCTGCATGTAATTTAAATAAGCAGGGTGACAATATATAGGCTTGCGATCCTCCTTTTCCTAATTGGAACCAGTCTGTTGTTCCATGTCCAGTTCTAACTGTTTTTTCCTAACCTGCATATAGGTTTCATGTGTACAAATCTAGAAAAAGTTTCATATGTGAATAGTCGAGATTTCATATTTCATATGAGAACATTTCTCCCCAGATTGTTAAATGTGAAATACACAGAATTCCAAGTCTCATATCAGAAGACCTTCATTCAAGCTTTCTTGATGGAAATATACAGAATTTCAGAGCTCAAGCATGAAAATCTGTGGGAAAATTCTACATTTCTTGTAGGAGAATGAATGCACTTTTTTCAAATGTGAAGTAGACAGTATTCAATATTTCATGAAGGAAAGACAGCACAAAGATTTTCAAATGAGAAATATGAAAAAATTCCATATCTCATGTGAGAAATCCTGTGACCATATTTTGATATGTGAAATAGACATTTTCATATTTCCTGTCAAAGAATCTGCATCCTGATTTTCATATCTCTAATGTGAAAAATTCCACATTTTAATAAGAAAATATTGTATGTATACTTTCATGTGAGATGTACAGAGAATTCCACATTTCAAGTTGGAAAAATTGTCCCCAGATTTGTATATGTGACTAATAGAGAATTTTATATTTCACATTCTGGAAGATACATCTAGATTTTCAAATGTGAAACTGAGAATTTCATCTTTTATGAAGGACTATGTCATTTCAGATGTCTGTACTTGAAACAGATAATACCTTCATCAAGAGGCGCCTTAATTCCTATTATTCTTCTGTCATTTGGGTGTTGTCATCTGGATAACTAAGTTATCATATCGCCCACATAAATTTTGTGTCTAGCTTGAGATTCATCTAGGATTTTATTTTTTCATGAGGTCCTCTGCACAGAAGTCAAATAACCAGGGCAACACTAGATAGCTTTGACTTATTCCTTTCCCGATTTTGAATCACTTCATTGTCCCGTGTCCAGGTCTAACTGTTGCAAATTTAATAGCGTACACATTTCCCAGGAGACAGGTAAGGAATTCTGATGTTCTTTTCTCTAAGAATTTTCCAAAATTACTTTTCTTTTTCAATGGTTTGTGTGTGATTCACAGTGTCCAAGTCATTAGCAGAAACAATTAAGCAGATATAGATGATTGTATAGTCTATACATCAATTTATGTGTACCTGTTATGACTGAATCACTAACTACACATTTCTGTGTTTTTTTGTTTGTTTATTTTTTGGTCATTGTTGTTATTGTTGTTTTCTCTCTTTATCAAGTAGTCAAGTACCAAGTAGTCAAGTCAAGTATGAACTTGCCAACTTATTCTACAGGAATTAAATTATGCCCATGGCAGTCTCTGACCCTTGAGACTCGCTGAATGGAATTAAGCTTTGAGATTTGAAATCAGACATCGGTACTCTGGGAAAATGTCAGGAACATTCAAAATATAGCTAGATATATTCAAGTGCTGACTTTTTGAGCCCAGTTATGCTATTATATTTTATGTGGAATGTTCTGCATTTCTTCATGCTGATGACAATTTATCATTAAGAGAAATTTTCTAGGGGGAAAACAACAACAACAACAAATGTGCTTGATTGCATGTTGGAAGTCAAAGTAATACCAGTTACGTGTGTACGTAAGCAACGTCCCATCAAACAGAGTAATTCATGTCCACTAATGTTTCATGTTTTGCTGTCAAGGAAAAAGAATAATAGAGCTTTCCAGGAAACACTGAGAAGTTCAAAGAAGGCAGAAATGTAGAAGGATATGAAATGCACCTCTCTCAATGTATAGATCAGAAGTAACACTTCTACATGGTCAATAGTTTTCCCAGAGCATCAGATAAATACTAGCAGAAGACCCTAGTCCCCAGAGTGTTCCATGTGGGTTTCAGACATACCTGGGTGGGAAGGAATTAAGATGGGAAAAGAAGTATAAGAGGAAGCAAAACAAAACCTGAGCCTTGTGGTGGGAGATGGAGAAGCAGGGAAGAGATTTCCAGAATGAGGCAAGCCCCTTCAGTAAAGGGTAAATTGCTTTGGACTGAAAGGAAGCAAGGTAAGACAGCTGATGAAATATTATTTATATAGAGCAAAAGTTACACAGATAATGTGTGTCGTGGCTCTATATGGCCCAAACTGCAATGCAGCTCAACCAGTGTGCATGGGGTCTGGAAGCTGGACACAGGATTTAGAGTGCCATCCTGGGAGAGGACTGTTGTTGGCTATGTGGAGATGGCCTGAAGGAGAAAGGGTGACAGAGAATGAGATGGCTGGATTGCATCACCAATGCAATGGACACGAACTTGGGCAAACTTCAGGAAATGGTGAGGGACAGGGAGGTCTGGCACACTGTGGTCCATGGAGTTGCAGATACAACTGGGCAAATGAACAACAACAATTTCTTGAGATAAAGCTGTTCCAGGGGGAGTAGAAGAGGAAAACATTTGTGAGAACAATGGAAGCGCCAAGTTCTCCCCTAGAGACGGAGGAAGTGGGAAGAGTCTGGCCACCTGGATTAGTGCTCTCCTGAAAGGTGTGCCTTCTGGCCACCTTGTAGAGTCCACTTCTCACACAGCCCTGATCTGTAGTCAGCAGGCACCAGCATGTGTCCTGAGGGCCTGACCTCCTACTGGGTACCAGGTTCTCAGTTGGTGTGAGATGCCCAGCCCTGTTGGTGGATGCTCAGGCTGACCACATGTCACTCCATAGCCACAAGCCCAAGGGAGCTTCCTCCTTGACCACAGCAATGGACCTGAACTGGACTCAGCCTTGGGGTTGTCTATGGAAGGAAAGGTGGGAAAGGTCATGTCTGTCTTTTGTTTGTTTGTTTGTTTGTTTTCTATTGTTGGCCAGCCAGTGCAGCTTGCAGGATCTTAGTTCCCCAACTATGTATAGAATCCCTGCCCTCAGCAGTGAAAGTGCAGAGTCCTAACCACTCCAGGACTACCAGAGAGTTCCTAGTAGGTCATTTCTTGAGCCTGGCAGATGGCCCAGAAGTCTGACGTTGGCTGCTGAGAGGCAGCCTTCTATGGGTGAGGCTTGGGTGAAGTCACAAAACATCCCTCTCTCCCTGATCTCTGGGAGCCCTGTGACCATGGCCCATATCATAGAAACTTCTGGAGGTAGAGAGAACTGAAGGACGACATACCCCCTCCCCACTCATATTCCTTTCCTGGCTACAGACCCAAAGGCCTTCCAATAAATTCATCTGCTCTCAACCCATCTACAGAAAGCATGCTGTCCTCCTTCCTGGAAACCTTCCCTGAAGAAAAGGTTGAAATCATGTCCTCTGCTTCTTCCTAACATAACATGTGAAGGCTTTTCTGTACATCCAGTGTTAAGCTTATGCTAGACAGCTATGGGTTTTCTTCCTTTTTTTTTTTTTTATTTTTTGTTAAAACACATACTCCCCTTCACAACCAGGATGGTTTGAGCACAGGCCTTGCTCTGTTCTCAAGGCTCTGTCCCTCACAGTCTAGGAGAGAAGTAAAGAAAGTTGGGGCCAGAATGAGAGTTGGGTGGGGACTTTTAGCAGCAGTGGTCTGCAAGAAGGGGTCCACAGGAGCAGGCTGTGTCCTGGAAAATCTGGGTGGGTGGGCATTTGTTGATGTTTAGAAGTCACCTGGGAGCTGAGTCATCACCTGCATACTCCCCACCTGTCCTTGAGGTGAGCCCTCCCCAGGGACTCCTGATCTAAAGAACGCATTAATGTACTAAGGTGGCCACAAGATATACAAGAGACCTAAACAACAGGAAATTGTTTTCTCCCAGTTCTGGAGGCTAGAAGTCCAGGATCAAGGTGTTGACAGTGTGGTTTCTCGGGAGATCTCTTTCCCTGATGCACAAACAGCTGCATTCTTGTGTCCTCCTGTCCCTTTATGTCCATGCATCCTTGATGTCTTGTGTGTCCTAATTTCCTTTTTTTTTTTTTTTTTTTTTCTGGCCATGCTGCTTCACTTCTGGGTCTTAGTTTCCAGTCCAGGGATTGAAATGGGGCCCTTGGCCGTGAAAATTCTGAGCCCTAACCACTGGCCTTGCAGGGAATTCTGCTCTCTCTTTTTATGTAGAGAACCATCAGATTGGACTAGGGCTTACCCTAGTGCCTTCGTTGAGTTTAACTACCTTGTTAAGAATATCATCTACAAATATAGTCACATTCCAAAGTGTAGGGGGATAGGACTTCTACAGATAATTTTTTAAATGAATTAATTTATTTGATGGCACCAATTGTTAGTTGTGGCATGTGGGGTCTTTGGACTTCCTGGCAGCACGTGGGATCTAGTTCCCTGACCAGGGACTGAAGTCCAGCCCCCTGCACTGGGAGTGGAGAGCTTTAGCCACTGGATCATTGGGAAAGTCCCCTCAACATATGGATTTTGTAGGACACAATGAAGCCCAAAACAGGGTTGATGGTAGGGTGATGTGCCTGGCTACACATTGTGGTGTAGCTTCACGTTGCACCCTACCTGCTCCTTACAAATATCTGAGACGCTTAGTAACGTTGACTCCCTGGTCCCATTCCTGGAGATACTTATTCTGTGGGTATGGAGTAAGATCGGCAAAATCAACCAGAACTTTTCAAAATCAATCAGTACTTTTCAAAACTCTCTAGTACTCACTGTTTAATATGGACACCTTAAGCAGCCTGGGCAACACCTGGAGTTTGTGAGAAACGCAAGACTCTCAGGCCCCACTCACAACTGTTGGACGAGAATATGTTTTTACACAAGACACGTAGGGAAATCCTTAGATTCACTGAGGGTTACAAAGCACAGCCCAGGAGATTTGCAAGTGTGGCCCAAACTGAGAAGTTTGGATCCAGATCTCTGAGCTTTGCTTATACCCTAACTTCCTTTAGTACGAAGGACATCCAGAAGCCCCAGGACAGAGTGTGGAGGTCCTAGAATCTCTGAAGAGTGGTGGGGAGGATGAAGCTCCCAGCTCAAGGTACAACATCTGATTGGTTTATTGAATTACCAATAACACGCTTCTCCCAAGGCAGGTGCTCAGTGTGTCACATGAAGAAAAAATTAATTCCTGACCCTCAACCCTCAGGGTCTCCTGAAGGAGTAGATTCTTGGATATTTTAAGCATGTTTTTACTGTTGTTTGGGTTCCCCTTGTGCCTCAGCTGGTAAAGAATCTGCCTGCAATGTGGGAGACCTGAGTTTGATCCCTGGGTTGGGAAAATCCCCTGGAGACAGGAAAGGCTACCCAGTCCAGTATTCTAGCCTGGACGTTTCCATGGACTGTATATAGTCCATGGGGTCAGGAAGGGTCAGACACGACTGAGGAACTTTCACTTTCACTGTTGTGGTTTAGTTGCTAAGTTGTGTCTGAGTCTTTTGTGACCCCATAGACTGTAGCCTGCCAGGCCCCTCTGTCCATGGTATTTCCCAGGCAAGAATACTGGACTGGGTTGCCATTTCTTCCTCCAGGAGATCTTTCCAACCCTTTCATTGAAACCAGGTCTTCTGCATTAACAGGTGGATTCTTAACTGCTGAACCACCAGAGATCAATCTTTCCCAAAGTATTGGATGATTTTACACCCTGGGACTCACGTCACATCAGAATCAAGTGAGGCAAACATTGAACTTTCAGATGCCCAGGCCCCCTCCTCAGGCAATTTTAGTTTCTTAGGTATGATATGCAGCCCTGGAATCTCTATGTTTAATAATGTCCCAGGTGATTCTGAGATTTGAACAATCTTTAGAAGCATATGAAAATGAAAGTGTTAGTCATCCAGTTGTGTTTGACTCTTTGCAAACCCATGGATAGTAGTTCCCCAGGCTCCTCTATCCATGGAATTCTCGAGGCAAGCATACTGAAGTGGATAGCCATTCCCTTCTCCAGGAGATCTTCCTGAACCAGGGATCAAACTCCGGTCTCCTCTACTGCAGGCAGACTTTTTACTGTCTGAGCCATTAGGGAAGCCTAGAAGCATAAATATGTAGTCAACATTTTCCTTCCTTTCCCCTAAGTTTTTGCAAACATTTTAAAATTGACATCCAAAATGTTTTTATTGTAAGTGTAAACACAGCAAAGGATGTACCTTTGGGCATACAATAAAAATAAACCCTTTAAGTAATCAAACTAGGAATTCCCTGGCAAGCCAGCGTTTACTGCTCAATGCTATCACTCTGGTGATCTGGGTTCAGTCCCCGGTCAGGAAACTAAGATCCTGCAGGAAGTCTCATGGTGTATCCATAAATAAATAAAACTGTTAATATCATGCCTACAAATACATCCAGAAGAATGTAAAGAGCATAGAGTTCAAAAATATATATATTTTTATTCATTTATTTGGCTGCCTCGAGTCTTAGTCATGGCATGCAGGATCCTTTGTCCTTTCTACTGCCCTCTGGTATATGGGATCTTAACCACCATGTATTAAACGCACATTCCCTACATTGGAAGGCAGATTCTCAACCCATGGACCACGAGGGAAGTCCCTAGCCTTGGGTTTTGATACTCACCAACATTGCAGAAGGCCATGGCAAGGCAATCCAGCATTTTTGCCTGGAGAAGTCCATGGATAGAGGAGCCTGGCTGGCTACAGTCTATGGGGTCGCAAGAAGTCAGACACAACTGAGCAACTAGGCACAGCACTCACCATCAACCGTCTTAAAAGAGTCTAAAACGAGCTCTTTCTAATGGTCGGTTCTGTATTTTTTTCCCCTGCTTCATTGAGATGTAATGGACACATATTGTGTAAATTTAAGGTGAACACATGTTGATTTGATAAGAACAGTGTTTTTGATGTTATATCTGGTTACAACACTTGAGATCACGTTCATCAGTGAAGTTCATTTTTGTTCTAATTCAGTGACTCTGTTACCTTATAAGGAATGGAAATACACATATTTCTACTCTGAAACCCTCCCTCCCTCTATGTATCTGTGTGCACAGGGTTGTAAAGGCAGTGGGAAGGAAAGCTTGAGATATAATCTTGGTGGTGCAAAGGGGAAGGAGAGAGAAGACGGGGAGTGAGTGAGGAAGGCAGAAGGATGGGGACCAGGGTGTGACCTGACACCCCTGACCTGGTTTAAGAAAGCATGAGCCCCTGCCTAGAAAAAGCTCCTGGGGTTCAGCATGAAGATCCACAGTGAGGACCCCTGAAATCCAGCAGGTGCTGAGTCTTCAAGTGCAGATCATTTGGGAGTAAGCTTGCTTTCTGCTCTCCTCACCATGCCCACACGCCCCCAACCCACCACCCTTGCTCCCAGAAGAGGACAGGGGTTTGCTGTTTGCAGCTGGAGAATTTTCTGGTATTGGAGGTGAACCCCTGATTTTTCCATTCCTGATACCAGCCCGAGCTCTGTTGGAATAGCTATGTGGACCACCTTCCCCTGCCCTTAAGCTATTGAATCCCAAATAACTAAAGATGCAGATAAACTGGAGATAAGATGGTGGGCCTCTGGATGCCAGAGAGGGAAGTGGGGACTCTCACCACCCTGAGACCTGGAAAACAGCCCCTGGGTGGGGCCCTGCAGCCGCACCCACATTCTTTCCTCTCATTAACAATTTGGTAGAAAAGTTTCTAGTTGAAAGATCCCATGGGGAAAAACTGGCTCAGAAACCTGATTGGAGCACCATTTGGATACTATGGATTGGATTAGAATGGGCTTTCAAAGGCTTGGAATCTCCTGATCCAGCCTCACTGAGAAAAGGCTTTTGGAGAGCCAGGTAGGAGTTTCATGGACACTGGACACAGGAAGCAGTGCTGATATTTCCAGAGAAATCTTTCTGGGGCGTGGAGACAGAGATACTCCAGCTTCATCCTCCAGTGGGACTCAGAATAAGAAGTGTTTAGCTGCACTGAGTCAACTGGACTTCAGGAGCTGGTGAGCCATGGGGTTTGGAATGCTTCATTTTGTTCTCTACAGCCATGAGTGTGCAAAATTGCTCTGTAAAGGCCTAGAGAGTAAACGGGCATTAAGCGCCAATGCAGTCTCTGCCATTAGCAGAGTGAAATAGCCTCGGGTACCCACTCCAGTGTTCTTGCCTGGAGAATCCCAGGGACAGGGGAACCTGGTGGGCTGCTGTCTATGGGGCCACACAGAGTCGGACACGACTGAAGTGACTTAGCAGCAGCAGCAGCAGCAAATGATCACGGCTGTGTTCCAATAAAACTTTATTTGTGACACTGAAATTTAGATATCCTATAATTTTCACATATCGCAAAATATTCCTTTGTTTGCCCCCAAATTAAAAAAATGTAAAAATATTAAATATATTTTTAAAAGTTAAAAAAAAAAAAAAAAAAAAAACTAAAACCTAAAAATCATTCTTAGCTTGCTGGTTGGGAGAAAAAGCAAACAGGAAGCAAGCCAATTTGTAAATTCCTGTTTAAACCATTTGCCTATATAATGCAGCTAGCATCCCATTAGTGACTTGTGACATGAATTTAGTAGGCTGGATTCTGCTTATGAAAAACAGAAATTTCCATTAAATCTAAGATGACATCAGCTGTAAAATGCAGCATTATTCCTTTTCTTTTTTTTTTTTTTTCTGCCACACCCAGTGGCATGTGGGATCATAGGTCTCTGACAGGGATTGAAGCCATGACCCTGGCCTGGAAGTGAGGAGTCTTAAATACTGGATCACCAGGGAAGTCCCACAGAATTATTTTTCATACCACTATAAAATATACACATATATACATATGTATGTGTGTGTGTTCAGTTGCTTCAGTAATGTTTGACTCCTTGCAACACTATGGACTTGGAGAAGGCAATGGCACCCCACTCCAGTACTCTTGCCTGGAAAATCTCATGGACGGAGGACCCTGGTGGGCTGCAGTCCATGGGGTCGCTGGGAGTCGGGCACGACTGAGCGACTTCACTTTGACTTTTCACTTTCATGCATTGGAGAAGGAAATGGCAACCCACTCGTGTTCTTGCCGGGAGAATCCCAGGGACAGTGGAGCCTGGTGGGCTGCTGTCTCTGGGGTCACACAGAGTCGGACACGACTGAAGCCACTTAGTAGCAGCAGCAGCAGCAGCAACGCTATGGACTGTAGCCCACCCGGCTCCTCTGTCCATAGGATTCTTCAGGCAGGAATACTGCAGTGGGTTGCCATGCCCTCCTCCAGGGGGTCGTCCTGACCCAGAGATGGAACCTGCATCTCTTACATCTTTTGCATTGTCAGGAGAGACCTTTACCGCTAGGGCTATCATTTATACACAACCAAACTATAATATGCTGCTGATGAAATGTGATCTGGTATCAGAAATGGTCAAATGTAAACTGTAGAATGTCCCTTAATGTCAATGAAACGTGTTAACAGCATGGAAGCTATCAACAAATGTATTATATGGAGAGAAATTGTGTTACAAACCTTTTATTTCAATGACCACTACTGCCCCTGTCAGCATCCAACTACATACTGGCTGACTTTCTCCCTTGCATGATACTTTTAATTCATTAAGATTTGGAATTCATTAAATGCTTGGAGAAATTGCTTGTCAGCTTCTTTGCTAAGATCAAGTGTAAGAACCTGGGGAGCCAGGAATTAGTGGGTCAAGCCTGTGGTACAGATAAAGATTGTATTCATAACAGCTACTGTTTATTTATGCAGCAGACATGTAGCACTGACAGACACCAGAACTTGTTCTAGAAACAACAATACAGCAACCCAATAGCTCTGGAGTTGAATATGGCATGTGAGTTGGGGGAGGCTGTGATTTCTGACATCAGGGTCAGGGAAGCCTGGCAGAGATTGTGGACTGAAGCAGGTCAGGAGTTGGGTGACAGTACTTGAGACAGTGTCCAAGGCAGGGGGAGTAGCAGAAGTCCTGAGAAGGCCCTGTCCTCTCTCCTTGGTACCCTTGGGAGATTGGGTCTGGGAACCCTGCACCCACAGATACCAAAATCCATGGATGCTCAAGTTCCTTATATAAAATGGTATAGTCTTTGCACGTAACTTAAGGGGATGCTCCCACATAGTTTAAATCATCTCCACATTCCTTGTAATACCTAATACAATGCCAATGCTGTGTAAATAGTTTCAAGTACAATGTACATGCTATATATATACACATATATGTATATGCATATACATGTATGTGTATATATGCATATGTATGTATTTTGTATGTATGTATGTATGTGTGTGTATGTATATGTATATATAGTTGCCAGCATGAGGCAGGTTCAAGTTTTGCTATGAGAACTTTCTGGAATTTTTTTTTTTATATATTTTTGATCCATGTATAGAGTCTGGTGCCTTCTGGACTCAGAGAATGGAGGGAGTGAGGGGCACCCCCAAGGGACAGCTGGGGGCTTTTTTGGACATTTTATGTTGGTCAGCATTTCTGAGTGAGATTGGAGATCTATAAGCAAAGTGGTGCCTACCAGCTCTCCTGTAGAGTTTAACAGGAGCACTGGGGCCACTATGGGGAGACAAGGCAAAAGTAGGGTCTGGAGAAGGAAGTTTAAAATGATCATGTCACTTAACTGAGTTTGAGATGTTTCCTTATGTCTAAGGGTGTTAATAGTTATCTCAATGTTTCAGCTGATGATTAAATCAGGTACTAATTTTGTCTTTTGGAAGAAATATAATCATCACCACTTATCTGCAGAGAATAAGTTCCAAGACCCCCAGTGGACATCTGTAACCACACATAGTATCAAACCCTATATACACAATGGTTTTTCTATACAAACATACCTGTGATGCAGTTTATTTTATAAAAGAACAGTAAGAGATTGGCAACTTCCTAATAATAACAGGAAAGTGAAAGTGAAGTTGCTCAGTCGTGTCCAACTCTTTGCAACCTGATGGACTGCAGCTTACTATGCTCCTCTGTGATGGGATTTCCCAGGCAAGAATTCTGGATTGGGTTGCCATTTCCTTCTCCAGGGATGGAACCCAGGTCTCCTGAATAGTAGCAGACACTTTACCATCTGAGCCACCAGGGAAGGTGTAATAATAACATAGAACAATTATAACAACATATTTTTATAACAGTTTTGTGAATGTAGTCTCTATGTAAAATATATTACTGAACTAATTTCGTGATTTTTTTTTCACCCTAACTATGCACTATGCTCTGTGGCCATACCTTTTGCAGTTTGCAGTTTGACAGCAAAACTAACCCAGATTTCTTTTCTCTGCTTCACATTCACCACAGATATTAGCAACCTCAGCATACTTTTTTTTCTTTTTATATCAAATTGAGAACTTTGATCTTTTCACTTAAAGGTAGCACTTAAAGGATTCTCTCTGGCATGTCTAAATAACCAACATCACTCCACTTACGGTTTGGGGCCATTATTGAGTAAAATAAGGGTGACTTGGTCACAAGCTCTGTGACATCTCAACAGTCATTGTGGTAACCGAGTGACAAATGGGTGAGATGTGCAGGACTAAGTTCGATTCACATTTCTGGGCAGGAGGAAGCAGGATGGTGTGAGATTCCAATCCTACTCCTCAGAATGACATGCAATTTAAAACTTATGAGTTATGTATTTCTGGAGTTTTCCATTTAATATTTTCAGTGAACAACTGAGGGTTAACTGAAACCACAGAAAGTGACACCTGAGATCAGAGGGGATGACCTTGTTCTGTGGTTGCCTTTAGGTGGAAAAAACACTGGAAGGGGCCACTTGAAGCCAAAAGTGATTGAAAAATGGCCCATCTCTTCCTATGTGAGGAAGCACAAGCATGACCACAACCCGAGACAAAGACCGCAGGGTCCAAACCCAGAGATGAGGATAATGATGATGCTGAGGTCATCTTTGTTGGAGTGCAGCATGTCAATGAGGATGCTGAAACTCTCTTTGTCAGAGTGATTTCAAGTTCAAAGCCAGTCATTTCTAACATTTTGAACAGAGTGACCAGGGATGCATCTTCAAGAAGAAAGAAGGGCCACATGAGTCCAGATCCCTCCTGCACATTGCAACCTGCAAATCTCAGGACCCCAGCATCAGAACCAGTGGCTGTATCATTAGCTTCTCAGTCTGAATGGGGAGGAAAAAACAGTCCTGTTATTTTCGAGCCTTCATCTAAACCTGATTATAAAACGAGCTCTCTGGAAGCTGTGCTTCACAATTAAGAATTGCTCTCTCTGCGGCCTCATTGTCTATCTGGAGCTAGTCTCTCAATAGCAGGCAAGGATGAAAGTCCTCTTAATTCAAAGCAATGTCCCACTTCAGATGTAAAATGTAACAGTGGGAATCCCAAAAGACCCAAACTCAGCAATGGAATCCCAGGGGGACCTGCCTCCACCATGGCCCCTGTAGGTATTTCTCCTACAAAGGACACGATTATGACCTTGGAAGGTCTCCTGACCTCACCGAGCCATGTTCACCGCGGGGCATCATTTTCACAGACTCATGCAAATGACCAGGCATGCTTCAGTCTTATGGATCCAGACAGAACATGTAGTTGGATGGGCTGGAGAAAACGGACTTTTTGACTCTTGCAAGTCAGAGCAAGACTGTTGATCCCATGAAAGGAAATCTGATCATGTTACTTGATGACTTTTACTATGGACAGCATACAAGAGATGGGCAGTCAGAACAGAAGACTCACACAGTCTTTAAATGCCTCAGTTGCTTGAGAGTTCTAAAAAATGTCAAGTTTATGACCCATGTGAGGAACCATCTGGACCTGGAGAGGCAGAAGGGTGACAGCTGGGAAATCCACACTACCTGCCAGCACTGCCACCACCAGTTTCCCACCCTGTTCCAGTTGCAGTGTCACATTGAAAGTGTCCATGCTTCCCGGGAGCCCTCCACGGTCTGTTATATCTGTGAATTGTCCTTCAAAACAGATCAGGTTCTCTTATAGCACATGAAGGACAGTCACAAACCTGGCAAAATGCCCTATGTGTGCCGTGTTTGCAATTACAGACTGTCAGCCTTGGCCAATGTAGAGGTACGTTTTAGAATATGGCATGGAAACATGAACAATTTGCTTTGTCTGTTTTGCTTCGAAATTTTCAAACTGGTGACATTCTTCATAAATCACACTTGGAGGCACTGAAATAAGAGGGTCTTTCCATATTCCAAGTGCTGGCTACAGTGTTTGAAAATGAAGGAAAAGACGGAGCACCAAACAAAGAATCATCAGTCTTTCAAAAAGCCAGAGCAATTTTGAGGGTTGCCTCCTGAAACAGAGGTCATGATCCAAACTTCAGTTCAGCTGGGACTGAGAGAGACAGCATCCATCATTGTGAGGAACACTGACTCCCAAGTGTCACCCAGAAAAACTACAAAGAAGATTGACTACAAACACAAAATATTCCAGACGTGTTGCAGCAAGGGATCTGGCTAAAAATTAAGTTCTACCCACCTCCAGAAATTCAAAAAAGCCCTATTGAGGTTCAGCCAGCTGTACATAGAGACCCTGCCTGGCTTTTGTTGTTCAGTTTCTCAGTCGTGTCTGACTCCCTGTGACCCTATGAACTTCAGTATGCCAGGCTTCCCTGTCCATCACCATTTCCCGAAGCTTGCTCAAACTCGTTTCGTTGGGTTGCTGATGCCATCCAACCATCGTGTCCTCTGTCACACCTTCTGCTCCTGCCTTCAATAGTTCCCAGTATCAGGTTTGTTTGTTTTTTTTTTTTTCCCAATGAGTTGACTCTTCCCATCAGGAGGCCAAAGTATTGGACATTCAGCATCAGTTCTTCCACTGAATATTCAGGGTTGATTTCCCTTAGGATTGACTGGTTGGATCTCCTTCCAGTCCAAGGGACTCTCAAGAGTCTTGTCCAACATCACAGTTCAAAAGTGTCCAGTCTTTGGTGCTCAGGCTTCTTTATGGTCCAACTCTCACATCCATACATGACTAGTGGAAGAACCATAGCCTTGACTCCACTGACCTTTGTTGGCAAAGTAATGTCTCTGCTTTTTAATATGCCATCTAGGTTTGTCACAGCTTTTATTCCAAGGAGCAAGCATCTTTTAAATTCGTGGCTGCAGTCACCATCTGCAGTGATTTTGGAGCTCAAGAAAATAAAGTCTGTCACTGATTCTTTGTTTCCTCGTCTATTTGCCATGAAGTGATGAGACCTTTGACTGTGTGGACCACAACAAACTCTGGAAAATTCTTAAAGAGATGGGAATACCAGACCATCTGACATGCCTTTTGAGAAATCTGTATGCAGGTCAAGAAGCAACAGTTAGAACTGGACATGGAACAAGAGACTGGTTCTGAATAGGGAAAGGAGTATGTCAAGATTGTGTACTGTTGCCCTACTTATTTAACTTATATGCAGAGTACATCATTAAAAATGCTGGGCTGGATGAAGCACAATCTGGAATCAAGATTTCTGGGAGAAATAGCGACAACCTCAGACATGCAGATGCTGCCACACTAATAACAGAAAATGAAGATCCTCTTGATGACAGGGAAAGAGGAGAGTGAAAAGGCAGGCTTAAAACTCAATATTCAAAAAATGAACATTGTGACATCTGGTCCCATCACTTCATGGCAAACAAATGGAGAAAAAGTGAAAATAACAGCAGATCTTATTTTCTTGAACTCCAAAATCACTGTGGATGGTGAATGTAACCACAAAATTAAAAGTAGCTAGCTCCTTGGAAGAAAAGCTATGACAAACATAGATAGCATCAAAAAAAAGCAAAGGCATCACTCTGCTGACCAAAGTTGTTATAGTCAAAGCTACAGTGGCTCAGACAGTAAGGAATTCACTTGTAATGTGGGAGACCTGGGTTTGACCATGGGAAGGACATCTCTGTAGTCCAGTAGTAAGACTCAGTGCTCCCCAATTAGGGAGTCCAAATTCATTCCCTGGTCAGGGCATTAGATCCCACATACTGCTGCTAGAAATACTGCATGTGACAGTTAAAAATCCTGCCTCCCACATGCTACAGTGAAGACTGAAGAGTCCTTGTGCTGGAACTAAAACCAAGCACAGCCAAGTAAATGAATAAATATTTGAAAGAAAGAAAGAAAAAGATATGAGAATTCCCTGGTGGTTCAGTGGTTAGGACTTGATGCTTTCACTGCCAATGGCCAGGGTTCAACACCCTGGTTATGGAACTAAGATCCCACAGGTTCCGTGGCATGGCCAAACAAAAACCTAGAAAGATAAATACGGAGGAAATAACTCCCAAAGTTTGAAAATGAAGCAATATAACTTCACCCAGGCTGAGGATAGATTAAGGATTGCCAGGAACCCAAAGTGCAAAAGTGGCACCTCTGTAATTCACTACTGCTTCTAAGTCACTTCAGTCGTGTTTGACTCTGTGCAACCCCATAGGTCGCACAGCCCACCAGGTTCCCCCATCCCTGGGAACACTGGAGTGGGTTGCCATTTCCTTCTCCAATGCATGAAAGAGAAAAGTGAAAGTGAAGTCGCTCAGTCATGTCAGATTCTTAGGGATCCCATGGACTGCAGCCTACCAGGCTCCTCTGAGCATGGGGTTTTCCAGGCAAGAGTACTGGAGTGGGGTGCCATTACCTTCTCCATCTGTAACTCACAAGCTTCTTTAATATTGTGGTTTAGGCTCCTCCTACTCCTGCTTCTGAACCTGAATAACTTACTGGTCCTGAGAGAAATTGTTATGGGAAAAATAAAATACTTAAGCTGAATGATATTGAAAACAGAAAATTTTTGAGATGGAGATAAAGCAGTTTCATGTGTTAATGTGCATTACATTTGAAAAGAAGAAAGGTTGGCAAAACAATGATCTAAGTCAGTGCTATTCCCAGAAGTTTCTGCAGCAATAGAAAACTTTTAAATAATTGTTACATGTATGCCCTAATAAGGACAACCAGCTTTTCACATATATAAATGTGTATGTTTCTCTTCTCTGAGGTTACCTGTTTATATCCTTTATCTGAATTTTCAGATGGAGTGTTCACCTGGTAGGATTTTTTTTTTTTTTTGGCTTTGCTGTGAGGATTAAGGGATTTAGATCTTCAACCAGGGATGGAATCTCTGCTCCCTGCAGTGGAAGCACAAAGCCCTAACAACCAGATCACTAGGGAATTCTCAATGAATATGTTTCTATGTCCTTGTCTAATATGCCACTTTGGAGATGTTAAAATGTAGCTAGTGTGACTGAGGTATTAAATCTTTGTGTGTGTTCAGCAGCTTCAGTCCTGTCTGACTCTTTGTGACCTCATCAGTGTAGCCTGCCAGGCTCCTCTCTCCATGGGATTACCCAGGCAATAATATGGGCAGGGGTCGCCATTTCCCTTTCCAGGGGATCTTCCTGAACCTGGGTGTCTTTTACATCTCCTGCATTGGGAGGCAAGTTCTTTACCACTAGCACCACCTGGGAAACCTCTTAAATCTTTACTTTACTTTAATTAAATTAATTTAAAATGAAAAGATATGGCTAGAAGAACCAGATCTTCCTTATAAATGAGTTTCAATTAATTTGTATACTCAGTAACTTGTGTTTCTCTTAGATATTTTCCTCAAGATGAGAGTCCATGCCCCTCCCCAAGTGTAGGCTGGGTTTAGTGACTTGTTTCTAAAGAACAGAATATGTCAGAGGGAAGGAGATAACTTTATAGCAGAGGAACTAGTGGTAAGTCATATTGATAGTATGAATCCTTGATGGGAAGTGATAAGAAAGATATTTTGCCTTGGAGGTATAGTTCTAAAAATATATAAACCCCAGTGCAACCAGGAGAAACATATCAAACCCATATTGAGAGTCATTGTGCAAAATGCCTGTCCCTGAAGGACTCCTGAGAATTGTCAAAAGTCATGTAAAGCAAGGAAAGTTTAGGAAACTGCTATAGACCAGAGTAAACTAAGGGAGGTATCTGTAGCTTTTGGCTATATATCCTCATGCAGTTCAGTATCCTGTATGGGAATATGAAACTGGAAAAGAACATTTTTGGAAAAGCTGGTAAAATTTGCATAAAACCTGGAACTTAGTTAAAGGTACCCTACTGAAAGATGCTGGAATAATTGTGAGGCTTAATGGAGGTCATTTCACAGATATATATTTTAGACATTGCAAGTATTTTGTCTACATCACACCCTCTTCATTTTGACTTCACTGGAATGGAAATCTAAAGTATGGTACACTTAACTGAATTGAAATCTTCAAATACAAAGGATCAATAATATTTATATTGTGTGATCTGACCATATGCAATCATGAGAAATTGACAAAGAAACATCTTTTAAAATGCCATTCATTTGGAAAATATCACTAACTACATTAATCCATAATATATATCTCCATGGAATTTTCAGGCAAGACTACTGGAGCAGATTGCCATTATTTTCTCCAGGGGAATCTTCCTGACCCAGGATCGAACCCAGGCCTCTTGTGTCTCCTGCATTGGCTGGAAAGTTCTTTCCCAGTTGAGGTACCAGGGAAGCCCATACAATATATAATCTTTGTCTTAAGAAGAGAATATTAAGATATACTTGAAGTGAATGATAATGAACAAACTATGCAGCAAAAATTGTGAGACACAGTTAAAGTTGTATGGAGAAACGATGGAAACAGTGACAGACTTTATTTTCCTGGGGTCCAAAATGATTGTGGGTGGTGACTGCAGCCACAGAATTAAAAGATATTTGCTCCTTGGAAGAAAAGCTATGACAAAGCTGGACAGCATATTAAAACACAGAGACATTACTTTGCTGACAAAGTCCATCTGGTCACAGCTATGGTTTTTCCAGCAGTCATGTATGGATGTGACAGTTGGATCATAAAGAAGGCTGAGTGCCAAAGAATTGATGCTCTTGATCTGTGGTGTTGGCGAAGACTCTTGAGAGTCCCTTGGACAGCAAGATTCAGCAGTCAATCGTAAAGGAAATCAACTCTGAATATTCACTGGAAGGACTGATGCTGAAGCTGAAGATCCAATAGTTTGGCCACCTGATGTGAAAAGCCAACTCATTGGAAAAGACCTTGATGCTGGGAAAGACTGAGGGCAGGAAGAAGTGGGCAGCAAAGGATAAGATGGTTGGATAGTATCACCAACTAAATGGACACGAGTCTGAGCAAACCCCAGGAGATAGTGAAGGACAGCGAAGCCTGGTGTGCTGCGTGCAGTGCATGGGGTTGCAAAGAGTCCTACATGATTGACAGACTGAACAACAACAACAAATTAAAGTAAACTTATAGCATTACATATAAGAGAAATGAGAGTTACAAATAACTATCTCAAAAAGTTGTAAAGATGCGCAACAGAACAAACTTATAGCGATAAGAAGGAATGCAATTAATAAAGAATGAAAAATGAATATAATAGAGAAGAAAATATTGTAACAAAACCAAGACTTTATTCCCCCATATGACTACTAGGAGACTTCCAGCAGAACAGAGCATTTTAAAAAGACTCTGTAAAGGGCCCAAAAAGAACTATTTTAGGCTTTGCGAATATGATCTTTGACGATTGATCAAGTTTTCAGTCATAGACAATAACCAAAGGAACTGGCAAGTCCCTGTTTCAACTTTAAGGACACCAAAAATTGAACTTCACACAATTTTCACGTCAGAAAATAATATGCTTTTCGGTTTTCCTCAGCCATTAAAAAGTGTAGGCTCTAAAATTAAAAAAAAAGAAAAAGAAAAAGAAGTAAAGCTCATTCTCAGCTCACTAGGCTGCTGCTAAGTCGCTTCAGTCCCGTCTGACTCTGTGCGACCCCATAGACAGCAGCCCACTAGGCTCCTCTGTCCCTGGGATTCTCCAGGCAGGAATACTGGAGTGGGTTGCCCTTCCCTTCTCCAATGCATGAAAGTGAAAAGTGAAAGTGAAATCGCTCAGTCGTGCCCGACTCTTAGCGACCGCATGCGCTGCAGCCTACCAGGCTCCTCCGTCCATGGGATTTTCCAGGCAAGAGTACTGGAGTGGGTTGCCGTTGTCTTCTCGGCTCAGCTCACTCTAGCTGTGCAAAATCGGGGGCAGGCTGCCCTGCATTGAGCAAAATGGAATTCCAAGAGAAGGGGCTTCAAGATCCAGGTGTACGGTCAAGGTCAAGTTTCTTAAGCAAGGGGCAGGTCACCCCTGAGGGCTGTGAGTGCTAGACGCCATCATTGAAGTCCCCTGGTAGACTCGGAGGTCGTTCTCAGCCCTGTGCCCTGGCGACTGTGCAATCTATTTTCTTTTTTCCCCTTTGGTGAGCTGCGCAATCTTGACAGACCCAAGACACTTCAGATTCAGGTTCAGCCTGACTACGCCCCCAGCAGTTGCCTCCAGAGGGGGCCACCGCGCGCGCATGCGCGGAACTCGGCCTAGCGGCCAATCCGATTGCAGGCGTCAACACCTGGCAACCAATCGTCCTTGGCAGCGGACACGCCGGCAGTTGAAGCGGCGTCCCAGGCCTGAGGAGGCATTGTTCCCTCGGGCCTGCCTCCTCAGACTTAACCCAGGGACTGTTTAGGTGCAGGTGAGCTGCCGGCAGTTCTGGCATCGCCGCCCACGGGGACCGGTAAGGACTGGGGCCTGGTGCGGCCAAAGCGGTGCCAGAGTGCCCAGGGAAGGGTTTCTCAGATCCCCAATCTGGCGGGGCCTTGCTCGGCGGGACGGCCTCTGAGGGCCAAGGGAGCTTGAGGCCGGGCCTACAGGCCCCAGGCCCCTTTCGCCCTCTCCCCTCTCTAGTCTGGGTGGGAGCAGCTCTCCAGCAGCCTTCCTGTCCTAGGGGTGGGACAAGCCAGCTCGCGGAAAGGGCCTGTCATGCCCCCAGCCCCCCGCCCCTCCCAGGTCTCCTGTGGAACTTAATATATTTAAACACACACACATATACAAATCTTCACGCGGGTTTATGACTCGGGCCCAACCCGGTTCTGCAACCAGACACAGTCAGGCGGGCACAGCAAAAAAAAAAAAAAAAATCAATCTAGTGGCCTCTCCACTGCCGCGGCGCTTTGGTCGTTTTCCTGTTTGCTCTGCCTCTCCTCGGACTCCAGGGCTGCCCCTGTCCCTGGGGGCCCCGAGATTCAGGCCTTTGGTTCGGAAAGGTGGCAGATGAGGTATTTGTTTGTTTGTTTGTTTGTTTGTTACTGAGAGAAGGGAGGTGGGAGGAAGAAGCTCAGGGAAGAGGAGTTCAATCACTTGCTCTGGTTGAGTGTGAGACACCTGGTCAGCATCTGTAGGGTAGGACCAGGTAGGGCCTGGGGGATAGAATGTTTCAGGAAGAGGTGACTCACCCTGACCTTTCCCTCTGCCCGACCCCAGGATGTGACCTTCTCCTGCCTGGGAAGGGCACTCAGGTTTTCAATGTGCCCCTGAGGTAAGGTGACAGACATTTTTACAATAAGGAACAAAGTTGTGTCTTTCTTGCCTTCCGTTTTTCTCCTTTCATTCATGGGCTGACATGTTGCTGTGGAGAGAGAGTTCTCCTGGGGATTAGCTGACCCTGATTGCGGGTGGTGACTTCAGGGCAATCATGGTTTCAGGTCACTCTGAAGCTCTCTGAGTTGAAACATTAAAAGCAGGCAGGGAGGCTACTGGCTTGCTTTCTCCTGCATTCTTGAAAGAAAAAAAAAGTAAGAGCACCATGGGTTTTAAGCTGTGTAGAGCTGACTCCTACCACTTGGTGAGGCTAAAATGGGGCAATGCACATATCCTAAGGTTTTAGCTACAAAAGCAAAGTAATGAAGGTATGGGAGTTCCCTTGTGGCCTGGAGATTAGGATTCTTGGCTTTCACTGCAGTGGTCTGGATTTAACTTCTGGTCAGGGAACTGGGACCCCACAAGCCAAGCAGCACGGCCAAATGAATAAAGTGGTTCATTCAAAGAAAATGTGTTGTGATTTAACATGTTTACATGGGATTACTTGCTCATTTTTGCACCTGTAAGAGCTTTATTTCATTAAGTAATTGAACTCCACTGGATGGGGGTGGGGGAGCATCTGAGTTCATTTCATGCCAGTAAACAAGATGATAGGTAGCTTTATGCCCAGCAACTTGTGCCTACAGCTCTGTTGCATAGTTATCTATTGCTGGTACAGCTTTGAACTTGACAGCATGTTTGGTTTTGGTCACAACATGTGGCTTCATAGGATATTAGTTCCCCAACCAGGGATCGAACACAGGATCCTGGCAGTGAGAGGGCTGAGTCCTAATCAAACCACTGGACTGCCAGGCAACTCCTGTTTTTAGGTGTTTTGGTTTGTTTTGTGTTTTTTAAGTTTTACCATATTTATAGGAGAACTCTTCTGTGTGTAAGTATGATGTGAATGATATTATACCTCGAACTGTTTGTGTTGTACATATTATCTCAAAATTGAATAGTTTGAAAAAACTTACACTTGATATCTATTGGTCTAGAATCCAGTTGGGTAGTTTAGCCTCAGGGTCCCTCCTGAGGTGGTAGTCAAGCTTTTATCTGGTTTGGCAACCTCTGAAAACTTGGCTTATTGAATGTAAGTTCTCTTACTTGGCTGTACTCATGAGGCCTCAGTTCCTCCTTCTGTGGGCCTCTCCAAGGGGCTGCTCGTGTGGAGGCTGCTGTCTTTTCCCAGAATGAGTGATTCAGGAAAGAACTTGCATCCATGATAAAGTGCAGTCTTTTTTCAGACGTTACACATCTTCACTTCTGTATTTGCTTAGTCTCACAGGTCAACCCTGTGATAGTTTGAGAGAGAACTACATAGGGGTGGGAATATCAGGACATGTGATTCACAGGGTCATCTTGAAGGCTGGTGACCATACCCATTAATCCACCATGACAGCCTTTCTGCATATGATCTCAGTCTTGTTACTGTGAGCAAATTATTTGGCTTGTGTTCACTTCTTGTGTGCTGCTGCTTCTGCTGCTAAGTCACTTCAGTCATGTCTGACTCTGTGCAATCCCATAGACAGCAGCCCACCAGGGTCCCCCAGCCCTGGGATTCTCCAGGCAAGAACACTGGAGTGGGTTGGCATTTCCTTCTCCAATTCCTGAGAGTGAAAAGTGAAAGTGAAGTCTCTTAGCCCTGTCTGACTCTTCGAAAACCCCAGGACTGTGGCCTACCAGGCTCCTCCGTCCATGGGATTTTCCAGGCAAGAGTACTGGTGTGGGTTGCCATTTTCTACTCAATTCTTGTTTATTCAGTGATATTCTAGCAAGTCTCTTCTTTGTCCTGTATTAAGTTTTCTGTTTCTCTGGACGGTTCCCATCAGCAAACAGACTGACTATAATGTCACCTCTCATTAAAAATTTGTCTTTTGTGACACATCCTGCTTCTGCTTTTTTTTATTTTATGTTTTCTTATTATGGACTTCTGCAGAGTTGTTTGTAGAATTTTTTATCTCCATTTCTCTCATTTTCCTTTAAATCCACTCTTGTCAAGGTCACCAGTGAATTCCAAATGTTTAACTCAGTGGTCAATTTTTATTTTTTTTTATTTTTAAAAAATTTTATTATTATTATTATTATTTTAAATTTACAATATTGTATTGGTTTTGCCATATCAACATGAACCCATCATGGGTGTACACGTATTCCCCATCCTGAACCCTCCTCCCACCTCCCACCCCATACCATTCCTCTGGGTCATCCCAGTGCAGCAGCCCCAAGCCTCCTGTATCCTGCATTCAACCTGGACTGGTGATTCATTTCGAATATGATATTATACATGTTTTAATGCCATTCTCCCAAATCATTCTCCCCTCCCTCTCCCACACAGTCCAAAACACTATACATCTGTGTCTCTTTTGCTGTCTTGCATACAGTGTTGTTGTTACATCATTCTAAATTCCATATATATGTGTTAGTATACTGTATTGGTGTTTTTCTTTCTGGCTTACTTCAGTCTTTATAATAGGCTCCAGTTTAATTCACCTCATTAGAACTGATTCAAATGTATTCTTTTAAATGGCTGAGTAATACTCCATTGTTTATATGTACCATGGCTTTCTGATTCATTCATCTGCTGATGGTCATCTAGGCTGCTTCCATGTCCTGGCTATTAGAAACAGTGCTGCGATGAACATTGGGGTACACATGTCTCTTTCAATTCTGGTTTCCTCAGTGTGTGTGCCCAGCAGTGGGATCACTGGGTTGTATGGCAGTTCTATTTCCAGGTTTTTTTTTTTTCTTATTTTTTTTAAGGAATCTCCACACTGTTCTCCATAGTGGCTGTATTAATTTGCATTCCCATCAATAGTGTAGGAGGGTTCCCTTTTCTCCACACCCTCTCCAGCATGTATTGCTTGTAGACTTTTGAATTGCAGTCATTCTGACTGGCATAACATGGTACCTCATTGTGGATTTTGATTTGCATTTCTCTGATAATGAGTGATTGTTGAGCATTTTTTCATGTGTTTGTTAGCCATCTGTATGTCTTCTTTGGAGAAATGTATATTTAGTTCTTTGGCCCATTTTTGATTGGGTTGTTTATTTTTCTGGAATTGAGCTGCAGGAGTTGCTTGTATATTTTTGAGATTAGCTGTTTTTCAGTTGCTACATTTGCTATTATTTTCTCCCATTCTGAAGCCTGTCTTTTTACCTTCCTAATAGTTCCTTTGTGGTGCAGAAGCTTTTACGTTTAATTAGGTCCCATTTGTTTATTTTTGCTGTTATTTCCAATACTCTAGGAGGTGAGTCATAGAGGATCCTGCTGTGATGTATGTCGGAGAGTGTTTTGCCTATGTTCTCCTCTAGGAGTTTTATAATTTCTGGTCTTATGTTTAGATCTTTAATCCATTTTGAGTTTATTTTTGTGTATGGTGTTAAAAAGTGTTCTGCTACTGCTGCTAAGTCACTTCAGTCGTGTCCGACTCTGTGCGACCCCATAGACGGCAGCCCACCAAGCTCCACAGGCCCTGGGATTCTCCAGGCAAGAACACTGGAGTTGGTTGCCATTTTCTTCTCCAGTGCATGAAAGTGAAAAGTGAAAGTGAAATCACTCAGTCATGGCTGACCCTTAGCGACCCCATGAACTGCAGTCTTCCAGGCTCCTCTGTCCATGGTATTTTCCAGGCAAGAGTACTGGAGTCAGGTGCCATTGCCTTCTCCAAAAAGTGTTCTGCTTTCATTCTTTTACAAGTGATTGACAAGTTTTCCAGCACCACTTGTTAAAGAGATCGTCTTTTCTCCATTGTATATTCTTGCCTCCTTTGTCAAAGATAAGGTGTCCATAGGTGTGTGGGTTTACCTCTGGGCTTTCTGGTTTTTTTTCCATTGATCTATATTTCTGTCTCTGTGCCAGTACCATATTGTCTTGATGATTGTGGCTTTGTAGTAGAGCCTGAGGTTGTTATTTTATTTAATTTATTGGCAGCCTTTATTAGAGCAGTTCATTTCCTCCTCCCTGGGGAAAAAAAATGTTTCATTTGGATTATAGAATGCTTGTCTTTCCTGCTTCTCTTCTATGTAAAGTTCTTCCAGATACAATGTGTGACCTTTGTGTCTGGCTTTATTCAGATGCCATGTTTTCTTTTCAAATATTTATTTATCTAGCTATGTGGCATGTGGGATCTTAGTTCCTAGCCCAGGGATGGAACCTGTGCAGAATCTTAAACACTGGATCTCCAGGAAAGTCCCCTAGTTTGTGTATTTTCAAGATTCATCCATTTCTTGGCTGTATAGCAGCACATTTTTTTTTTTTTATGGCTGAATATGGTATATCAATATGGTATGTGGCTTACCTGTAGTCCATTGTGAGCATATACCACCATTTATTTATCCATTCATCAACTAATGGATAATATTTGGATGGTGTATTCTTTGTGGCTATTGTGAATAATGTTGCTGTGAACACTGTTTTTGCATGGACTCAACATTTTCATTTTTTATGGATATATACAAAAGAGTGAAATTTCTGGATCATATGGCTACTCTATATTAATTTTTGAGGTACTGACAAACCACTTTTCCAAAGTGATTGTACTATTTTACAGCAATTACATCAACAATATATGAAGATTCCTTTTCTCCACATCCTCTGCAGCACTTGTTATTATTCCTCTTTTTGATTACAGCCAACCTAATGGTAGGAGAAGGCAATGGCATCCCACTCCAGTACTCTTGCCTGGAAAATCCCATGGATGGAGTAGCCTGGTGGGCTACAGTCCATGGGGTCACTAAGAGTCAGACACGGCTGAGCGACTTCACTTTCACTTTTCACTTTCATGCATCGGAGAAGGAAATGACAACCCACTCAAGTGTTCTTACCTGGAGAATCCCAGGGACAGGGGAGCCTGGTGGGCTGCCGTCTATGGGGTCGCACAGAGTCAGACAGGACTGAAGCGACTTAGCAGCAGCAGCAACCTAATAGGTGTGAAGTAGTATCTCACTGAGACTGATTTACATTTTGTTACGGGCTTCCTTGGTGGCTCAGAAGGTAAGATGTCTGCCTGCAATGCAGGAGACCTGGGTTCGATTCCTGGGTTGGGAAGATCCTCTGGAGAAGGAAATGACAATCCACTCCAGCATTCTTGCCTGGAAAATCCCATGGATGGAGGAGCGTTATAGGCTACCATCCATGGGGTCACAAAGAGTCGGACATGACTGAGTGACTTCACTTTCTTTCACTTTCAATCATGTTAAGCAGTATTTTTTGTGATTGTTGGCCATTTGCATATCATATTTGGTGAAAAGTCCATTCAAATTATTTTCCTGGTTGTTAGATTTTTTTTTTAATTGTTGTAAAAAAACCAAACATCTAACTTAAATTTTTACCAGTTTAACCATTTTTACGTGCTAAGTATTTCACACAATTTCATCAGCCTTTTTGGAGAAAGAAATGGCAGCCCACTCCAGTATTCTTGCCTGGAGAATCCCATCGACAAAGGAGCCTGGTGGGCTACAGTCCATGGGGACACAATGAGTCATACACGACTGAGCAACTCACACAAGTACACACACACACACACACACACACAGAGTCACAGTGTTGTTTTGTTGTTGTTGTTGTCATTTTTTTAGCTGTTCTATGCAGCTTAAATGACAGTTTCCTGGTTGAGAATCATACCCAGGCCCCTAATAGGAAAGTTTGGAGTCCTAACCTCTGAAATATCATGGAATTCCTTATCACATTGCTATGAAATAGATCTCTACACCTTTTCATCTTGCAAAATTGAAACTCTGTACCCATCACCTGTCCCATTAAACAACAACTCCTCTTTTCTTCCCTGTTTCCATGGACCCTGGACTCCATCATTCCACTTTGTTCCTTTCTATTGCTTGACTATATTAGATATTTCGTATAAGTGGAAACATACACTTTTGTCTTTTTTATGACTGGCTTATTTCCTTTGGCTTGATGTCTTAAGTGATCATGAAGTTGTAGCTTGGGGCAGAATTTCCTTTATATGGCTTAATAATATTCCATTATATGTATGTATCACATTTGATAGATGTTTAGATGCTTCCACCTCTTAGTTATTGTGATTAGTGCTGCTTTGAGCATGGCTATGCAAATATCTCAAGACCCCATGTTAACTTCTTTTGAATTTATATTCAGAAGTGGAATTGATGAATCATGTGGTAGTTCTATTTTTAATTTTTTGAGGAGGCTTTAGACTGTTTTCTGTAGCAGTTGCACCATTTTAAAATCTATCCATAACACACAAGGTCCAGTTTCTGTACATACTTGCCAAGAGTTTTCCTTTCCTTTCCTTCCTTTTACCTTTCCTTTCCTTCATATGTAAACACACACACATGCACGAACAATTTTTTTCATATCCTTTCCCATTACTGTTTACCACAAATTATGAATATAGTTCCTTGTGCTACACAGTAGGATCTTTTTTTATCTATTCTATATATTAACATTATAGTTTGCATCTGCTAGTCACCAGCTCCCAATCTATGCCTCCCCCACCCTTCCTCTCTTGGTAATCACATAGTCTGCTCACTATGTCTGTGAGTCTGTTTCTGTTTCACAGATAAGTTCATTTGTGTTATAGTTTATAGTCCACATGTAAGTGATACCATATGATATTTGTCTTTCTCTTTCTGACATCCTAAGTATTATTTTTAATGCTAATGTAGAGTCAAGTGTTTACTTGACTTCATTTTCAGAACATTTGTTGCTACTGTATAGAAATGTGATTGACTTTTAAAATATTTATCTTATATTCTTCAAGCTTTTTATTAATTCTAATACCTGTGGTTTCTTTGGGATTTTCTATATATAAAAGTATGGTATCTCCAATATACTTTGACTTTTTCCTTTCCATTCTGAAGGCTGTTTTTTTGTTTGTTTGTTTGTTTGTTTTAAGCAACAACAACAATTCCTTTTTCTTACCTGATTGCTCTGGTTATAGAACTGCCAGTATAATATTGAACCAAAGTGTGGAATAGACTTCCTTATGTTGTTCCCAATCTTATAGGGAAAGCTTTCATTGTTTCATTATTAAGTATGATTTAGCTGTGGGTCGTTTACAGGTACCCTTTGAGAAAGTTCTCTTCTGTTCTTAGTTATTAAGTGGTTTACTTTAACCCCTATTATGAAAAGGTGCTAGATTCAGGGAAATGCTTTTTCTGCAGGCAGATGTGTTTTTTGTCCTTTATTGTGTTAAAATGGCATAATGTCGATTGACTTTCATATAATGAACCAACTTTGCATACCTCCATAAATCCCACGTGATCATGGTATATAATCTTTTTTATATGTTGTTAGGTTTTGTTTGCAAGTATTTTGTTGAGGACTCTTGCATCTGTATTCATACAGAATATCCGTTGTGTGTGTGTGTGTGTGTGTGTGTGTGTGTGTGTGTTTGATGTCTCTGTCTGATATTGGTATTAGTGAAATACTGTCATGACTTTGCCTGATATGTGGGGAAGAGAAATGTGGAATGAAGGATGAAGCATTGTTGGATTTAAGTTTAGTCAGGATTAGAGGAAGAAATTTAGGATGTATAAGTGTGGCTTTGGGGGTGAGATTATCAAGAGAGTTCATTCTCAATTTTCTAGGCCTGTGTTAAGTGCTTGACATTGAATTATGCTGTTTGTTAACTGTGTATAGATACTTTATATTTGAATTTGCTACCTATTTTCTGTATTAACATTTATGAAATTAGTATGTGTGAATCAGTTGTAATGTGCATTTAAGATAACTTTTTTTCCAATTTTACTACAAAACAAGATGCCATTAAATAGCTGACGCTTTTTAAAAAGAGCTTAACCTTAAGTCTAAGAAATAAGCATGTTTGTCTTTAAGCTGCGGAAACACATTTAAAAGTTATAAATTTGCCCAAAAAGATGCAGCTGGTGTGTGATTAACTTAGAATTCCAGCTTAATCTTCTTTGACTCCAAAGTCCATGTTTCTAAACACTGTACAATAGTGCAGTTGTAAAAATACTCGTGCTTTACATGTGATTTCTCCTAATGATCAGTGGTGGTATTCGGTTTTTTCTTTTTCTTTCTTTTTTTTTTTACTTAGAAGAGATTAAAATCAACATGGAACAAAGCTATTATTCTTGAGTCATGTAGACTTGTAGTCATAGGTTATTCATCTTTCATTTAGTCTCTTTGATGCTCAGTATCTTTATTTGTAAGATAAGGGTGTTTATAACTACCATAGAGTTTTGGAGATAACCAAATAGCACATTTTTCTGTACTTAACTAATATGTAGTATATTTATACCTAGGTGGCAGTTTATTTAAAGGAAGCACTGGGACTTGTGGTCACACCCTCCAAGAACAAAAAAGTATTTAAAATATGGAACCACCATGGATGTCATGTGAAGAAGAACAAGAGCCAGAACCACAGAAAAGCGAGGGAGAAACCAAACTAGTAAATGATGAAGATGCTGAACTCATCTTGGTTGGAGTGGAACATGTACATGAGGATGATGATGTGATCTTTGTTGGGATGACCTCAAATTCAAAACCAGTCATTTCAAACATACTGAACAGAGTTACCCCAGGTTCTTGTTCAAGGAGAAATAGGTATGGTCACTTCAGGAAAGATAATGCTCAGAAATTACAGCCTGTTAGTCATGTGACTCCTACATCAGAAGCAAAGACTGTCTTGCCACTTTCTGTCTCTGAATCAAGATCAACAGATAGTCCTATTATTATTGAGCCTTTGTCCAAAGCGGATTCTAAAAATATTTCACCACAAATAATGCCTAATAGCTTTTCAGAGTTATGTTCTCCTTTGATTACCTTCACAAGTTCATTGCAGCATCCAGTAGAAACAGCAGTTTCTGCAGGAGATATGGATAAAAGTCCTCGTGTATCAAAGCGACTTTCCACTTCTGAAACAAATAGCACAAGTCCCAAAAGGCCTACACTCAGTGATGGAGTTATAGGAGAACATTCTTTAGCTTTGTCCCCTCCAGATATTTTTCAAAGAGTGACTACTCAGCAAAGCACACCAGACAGTGTTCATAACTCATTAAGCCATGTTCAGAGTGGAGAACCTTGTCCAACAGCTTTTCCAAAGGACAATGTTCATTGCAAGCCTGTAAGTCCTGTAGGGGGAAATGTATTGACAAAAACTGACTTTCCAAGTGTATCAAGTCAAAATAAGTTTGCTGATCCCACAGAAGGCAATCTGATTGTGTTACTTCGTGACTTCTACTATGGACAGCATATAGGAGATGGGCAGCCAGAACCAAAAACTCACACAGCCTTTAAATGCCACAGCTGCTTGAAGGTTCTAAAAAATGTTGAGTTTATGAATCACATGAAGCACCATTTGGAACTTGAGAGGCTGAGAGGTGACAGCTGGAAATACCACACCACCTGCCAGCACTGCCACCGCCAGTTTCCTACGCCCTTCCAGCTGCAGTGTCATATTGAAAGTGTCCACACTTCCCAGGAGCCCTGCACAGTCTGTAAAATCTGTGAATTGTCCTTTGAGGCAGATCAGATTCTCTTACAGCACATGAAAGATAATCATAAGCCTGGTGAAATGCCCTATGTATGCCAGGTTTGCAGTTACAGATCATCATTCTTTGCAGATGTGGATGCACATTTCAGAGCATACCATGGTAACACTAAGAATTTACTTTGCCCCTTTTGTCTCCAAATTTTTAAAACTGAAGCACTATACATATGTCATTATAAACAGCACTGGGCAAAGCGTTTTCACCAGTGTTCCAAATGTCGGCTACAATTTTTAACTTGTAAAGAGAAAAGGGAGCACAAGACCCAGTGTCATCAAATGTTTAAGAAGCCTAAGCAGCTAGAAGGATTACCTCCTGAAACAAAAGTTGTTATTCAGGTATCACTGGAACCCCTTCAACCAGGATTGGTGGAAGTAGCATCCATTACTGTGAACGCATCTGATTCTGAACCATCACCCCCCAAATCTAAAAGTAGGAGGTCAAAAAAACCCGGTTAAGTCTACTTTAAGTAAGTCTGAAGCAAGTATTTCAAAGTTATAAACTCCATTAAAAACAAAAAATTCAACTATAGCATTATTCAATAATAAATACAGAGAAACCAATGCGTAATTTATGTGTTTTTGTTTTAAATACATGAAGTATAGTTTTGTTTGAATATTGAGATGTTATTTAAAAATATATTACCTGTTTTTCATACAGTTGTCTTAGCACTAAAAAGTATGTGTGCGTGTGTGTGTGAGAGAGAGAGAGAGAACGAGAGAGGTGGCGAAAGGAAAAGTAACAGCCTATTTTGGTATTTCATGTTATTTGTAAGTTTGAAAGCTCTGCTATACGTATAATCTGTAGAGTGTTTTAGCAACGTAATTTTCAACTGTTTTCATGCCTTGACTATCTCAATATTAACTATATAGACAGATTGGAATGGCTTTGTTATTGTATGTTCCCTTGTGCTGCTGAACTCTCCGAAGTGCCTCTGTTGTGCTGATCTAAGATAACCTGGCTCCAAAAGCCTGGTGTGGAGAAGTTGATGGAGAAGCTATGATGTGAGTTGGGACCAGACATGGGATTTAGTCAGTGGAGAGCTGTGGCTTCTTGTCCCATTGGAGGAAGAGGTATGCATTCCCTCCAGGCATGGAGCCAAGGCAGAAGGAACACTGTCTCAGAGTGTCTTTACCTAGCCCAGGGACATCTCAAGGAAGCCAACCATTTAAATGCCTGTGTTTGGTGAGAGGCCCCTGCAAGCATCAAGCAGGCCCTGTGTTATCATTGACTGCAGTTGGGGAAGCGGAGATAGTTAAGAGAATGGGACCTGGTTCCTGTGGACCTCCTGTTGAGTGATCAAAAGGGGAATTTGATTCATTCCATCCCCTTTCCCATTTGGCTAGCCTTTAGTCACAGTGAAGTAGCCATATCTGTCTCAGTCACAAAAGTAAAGCAAGTTAAGATTCCCAAGTGAAAAAGCCTTGACATCCAGTTTGATTTGTACTGGACCCATAGTTTTAACTGAAAAGGATCAAACACAGGGAATCTGTTCAGTTTATGAATTGGGCTAAATTTAGTTCTCTTACCCTTAAGCTACAATGGAGTTGTGTGAGAATAGTAAATGTAGTGGATACAGAGGGTCCAGGGTGATTAAACCCTCTATAGAACTTTTCCTTACCTTTTCCAGTTACATGTATCTTACCCTAGTTGAACATGTGAAGATTTCAGTTTTGTATCTTATCTTGCCTTGAACACGAATGTATTGCAGTTAACAGCTAATTCTTTGTGTGTGTAATTTACCATTTTATCAAACTAATACTGATTTTCAGTCTTACTTGACACCGTCTGATGTGCAGGAATTGTCTCATTTATTTGTGTAATTATCACGTCATAGAATTATTATCCTTCCGCTACTCTATCCAGCTATCTAGTCTGTGATTATACTTGTGGAAACCTTTTTTCTTGCGGTCTCCAAGAGCTCTTTCACAGACCTGCAGGGTACCCTCTAAATATTGGTTCCTGAACATCAGCACACTTGGCTTCCTCTGTGTGTTCCTGGAGTTGAGTCTCCTCCTGGAGTTGAATGCCATACTTTCTACACTTCTGGCACAGTTACCTAGCAATCTCTGTGCACCATTCAAGGAAACTGGGATCCTGGCTGTATACCTATGCCAGGAGAAATCTCTCCATTTCCTCTTCCTTTCTCCTCCTCTTTGTCTCTCCCCACTATTTTTCCCCCTCCACAATTTATTTAAATGCTCTAAGCTTTCACAGAACCCTGGAAAGTGGTAATCACCAAGGTATTAGCATCCATCTCAGAACGGAAGAGGAAGGACTACAGATGACTAAGCTAGAGTAAGCCTATTGTCTCCATTTGAGGTAATTTCTTGAGTGTAAATTCAAATACAAGTAGATTGTATTTATTTATTCAATGCTTGATTGATTGGTTTGCCCTTTGAATATATTACTAGGCCTTTCCAGTTAATTTTCTTGGGCCAAAGCACTTTGCAAAGTGTCAGCTTAAACCACTTTTAGGTGTATAAAGTGTGTGTGTGTGTGTGTGTGTGTGTGTGTGTGTGTGTGTGTGTGTGTGTGTGTGTCCTGGTCTCAGGTGAAAACTCTATGTATAAATAAATGTACAGACCATTGCATTCTTATCTCCTTTATTCTATTTCTATAGTAAAAATATGAAATGTTTTCTTCATATGTTTTTATTGTTGCTTAGTATTTTGAATACAGTTACTGTTGTTTGCTCTGAAGTATGCTCCTAAGGAGTACAAGTTGTATTTATTGCCAAATAAAATGGTCCCAGTGATATGGTCCCTGACTACTTCCTCTCTTCCATTCTCTGTCGTTTTACTCTACTATTTTCCCCACTGGTGCCCTGTTTTTGACAACACTGGCCTTGCTTTTCCTTAAGCAAATACATTTCTTCCCAATCGAAAAACTTTGCAACTGCTGTTCTTCTGGAAATGCTCTTCCCCTAGGCCTGCATGGCTTGCTACCTCCCTTGTTTGAGCTTCACCAGTGCTGTTCAAATCACACAATGAAATCCTCAACCCTCTCCACTTCCTCCTCCTCCTTAAAGGCACTTTAAGTCTCTACTCTCTCCAGCCTAAATTTCCTACTTTACACACACACACACACACACACACACACACACACACACTGAGAAGAGATAATAACATCAGGGCTTTGCTTCTTAGAATTAGCTTGAGTCAGTTTCTGTGCCTGCAAATAAAATATAGTTAATAGTGAGTTGAGTTCTTTCAGGAGCTTCCTCTGTTTTTCTGTTGATACCTCTGTATTTTTTTCAGGCAATGACACTTTGTTTTGTTTACAAATATATTGAATATCTGTCAAGATCACAATTTTGTTATTGCCCTTTGTGAATTCCTTGTCTACTTTGCTTGTTCTTTCAGGTAAAATTTATTGTTTTATTAATGTTGCCAAAACATTCTAAGTAAAATTACTATTTATAGAAATAAAATGTTTTTTACAAAAATATTTCTGCTGTCCATATTTTTACAAATAACATGGCATATTTCTATTTTTTTTTTCATAATCGTATTGTGTTTGCCACAAATTCTAAACACTGATGTGTAAATGGGTTTTCTTGTTCTTAGTACCATCAAGGGCAATGAGGATATGGCTTAATGAATTTCTATTTCTGTTTTTAGATTTTAAAGAGAATTGTTTTATTGGGAAGTTTACAATATTTGTTGAGATATTTCCTTTTCTATCTTTCTCCCTTCCTTTCCTTTTCTTCCTTTCTTCCCCTGACTCTCTTCCTCTTTCTTTCCTTCCTTTTCATTCCCCAGGGTTTTGCTTGACTGGATCTTTCCTGAAACAAAAGTAATTCCACTCAGATTTGAACATTATCGTTTCAGAACCACATTCCATTTCTCATTTCTAGTACTGGAATTAACCTCCTCTTCCCCTTATTAGATTGCCACAGTTGTATCAGTGTTTCTGATTTTGTTTTTCCAAGAAGCAGCTCTTGTTTTCTTAAATACATTAAAAAAAAAAAAAAAGTCTGATCTCAGGTTAGTGCAAATCACTCAGGAGGAGAAGGGCTTGCCTTCACGGCAAGGATAAGCTTCTTGTATGAGTGCTGGTGTCCAGACAGTGGCAAAGGGGAACAGCACCACTTAAAGAGACAGAGACTCATATACACCAGCCCTGGTACATACATAGAAGGATTGCCCAAAACAGTGCTATGCCAGAAGCAGAGATAAAGAGAGACAGAGTGAGCTCTGTACCCTAAGGCTCTGGTGTCCCTGAACAATGGGGATCAACTGTTGCAAACCGTCGGGTTTTTCCCCACTCCGCTAGCATCTGGACAGCAACAGGTACTCTGTCCCATGGAGAAAAGTATCCAGCCACTTGGAGCCCCTGTCTATCATTTGGATACTCAGGGAGAGCTCTCGGTTATTGAAGGTCCTGTGGGACACAGGAGTGTGTTGTTCAGATTGCGGAGCAGGAACCCGTGGTTGAAATTTCCAAATGCAGGTCAATGACGGCACCTGGGGTAGCGGCAGATGCAAAATCTGCTATCTCCCTAAAGCAGAATCTGGCCACGTGGTGGAGCTGGAGCCCAGGAACCGCGGAAGATGTCCTCCGGTCTAGGGGCATGTCCATAAGGGTGCCGTCCAGTACCCTCTCAGCCATTGGTCTAGATTTGGGCCAGCAGCATGTGCGTGGCTCACAACCTAGGGCAGTGCCTGTTTGGCTGATGTACCAGAGCCTGTTCACCCCGTCCTGGGCTGACCACCACCCCTTTCTTCAGCCTCAGTCCACCACAGACACACCAGCCACTGCCTCCCGACCATGCCTCTCACTCCCCACCCCTAAAAAGCAAGTTGGCCCCACAGGTTTTTTGCAGCCTGGGCCGCCATTGCACACCACTTGCTTTGGTGCTCTTATGTCCCATCCTTTCATATCTGACCCAGCCTGGGGTCATGGTCAGGGCCAAGAAGAGCATGAGAGGTGGTCAGAGGAATGTCGGAGTGTCCTGGGACCCCAGACCTTCTTAATTGTGAGCCCGGGTGCTCATGGGGATGGGGCCCTGAAGCCTGCCCTTGTGATGCTGTGCATGGCTGCGACCTTGCAGCCACCAGTTGTCACACCAGGCGAAGATGCCACTCTCTTCAGTGTGGAGGCAGCAGGGGACCTGCTGGACAGGACCTCGGCCCTGGTGGACAGAGACATGGCGCAGATCAGGCGGATGTTCCAGCTGCTTGTGGAAGACATCATGGAGGAGGTGGAGGTTTTGGCTGATGAGAAGCAGCAACAGGGGTCCTCCCAAGACTTGGATGAGAAGATATTAGAGGAACAAGGCCAGCAACGGCCGGGAGGCCTGAATGAACTTCTGGCGCTAGATGCGCTTCGGGCTCTGGCCACCCTGCAAGTGGAACTGAGCTCTGACCATGAGAAAAACTGCAGGGCCTAAGTTTAGTTCATGTGCAAGAGCCATCAGAGGAGGAAGTGTGACTTGGCTCAGAGGAGTGCCATTATCCAGGGCATCCCTGGCTTCTGGGTCAAAGTGGTATCCTTTCTGCTGCTCCTTGGGGTCTGCTGCTCAGGAGGAGGAGGAGGTGCAGGGGCAGGAGCAGGAGGATGGGTGGGGGCGAGGGCGCAGGATGCGTGCTGGTGGACCCTGAAGGAAGTGTGGTACTGGGCAATTGGCAGGCTCCAAAGGCACAGCTGAGTAGAGTTCAGGCAGGGCCTCACCTGTGAGTGTTGCAGTCATGACTTTGTGTGTCTACTTCAGGCCTGCATCTGAGGAGGAGCAGCTCCGAAGCCTCTAAGTCAGGAATGACCAGAGTCAGTACCCCAGAGCAGCCTCAGCAGACAGTTATTATAAATGTGGATGATCCCAAAAATAACTGACATGGGAGTCACACACACACACACACATAAACATACACAAACACACACCAACTCCTTTGCTTTCGGACATGATTTGTTACAACGACTGCAAGTTGTTTGACCACGTAAGCAATGACATGCCACTACTCAGCATACACAAGTCTGGAGAAGAGTAGGGATCAGAAACAGCCCCTTCTTGGGGAATGCAGACCACCTCAGATACAGAACACCACAAGGAACCCAGAGCCATGAGCGTGCCTGATGGTATGGCAGGGCCTGAGGACAACCGTGGTGGCTGGGCAAGCCACAAAAAAGTTTGTCCTTTTTTCCTCCTTGAGAATTCCAGCATCCTTGACGATGCCTGTTCCAGTGTCCTTCCACCCCAGACTAGGGCTGATGTTCCTGGCTCTTCTTGGCCTAGTATGTGGCTAATATGGCTCCTTAACCTAAAGCAGATTATGAACCACCCTCAAGTTTCTGTCATCATCAGCGACCAAGATAAAGACTTTCTCAGCTACCTGATCAATTTGCAGGTCAGTGAGGGAGACTGAAGATGGGTGGGTATGGGACTTGGTGGGGAGTGGGAGGATCATGTTATCCATGTTCCTACACTGTGAGAGTTTGGAGATGCTTCGTGGAAGCTGTTAATGAAAGGTTGTTGTTGAATCATGCGAATACACCGGGATTCTTGGCCCCCGGAGGAGAAGAATTCAATCCGGGGCCAGAGACGAGGCTTGATCGCTCAGAGCTTTTGTGTAGTAAAGTTTTATTAAAGTATAAAGGAGATAGAGAAAGCTTCTGACATAGGCATCAGAAGGGGGCAGAAAGAGTACCCGCTTGCTAGTGTTAATAATGAGGTTATATAATCCAAAGAATGTCTGGAGGTTGTAAAGACCTCCTCCGACCTACTCCCATAATTTACATTTTAAGATAACACTGTCCTCAGGCAAGATACATCCTTGTAAAGACCAGGTATACTCCCATAATTAACTTTTTAAAATAACAGAAGGTTGAATCCAAAGACTGTCCTTAGGCAGGATACATTATTGGTATATAATCCTAAGGAATGTGGAGAAAGAAAAAAAGTTTGTCCTTTTTTCCTCCTTGAGAATTCCAGACCCCTCTCTCTTTGGGGACCCCTAGACTCCCTATCAACCTGCCTAGGAAATGACTCTCTCATTCCCCCCTTTTCTTTTAGGAGAATTATGTTGCCTAGGGAAAAGGGGCGTCGTTCTCGTTCCATAACTGCTTCCAAGCTGATAAGGGGCGCTGTCCCTAAATTGGTGAGGCAACATATTCTCCTAATCCTCATATTGAGGATATCTGATCCAGGGGCCCCAAATAGTAGCTGGAGGAAGCTACAGCAGTAGCAGGAGTTTGAGCAACCATTTGTAACTTAAAAGCTTTCATGCGGCTAGAAACAAATCCAGTTATACAATTACAGATGCAGGGAGCAAACAGCAAGAACAAAACAACCAGAATTATTGTAATTAAGATAGTTGTCCACCATGGGGAATTAGTTAACGTTTTCCAAAGTGAAGCAATTGAGGCTTCAGGAGTGTCCATGGCCCTAATCATCTTGTTCATGTGGTTAGTAAAATGAGTAACATTCGTGCTCATATCAGGTATATATGTACAGTATTGGGTATGAATAATGGCACAAGTTCCTCCTTGTGCAGCTGTCAGAATATCTAGAGCCAATCTGTTTTGTAAAACCACCTTTCTAATTTGTGCTTGTTCAGCATTAAGAGCTGAAATAGCCTTTTGAGAATCCTGTAATGCCTGTTGAGTAAAATTAGTCAAAGCATCCACTCGTAACATAACATCTGTAGTTCCCAAAGAGGGAACAAACGCTGCAGCCAAATAATCATACCAATAAAATACAGACCTTGCCCACCGAGTTCTAAGGTGGGGTAAATTAGCAGGCTTTTCTGGAAGCTCTGAAAATATAAAGCCATGAGTAAAGGCTAGACCCAGGGTGCACCTCCCTATCCAACCAGGGGGGAGCCATGCCCATAGGTAAGAGCCACATATCCAATAAGTCCCGTTTGGAGCAAGCCAGCGCGACTGAGATATCCAGTCCCAATTCATGCCTGGCCAGACAAAGGGAGAACCTGAACTGGGATTGGAAAACACGGGAATGATTACATTGCATGTTTCCTGAGACAAATATCCCATTTGTTTCCAATCATTGTAATTAAGTTGTTGGCTAACTTTTGGGGATGGCTCTGTTTGTTCCCAGCACATAGAGGCAGTAGATATTAAATGTCCTTTTTCAGGAGTTAGCCATGTAACCTCATCCCATATTTGATAAATGTCAGGTAAAAAACCATTATATCTAGACCTATTTTCCTTATATGTAGCAAAATAGTCATTGAACCGAGACAATGTATAATCAAAATTAAAAGTCACATTATGTCCATAGTTAGAGTACAAAGTGTTGCACCAGTCCATTTTAGGGTTAGTAGATGTCATCAGATGAAGAAGAGGCATCGCACGTGATTGTTGTCGAAGGTATTCACAGACTTGGAGAAAGTCTTTATCTTGAAGTGGGGATGTCCACCACGGGAAGCCTTCCACTGACAAAGAGGGGAGCGCTCCGCAGACCCAGCAGTTAGACGGATTGTGGAATGCAGCATAGGAGTGAGCCCAGGACAAGAAGACATTGTCTTGAGGATCCAATGGCAGACTCAGGATATTTGGAGTCAGCAGAAGTAGACTCACATAGATTATCAGGCTCATCCCCTGCCCTTTGCTTAACTCTAGAGCTCGGGTCAGGGCCACAAGCTCCGCTAACTGAGCACTAGTTTCCTGGGGGAGAGATTTTGCTTCTAAAACCTGTTCAGCAGTCACCACGGCATAACCCGCTTTACGCTTTCCATCCTGAACAAAAGAACTGCCATCTGTAAATATTTCCATGTCAGGATTGTCTAATGGGGTATCCTTTAGATCTCCCGAGCTGCATAGTTTAAAGTTAGGAATTGAGAACAATCGTGATCAGGTGTTTCATTTTCCTTCTCAGGAAGGAAAGTGGCAGGATTTAAATTTCCACAAACTTTAAGCTTAGTTACTGGTCCTTCTAACAACAATGACTGATACTTAAGAAGCCTACTGTCTGTCATCCAAATATTAACCTTAGAATTTAAGATTCCACTCACATCATGAGAAGTCAGTACAGTAAGGTTTCGTCCATTAATTATTTTTAAAGCTTCAGGTGCTAATAAAGCCGCTGCCCCAATTACTCTTAGGCAGTGGGGCCACCCACAAGAAACTACAACTAATTCTCTGCTTAGATAAGCAATAGGTTGCTGGTGAGGCCCTCGGGGTTGTGTCAAAACTCCCAATGCCACACCTTTTCTTTCAGTGACAAACAAATTAAATTCTGACCCTGTGGGCAAGCTCAGAGCTGGAGCTTGCAGGAGAGCAGTCTGAAGCACCTTAAAAGCCTTTTGAGTTTCTGGAGACCAAACCAGTTTGTCAGTTTGGGCCTGCTGAGTTTCAGCTATAAGTTTATATAAAGGCCAAGCAAGTTCCCCATAACCCGGAATCCAAATGCGACAGTAACCTGTGATTCCCCAAAATCCTCTCAATTGTCTTAAAGTCATAGGTAGGGGGTGATTTAGTATAGGTTTAATTCTCTCAGGGCCTATGGCCCTAGTCCCTTCTGATATGATTAGGCCCAGATATCTAACCGATTGTTGACAAAGCTGAGCCTTTTCTCTTGATGCCTTGTAACCACAGCCTGCCAGAAAGTTTAAGAAATCTTCTGAGGCTCGCGAACAAGCTTCCTCTGTCTCAGCACAGAGCAAAATATCATCTACATATTGTAACACCACTGCTTCAGAGCTATTAAAGTTTTGTAAATCTCGTGACAAACTTTGTCCGAATAAGTGAGGACTGTCACGAAATCCCTGGGGCAAAACTGTCCAGGTTAACTGAGAAGCTGGCTGCGTAGGGTCTTCAAAGGCAAATAGGAATTGACTTTCTTCCGCCAAAGGCACTGAATAGAAGGCATCCTTTAAATCAATTACTGAGAAATATTTGGCCCGTTCAGGAATTTCAGACAATAGAGTATAAGGATTAGGCACCACGGGGTGTAAAGGAACTACAGCCTCATTTATTATTCGTAAGTCTTGAACTAGTCTCCATTTACCATTCGATTTCTTTATACCCAAAATAGGAGTGTTGCAAGGACTGTTACAGGGAATTAATAGTCTCTGCTCCTTTAAATTTTCGATGATGGGTTTTAACCCTTCCTTAACTTCAGGTTTCAGTGGATACTGCTTCTTATGTGGAAATACGTGTGGGTCTTTGAGCTTAACAACTACAGGAATAGCATTTTGTGCTCGACCCACAGATTTTCCATCAGCCCATACTCTAGGATTTACATTTTGTTCAACTAAAGGGAGAGAAAGGGAGGGCTCCATATTCATGAAAACAGAGGCATGGACCTTGCTCAGTATATCCCTTCCCAAAAGGGGTGAGGGAGATTCTGGCACAATCAGAAACTCGTGTGAAAACAGCACAGAATCCCAGTTGCAAGATAAAGAATAACTGAAATAATATCTTTTGGCTCGTCCAGACAGTCCCATTACGGAAGCGGATCGGGAAGAAAGTGGGCCAGGGGCTTCAGTAAGCACAGAATAAGTTGCCCCAGTATCTAAAAGGAAATCGACGGATTGGCCCCCCACAACTATTAATACCCGGGGTTCCTCAGGTGTAATTAGGACAGGAGCTTGTGTGGGGACCCCCGGGCACCTTCAGTCCTGATTGTCTTGAGAGTCCGACCCTGGAGACCTACACCTCTGGGGGCAGTCTCTCTTCCAGTGTGGTCCTTTGCAGACCGGACATGGAGCCGGGGGCGGCTTAGATGCCTGAGGGCAATCCCGCTTGAGGTGCCCCTCCTTTCCACAGCAGTAGCAAGCCCATCCCTTTTCACCTGGGCCCCTCTGGGCATTTTTCTCAGGCTGTTTAAGAACGTTTTTCATAGCCATGGCGAAGGCTTCCGCCTTTTCCTTTGTCTTTTTTTGCCTTTCTTTCTTTTCCTCATATTCCCTACCATAATAGACTGTCTGAGCCAGTTGTAACAGAGTATCTAAAGACTGATTTGGTCCATACGCCTGTTTTAATAGCTTACGGCGGATATCTGGAGCCGACTGAGTAAGAAATCTATCTTTTAAGATCACTTTTCCCTCTTCACTTTCGGGATCAATCTCAGTGAATCTGCGAAGGCCTTCTCTCAGTCTATCTAGGAATTTACCAGGAGCTTCTTTCTCCTCCTGTTCTGTATCTGCCAATTTGCCATAGTTTAAAGGCTTAGAACGCGCCTGCCTAAGTCCTTCAAGAATACATCTAACAAAATGACTCTGATCCCATCTTCCTTTAGCTGTGTTGTAGTCCCAGTCTGGTTCTATAGTTGGGACTGCCTGATTCCCAGTGGGGAGGGCCGCTATCTTGTTCTCCCTCTTCCCTACTGATTCATTACCAAGCCACTCATCTCCATAAGCAACCGCTTTTCCCAAAACTCGAGTCTTTGACTCAGGAGTCAGCGTTTGTCCCAAGATATACATCACATCCTTCCAAGTGAGGTCATAAAGCAGAGTAACACCTTTAAAAGCTCTAATATATTTTTCTGGGTCCTCTAAATAGTCTCCCAGATCCTCCTTGATTCTTTGTATTTCTTGATAAGAAAAAGGCTTATTAACTCTCACAGACTATTTCTCCTGGTGGGTGTTTCATAAAGAGACAACAGCTTGTGTGGCTGTTCCTCAGTCTCTCTGGCTGCTCTGCGCATATGATCTCAGGGATAGATTGGAGAAACCTGTTTTTCTTCTTCTCTTTGTCTCCTGTCCTCCATCTCATCTCTTACTTCGATGGTCTGAGTTTCTACTGAAACCAGAGTAGTCTGAGGTCGTACTGAGACAGGAGTTGTTTGGACCTCCATGTGGGCAGTTTGAATCCCAGTTTGGAGTCCCAGGTACGGGGGCAAAGGAAGAGGATAGGGGGGAGCTGAAGGTTTCACACCCAAATCTATACCCTTAGGACATAAGTCTGGCATATTTCGCAGAGAGAAAAAGGGCAACACATATGCTACTTCTACCCATTTCCCTTGTTCCTTACAGAACCTGTCTAATTGTAGAACAGTGTTATACTTAAGAGACCCTCCAACTGGCCACCGTTCGCCGTCCTCCAATGGATACCGTGGCCATGCAGTATCACATAGGAAGACCAGGTGTGTCTTCTTTAAGCCCTGGGGATCAAATCTATCCCAGTTTTTCAGGATACAGTTCAAAGGAGTGAGGCTGGAATTGTTAGCTCCCATCTGTAAGAGAGAAAAAAGCGACCAGCGCCATTTTTTCTACCGGAGGCGTCCCTCCCTGCTCTAGATGGGGGTGTAGACAGACCTTACACCAAAAGCTTTTCCTTCCTGGTCGGACTTAGTCTGTCCCTTACCGACGCAGGCGCCGTACTCGTCCCTCCCGGTTCTACCACCGAGATGGGGTGGGGATGTACCAGGGGTAGACTTGATAGCATCCCTACTTGACGTCCAGCTCTTCACCCTTAACCTTGCTTGTCTCTGATGTCACCCGGGGTGAATCAGAGTAACCTTCCGGAATGCCTCCCAAGCTAAGACCATTGTGGGAAACATTCGTCACCTGAGTGCCTGTGCACGACCCTGAGTATTTCTTGACCACAATAAGACCGACGCGAACATAAAACTGAGATGTTCTTTCCAAGCATCACCACACCAGTATAACAGCCTCCTCTGATCCACTAAGAGCCGGCATTACCAAAGAAAAAAAAAAACCCATCGCAGTCCCAATCTGAGTAACCTTTAACCTCAGAGATGTTCTGGGAGCTAGAGCTCCATCTAGCTTCCGAACTTTCGATTCCTAGCGAGGCTAGACACTTTCTTGACTACGAATCCAAGTTTGGGACCTAAGCCACAGTACACAGTAACAGTATATATCACAAGTCCCTTGAAAGTCTATGATCCGATAGATTAGGTTAGTACTTCTAATTCCCAAGGAGTTATGAAATGGTCAAAGAGACCGAAAAGTTTGACCGAGAAAGGAGAGTTCGGTCCACACACTTTGCCCATTTCTGGTCGGTTCCCGAAGGAGACATTGGGTGCCTCTTGGCATTGGCATGTCGGTATAACGCCCCGACAGGTTTCTGCCATAAGCCCTATGAGATCACCGTGGAACCGCAGAGCAGAGCTCCTTACTTGTTTCACGCAGGGCATGCCATTCATTCACACAAGCACACGGTAGAGTTAGTAAAGCACAGCAGAAAACGTGTTCGCCAAGAGAACAAAGAACTAAAGCTCCAAGCATCCTTACCTTGTCCTGACGGATCCCGGACGAGCCCCCAAGATGAAAGGTTGTTGTTGAATCACGCGAATACACCGGGATTCTTGGCCCCCGGAGGAGAAGAATTCAATCCGGGGCCAGAGACGAGGCTTGATCGCTCAGAGCTTTTGTGTAGTAAAGTTTTATTAAAGTATAAAGGAGATAGAGAAAGCTTCTGACATAGGCATCAGAAGGGGGCAGAAAGAGTACCCGCTTGCTAGTGTTAATAATGAGGTTATATAATCCAAAGAATGTCTGGAGGTTGTAAAGACCTCCTCCGACCTACTCCCATAATTTACATTTTAAGATAACACTGTCCTCAGGCAAGATACATCCTTGTAAAGACCAGGTATACTCCCATAATTAACTTTTTAAAATAACAGAAGGTTGAATCCAAAGACTGTCCTTAGGCAGGATACATTATTGGTATATAATCCTAAGGAATGTGGAGAAAGAAAAAAAGTTTGTCCTTTTTTCCTCCTTGAGAATTCCAGACCCCTCTCTCTTTGGGGACCCCTAGACTCCCTATCAACCTGCCTAGGAAATGACTCTCTCATTAATGGGAGGCAAGCTGAGGTCCCTAGAAGCTTGCACCTTTCTCTTCTCCCTATCCTAGCAGGTACAGGTGCGAGCCATCCCTGGTCCCACAGCAAGTTGATCTTTTCCTTTAGGTATAACCCCTACTTTTTGAACACAGTGATCATTAAGGAGTATTACCTTGACATCACTGGTAAAACGTGGCTCCTGGGGTGATGAGTGTTGGTGTGCAAGGGTGTGCATGATTCACCTGCGGGATCCGCACCTGTCTCCCCTGTCATTCTTCAGGGTAAAGGGCACATCATTCCACACCAGTCCATTGGTTCTGGGACTTTGAACAGGGAGGACCCAGCTGCAGGCTGGTCACCAGGAACCTTAATTTTCTCAACTGGTTGTCAGGCCACAACTGCCCAGAATCAAACAGGATTGTTGAGGTGGACTAGTTTTGGTCCTGCATACAGTTGATGCTTGATGTTGGAGTTCTTGGCTGCTCATGGGAAGGTTCGGGTCCTGGTCAGCCCAGAGGTGACATTCCTCGTGTTGCCACCAGATAATCAGCTAAGACGAGTAGGGTGATCCCCTGAAGTACTACCCCAGCAGGGAAGATTGTTCCATGAGTGGTAACTGACAGAGACACATGTGGTAAAGGGTCTGGAGGTGGGCCGTGAAGGGACAGCCATGTTGGAGTCGTGACACTGTCCTTTCCCAAATGGGGATGCTCAGGCTCATGCAAGCTGGCTGAGGAGCATGAATTTGGGCCATGCATATAGCAGGTCGCCTGCTGAGGCTAGGGCCTGAGCATTCAGTGTGTCCGTGAGTGAAACAAGTCTACCTCAAATCAGTTGTGGTTGTAGCATAAGACTCCTAGGTGATACTACTATAGGCAGGGTGAAGTAAGTATCTTTTTCAGAATCATCCTGTTGTGGGTCCTCCCATCTTCTGGCCTCCTGTTGCTCACTGAGTTTGACATTGCCTGGGCCCTTCATTCCTGTCCCTTAACCTGGGAAGGTCTATCATTGAAAGGGCATCCTGTCTGGGATCCCAGTGCACCTGTGTGCTGACGTTGGGTTCTTCTGTGAATTTCCACATGCACCGCTTGGTGGCTCACAAGCACCACACATGCTGCGCTGGAAGCGGCTTCAGGCTACCTTGGGAAAATATGAAAGAGCTCGTGGAGGAGGTGAACAGGAAAGAGCTCGTGGAGGACATGAACAGGGAGCCACAAGGGCAGGGCATGGTGCCCACCGACTACATCCCTGATATTGCAGAGACCACCCACCCTTAGACTGGGGACACCTCATGCCTCCACTTATGGTAACTAGGCTCCTCCTCTCCTGTCACCTTCATCTCTGTGTCTTCCCTGGGCTACACACACAACCACACACACTCACAAACACAGCCGACATAAGCACATGTGTGTATACACACACATGCTCGGCACGGAGACACAAACACAATCAGGGAACACGGGCTTCTGAAACACATGAGTTTCCTGTTTGCATTTGTGTTCCTGTGCCGAGCATTTGTGTGTATACATGTGTGTGCTTGTGTCGGCTGTGTTTATGTGTGTGTGTGTGTGTGTGTGTGTGTGTGTGTGTGTGTGTGTGTGTCTGGCCCAGGGCAGACACAGAGATGAAGGAGACAGGAGAGGAGGTGCCAAGCAACCAAAAGAGGAGGCACGAGGCGTCCCCAGTCTAAGGGTGGTTGGTCGCCGTATCTCTGCAGTACCCTGTACAGGATGGGAACGGGGAAAGGATGGCCAGTGATAACTCCAGACCATGGCTCCAGAAATCTGCAATTAAACCAAACACAAACAAGCTCATCATTTCTACCATGTTGCTGTGTGTGTTTGGACCGGGAAGAGGGGGTGCATGGCCTGAGGATTCACCCAGGACAAATCAGGTGGGGTAGGGCTTTGAGACCACTGGCTTTGGAGCCCTCAGCCTGTGGTCACATGGGCCGGCCTTTGGAAATGGTGGATGTGGCTATGGCAGGACTGGGATGGTGAGGAGGCTAAGGTCCTGCAGAAAAGGGCAGAGACCTGAAGGAGAAAGAGCCACAGATTGTCTGCTGCACTGGAGACTTGTTCCACACACGTAAGGAGAACTGGAAAGGTCCTGGGCTGTACTGCCCAGGATCAGCCCAAAAGCCAGCATGCTATGTCCATGACAGTGGCACACACTGACACAATGTGACACAAAATGGAAGATAAGTTAAGGCAGGCTGTCTGTGCAAAATGACAGGCCTCCTAGGAGAGACAGGATGTGAGTGTGGCATGCCTCCAGGCACTTCCAGCCTCCCTGGCAGTGCAGGTAGGCAAAGAAAGTGCAGGGCCTAGTGTACGTGTGTGGCCCTCCGCTGGGTTGTGCCTGTGAGGGAGGGAACAGGGAGAAAGCCAGGGTGGTGGGCTTATTGCATGTCCCAAGGGAACTCGGGGGAGGGGAGATGGGGAAGCCCCTGGGGGTAATTTGAAGCCTGCTGGTTTTCAGGGTCCAGGGTCTAGGCAATAGCGGTCCTGCCAAAGATACCCCATGGTGTGTGCTGAAAGTCCTGACGTGAATTCCTTCTTTCCTCTGGGGTCATGCCCCTGGCTCTGGGGTCTAGAGGGGTAAAGGTGTGCATCTGCATCTGAGAGAGGATTGTGGCTCTCTCTCTCTGGAGCAGATTCTCTGATTTTGTCATAGGGGATTTGCACCAGGTGACACTCAGTGGGACCCTGCCTTCCAGGTGACTTTCTTGGATGTCTTTGGGCCCAACCAGGGACAGGCTTCTTTGGCACCTTGGCTGTTAGGAAAGCAGATATACCTGATTGTATGAAGACCTACCTGGGCCTAATGAGAGCAACTGAAAGGGAGTCTTGGCATTTAGTCAATCAGTGATGTCTGGGTGGTTCTAACACAGTTGGTGCTAAGTTACAGAGTCAGAAGTGCAACCTGAGATGAGCAAGTGAAAGAAAATAACCAGGACAAAGAAAGTTGGGTGCTTACCAAAGTTCATGTTCCTGGAGAAGAAAGCGTGTACTTCTGCATATGTGCAAATTTCCTCTCAGGGATGTTACTGTGTACATGCACATGCACACAAAGAACTACCTGCCAGTACGCTTATGGGTATGAGCTGTCGGAAGTGACCTAACCAGGTAATGGGAGTTGAATAGCAAAGCATGAACGTCATAGGGAAAGACTCCACCTAGACTCCAGCCAGCAGAAGCACTGAAGTCAGGGTACCAATCTCTGTTATCCCACTGAGCAAGCAAGTTCTAAGTGGAGTCAGAATGGTGCACCAAGGATGCCTGGCAGAAAGGAGAGGCAGGAGGAAAGTGCCTGTGGGCGACCAGTGAGAGTTCAAAGATTCCAAGACACAGAACAATCAGCAACCTCAGACAAAGAAGCCAAAGTGGGTGACCACACAACCCCTTGACCACCCGGCTACAAGGGCCGTTCTGTCCTTCTGAAGTGCCAGGCATACTTTCCCTGACCTTGCCATGAGCATGAGTAAGGTTTGCCTTTTTTGTGTGCTTTCAGTGATGGACCAGAAGTGCAGCATCAGGACCTGCTACCTGCAGAGTCTTCCAGTTTGAAACATCACTAATTGAACTCTTTGCAGAACACATATATTGGTATCAGGACTACAGGATGGGTGGCTTAGCTTGATCCTCTTACTGCTCCTGGCCCCACAGGCTTGGGCAACTAGGCAGGCTTGGGTGTGTTCTCACATGGAGAACAGAACCACATTTGCTGTGAACCACCTCAGGAGATCCCATGCATGCAAAGGTCATGCAGAGAAGACCTGACAGGCAAAGGTGGATCAGGACTCGAGGGATTACCTGGACCTGCTCAAGCATCTGCCCGAAACCAAAATCTGTCTCTACTGTTTACTATATTATGCCTTTCACCAATTATTTTGACATTAACAGGGGGCTCTCCCCGACCACCTTTCTCTGAAGAAAATCAATGTAAGGCTCTAGTTAATAAGTCTCCTGGGCTTGAAAGGAACATTTTAATTCTAACCCCTCTGTTACTATTTTGGCTTCCTTGGCAGGTTTATCTACACTCTTGTAACTAATGCACATGATTGTTCACAACACCCCAAGCATAATGTTTGGGTAAAAAAAAAAAAAAAAAAAAAAAAACTTTATTAGAATAATACTGCATTGTTGAGCCAATGTTTCCTCCCGAATTTCCTTGTCCTTTACCCAATTTGCGCCTGGGAGGATATTAGCTAATATAGTTGGTATGCAAGAAAAACAAGCAGTAGCCTTGGTATTAGCAACATAAGACCCTTGAGTTAATAAGTACTTTCTTTGTTGTAACCCACTGCACCTTTGCTTCATAAGAATGTAACTCTGTTTCCTGAGGGGGACTACAGACTGGAAAGATAAAGGGAAAGTAGGTTTTCAGGTTGACCAACATTTATCAAGAAAGAGTCACAAAATGTTAACAGGCCATGGGGCCAGAAGATAATGTACATAACATAAGACCCTTGTTTGTGAAAGCTTTGCAAAAAATGTCCTGGTTTCGATAAAGGTAAAACTGATGGAATGTTGAGCTGATTCTGCATGACTTTGTATCTTTCACTTCTGGAAATATGTAACTCAGAGTATAAAAGCCCCTTTTGAAAATAAAGCTGCAAGACCCGTTTCACCTAAGCTGGGTCTCCCCTGTGTCATTCTGTCTCTCCTCTCTCTCTCTCTTTCTCTCTCTCTCTTTTTCTCAGCCAGATTCCCTAGAGCACAGAGGCTCTCTGAGTTCACTTTTTTGCCCAGGCTTCTAACACCCAATCGAGAAGGTGCTCTGCAACTTCGCTCCATCGAGAGGGTGCCTGTGACCTCCATGAACACAGCAAGTGCTGTGTCAAGGGCTTTATTGCCTTTCTGTGTAAACCAAGGAATATCAGCCTCTTTTTCTCTCCTTTACGTTCTCTCTTTTTGCCCGGGCTTCTAACACCCAATCGAGAAGGTGCTCTGCAACTTTGCTCCATCGAGAGGGTGCCTGTGACCTCCATGAACACAGCAAGTGCTGTGTCAGGGGCTTTATTGCCTTTCTGTGTAAACCAAGGAGTATCAGCCTCTTTTTCTCTCCTTTACTTTCTCTCTTGCTGAGGGTATCCCTGAATCCTGCTGGGGCTGGACCCCAGCAAGTGGCGCCCAGAACAGGAACCTGAAGTTAAGTCTCCCCATTGTCCAGTTTTGGGGATGGCTAGGACTCCACTTAGGGTGCTGCAAACCACTTTGCATAAGATAGGTAGGGTGAGGAAGAGTGGGTAGTGTTGAATCTTTCCTTGAAGACAGAAATCACTGACATGGGTAACAACAAATCAAAAGAACAACAACCCTTTATAGGAGTAATCTTGCAATTGTTAAATAAAAGAGGAATTAAAGTTAAGAAGGCTAGTATTCAATCCTTTTTTTACATTTGTACAAGAGCAATGTCTTTGATTTCCAGAAGAGGGCACTGATAACCTAGATACCTGGGAAAATGTAGGGAAACAGGTAAAAATTTATTACACTTTGCATTGCCCAGCAAAGGTAACCACTGACACCCTTTCTCTTTTTAATATGATTAAGGATGCTTTAGATCATGCTCATAAATCTGAAGAGTAAATAATTTGAGACCATAATGTGGGGCGGTTAGGATTGTACCTGCCTAACTGCCAGCAGGGTGAAGAGGGTACAGAATGAATAAGAATATTATCTAGAAAAATAGGTTTCTCTGCATCTAAGAATAGACAAATGTTTATTGAAGTATTACTTCACATGTTGGCCAATAGAGGCATTAAAAAAACCACAGGAAGACTGTCTAAATTTCTATGTTTGTTTTATACTTTGCATAGGCCAGAAAATATTCCTTTAGATGCGTTTGCTCTGTGAAACATGATTAGAAATGTCCTGGACCCTTGTCATGAGGCTGTTAGACAGCCCATATGGGAGGCTATAGCGGTCGGTGGTGGGTCTCCACTTTTGCGCAGATCATATTTTCTGCCATTGAAGAACAGGAGGGGGCTTACAGGACCCTACGGTCAGGCGCCCTGGTGAGCCCCCTCCCCCTCTGCACAAACCTTTAAAGACTTATCTACCACTTTCTGATTTAAGGTGATCGCCGCCACCTTCCGTTTGCGCCTCCCAAAGCCTGCAAAGGTCTTGTCTAAAGCTGAAGAAGATAAAAAGTGTTTTGCACAACAGAACTATTAAAGCATACGCATACACAATATGCAGAGCATACTCCTTGGAGAAAACCCCTCAGGGGGGCCTCACCCAGGCTAGGAGAGAAGCGGAATGGTAAGGGGTTTTAACAACAATATTAACCCCGGACATGCTGGTTACTCCAATTGCAACGGGAGTGGCTGGCCCCCTACCTGAGGGTATTGTACGATTTGTGCTTGGGCGTAGCTCGCTGTCTTTTCAAGGAATTTCACTGGTGCCTGTTGTAGTAGGTTCTGATTATATTGGGGAAATTAAAGTTTTGATCTTGCCACTTACCAAAACTGTGCAAATTAATAAAGGTCAAAGAATAACACAGCTTTTGCTTTTAAGTTATTATCAGAAAGGTAAAAAACTTGACTTCTCAAGCTAGAGGCCACAGAGTATTTGGATCTAGTGATCTAGCTTTTTGGGTTCAGGAAATTACAGCTTCTAGGCCTTCAAAAGACCTTTTAATTCAAGGAAATGAAATAGGGTTGTTAGATACTGGAGCAGACGTCTCTACCATTGCTGGACTTTAACCTTTAGAAGGGACAATTTTAGTTTTCACAGATGATTCCTCTAACGTTAAAGCAGACACAATTATTGATAAAATATCCCATGTTCAGGTAACTGAAGAGACATCTGTCCAGAGAGCTGAGTTATGAACAGTTATTTGGGCTCTTCAACATTTAAGAGACCACACCTTCAATTTTTTGACTGACTCCCAATATATTGTAGGGTTGTTTCCTCATATAGGGACTGTTAATATTCAAAAAAAAAAAAAAAAACTACCATATTCTCCTTGTTATCTGATTTACAGAAAAAGATTAAACACAGAGATAACAAATATTTTGTGGGACATATTAGAGCCCATTCTGGCTTGTCTGGCCCTTTACATGAAGGAAATGCTTTGGCAGATGCATTGACTAAATTAATTGCTTTAAACTTACAGAAAAAGATGGACAAAGCCAAAAATTCTCACAAAATTCACCATCAAAATGCAGCTGGTTTAAGGTATGAATTTCATATCCCTAAAAGAAACAGCTAGACAAAGAGTTAAGTTATGTTCAAATTGCCCACTATTTAATCCATATCCACCGTTAGGAGTAAATCTTCGAGGCCTTAAGCCTAATGCTCTCTGGCAAATTGATGTAACCCTATCCCGACCAAAAAATGAGTCTACTTATTTTATTTTAGCTTGCCTACCCTCTCCCTATGTTTTTCTCTTCACTAATGACTCCAAAGGACTTAATATACAAATAAATTATTCAGGTGGACCTAACATAGTATCTTGTGAACAATGTATGCTCTCATCTTGTTTGAACCCTCAATATAATGTTTGCTCTTTTGCAGTGTTGCAAAGTCCACCCTATCTTATAGTGCCGGTGACTGTAATCACTTATTGGTATGATAACTGCAGTCTTGCTGTGTTGCAACGATTACAAGATTTGATGTGATCGTGAAGGTTTGTGAGCTTGCTTTTCTTGAGAATATCAGCTTTAATAACTGCAATTACTTCTGTCACTGTGGCGTCAATATCATTGACTTAAAAAGTGCATACTGCTCAATATGTTAATATTATGTCTAAAATTGCCTGGAAAAATCCCATGGACAGAGGAGCCTGGTAGGCTACAGTCCATGGCATCACAAAGAGTCAGACACGACTGAGCGACTTCACGTTCACATTCACATTCATGTCTAAAAATGGCTCTTTAGCTTTGTCAGGAAGTTATAGATAGGAAACTAGAAATGGAGGTAGATGCCCTGGAGGAAGTTGTAATGCATATTGGGACTGAATTACAGGCATTAAAGAAAAATTGTCATTGTCCTATCATGCCAACTACCTGTGGATTTTTGTAACACCCCTGAAAATAAACGAGACAGATTATAACTGGGAGAAAATAAGAAATCATATTTCGGGGATATGGAATAGCTCCAGCATTAGTGTAGATTTAGGAAAACTTCACACTAAGATAAAGACCATGGGACATTCCCGATTGGATTTTACTGCCACAGGAGCAGCAAATGACCATTTTTCATACATTTTCAAACCTTATTTCAGGAAAACAACATTCTGTCTACGATTTTTAGCTATGCCGCTGTGGCCACTCTAATTCTGCTTCTCATAATTATTCTTCCTTGTATTGTCAGAACTCTTTGTCAGAGTACTCAGAAGCTCGCGACTGAGTTACATCTGGCTGTTTTAAAAAATACAAAAAGGAGAGATGTCAGGAGCCACAACGGGAGATCCCACCCATGACAAAGGTCATGCGGAGAAGATCTGACAGGCAAAGGCAGATCAGGACTCGAGGGATTCCCTGGACCTGCTAAACCATCTGTCCCGAAACCAAAATCTGTCTGTCTACTGTTTATTATATCATGCCTTTCACCAATTCTTTTGACATTAACAGGGGGCTCTCCCCGACCACCTTTCTCTGAAGAAAATCAATTTAAGACTCTAGTTAATAGTTCTCCTGGGCTTGAAAGGAACATTTTAATTCTAACCCCTCTGTTACTATTTAAGCTTGCTTGGCAGTTTTATCCACACTCTTGTAACTAACGTACATGATTGTTCACAACACCCCAAGCCTAACCTTCGAGTTATTAAAAAAAAAAAAAGCTTTATTAGAATAATACTGCATTGTTGAGCCAATGTTTGTTGCCAAGTTTCCTTGTCCTTTACCCAGTGTGCAGCCGGAAGTGCATTAGCTAGTATAGTTGGTATGCAAGAAAAACAAGCAGTAGCCTTGGTATTAGCAACATAAAACCCTTGAGTTAATAAGTACTTTCTTTGTTGTAACCCACTGCACCTTTGCTTCATGAGAATGTAACTCTGTTTCCTGAGGGGGACTGCAAACTGGAAAGATAAAGGGAAATCAGGTTTTCTGGTTGACCAAACTTTATCAAGAAAGAGTCACAAAATGTTAACAGGCCACAGGGCCAGAAGATAATGTACATAACATAAGACCCTTTTTTGGGGAAAGTTATGCAGAAAATGTCCTGGTTTCGTTAAAGGTAAAACTGATGGAATGTTGAGCTGATTCTGCATGACTTTGTATCTTTCACTCCTGGAAATGTGTAACTCGGGGTATAAAAGCCCCTTTTGAAAATAAAGCTGCAGACCCATTTCACCTAAGCTGAGTCTCCCCGAGACATTCTTTCTTTCTCTTTCTCTCTTTTTCTCAGGCAGATTCCCGTGAGCACAGAGGCTCTCTGAGTTCACTTTTTTGCCTGGGCATCTAAAACCCAATAGAGAAGGCGCTCTGCATCTTCGCTCCATTTAGAGGGCGCCTGTGGCCTCTGTGAACACAGCAAGTCCTGTGTAAGGGGTTTATTGGCTTTCTGTGTAAACCAGGGAATATCAGCCTCTTTTTCTCTCCTTTACTTTTCTCTCTTGCTGACACCATTTTTCCTGAGGGTATCCCTGAATGGTGCTGGGGCTGGACACCGGCACAAGTTGAAAGGGCCTTGATAGGGTAAATGGGTAGCCATGCATGTCTCTGGCACCGGTGGGTCGTGGAACTTAAAGGGGAGCTGTCCTTACCGTCTGCCTGGCAGGTTTTCAAGTGATGTTCATGGAGTTCCCTTATGCCAGGAGAGCATGCCCCATTTCTCAATCTGTGCCAAGAGTGGCCAAGCCACCTCAGGCCTGTGCAGCATTCACATCTGTCCAGCAAAGGAAGGAAGGTCCAAGCCCCTTCTGCAGTTCAGCATTGACCACCGACTGTTGGCTTTCAAGTTTGAGAAAGAACTATCTGAACGCGTGGACTAAAAAAATTGGATCTCCCATTGGTGCAACTCACTAAGAAGGAGAAGAGCTTGCCTTCACGCCATGGATTAGCTTCTCATATGAGCGCTGGTGTCCAGAGAGTGCCAGACAGCAACAGCACAACATGGAGAGACGGAGACACACAGACACCAGCCCTTGGTACACACATAGAAAGATTGCCCAAAACAGTGCTATACCAGAAGCAGAGATAAAGAGACACAGATTGAGCTCTGTACCCTAAGGCTCTGGTGTCCCTGAACAGTGAAAATCAACTGTAGCAAACAGTGGGGTTTTTCCCTACTTCTCTAGCATCCGGACAGCAACAGGTTCTCTATCCCATGGAGAAAAGTATCCAGGCACGTGGCGCCCCTGCTTAACCTTTGGATACTCAGGGAGAGTTCCCAGTTATTAACGGGCCCGAGGGACACGGGAGTGTGTTGTTTGGACTGTGGAGCAGGAACCTGTGGTTGGAATTTCCAGAGCCTGATCAATGACTGCGCCTGGGCTAGTGGCAGATGCAAAACCCACTACCCCCCTGGAGCAGAATATTTCACATCGGTGGGCTGGAGCCCAGGGACCGTCGAAGATGCCGTCTGGTCTAGGAACATGTCCATAAGGGTGCTGCCCACCACACTCTCAGCCTTTGCACTAATTTGGGCCAGCAGCCAGAGAATGGCTCATAGCCTTGTGCCCCGCCTATTGGCTGATCTCCCCAGGGCCCTTTCACTATGTCCTGTGCTGTCTGCCAACCCATTCTTCAGCCTCAGTCCACCCTACACACACCAGCCCCACCTCCCTACCATCCCCCTCACTCTGTGCGCCCAAAGAGCTAGTGGGTCCCACAGGATTACTGCAGCCTGATCCGCATTTGTGCACCACTTGTTGTGCTATTATGACCCATCCCTTTGTATCTGCCCCAGCCTGGGTTCGCGACCAGGGCCAAGAGGAGCGTCAGAGGCGTTCAGAGGAATGCAGGAGTGTCCTGGGGCCCCAGGCCATCTTAGTTGTAAGCCCTGGTGTTCAGGGTGCTGGGGCCCATGGCCTGCCTTCCTGATGCTTTTCGTGGCTGGGACCTTGGAGCTACCAGTTGTAATGCCAGGTAAAGAGGCCACCCTCTTCAGGTTGGAGGCGGTGGAAGACACTGAGCCCCTGGTGGATGGAGATGCAGCGGGTATTGGGCAGGGGGTCCAGCTGCCTGTAGAATACATCATGGAGGAGGTGGAAATTCTGGCAGATGAAGAGCAGCAATAGGGGTCCTCCCAGGAGCTGAAGATAAGATGGTGGAGGAACAGGGCCAGGAAAGGCCTGGGAGATCGACTGAGCTTCCGGGGCAAGATGAATTGCAGGCACTGGCCACCCTGAAGGTGGAACTGAGGTCTGAGCATGAGAAAAACTGTGGGGCCTACTTTCGGTGCATGAGCAAGAACCATCAGAGGAGGAAGCCTGACTTGGCTCGGAGGAGCGCCATTTTGCAGGGCATCCCTTGCTTCTGGGCCATAGCTGTATCCTTTCTGCTGCTCCTTGGAGTCCACTGCTCAGGAGGAGGAGGAGGAGGAGCAGGAAACTTTTCCCTCCTCCCTACCCTGGCAGGTGCAGTTGCAGAGCCATCCATGGTCCCACTGCAAGGTGATCTTCTCCTTTCAGGACCACCCCTACTTCTTGAGCACGGTGACCACTACGTATGGTTACCTTGACATTGTTTGTAAAACATGGCTCCCGGGGTGAAGAGTGTGGGTGTGCAAGGGTGTGGATGATCCACCTGTGGGATCCGCACCCATCTCCCCTGTCTTCTGCAGGGTATAGGGCAGGTCATTCAACTCCTGTCGACTGATTCTTGGGCTTCAAACGGGGAGAACCCTGCCACAGGCTGGACACTAGGAGCCTTAACTTTCTCAGCTGATTGTCAGGCCAAAACTGCCTAGAATCGAACAGGATTGTTGAGGAGTGGTGGTTTGAGACCTGCACAGTTAATGATTGATTATGGAATTCTTGGTTGCTGGTTCACCTTACTCTTTGTGCCAGCAGATCATCAGCAAAGATGTGTGGGATGATCCCCTGAAATAGTACCCTGGGGAGGAAGGTTCTTCCATGAGCGTAACTGACAGAAACATATGTGGAGAGGAGGTGTGGAGGTGGGCCCTGAAGGGAGAGTCGTGTAGTATCTAGGACACTGTCCTTTCCCATCGGGATGCTCAGACTCATGCAAGCTGGCTGTGGAGCCTGAATTTGGGTCGGACATGTGCAGGTGACCTCCTGAGACTGTGGATTTGGGGGTTCGGTGTGTCCATGAGTGAAGCAAGTGTACCTCAAATTAGCTGTGGTTGCAGTGCCAAAGTCCAGGTGATACAATTAGAGGGAGGGTGAATTAAGTATCTTTTTTCAGAATCATTGTTCCACAGGTCCTGCCATCCCCTGGCTCCTGTTACTCACTGAGTTTGAGATTGCTTGGGCACTTCACTCCTTCCTCTTACCCTGGGAAGGCATATCATTGAAAGGGTGTCCACTCCAGGCTCCCAGTGCACCTCTGTGCTGACTTTGGGATCTTCTGTGAATTTCCACATTCACCACTCGGCATCTCACCACCACCATACACGCTGCACTGGAAGCAGCTTCAAGCTGCCTTGGGAAAATATGGAAGAGTTCGTATAGCCAGATTAGAATGGCTTTGTTATGGTATGGTCCCTTGTGGTGCTGAACTCTCTGAAGTGCCTCTGTTTTGCTGATCTAGGGCCCTGGATCCAAAAGCCTGGTGTGGAGAAGTTGATGGAGAAGCTATGATGTGAGTTGGGACCAGACATGGGATTTAGTCAATGCAGAGCTGTGGCTCCTTGTCCCTTTGGAGGAAGAGGTATGCATTCACTCCAGCCATGGAGCCAAGGCAGAAGGAACACTGTCTCAGAGTGTCTTTACCTAGCCCAGGGACATCTCAAGGAAGCCAACCATTTAAATGCCTGTGTTTGGTGAGAGGCCCCTGCAAGCATCAAGCAGGCCCTGTGTTATCATTGACTGCAGTTGGAGAAGCACAGATAGTTAAGAGAATGGGACCTGGTTCCTGTGGACCTCCTGTTGAGTGATCAAAAGGGGAATTGGATTCATTCCATCCCCTTTCCCATTTGGCTAGCCTTTAGCCACAGTGAAGTAGCCATATCTGTCTCAGTCACAGTAATAAAGCCAGTTAAGATTCCCAAGTAAAAAAGCCTTGACATCCAGTTTGATTTGCACTGGACCCATAGTTTTAACTGAAAAGGATCAAACACAGGGAATCTGTTCAGTTTATGAATTGGGCTAAATTTAGTTCTCTTACCCTTAAGCTACAATGGAGTTGTGTGAGAATAGTAAATGTAGTGGATACAAAGGGTCCAGGGTGATTAAACCCTCTATAGAACTTTTCCTTACCTTTTCCAGTTACATGTATCTTACCCTAGTTGAACATGTGAAGATTTCAGTTTTGTATCTTATCTTGCCTTGAACACGAATGTATTGCAGTTAACAGTTAATTCTTTGTGTGTGTAATTTACCATTTTATCAAACTAATACTGATTTTCAGTCTTACTTGACACAGTCTGTGTGTCAGGAATTTTCTCGTTTATTTCAGTAATTATCAGGTGATAGAGTTATTATCCTTCCTCTACTCTATCCAACTATCTAGTCTGTGATTATACTTGTGGAAACCTTTTTTCTGGGGGTCTCCAAGAGCTCTTTCACAGACCTGTGGTGTACCCTCTAAGTATTGGTTCCTGAACATCAGCACACTTGTCTTCCTCCGTGGGTTCCTGGAGTTGAGTCTCCTCCTCGAGTTGAATGCCATACCTTCTCCACTTTTGGCACAGGTACCTAGCAATCTCTGTGCACCATTCAAGGAACCTGGGATCCTGGCTGTATATCTATGCCCGGAGAAATCTCTCCGTTTCCTCTTCCTTTCTCCTCCTCTTTGTCTCTCCCCACTCTTTTGTTTTCCCCCTCCACAATTTATTTAAATGCTCTAAGCTTTCACAAAATGCTGGAAAGTGGTAATCACCAAGGTGTTAGCATCCGTCTCAGACATGAAGTGGATGGACTACAGATGACTAAGCTGTAGTAAGTCTATTGTCTCCGTTTTAGGTAATTTCCTGAGTGTAAATTCAAATACAAGTAGATTGTATTTATTTATTCAATGCTTCATTGATTGATTTGCACTTTGAATATATTACTAGGCCTTTCCAGTTAATTTGCTTGGGCCCTCGCACTTTGCTAAATGTCAGCTTAAACCACTTTTAGGTGTATAAAGTGTGTGTGTGTGTGTGTGTGTGTGTGTGCGCGTGTGTGTGTGTGTGTGTGTGTGTGTGTCCTGGTCTCAGGTGAAAACTCTATGTATAAATAAATGTACAGACCATTGCATTATTATCTCCTTTATTCTATTTCTATAGTAAAAATATGAAATATTTTCTTTATATGTTTTTATTGTTGCTTAGTATTTTGAATACAGTTACTGTTGTTTGCTCTGAAGTATGCTCCTAAGGAGTACAAGTTGTACTTATTGCCAAATAAAAAGGTCCCAGTGATATGGTCCCTGACTAATTCCTCTCTTCCATTCTCTGTCGTTCTACTCTACTATTTTCCCCACTGGTGCCCTGTTTTTGACAACACTGGCCTTGCTTTTCCTTAAGCAAATACATTTCTTCCCAATCCAAAAACTTTGCAACTGCTGTTCTTCTGGAAATGCTCTTCCCCTAGGCCTGCATGGCTTGCTACCTCCCTTGTTTGAGCTTCACCAGTGCTGTTCAAATCACACAATGAAATCCTCAACCCTCTTCATTTCCTCCTCCTCCTTAAAGGCACTTTAAGTCTCTACCCTCTTCTTACCTCTCCAGCCTAAATTTCCTACTTTACACACACACACACACACACACACACACACACACAAACTGAGAAGAGATAATAACATCAGGGCTTTGCTTCTTAGAATTAACTTGAGTCAGTTTCTGTGCCTGCAAATAAAATATGGTTAATAGCGAGTTGAGTTCTTTCAGGAGCTTCCTCTGTTTTTCTGTTGATATCTCTGTATTTTTTTCAGGCAATGACACTTTGTTTTGTTTACAAATGTTTGAATATCTGTCAAGATCACTATTTTGTAATTGCTTTTGGGAATTTCCATGGTCTACTTTGCTTGTTCTTTCAGGTAAAATTTATTGTTTTATTAATGTTGCCAAAACATTCTAAGTAAAATTACTATTTATAGAAATAAAATGTTTTTTACAAAAATATTTCTGCTGTCCATATTTTTACAAATAACATGGCATATTTCTATTTCTATTTTTTTAAATAATCATATTGTGTTTGCCAGAAATTCTAAACAGTGATGTGTAAATGGGTTTTCTTCTTCTTAGTACCATCAAGTGCAATGAGGCTACGGCTTAATGAATTTCTATTTCTGTTTTTAGATTTTAAAGAGAATTGTTTTATTGGAGAGTTTACAACATCTGTTGAGACATTTCCTTTTCTTTCTTTTCCCTTTCTTTCCTTTTCTTCCTTTCTTCCCCTGACTCTCTTCCTCTTTCTTTCTTTCCCTTTCTTTCCCCAGGTTTTTGCTTTACTGGATCTTTCCTGAAACAAAAGTAATTCCATTCAGACTTGAACATTATCCTTTGAACATTATCCTTTCAGAACCACATTCCGTTTCTCATTTCTAGTATTGGAATTAACCTCCTCTTCCCCTTATTAGATTGCCACAGTTGTATCAGTGTTTCTGATTTTGTTTTTCCAAGAAGCAGCTCTTGTTTTATTATCCCAACGAGATTTATTTTTGTTGTTTTCTATTTTTGTTTCAATTCATATATACCTTCTACTTTCTTTAGATTTTTTCCTTATAACCTTGTATTTTAAAAGCTTTCTTTACAAATTTTCATGGAAATATATTTGATTTACAATGTTGTGTTTCAGATGTATATCACAGTGATTTAATTATACAGATACATATCTATTCTTTTTTAGGTTCTTTTCCAATGTAGGTTTTTACATGATGCAGAGTCTTTCTTTCTTTTTTTTTAAATAGATGGTTTAGGGCTTGACCTAACTTTATTTAAATAGCAAATTTTATCTAAATCCCAAATATTTTTATGTATACATTTTTTAAACGAATATTTCATTCTCTACGATTTTTTGGCAAGTTAATTCCAAAGATTTCACTCTTTGCAGGCTGAATGTTTTAATTTATAGTTTACTGAGAATTAAGTTTTCCTTGGAGCTCTGAGGGTATATGTGTATATACACTGACATGTCTATATACACATCCTTTTCGGATTACTAAAATTTTTTTAGAATATATAAATGTATTTTAAAAGCTATTTTCTGTTTGTATGGTAAAAACATGAAATGCTTTAATTCTAAAAATTTGTTTCCCAAATGAATATACTATAAAAAGTAAAGGTATAAAAGTGTTCCTTTGAGAATAATCCGTACTAACAGAACTTGGAAATGTTAAAAAATTATTCATAACACTTACTAAAAGTGGTAAGAAAAACTTTATTCAAAGTAAGAGTACTACAGCTGGGTCTTATAATATGGGGAGAGACATTGAGCTTAAGTCTGACTCCAGTAGGGACACAACTAGGATTTATAGCTATGGAACAGGGTGGGTCCATGGGATTGCAAACAGAGACTGGGAGACTGCAATGAACAACAACAACAGAGTGGGTGTCAGTGAATGGAAACTTATTAAGAGGGCCATAAGGGTGAGGGTGGATTCTGGTTCAACTGAGAAGATCATTGCTGAGGCTAGGCAAGGCTGATAAGATATTGAGGTGAGTGATAAGGAATTTGATCTGATACTGAGGGTGGTCAGATCAAGGGTGAGGTATGTTTTCTAAACTGAACTAGCAGATTCTGACGTAGATTGGACTAAATGGGCAGGCACCCCGGGATAAATACACGGCCCAAGGTTGGCAGTGCATTAATGAACTACTGCTACATAACAAATTACCCCAAACTAACAGCTTAAAACAATATTATCTCATACTGCTGCTGAAAGGAATCCAGGAGTAATTCAGTTGAGTGTTCTGGCTCAGGGTTTCATGAGATTGTCATTATCTGAAGCCTTGACATGGGCTGGTGGATTTCCTTCCAAGATGGCTTCCTCACATAGCTGTTGAAACCAGTTTCCATTCTGGCTATTGGGAGAAAGCCTCAGTTCTTTCACATGGGCCTCTCTACTGGGTTACATGAGTGTTGTCAAGATACTACTAAACTGGCTTCTAGAGTGATCCAAGAGGATGAGCAAGGAGGCTGCAGTGTCTTTTATGACCTAGTCTCAGACACTTCATTTTCATTTCTACAATATTCTAACATTAGAAGTGAGCCACTAAGTCCAGCCCACATGTGAAGGGGAGTATAAAGATCCACCCTTGAAAGAAAGGACTTGTGGACATCCTTTAAAACCACGTGGTACCCACATGGCCACAAAATTGTTTACATACTTGTATGTCCAAAATGCTTTTTCCTGCCAATGCTTTCAAATAATTTATGCACTGTAACATTAAGTTGTAGTTCAGGACCTTGTCATCTAAGTCAGTTTCAGATATGGATCAGGGTCTACTTGTGCAATATCTCACGTGTTCAGTCGCTCAGTTGTGTTCTACTCTTTGTGACCCGATAGACTGCAGCACGCTAGGCTTCTTTGTCCACCATCAACTCCAGGAGCTTGCTCAAACTCAAGTCCATTGAGTAGGTGATGCCATCCAACCATTTCATCCTCTGCTGTCCCCTTCTCCTGCCTTCAATATTTCCCCCCTTAGGCTCTTTTCCAATGGGTCAGTTCTTCACATCAGGTAGCCAAAGTATTGGAACTGCAGCTTCAGCATCAGTCCTTCCAATGAATATGCAGGACTGATTTACTTTAGGATTGCCTGGTTTGATCTCCTTGTAGTCCACTAGACTCTCAAGTCTTCTCAAACACACCAGATCAAATTATACAAGTGTAATTCCTCTAGATCTGATGATCTGTGAACAAAAGAGTTGAGTTAATCTGCTCACTTTCACAACCAACATACAGTGCTGGGTCAGGCATAGATAACCTTTATAGACACTCCAGTTCCAGAAAGGGCAGGGGAGTGGGAGTCAATAGTAGCAGTTCTGAAATCCCACGGGTTCTTATTGGCAGTCCTTTGATTAGGATTTAAGGCCTGGAAACTTCCTAGGCTTCAGTCTCTGAATTTTTAATTCTGCCCTCTGATATGATTCCATTGCATGAAAGGTGGCTAGTATATGGTTACAGTAAAACAGTCTCCCTAGCCTGCTTCCTGCTTGTCGAAGGTAGAAGTCCAGAGCTCTCTTATTTTGTACTATTTCTAGTCCTTTCAGTCCAAGCTGAACATATATATATGTTATCTTAAAATCTTGGTGTGCCTCCTGATAATCTTACTGGTGTTCATGGCAAAGCACCCACTCTAAAGCCACAATCACATGTTTTCATAAAAAGTCCTCCTCTGTCTTGGTTTTCTACTGAGATAGCTGAGGGATAACACCCTGAAACTTGGTAGAAGTCTTATTGTATGACTGAAATGATCTCTGAGTGACACCCCTAAACTCTTTGGAGGGCATTGGCCTGCCTAAATAATGTCATGAAGCATCCCCTTCCAGCTTTCTGAGGCTTAACAAAGAATTTTACAGTCACACTCATCTTTAGACAACCTTTATTTAAAAAAAAATAATAAGAATGACCTATAGGTGATGTAAAATGTTATATTTAGACCATCTTATCTCAGTGCCCTGGAAATGACCTTGCTTGAGAGCCATTTATTTTAGCATCTTCTGTCATCTTAAAAGACTGGAATATTTCCAAATCAGCAAGTTCTGTCTTATTTTTTAAATAGTCCTTCTCTTATTTATTTATTTTTAAAATTTCCCTTCATATTTTACTATAGGCAGCAAGAAGAAACCAGGAAGCACTTTTGGCTGTTTGGCTGGAATTCTCCTTGGCTAGATATCTCAATAAATAAGATACAGTTTCTCCTTCCAGGTCATTAGGTACATTTTCTACTTTTCATAAACCGCAGGTGTAGTGGCCTTTCCTCGGCCCACTCTCTAGGCTCTTTCCCCCTGCCTCTCCTTTCTGCCAGGCATCCAGGGTGCACCACTGTGATTCCATTTAGAGTGTGTTTGCTCAGTGAGATAATGGGAATCGATTCCCTGGCTTCAGTCCTTCTGCTGGCCAGAGTCTATGTACCTTTCCCTAAGACCTTCATGTTTTCATTATCCAACTTCCATCACCTGGCCATGTCATTTCTGACAGCTCATACTCACAAGCGTACTGGCAGGGACTTCTATGTGCACACATGCGTGTGTACACAGTAACATCACTGAGAGGAAACTTGCACATATGCAGAAATACAAGCTTTCTTCTCCAGGAACATGAATTTTGGTAAGCACCCAACTTTCTTTGTCCTGGTTGTTTTCTTTCACTTGCTCATTAATCATGTCACATTGCACTTCCAACTCTGTGCTGCTACTGCTGCTAAGTCAGTTCAGTCATGTCCAACTCTGTGTGACCCCATAGATGGCAGCCCACCAGGCTCCTCAGTTCCTGGAATTCTCCAGGCAAGAACACTGGAGTGGGTTGCCATTTCCTTCTCCAATGCATGTCTTATGTTGCTAATACCAAGGCTACTGCTTGTTTTTCTTACATACCAACTATATTAGCTAATGCACTTCCAGGTGCAAATTGGGTAAAGGACAAGGAAACTCGGAAGGAAACATTGGCTCAACAATGCAGTATTATTCTAATAACACTGTTTTATCACTCGAAGGTTATGCTTGGGGTGTTGTGAACAATCATGTGCATTAGATAAAAGAGTGTGGATAAAACTGCCAAGAAAGCTAAAACAGGAACAGAGGGGTTAGAATTAAAATGCTCCTTTCAAGCCCAGGAGACTTATTAACTAGAGCTTTAAGTTGATTTTCTTCAGAGAATGATGGTCTTGGAGAGCACCCTGTTAATGTCAGAAGAACTGATGAAAGGCATAATATAGTAAACAGCAGACAGATAGATTTTGGTTTCGGGCGGATGCTTGAGCAGGTCCAGGGAATCCCTCGAGTCCTGATCCGCCTTTGTCTGTCAGGTATTCTTTGCATGACCTTTGTCATGCATGGGGTCTCCCGTATTGGCTCCTGGCAAATGTGATTCTGTTCTCCATGTGCGAACACACCAAAGCCTGCCTTGTCGCCCAAGCCTGTGGGGCCGGAAGCAGTAAGAGGATCAAGCTAAGCCAACCATCCTATAATCCTGATACCAATATATGTGTTCTGCAAAGAGTACAATTAGTAATGTTTCAAACTGGAAGACTCTGCAGGTAGCAGGTCCTGATGCTGCACTTCTGGTCCATCACTGAAAGCACAGGAAAAAGGAAAGCCTAGTATGCCTGGCACTTCAGAAGGACAGAACGGCCCTTGTAGCCAGGTGGTCAAGGGGTTGTGTGGTCACCCACTTTGGATTCTTTGTCTGAGGTTGCTGTCTGTTCTGTGTCTTGGAATCTTTGAACTCTCACTGGTCGCCCACAGGCACTTTCCTCCTGTCTCTCCTTTCTGCCAGGCATCCTTGGTGCACCATTCTGATTCCACTTAGAACTTGCTTGCTCGGTGAGATAACAGAGATTGGTACACTGGCTTCAGTGCTTCTGCTGGCTGGAGTCTAGGTGGAGTCTTTCCCTATGACGTTCATGCTTTGCTATTCAACTCCCATTACCTGGTTAGGTCACTTCCGACAGCTCATACTCATAAGCGTACTGGCAGGTGGTTCTTTGTGTGCATGTGCATGTACACAGTAACATCCCTGAGAGGAAATTTGCACATATGCAGAAGTACACGCTTTCTTCTCCAGGAATATGAACTTTGGTAAGCACCCAACTTTCTTTGTCCTGGTTATTTTCTTTCACTTGCTCATCTCAGGTTGCACTTCTGACTCTGTACCTTAGCACCAAGAGTGTTAGAACCACCCAGACTTCACTGATTGACTAAATGCCAAGACTCCCTTTCAGTTGCTCTCATTAGGCCCAGGTAGGTCTTCATACAATCAGGTATACATGCTTGCCTACACAGCCGAAGTGCCAATGAAGCCTGTCCCTGGTTGGGCCCAAAGACATCCAAGACAGTCACCTGGAAGGCAGGATCCCTCTGAGTGTCACCTGGTGCAAATCCCCTATGACAAAATCAGAGAATCTGCTCCAGGGAGAGAGCCAGAATCCTCCCTCAGAGGCAGACGCACACCTTTGCCCCTCTAAACCCCACAGTCAGGGGCATGACCCCAGAGGAAAGAAGGAATTCACGTCAGGACTTTCAGCACACACCATGGGGTATCTTTGGCAGGACCGCTATTGCCTAGACCCTGGACCTTGAAAACCAGCAGGATTCAAATTGCCCCCAGGGTTTCCCCCTCTCCCACTCCCCCGAGTTCCCTTGGGACATGCAATAAGCCCACCACCCTTGCTTCCTCCCTGTTCCCTCCCTCACAGGCACATCCCGGCAGAGGGCCACACACGTACACTCACCCCTGCACTTTCTTTGCCTACCTGCACTGCCAGGGAGGCTGGAAGTGTCTGGAGGCATGCCACACTCACACCCTGTCTCTCCTAGGATGCCTGTCGTTTTGCACGGATAGCCTAGCTTAGCGTATCTTGCGTTTTGTGTCATATCGTGTCAGTGTGTGCCACCCTCATGGAGACAGCGTGCTGGCTTTTGGGCTGATCCTGGGCAGCACAGGCCCAGGACCTTTTCGGTTCTACTTACGTGTGTGGAACAAGTCTCCAGTGCAGCAGACAATCTGTGGCTCTTTCTCCTTCAGGTCTCTGCCCTTTTCTGCAGGACCTTAGCCTCCTCACCATCCCAGTCCTGCCGTAGCCACATCCACCATTTCCAAAGGCCTGCCCCATGTGACCGCGGACTGAGGGCTCTATAGCCAGTGGTTTCAAAGCCCTACCCCACCTGATTTGTCCTGGGTGAATCCTCAGACCATGCACCCCCTCTTCCCGGTCCAAACACACACAGCAACATGGTAGAAATGATGAGCTTGTTTTTGTGTTTCGTTTAATTGCAGATTTCTGGAGCCATGGTCTGGCGTTATTACTGGCGATCCTTTCCTCGTTCCCATCCTGTACAGGGTACTGCAGAGATACGGTGACCAACCACCCTTAGACTGGGGACGCCTCGTGCCTCCTCTTATGGTTGCTCAGCACCTCCTCTCCTGTCGCCTTCATCTCTGTGTCTGCCCTGGGCCAGACACACACACACACACACACACACACACACACACACACACACACACATAAACACAGCCGACACAAGCACATACATGTATACACACAGATGCTCGGCACAGGAACACAAATGCAATCAGGAAACACAGGTGTTTCAGAAGCCTGTGTTCCTGATTGTGTTTGTGTCTCCATGCCAAGCATGTGTGTGTATACACGCATGTGCTTATGTCGGCTTGTTTGTGAGTGTGTGTATGTGTTTGTGTGTGTGGCCCAGAGAAGACACACAGATAAAGGTGACAGGAGAGGAGGTGCCAAGTTACCATACGTGGAGGAATGAGGCGTCCCCAGTCTAAGGGTGGGTTGTCTCTGCAATGTCAGAGATGTAGTCGGTAGGCACCATGCCCTGCTCTTGTGGTTCCCTGTTCACCTCCTCCACGAGCTCTTTCATATTTTCCCAAGGTAGCTTGAAGCGTCTTCCAGCGCAGCATGTGTGGTGCTTGTGAGCCACCAAGTGGTGCATGTGGAAATTCACAGATCCCAAAGTCAGCACGCAGGTGCACTTGGATCCCAGAGAGAATACCCTTTCAATGATAGATCTTCCCAGGTTAAGGGGCGGGAATGAAGGGCCCAGGCAATGTCAAACTCAGTGAGCAACAGGAGGCCGGGTGATGGCAGGACCCACAGCAGGATGATTCTGAAAAAGATACTTACTTCACCCTGCCTCTAGTAGTATCACCTAGGAGTCTCATGCTGCAACCACAGCTGATTTGAGGGAGACTCGTTTCACTCACGGACACACTGAATGCCCAGGCCCCAGTCTCAGCAGGCCACCTCCTACATGCATGGCCCAAATCCATGCTCCTCAGTCAGCTTGCATGAGCCTGAGCATCCACATTTGGGGAAGGACAGTGTCACGGCTCCAATATGGCTGTCCCTTCACGGCCCACCTCCAGACCCTTTACCACATGTGTCTCTGTCAGTTAGCACTCATGGAACAATCTTCCCTGCTGGGGTAGTACTTCAGGGGATCGTCCCACTCGTCTTAGCTGATGATCTGGTGGCAACACGAGGAATGTCACCTCTGGGCTGACCAGGACCCGAACCTTCCCATGAGCAGCCAAGAACTCCAACATCAAGCATCAACTGTATGCAGGACCAAAACTAGTCCACCTCAACAATCCTGTTTGATTCTGGGCAGTTGTGGCCTGACAACCAGTTGAGAAAATTAAGGCTCCTGGTGACCAGCCTGTGGCTGAGTCCTCCCTGTTCAAAGTCCCAGAACCAATGGACTGGTGTGGAATGATGTGCCCTTTACCCTGAAGAAAGACAGGGGAGACGGGTGTGGTGGACCCCCATAGGTGAATCATGCACACCCTTGCACACCCACACTCATCACCCCAGGAGCCACGTTTTACCAGTGATGTCAAGGTAATACTTCTTAATGATCACTGTGTTCAAGAAGTAGGGTTGGTACCGAAAGGAAAAGATCAGATTGCTGTGGGACCGGGGATGGCTCACACCTGTACATGCTAGGATAGGCAGAAGAGAAAGGTGCAAGCTTCTAGGGACCTCAGCTTGCCTCCCATTAACAGCTTCCACGAAGCCTCTGCAAACATTCACATTGTAGGAACATGGATAACATGATCCTTTCACTCCACACCAAGTCCCATATCCACCCATCTTCAGTCTCCCTCACTGAACTTCAAGTCGATCATGTAGCTGAGAAAGTCTTTATCTTGGTCGCTGATCATGACAGAAACTTAAGGGTGGTTCATAATCTGCTTTAGGTCAAGGAGCCATATCGGCCACATGCTAAGCCAAGGAGAGCCAGGAACATCAGCCCTAGTCTGGGGTGGAAGGACACTGGAACAGGCATCATCAAGGATTTTGGGCACTTCTGCTTGCCCAGCCACCACTGATGTCCTCAGGCCCTGCCATACCATCAGGCACGCTCATGGCTCTGGGTTCCTTGTGGTGTTCTGTATCTGAGGTGGTCTGCATTCCCCAAGAAGGGGCTGTTTCTGATCCCTACTCTTCTTCAGACCTGTGTATGCTGAGTAGTGGCATGTCATTGCTTACATGGTCAGACTTACAGTCATTGAAACAAATCGTGTCCAAAAGCAAAGGAGTTAGTGTGTGTTTGAGTATGTGTCTGTGTGTCTGTGTGTACGTGTGTGTGACTCCCAAGTCTCAGTTATTTTCGGGATCATCCACATTTACAATAACTGTCTGCCAAGGCTGCTCTGGTGTACTGTCTCTGGTCATTCCTGACTTAGAGGCCTTGGAGCTGCTCCTCCTCAATTGCAGGCCTGAAGTAGACACACAAATTCATGGCAGCGACACTCAGGGGTGTGGCCCTGCCTGGACTCTACTCAGCTGTGCCTTTGGAACCTGCCAATTGCCCAGTACCACACTTCCTACAGGGTCCATCAGCACCCATCCTGCGCCCTCGTCCCCACCATCCTCCTGCTCCTGCTTCTGCACCTCCTCCTCCTCCTGAGCAGCAGACCCCAAGGAGCAGCAGAAAGGATACCACTTTGGCCCAGAAACCAGAGATGCCCTGGATAATGGCACTCCTCTGAGCCAAGTCATGCTTCCTCCTCTGATGGCTCTTGCACATGAATGAAACATAGCCCCTGCAGTTTTTCTCATGGTCAGAGCTCAGTTCCACTTGCAGGGTGGCCAGCGCCTGCAGCGCATCTAGTGCCAGAAGTTCACTGGGGCTCCAGGCAATTCCTTGCCCTGATCCTCTAACACCTTCTCCTTCAGGTCTTGCGAGGACCCCCGTTGCTGCTCCTCATCAGCCAAAACCTCCACCTCCTCCATGATGTCTTCCACAAGCAGCTGGAACACCCGCCTGATCCCCGCCACGTCTCTGTCCACCAGGGCCCCGCCATCCCCTGCCACCTCCACGCTGACGTGGGTCGCATTGTCGCCTGCTGTTGCAACTGGTGGCTGCAGGGTCGCAGCCGTGCACAGCATCACAAGGGCAGGCTGCAGGGCCCCATCTCCCTGAGCATCTGGGCTCACAACTAAGTAGGTCCGGGGTCCCAAGACTCTCCCGCATTCCTCTGACCACCTCTCGTGCTATTCTTGGTCCTGGCCATGACCCCAGACTGGGTCAGATGTGAAAGGATGGGACATAAGAGCACCAAAGCAAGTTGTGTGCAATGGCGGCCCAGGCTGCAATAAACCTGTGGGACCCACTTGTTTTTTCGGGGTGGGGAGTGAGAGGTATGATCGGGAGGCAGTGGCTGGTGTGTCTGGGGTGGCCTGAGGCTGAAGAAAGGGGTGGTGGTGAGCCCAGGACCGGGTGAATAAGCTCTGGTACATCAGCCATACAGGCACGGCCCTAGGCTGTGAGCCGCGCACATGCTGCTGGCCCAAATCTAGACCAATGGCTGAGAGGGTACTGGACGGCACCCTTATGGACACACCCCTAGACCGGAGGACATCTTCTGCGGTTCCTGGGCTCCAGCTGCACCATATGGCCAGATTCTGCTCTAGGGAGCTAGCAGGTTTTGCATCTGCCACTACCTCAGGCGCTGTCATTGACCTGGATCTGGAAATTCCAACCACGGGTTCCTGCTCCACAATCTGAACAACACACTCCTGTGTCCCACAGGACCTTCAATAACTGGGAGCTCTCCATGAGTATCCAAATGATAGACAGGGGCTCCAAGTGGCTGGATACTTTTCTCCATGGGATAGAGTACCTGATGCTGTCCAGATGCTAGGGGAGAAGGGAAAAACCCCACCGTTTGCAGCAGTTGATCTCTATTGTTCAGGGACACCACAGCCTTAGGGTACAGAGCTCACTTTGTGTCTCTTTATCTCTGCTTCTGGCACAGCACTGTTTGGGGCAATCCTTTTGTGTATGTACCAGGGCTGGTGTCTATGTGTCTCATGGCAATGTCAGGGAAAGAAATCCCAGAGTTTGATAAGGATAGAAAGGCCCTTGTTGCTGCATGTCCAAGGGGCTGTGGGATCACCCACCATGGCTTCTGTGTCTTGGGATTGCAGCCTGTTCTGTGTCTCAGATCCTCGGCACTCTCACTGGTCACCCCCAGGCACTTTCTTTCTGCCTCTCCTTTCTGCAAGGCATCCTGGGTGCACCACTGTAATTCCACTTGGAAATTGCTCACTCAGTGAGATAACAGGGATTGGTACCCTGGCTCCAGTGCTTCTGATGGCCAGAGTATGTACTTTCCCTATGACCTTCACGGTTTCGCTATCCAACTTCCATCACCTGGTTAGGTCAGTTTCTACACCTCATACTCACAAACATACCATCAGGTGCTTTTCATGCACATATGCACACACATGCTTGTGTACACACCAACATCCCTAAGAGGAATTGCACATATGTAGAAGTACAAACTTTCTTGTCCAGAAGCATCAAATTTGGTAAGCACCCTATATTTTTGTCCTGGTTATTTTCTTTCACTTTCTCATTGAACATGTGAGGTTGCACTTCCAGCTCTGTGACTTAGCCTCAAAGGTTACAAAATTTTGGCATTTGCTCCTGACAGGGACCGATCTGCAAAGCATCAGGCAGGGTTGGAAATGCTCGCCCTGGAGAGCTGAATGAGCTGTGCCTGCTTTCTGCATTCTCCCATCACCTTGGACAGCTTCACAGTACCAGTCACGCTGGCCTGATCCATTGCCTGTGCATTCTTTCAGGAGACCAGAAAACAAGGACGTCTGGGCTCAGCTGACTTGGAGAACTGCTTTCTCAGTGTGTTCCTATCTAGGTCATTCCTGGTCAATGTTGTGTTCCTATTGCTAGCCTACCACCCCCAACAGTCTGAGTGAGGCCCACTGTTCTTTCTACCTGTGTAGCTTTCTGTGTTCACCTGTCTAACTGTGCCTCCAAGAGCTACCTCCCTTTAGCAGGAAAAGGCCAAAGAGATGCCCGAGCCTCCAAGGGCCCCCAGAGTCTTTGACAGGCTTGGGTTTGATCCAATGTTGTGAAGAAGGTGCACATAGATAGATGGTCTCTTCTGATACAAGGCATGAAACCCGAGCCATAATGGTAAGGTGGCATTCCTACAGGTGGTCCCTTCTGTTTATTCCTACCCAGACCCATGGAGTCCCCAAACAGATGATGATCTGGGAATCCTGCCCTTTCTGGGCCCACAGCTCATCCCTCCCTTGGGCAGAAAGCAGCTTTTCTATCTCAAAAACACCAAGAGGGCTTGATTCCAACCAGGCCTCATTGATTTGCTAAATGCAAATACTCTCTTTCATTGGGTTCATTAGGCCCTGGTAGGACTCCCTACAGCCAGGCATCCCTGCTTACCTATAGAGCCCACGTGCCAAGGAAGCCAGTCCTTGGTTGGGCACATGGACATCCAAGACTGTCACCTGGAATGCAGCTTCCCTCTGAGTGTCACCTGGTGCAGATTGCCTACAACAAAATCAGAGATTGTGATCCAGAGAGACTGCCAAAATCGTCCCCCAGGTGCAGACACTCACCTTTGCCCCTTAGGCGCCCAAAGCCAAGGGAAAGACCCAGAAGAAAGAGGGAATTTATATCAGGGCTTTCTGCACGAGCCATGGGGTATCTTTGGCAGGACTGCTATTGCCTTTCCCCTGGACCCTGAAAACCAGCAGGCCCCGAACTGCCCCAGGGGCTTCCCTGTATCCCACTCTCTCGAGTTCCTATGAGACATGCAATAAGCCCACCATCCTTGCTTCCTCCCTTTTCCCTCCCTCATTGGCATACCCCGGCAGAGGAGCACACACGTACATCAACACCTGCACTTTCTTCGCCGTTCTGCACAGCCAGGGAGGCTAGAAGTGACTGAAGGCATGCCACGCTCTCGCCTTGTCTCTCCTAGGATGCCTGTGGTTTTGCACGGACAGCCTACCTTAGCATGTCTCGCATTTTGTGTTACATTGTGCCAGTGTGTGCCACCCTCATGGAGAGAGGGTGCTGGCTGATGGGCTGATCCTGGCAAGCACTCGCCCAGGACCTTCCTGGGTCTCCTTCTCACATGTGCGGAACAAGTCTCCAGTACATCAATCTGTGCCTCTTTCTCCTTCGAGTCTCTGTCCTTCTCAGCAAGACCTTAGCCTCCTCAACATCCCAGGTCCTCTGTATCCACATCCACCATTTCCACAGGACGGCCTATGTCCCCACAAACTGTGGGCTCCACAGGCGGTGGTTTTAAAGGCCCACCCCACCTGATATGCCCTGGGTGAATCCACAGACCATGCACCCGCTCTTCCTGGTCCAAACACATAGAAGAACACGGAGAAATAGTGAGCGTGTTTTTGCATTTTGTCTCATTGCGCACTTCTGGAGCCAAGGTCCTGAGTTATCTCTGACCATCCTTTCCTCATTCCCATCCTGGACAGGGTCCTGCGGAGATAGGGCGATCAATCACCCTCAGACTGGGGACGCCTTGTGCCTCCTCTTCTGATTGCTTGGCATTTCCTCTCCTGTCGCGTTTATCTCTGTTTTTTCCCTGGGCTGGAGACACACACACACACACACACACACACACACACAGGCGACACAAGCACACATGTGTATACACACACAGGCTCGATATGGGGACACAAACACAAACAGGGAACATAGGTGTTTCAGGAGCTGAAGATGCCCATGTCCAGCAATGTCTGAGATGGCATCAGTAGGCACCACGTCCTGCACTTGGAGCTCTCTGTCCACCTCCTCCCCGAACACTTCCCTATTTTCTGAAGGCAGCCTGAAGCCTCTTCCAGTGCAGCAAGTGTGGTCATGGTGAGACACTGATTGGTGGATGTGCAAAATCACAGAAGATCCCAAAGTCAGCACAGAGGTGCACTGGGACCCTGGAGAGGATGCCCTTGCAATGACAGGCCTTCCCAGGGTAAGGTGCAGGAGTGTAGGCCCAGGCAATCTTAAACTCGGTGAGCAACAGGAGGCTAGGGGATGGCAGCACCCACGGAAGGATGATTCTGACAAATATACTTAATTCACCCTGCCTCTAGTAGTATCACCTAGGCCTCTTGCACTGCAACCACAGTTAAATTGAAGGAGACTTGATTCACTCACGGACACACCGAGTCCCCAAGCCCCCAGTCTCAGCAGGTCATCTGCCACATGCATGGCCCAGAATCTGGCTCCACAGACAGCTTGCATGTGCCTGAGTCATCCCCATTTGGGAAAGGACAGTGTCCCGGCCACTACATGGCTGTCACTACAGGGCCCACCTCCAGACCCCTTCACCACATGTGTTTCTGCCAGTTACTCCTCATGGCAGAAACTTCCTTCCTAGGGTAATACTTCACAGGGTCGTCCACACGTCTTTGTCAATGATCTGCTGGAGGCACAAGCAAGATCAGTCCAGGGCTGACCAGGCCCGCAACCCACCCGTGAGCATCCAAGAACTCCAACATCAATCGTCACCTGTATGCAAGCCCAAAGCAACCGCACCTCAGCAATCCTGTTCGATTCTGGGCAGTAGTCGCCTGACAACCAGCTGAGAAATTTAAGGCTCCTGATTTCTAGCCTGTGGCTTGTGCTCCTCATTCACAGTCCCAGTACCAGTGGACTGGAGTGGAATATCGTGCCCTATAACCTCCAGAAAGCGAACACAAGGGTGGATTCTGCAGGTGGATCATTCACCTCCTTACACACCTACACTCACCACCCTGGAGCCACGTTTTACCAATGATGTCAAGGTAATACTCCTTAACGATCATCGTGTTCCAGAAGTAGGATTTGTCCCCAAATGAAAAGATCAGCATGCAGCGGGATTTTGGATGGTTCTGCATCTGCACCTGCCAGGATAGGGACGAGGGTAAAGGTGCAAGCTGCTAGGTGCCTCAGCTTGTCACCCAGGTAGGCATTAACAGCTTCCACGATGCCTCTGCAAAGTCTCACAGTGCAGGAACATGGCTAACACGATCCTCCTACTCCCTGCCAGGTCCCATACCCACCCATCCTCAGTCCCCCTCACTGACCTTCAATCTTGTAGCTAAGAAAGTCTTTATCTTGGTTGCTGATCATGACAGAAACTTGAGGGTGGTTCATAATCTGCTTTAGGTCAAGGAGCCATTCAGGGCACATGCTGGGCCAGAAGATCCAATAGCAACAGTCCTAGTCTTGGGTAGAAGAAGCACACTGGAACAGGAGTTTCCAACGATGCTGGGTTCTTCCACTTGCCCAGCCAACACTGATGCCTCCGGCCCTGCCATACCATCAGACACATTCATTGCTCCGTGTCCCCTCTGGTGTTTTGCATCTGAGGTGGTCTTCATCCCCCAACCAGGGGCTGTTTCTCACACCTACTGTCCTCCTCCTGACTTGTGTGTGCTGGGTAGTGTCATGTCACTGCTTAACTGGTCAGGATTTGCAGTCCCTGTTGCACACTGTGTCCTCAAGCAAGGGGGTAATGTGCCTGTGTGTGTGTGTGTGTGTGTGTGTGTGTGTGTGTGTGTGCCTTCAACAAGAAAGCCCTGAGTGTTTGACCTGTGTCCTGTCTTCACAACGGATGGTAGGTGTGTGTCTGAATTGGTCTGGCACTCTCAGCAGATGAGAACAGCAGCCCCTTCCAGTTCCACCTTGTGCCTTTTCACTGCACTAGTGAGTGCAAACACAGGGATTCTGACTGACGGGCATGGGTAGTGGGACTCCCGCTCTCTCAGATATTTCCCGGGATCATCCACATTTACAACAATAACTGTCTGCCGAGGCTGCTCTGGTGTACTGTCTCTGGTCATTTCTGGACTCGGGTGCTGCTCCTCCTCAGATGCAGGCCTGAGGGACACACCCAAAGTCATGGCTGTGGCACTTACAGGTGTGGCCCTGCCGGACTCTTCTCAGCTGTGCCTTTGGAGCCTGCCTCTTCCCCAGACCACACTTCATTCAAGGGTCACCCATACCTTCCCTCTTCCCTTGCCCTGTGGCCACACCTGTTTTAGCAGGATCTTTAGCACAACCATCTTGAAGGTTAAATTCTTAATTTGGCTATAAAGCTCACAAATTTTAACAGCACAGTAACACAACTTTTCTAATTTGCACTGTTAGAGTTTGGTGAGGTCTTGGTGAGTTTCTTGGTTTCAGTTAGAAAGCCCTGCATTACACTTAGGGATGTAGAGTTTTCTGAAACTGAAGGAAAGACTACAAATATTCCGACTAATTTGATTATGATACATTTTTCTAAAGACTTAAACAGTTTCTGCTTCCCTGCTGCCCAAAAAATTACCCCTAACTCCTGAAGATCTTCATGATTCTATTGTGGGAATCTGGTAGAATTGAGATTCCTCAGTGCTTAGTAATTTCATCAGTAAGCTTTTCTGAGGTGAAAAACACATTGGAATTAGTTTTTAAATTAGTCCTAGACATAACAATCAGGGGAAAAGCAAATAAAAGGAATACAGATTGAACACAAACAAACTATTACTGTTAGAAGATGGCATGACCCTCCACACAGTGAACACTAAGGATGCCAGCAGAAAATTACTCGAGCTAATCAATGAATAGAGTTAGCTGAAGAATACAAAATATATACTCAGGAATCGCTTTCATTCTGATACACCAGCAATGAAAAAGGAGAAAGAGAACTTAAGGAAAAGTATCTCATTCACGATCCAATGAAGAGACTCAAATATTTAGGAATATATTCCTCCAAAGAAAGCAAGGACCTGGTACATAAAACTCTAAAACCATGTTGAAAGAAATCAAAGATAGCACAAGTAGATGAAGAAGTATACCATGTTCTTGTATTAGAAGAATCAATATAGTGACCATCAGTAAGTATACAACTCAATGCAATCTATTGGTACATTCATTCACCATTGATATTCTTGGATTCAACTATGGAATCCCTATAAAAACACCAATGGTGTTTTTCAATGAATTAGAACAAATAATTTCACAATTTGTGTGGAAACACAAAAGACCTCCAATGAGTTAATAACTCTTGAGAAACAATGGAAACGGAGGAATCAGACTTCCTGACTTCAGACTATACTACACATCTACAGTCATCAAAATAGTAAGATACTGGGCCAAAGACAGAAATACAGATCAACAGAGCAAAATAGGAAGTCCAGAGATGAAGCCACACACCCACGGCCACCTTGTCTTTGACAGAGGGGCCATAAATATGCAATGGGAAAAAGAGAACCTCGTGAACAAGCAGTTCTGGGAAAACAGGTCAACCACATTAAAAGAATGAAATGTTTTTTAATGGCACACAGAAAAATAAATGCAAAATGGATTAAAAACCTAAGTGGAAGACCAGAAACTATAAAGTTCTTAGAGAAAAACATGGGCAGAAAACTCTCTGACAGAAATCACAGCAAGATCTTCTCCTCTATGTTCCACCTCCAAGAGTAATAGAAATAAAAACAGAAGGAAATGAAAGCGACTGACTGAAACTTCTAAGCTTCTGCAGAATGAAGGAAATTATAAGCAAGGTGAAAAGACAGGCTTCAGAACTGGAGCATATTACAACACATCAAACAACTGCCCAAGAGTTAATCTCCCACATATGCAAGCAGCTCATGCACTCAATACCAGAAAAAACAAACAACCCGATCAAAAAGTGGGCAGAAGAATTAAATAGACATTTCTCAAGAGAAGACATCACTTTGCCAACAAAGTTTCGTCTAGTCAAGGCTATGGTTTTTCCTGTGGTCATGTATGGATGTGAGATTTGGACTGTGAACAAGGCTGAGTGCCGAAGAATTGATGCTTTTGAACTGTGGTGTTGGAGAAGACTCTTGAGAATCCCATGGACTGCAAGGAGATCCAACCAGTCCATTCTGAAGAAGATCAGCCCTGGGATTTCTCTGGAAGGAATGATGCTAAAGCTGAAACTCCAGTACTTTGGCCACCTCATGCGAAGAGTTGACTCATTGGAAAAGACTCTGATGCTGGTAGGGATTGGGGGCAGGAGGAGAAGGTGATGACAGAGGATGAGATGGCTGGATGGCATCACTGACTCGATGGACGTGAGTCTCAGTGAACTCCGGGAGTTGGTGATGGACAGGGGAGGCCTGGCGTGCTGTGATTCATGGCGTCGCAGAGAGTCAGACTCGACTGAGCGACTGATCTGATCTGATCTGAATGAACACAGGACAGATGGTCAACATCTCTCATTATCAGAGAGATGAAAGTCAATACCAGAATGAGATGTCATCTCACACTGGTCACAATGACCATCACCCAAACTTTCAAACAAGAAACACTGGAGAGGGAGTGGTAAACTGACCAGCTTGCACTGTTGGTAGGAATGAAAATTGGTATAGCCACAATAAACCATATGATTTCTTAAAAACCTGGAAATAGAACCATCATATGACCCAGCAATCCCACTGCTTGCATACACCCCAAGGAAAGCAGAACTGAAAGAGATATGTGTACACCAATATTTGTCCCACAACTATTTACAGTAGCTAAGACATGGAAGCAATCTAGATATCCACTGCAGATGAATGGATAAGAAAGTGGTGGTATATATACACGATGGACTATTACTCAGCTGTGAAAAAGAATGCATTTTAGTCCATTCTAGAGAGGTGAGTGAAACAGGAGCCTGTTCTACAGAATGAAGTAAAGTCAGAAAGAGAGATACAAATACTGTGTAGGAATGCACATGTATGCAATTTGGAGAGATCGTCACGATGATCCTACATGCAGGGCAGAAAAAGAGGCAGAGATGGAAAGAACAGACTTTTGGACTCTGTGGAGAGGGCAATGGTGGGATGATTTGAGAGAATAGCACTGAGACATGTACATGACCATACGTAAACAGATAACTGGTGCAAGTTCAGTGCATGATGCAGGGCACCCAAAGCCAGTGCTCTGGAACAACAAAGAACAATAGTCTGGGGAGTGAGGTGGGAGGAAGGTTCTGGATGCGGGAACACGTATGTACCGGTGACTGACTCTTGTTGATGTAAGGCAAAAACTAACCCAATATTGTAAATTGAGTATCTTCCCATTAAAATAATTTAAAAAAATGAAAGGGTTGCTTTCTGAAATTTCAGTGTTGGGAGTCCATGGTACAGCATATCTTCTGAACGTATGTAACAATGTCTGATTTGAATGAGGGCAGTGTCACATTTTGATGCCAAGGGCCGTGTTCCAATATTCTAACATCCTATGAAACAGAACTGCTAAGTTTCCTTTAAAATATTACTTTGTACTCTCCTCCAGGGCATCTTACAGAATGTTTCAAGTGACTGGAGAGGAAACAAAAGACATCACTCACTTTTTAGCACCAATTAAAGTGGGGCAATCAATTCTGAATAAAGTTTCTAGGCCTGACAAAAATGTACCTATACCATTTCTACATGACGTGCATCAAAATAATTGTTCCATGGAAAATTGCACATAAGCAACTCAAGATGAAACACTATGCCTCACAGTTACTAAACAGTGAGAATAAAATGTGTTGTCACCAGTGTGTCACTTCATTCAAGTTCTTACGTCAAAATACTACAAACTGGCTTCTCAACAATGGAAAGTTTCACTTCCAGTTGTGGTAAGTCTAGGATCAGTGTGCTGGTAGGGTTAGGGTTCTGGTGTAGATCCTCCTCTGATTTGCAAACTGCTGGGTTCTTGCTGCCTGTGTTCATGGCGAGCCCTCTGAGGTCTCCTTCATACACGGAGAGATTCCTTTCCCAACAGTTCCTCTATGGTGGCAAAAGGACATCCCAGAGGGCCTGCTTCCCAATACTATCATCTTCTGGGGTTAGGGCATCAGTATACAATTTTTAGGAAGATACAAACAACAACAACAAAACAAGTGTACAACAGTCGAACCATGACAACTAACGAACACAATTTAAGTGTAGATTAAATCTTTGGACAAACCTGTATGTGTTTGTCCACAGAGAAAGTTTTTCATGTTGTCATGTGTGCAGATTCTGAAATTTTTGGCAAAGGGTTGAAGAAAGATATGTCAAAAGATTAACTATCCAGGAAGTTTTGTTTATCCATGAAGTCAACTTCTCAAGATTTTTCTTCAGCATACTAAAACTAATCCTCCATCTCAAATACATTCAGCATATAAGGGTTGAGGACCTCCACAGATGAAACACCACAGACCACATCGGTGAAGTTTTTCTTGGATTTATTTATGTATACACTCAGCTTATAAACTTGGGAAAGAAAACTCTAGCAAAGTGAAATGAAACCCTCTGAGGGTTTACTCCCCTGTTTTTATTTTAGAGAAACCAGCTAAATGTGTATTCCGTATAAATTCTCAGAAGAAATGTGTTTCATAAATTGCTTGATGAATGGTCTCTCACTACAAACGAGTATAATTGTATTGACTTTAATGAACTAGCCCTGAACATCATTTCGTCTTACTACAGAGGATATATTCAAAGCACATTGTTAAAAAGCAAGGGTAGTATCTAAACATGCAGGAAAATACACACACACAAATACGCACCAGTGACAAAGAGTAAGGACAAAATACACTGCGTGCAACACTTTCTCGAATTTTTCAGTGGCTCTTCCTTCCTTTCCCTTATGTCAGCTAAGGGATACATTTATGAAGGTCTTAGTTTATAGAATTTAGTTATGAAATTAGATTTTCACTCAAACAACATAATTATATGATTTATCAAATTCAGCACTATTTGGTTACAACACATATAACTTTAGAGAATGAAATGACATAAAATCTATTTTATCTGTAAAGGATCATCTAGTTATTTTATCCTTAATGGTTGTTGTACTTGAGAAATATTTAAAATGCTAAGTAAAAACACTCTCAACAAACAGATCAAAACTTTCAATGTTAAGAAAACTGAGGATTACTTAGTATAGAAAGTCTGCAACTTCTAATCACATGAAGTGAAAATTATGACTCCACTCTGTCTTCTGAAAGCTTCACTCTGGAAACGCCCTTCTTATGGTAGTGGCAACACAAAATGATGAAAAGAATAGATGTTAGCAAATGGTGTAAAACACTTGGGCAGTGTCTGTAAGAAAACCCCTTTTATTAACCTCAAATGCATATTTCTGCTTTCCTTAAATTCTATCAAAAATCTCAAGAAAATATCTAAATAAGTGGAATATATAGAAAGACTCCCAAACAGACGAGTTCATACTCGTCTTATGATGGTGAGACAATTTATTCAAAACATCTGTTTACTGGAGGTAAAACAGGAGAGGAATCTTTTCACTTCTTTCTTTCTTCCCAGTGTATTCACAGCAGATATTTTGGTCTTTACACCTAAGTTCCATTTTATTGAAAGAACCAAGAGTTAACATTTTCCTCAAAATAATTCAGCCTCATTACTTTTTAAAAGAAATATGATACTTTAAAACAATGAAAATACACCGTTGTTTAATTAAGGCACAGTGTGCTTTAAACTATATTCATACTGTAGTTTTTTACTCTTCTAAAAGGTGATGACCAAAATTCAAACTGTAGAATGATCTTCAGACAACTGAGTTCAATTCAGATGTGACAAGAACATCTGATCTACAGAAAAAAATTAATTCTTGTAATAATACATAAGGTATCTTCTTTACACTACTTAGAAAATCAATCCTTTTGAACTGAAGTTAAGGACACCAACCAGATAGTTTTCTCAATACTAAATACTAAAGTTCTAAATACTAAAACACTGAACTGTAGAAGAAACTGCTTTTAATCAATCTTTGGTTCAACGGTTTTATTCCAGAAAAATCTTCCTAACTACAAACATATCACAGGGAACAAACTCACAATGAAACCGCTAAAAGAAGTTCACTGCCAAGTAAGTATTTATCTGATTCCCAATTATCTTAGTATTTATTAAAAGGCCTATATGTCATCAGAATCTTCACTCTTACTCAAAAACTCAGGTATTAGTGTGTTAGTTGCACCGTTGTGCCCGACTCTTTGCAACCCCATGGATTGCAGCCCACCAGGCTCCTCTGCCAAGGGATTTTCCAGGTAAAGATACTGGAGTGGGTTGTCATTTCCTTCTCCAGGGGATCTTCCCAACCTAGGGATCGAACCCAGGTCTCCTGCACTGCAGGCAGATTCTTTACCAACTGAGCTACAAGGGAAGCCCCACCCCCAAAACAAAACAAAAAACCTCATAACTTTATATAATAAAATACACTGTAAAAGAATTTTTAAAAATTGCTATCATGTTCAAAATGTGAGTTTAGTACACTTCCTCTTTGTTGTTAGTAGAAACTTATTTTAATTTTTCCAAGCTTACTAGAGGACGAATAAAATACTTTTGTCTCTAAGAAATAAAAGGGATTCAGAAACACTGTCCACAAAGCTCCATGAGAAAACTGAATACTCTTTTCCGAAACATCAATACCAGTATCATAAATGTTTTCCTTGATTAGCTGAAAACAGGTATCATCTCTTAAGAATTACTTTTAAGAGTGTAAAAGAGGCATTCCTTTAACAATTATTATGTACAAGTCTAGGACTTGTGAGCTTTTTAATTCCCCACCAAAGGAACATATATTAGGAAGAGAATCCATTACTATGTTGTTAATATTCTGAAGTATTTAATACCTACTTAAAGCAAATTTAAGCATCTATGAAAAAATACAGAAAAGAGAGAATTCTGAAATGACTGTTTCACCTAAATACTAAGTAGCAAACACTATGAGAAGACAGGGAAATGTAATAACTTTGATATTAACTACCATATTCCAGAAGCTCTCCATAAGCCTTCAGATTTCTAACTTCATCTGCTTTGTACTTTAAAATTACATCAGCTTTGTGGTCCTTGGAGAAAAACAAGGAAGGATCAAAACTGGTTAGGCAAAGAATCATCAGTTGTCTCATAAATTCCTTTCAAATTAAACACACTTAAGAAAATCCTCACTATTCTCTCACCTTCCTTGTGTCATCTGCACACACACACACACACACACAATCCTCATGATGAAGTTTGCATGCATGACCAAAAAAAGTATAGACTAGGAAAGTTATGAATACAATGCACTGAATCAAAGAAAGAAAAGGAAACATGTGGGGTGGCAATGCGGTCTTGTTCACACTCTAACACTGTAGTTCAAACTGAAAGTGGTATTATTACCCAAGAGAAACCTTTCTATAACCCATAGTTGTTCGAGTATCTTACCGATTTGAATTCTCTGTGGTGCTTTAAAAAAAGATACCGTTATCTTCCTAAAACCTGACAGGCCTGAAGTGAACTCTTTGTGTGTTTATGATGTAAATATGCCTGAGAATTACTGCCTTTTAGGGGGTTCACTTTTCTCCATTTTAAAGAAGCTGAGTCACTGACAGAGGAAAACATTATGAATGCTTACAACTAACCTAGAAAAGGCCTAAAGAAAGACAACTGAAAATATCAGTCATAAAACTGCAGTGGAATACAAACCAACACTTCTCAAACTATAATGTGCACCAAAAACACATACGTATTTTGTTAAAACTCTGAGTGTAACTCAGTAGTGAAGAGATAAGCTAATAACCTGCTTATACAATTCCATAGAGTAGTGATGCTGCTATTATCTTTAGATTATGATTTGAGTAGCAAGGGTTTGTAATTACCCACAACAGATTAAAAATCAGAAGAGCTATTTGTGGCTTAAGGGATTAATATAATTGTGGTTACACTGCCCATCAAACAGAGAATTTAACTGGGAATTAACTATTATTTGATCCATTTACAGGTTTCTATGTAGTTAATCCAAAATAAATGGACATGAAAATGATACAGTTTTATGGACAGATTCTATGTTTTTAGTTATCAAATACAAAAATAGAAAGGTTATCAATGGATGTTCCAGATAACAAAACATATAAATGACAAAAAAAAAATGAGTAAAACATCAGGATATAAAATGGATATACTTAAATCTGTTGTAATATTAATGCATCCATATTACCCAAAGTAATGTACATATTCCATGTAATTCCTATAACAATTCAAGTAGCATTATTTTTCCCCAGACAAAGTTATATGGAACCTCAAACAATCCAAACCGCCAAAGCAATCTTGAGAGTTAACAAACATATGAAAAGATACTGAACATCACTCATTATCAGAGAAATGCAAATCAAAACCACAATGAGGTGCCATTTCACTTCAGTCAGAATGGCTGTGATCCAAAAGTCTACAAGCAATAAATGCTGGAGAGGATGTGGAGAAAAAGGAACCCTCTTACACTGTTGGTGGGAATGCAAAGTAGTACAGCCACTACGGAGAACAGTGTGGAGATTCCTTCAAAAACTGGAAATAGAACTGCCTTATGACCCAGCAATCCCACTGCTGGGCATACACACTGAGGAAACCAGAATAGAAAGAGACAAGTGTACCCCAATGTTCATTGCAGCACTGTTTCTAATAGCCAGGACATGGAAGCAACCTAGAGGTCAATCAGCAGATGAATGGATAAGAAAGCTGTGGTACATATACACAATGCAGTATTACTCAGCCATTAAAAAGAATACATTTGAATCAGTTCTAAAGAGGCAGATGGAACTGGAGCCTATTATACAGAGTGAAATAAGCCAGAAAGAAAACCACCAATACAGTATACTAATGCATATATATAGAATTTAGAAAGATGGTAACAACAACCCTGTATGCAAGACAGCAAAAGAGACACATATGTATAGAACAATCTTTTGGATCCCGTGGGAGAGGGAGAGGGGATGATTTGGAATAATGGCATTAAAACATGTATAATATCCTATAAGAAACGAATCGTCAGTCCAGGTGATGCAGGATACAGGAAGCTTGGGGCTGGTGCACTGGGATGACCCAGAGGGATGGTATTGGGAGGCAGGTGGGAGGGGATTCAGGATGGGAAACATGTGTACACCCATAGCGGATGCATGTTGATGTATGGCAAAACCAATACAATATTGTAAAGTAAAATAAATAAATAATAATAATAACAATTATAATAAAAGAAAGAAAGAAAGAATAAAGCTTGAGGACACATACTTCCTGCTTTTGAAACACAACTGTTCAAACAATATGGCACTGGGACTCCACCAGTAATGCAGGTCCTGGAACAAAACAGAGCACTCAGAAATACAATTTTTCAAAACCACCCAACTAACACTTATGAAGGGAACCAAGATCACAGTGTAGAAAACACATCCTCTCCAATAGACAGGACTGGAAAAACAATACTTAACATAAAAGTAGACCCCCCTTTCTTACACTAGAATCTACCTAAAATTACCCTGAAATAGATCAGAGATTTAAACACAGAGCTGAAACTATAAAACTACTGCAAGAAAACACATTGTACAACTACTAAATGCCACTCTTGCTCTTTGATTTTGCTATAGGCCACCAAACCCATAAGCAACACAAGCAAAACCTAGTAAGTGAAACTATATCACACTAAATTGATTTTGCACAGAAAAGGACACTGTCAACAACAACAACAAAAAAGACAGTGTACCAGACTGGTGAAAATATTTGCAAGTGATATGACTAATAAGGGTTTAACAGCCAAGGTAGATAAATCCTGCCATTTGCAACAACATGGATGAACCTGGAGAGTAGTCTGCTAAGAGAAACACGTCACACAGAGAAAGCAAACACTGCAGGACCTCATTTATATGTGGAATCAGGACTGAATACAAACTCATCAAAGTTCAGGGATGCTCCTAATCTCTCAGCTTTGAGTGACCTGGATTTTCTGCACAAGCCTGAAATGAAAAGAAGAACTATCATCAGTTGCCTGGCTGAGTATTAAAGGTACGCCCTACCTTGCACAGAGCCTAAAAACAGAGGTTGAGAGGGCTGCTGGTTTTTAATGAAACCTCAAACATAGGCTGTCTGCTAGGTTATAAACAAGCATTCAGTGGTCACACACAAGGAAAAAATACATACCATACAGAATCTGTTTCAGAAATCATCCAACAAATGACAACAAGTAAAAGCTCTGGGACAAGAAATCTGATGTCCCATTTCACCATGTTATATCTGCATTTTCTAGTTTTCAACAACAACAACAACAAAACATGAGACACACAAAGAAATAGGATGTGTCTGGTCACATAAGGAAATAAGTAGGTAATACAAAGCATGGCTCAGAAAGCCCAGAGGCTGGACTTAACAGAGACTTTACATCAGGTAGTATAGATAAAAAGAATACAAGAAACAATATAATTGTCAAGAATATTTCACTAGAGAATCAGGATATACAGATTATTTAAAAGAAAACCAGTGGACATGAAAAGTGGAGTGGTTGACTTCAAACTGTCACGGTAAATCACTAATAGAACAACAACAACAACAACAACAACAAAATCAACAAGGAAACAAAAGACTGAAACTTTACAAATCAGAAAGTCTTAGGTATTTACAGAAAACATGACCTGATAACAGAATAGAGAGAAACAGCAATTATTTCATTCAAAATTTAATTAAGCACAAGTGATGGGTTTGACCCAGAAATCTAAAGGATTTCTATTTCACAAGTCATATTTCAAACATTAAGACCATATTGGGCCACTACCAAGTATTTCTGTAAATATTTATTTCAGATTTATAACTTACAATTAAAAAGACCTAGTCTATGTCTTAGCTTTGTCATATGAGCCAAAAAAACCCCACATTTTTTGGAGATAGAGGTTTTGCCTTATTTAATTGCATCATCTACAACAGTGGTTTCTCAAACTTGGATCTGAGATCTTTAAATTTAAAAATCATAACTGAGAACCCAATATAAACTTACTATTTTTTTTTCTTTTGATGAAAGAGAATACTAATGAAAATCACTGTCATATGCTACTGTTCTTATTTCAGCAAAGGTCTCATTTCAAAAAATATTTAAAAAACAAAACTGTAGGGAGTCCTCTGGTGGTCCAAAGATTAGGACTCAGGGCTTTCACAGCAGTATTCTGGATTCAATCCCTGACTGGGGATCTAAGATCCCACAAGCTGCAGTAATATCAAAAATTAAATTTAAAAAATTGAATGGAAAATGAATACTCTAGCTCTGTGAAATATATTTCATAAAATCCAAAGATATCTTCGTTTTACTACAGAAAACTGAAAAAGTCAGCCTGCAGCATAAACCCTGAAAACCTAGCACAGATCTTTAAATACACTTGGACTTTAAATGAGGACAGAGTGATGAGCTGTAGTATTTATCTAAAATTATAAGAGAATATGTATTGCATATTGTATTAAAATAAGATAAGAAACAACCAGTCTTCCCATAGAACACATATACCGTAAGTCAGCTAGAATCCTATCATCTTAAACATAAGTGGATCATAACAAATTTTGATGCCAGAAGGATGAGAATCATAACTGGCCAGGACAGGTCAAATGCATTTTATCACATCAGTGAAATAATGATATTAATGATTTTAAATTCAAGAACATTATAAATTTAAATGTAATTGTTACCTGATAGTCTCAAAGACCAATCAATATAATATCTGAAGTATTTATCCAAATCTATAAAATAAAACTCACAGTATATTACATTTAAAATACAAAAAAACAATAGTGTTTGATGTTAAGCCATACTTAACGTGATACAAAAAATACAATTCACACAGCGTGTGAAAACTATCTGCTAAGGATTGGGGGAAAACTACAGACATGTGGTGTGTGTGTGTGTCTTGTGTGTATGTGCAGGTATATGTGTATGATGTGTGTGTGTGTTCATGTCCATGAGACAAAGTCTAGTTATAGATAGTTAGAGTATATTAAGCAAAACTAAAGTTAGGCAGTTCAGTTTGGGTCAAATTTTCTAATGTAGTCTATTAAAATATACAGTAATTTACACTGTTGGTGGGAATGCAAACTAGTACAGCCACTATGGAGAACAGTGTGGAGATTCCTTAAAAAACTGGAAATAGAACTGCCTTATGATCCAGCAACCCCACTGCTGGGCATACACACTGAGGAAACCAGAAGGGAAAGAGACACGTGTACCCCAATGTTCATCGCAGCACTGTTTATAATAGCCAAGACATGGAAGCAACCTAGATGTCCATCAGCTGATGAATGGATAAGAAAGCTGTGGTACATATACACAATGGAGTATTACTCAGCCATTAAAAAGAATACATTTGAATCAGTTCTAATGAGGTGGATGAAACTGGAGCCTATTATACAGAGTGAAGTAAGCCAGAAGGAAAAGCATAAATACAGTATACTAACGCATATATATGGAATTTAGAAAGATGGTAACAATAACCCAGTGTACGAGACAGCAAAAGAGACACTGATGTATAGAACAGTCTTATGGACTCTGTGGGAGAGGGAGAGGGTGGGAAGATTTGGGAGAATGGCAATGAAACATGTAAAATATCATGTAGGAAACGAGTTGCCAGTCCAGGTTCGATGCATGATGCTGGATGCTTGGGGCTGGTGCACTGGGACGGCCCAGAGGGATGGTATGGGGAGGGAGGAGGGAGGAGGGTTTGGGATGGGGAGCACATGTATACCTGTGGTGGATTCATTTTGATATTTGGCAAAACTAATACAATTATGTAAAGTTTAAAAATAAAATAAAATTAGAGAAAAAATAAATAAAATAATTAAAAGTCAAAAAAATATATATACAGTAATTTTACCTCAACTAAAGTCTTTTAAAATTACAAAAGCATAGTTCTTTGTCACATAAATTACTTGTATTCACAAATCACTCTGGGAATTTTTAGTTATTTTAAACAAATGAAAATAATTCATCCACACAAATATAGCCATCTAGTTACCAATCTACATCAATTCAGGACCCAAATCACTAACTGGAAAAGAATGATTCAAGAGAAAAAACTGTTTTTTTTAATCCAAAAAATTAGGGTTGAAAGAACTTTAAAACAATATGATCAATAAATGTGCCAAAGTTACTAAATAAGATGGTCTATCATGTTATGAGGTCGATAATGGACAGCAATGGTATGGACCTAACAGAAGCACAAGACATTAAGAAGAGATGGCAAGAATACAGAGAAGAACTGTACAAAAAAGATCTTCAGGACTCAGATAACCACAGTGGTGTGATCACTGACCTAGAGCCAGACATCCTGGAATGTGAAGTCAAGTGGGCCTTAGAAAGCATCACTACGAATACAGCTAGTGGATGTGATGGAATTCCAGTTGAGCTATCCCAAATCCTGAAAGATGATGCTGTGAAAGTGCTGCACTCAATATGCCAGCACATTTGGAAAACTCAGCAGTGGCCAGGGGACTGGAAAAGGTCAGTTTTCATTCCAATCCCAAAGAAAGGTAATGCCAAAGAATGCTCAAACTACCGCACAAATGCATTCATCTCACACACTAGAAAGGTAATGCTCAAAATTCTCCAAGGCAGGCTTCAGCAATATGTGAACCATGACCTTCTTGATGTTCAAGCTGGTGTTCAAGAAGGCAGAGAAACCAGAGATCAAGTTGACAACATCTACAGGACCATTGAAAAAGCAAGCAAGTACCAGAAAAGCATCTATTTTTGCTTTATTGACTATGCCAAAGCCTTTGACTCTGTGGATCACAATAAACTGTGGAAAATTCTGAAAGACATGGGATTACCAGCCCTCTTGACCTGCCTCCTGAGAAATCTGTATGCAGGTCAGAAAGCAAGTTAGCACTGGAAATGGAACAGCAGACCGGTTCCAAATAGAAAAAGGAGTACCTCAAGGCTGTCTATTTTCACCCTGCTTATTTAACTTCTATGCAGAGTACATCATGAGAAATGCTGGGCTGGATGAAGCCCAAGATGGAATCAAGATTGCTGGAAGAAATGTCAATAACCTCAGGTATGCAGATGACATCACCCTTATGGCAGAAAGTGAAGAAGAACTAAAGATTCTCTTCATGAAAGTGAAAGAGGAGAGTGAAAGAGTTGGCTTAAAGCTCAACATTCAGAAAACTAAGATCATGGCATCTGGTCCCATAACTTCATGGGGAATACATGGGGAAACAGTGGCTGACATTTTATTTTATGGGTGGCTCCAAAATCACTGCTGATGGTGATTGCAGCAATGAAATTAAAGGACACTTACTTGGAATGAAAGTTATGACTTACCTAGACAGCATATTAAAAAACAGAGACATTACTTTGCCAACAAAGTTCCTTCTAGTAAAGGCTATGGTTTTTCCAGTAGTCATGTATGGATGTGAGAGTTGGACTCTAAAGAAAGCTGAGTGCCAACAAAGTGATGCTTTCTTACTTAGTGTTGGAGAAGAGCCTTGAGAGTCCCTTGAACTTCAAGGCCATCCAATCAGTTCATCCTAAAGGAGATCAGTCCTGGCCGTCCATTGGAAAGACTGATGTTGAAGCTGAAACTTCAATACATGGCCACCTGATGCCAAAAAAACTGACTCATTTGAAAAGACTCTGATGTTGAGAAAGATTTAGGGCAGCAGGAGGTGGGGACGATAGAGTGTGAGATGGACGAATGGCATCACCGACTTAATGAACAAGTGTTTGGGTAAACTCCAGGAGTTGGTGATGGACGGGGAGGCCTGGCATTCTGCAGTCCACGGAATCACAGAGTCGGACACAACTCAGTGACTGAACTGAACTGCTCTTTGGAAGAAAAGCTATGGCAACTCTATACAACATGTTAAATGCAGCTACAACGTTGTTGACAAAGGTCTGTATAGTCAAATATCTAGTTCTTCCAGTAGTCACGTATGGATGTGACAGTTGGGAACATAAAGAAGGCTGGACACTGAAGAGTTGAAGCTTTTCACTGGAAGTTCTGGAGAAGACTCTTGAGAGTCCATTGGATGGCAAGGAGATCAAAGAAGTCAATCCTAAAGGAGATCAACCCTGAACATTCACTGCAAGATCTGCTGCCAAAGCTCCAATACTTTGGCCACCTGATGCAAAGAGTTGACTGAAAGGAGAAGACCTTGATGCAGGGAAAGCAGGAGGGCAAGAGAAGAGGACAACAGAAGATGAGATGGTTGGATGGTATCACAGGATTCAAGGTATATGAGTCTGACCAAACTCAGGGAGACAGTGAAGGACAGGGAATCCTAGTGTACTGCAGTTCATGGGGTCCCACAGAGTCATAGATATGACTTATCAACTGAATAACAACTCGACCAAAGAGCTCCTAGTCTAATCTGTAATTATCCTGAAAAGTAATGGGATTCACATGCTAGAGAGTTCCTTGGATAAAAGGCCATGAACCCAGCTTAGTACTCAGGACTACTACACAAAAGAAAATAGCAAAGAAAAGAAGACGATAAGTTAAAAATTGGCCATGAAAACACACTTCTAATGTAAGGGAAAATATGAAGTTCAAGGACCAGATTATCTTTAGCCACACATCATGTTCCAAATAATAAATTATTTGTGCTTGTGTGTTAGTGTGTGTGTATGTGTGTGTGTGTTGTGTGTGGGTTTAATGGCTTTCAGTATGCAGGAATAACTGCAAGGCTTTGTTAAGAAGTGCTGTAAATTACTGAAACAAATGGACAAATGTGAATGGAGTTTATATACCAGCTCTACAATGAAGAATAGAATTTTCAATTAAGAGAAAAGTATACATGTGAATTGAACAATATTTAAATTTCCATTCATTTCAACATCCACATATGGCTAGTGGCTATACAAAAAAAAAAAAAACAAACAAAAAAAACAAACAGGTTTCCCCAGTGGCTGGGCCATGAAGAATTCACCTGCAAATGCAAGAGACAAAGGAGACATGCATTTGACTTCCGGGCCAGGATGATCCCATGGAGAATAAAAGGACAACGCATTCCAGTATTATTCCTGCAAATCCCATGGAGACAGGAGCCAGGTGGGGCACAATCCATGATTTCAAAAAAGAATCAGACATGACTAAGCACAATCAACATTTCTAGAAAAGTACTTCAGTGCAATTCTGTTCAGTCGCTCAGTCATGTCTGACTCTTTGCGACCCCATGCATAGCAGCACACCAGTCCTCCCTACCCATTGCCAGCTCCCGGAGTTTACCCAATCTCATGTTCATAGAGTCGGTGAGGCCATCCAACCATCTCATCCTCTGTAATCCCCTTTTCCTTCTGCCCCTAATCCCTCCCAGCATCAGGGTCTTCTCCAATGAGTCAAATCTTCGCATAAGGTGGCCAACATATTGGAGTTTCAGCTTCAGCATCAGTCCTTTCAATGAATACCCAGGACTGATCTCCTTTAAGGTGAACTGGTTAGATCTCCTTGCAGCCCAAGTGACTCTCAAGAATCTTCTCCAACATCACAGTTCAAAAGCATCAATTCTTCAGCGCTCAGCTTTCTTCACAGTCCAACTCTCACTTCCGTACATGACCACTGGAAAAACCATAGCCTTGCCTAGACGAATCTTTGTTGGCAAAGTAATGTCTCTGCTTTTTAATATGCTATCTATGTTGGTCAAGAAGTGATAATACCAGACCATCTGACCTGCCTCTTGAGAAACCTATATGCAGGTCAGGAAGGAACAGTTAGAACTGAACATGGAACATGGACTTGTTCCAAATAGGAAAAGGAGTACACCAAGGCTGTATATTGTCACCCTGCTTATTTAACTTCTATGCGAGTACATCATGAGAAACACCCTGGGCTGGAAGAAGCACAAGCTGGAATCAAGATTGCCTGAAGAAATATCAATAACCTCAGATATACATGTGACACTATCCTTATGGCAGAAAGTGAAGAGGAACTAAAAAGCCTCTTGATGAAAGTGAAATAGGAGAGTGAAAAACTTGGCTTAAAGCTCAACATTCAGAGAACTAACACTATGGCATTTGGTCCCATCACTTCATGGGAAATACATGGGGAAACGGTGGAAACAGTGACAAACTTTATTTTGGGTGGCTCCAAAATCACTGCAGATGGTGACTGCATCCATGAAATGAAAAGACACTCCTTGGAAGGAATGTTATGACCAAACTAGGTAGCATATTAAAAAGCAGAGACATTACTTTGCCAAGAAAGGTCTGTCTAGTCAAGGTTATGGTTTACTAGGTGACAAGAGAATTGTAAGGTTAAATTTCTTGTAACCATTCTCCTGGAATTATATAAAGAAAGGCTTCGCTCTTAGGAGATGAAATATTTAGGGCTAAAGTCTATAACTAAATATCTAGACCTGCCTATAACAAAGTTTAAAATGTCAGAAGGAAAATGTTCATGTACAGAAAAAAAGTACAAAAAGAAAACATTAAAGATTAGTGAGTCTAAGTGAAAAACATATGGGATTTGTGCTCACATTTCAACGTTTCTGTAGGCTTAAATTTTCATTAAAAGGAAAAATGTAGGTACTTCAGTCAATTAGTTTACTCTTAGTTTAGTCTGCACTTACTTAAGAGTCAGTTATTCGGTTACTTTATTAAATATGATCATGCACTAGTGACATTGTAGCACTGATGGTCTGAGGTCTTGGCACGGATGTCTCATAGTCTATTGAAAAATATTACGATGGTAGGGAATTTTCAATGTTGGAAGACATCCTTACTCTGCTCTAAACCTTAAAATTCATTCTCAGTTATACCATCTTTTTCCATAGAATAAAAACAGAACACTTTGTTTACAGAAATGCCATTAAGCATCCATGAGAAACAGTGTAAAATGAATTATTTAATAAAGAAATTCTGGTAAAATGTATGACAATGAAAATGAGGAAAAGATGGAGCTATGTGGGGCTTTGGTGGTGGCTCAGTGGTAGGGAATCCACCTGCCAATACAGCAGACACCAGTTTGATCCCTGCTCCAGGATGAATCCACATGCCTCAGAACATCTGAGCCCCTGTGCCACAGCTACTGAGCCTGTGTTCTACAGCCTGGAAGCTGCAATTGTTGAGCTCACGTGCTGCAACTACTGAAGCCTGGTCTCCCTAGAGCCTATGCTCCACAAGCAGAGAGTGTACCCCAATGAGAATCCTGTGCACTGCAACTACAGAGAAGCCCCTGTTCCCCACAACTAGAGAAAAGTCCATCCACAATAATGAAAAGCCCATCCACAGTAATGAAAGCCCAGTACAGCAAAAAAAAAAAAAAAAAAAAAAAAAAAAAAAAAAAATATATATATATATATATATATATATATATATATATAAATATATTATATATATAAGCAAATATATATATATATATATATATATATATATATAAAAGCAAATAACAGCATTTAGATTAAAAAAAAAAAAAAAAAGAGTGAGATTATGAGACAACTCCTCAGGACTTTCACTAAGGTAGGTTTCAGATTAAACTCTGAAATTCACATTATTATAAAAGGTATAAATAGCTAAAGAATTCTTGTTTTGACCATCTTCTTTAAATACGAAGTATCTTTTTTTCACATTTGTTTCCCTTAACCTTGCACCTGTTTCTGCCTCCTTTACTTCAGTGATTAAAATGTGAATAAATATTGAGATCTAATTATCTGTATAATAGTTTACAAACTCATCAAACAAGCTAACATAAGCTGTTAAACTTTATATAAACAGGGAAACAAACAGATTATCATTTAAATAGCAGCAAAATATTAACAGACCTCAAAAGAGATTTACAATTTAACCTAATTTGTTACTGATTAGCCACGTACAAATTTGCTGATGGCTTTCTTCTAAATCCCTTAGCAGATAAATACATAATCAACCACATAACCCATTACCAGAGATAACCTGTAGCATTTTTTATTATCCATGTTTTCCAATTAAACCCGGGTTCTATACATTCCCTTCTACAATTCATTTGCAAATTAATAAACCAAAATAGTCCATATATTTATAAAGCAATGAAAACTGAAAAATCATATGTCAAAATGTCTTCAGTTTGGCCTGAGAGGAAGCAGCTGGTTTAAAATTCCCTCAGATGGAAGGGGGAGTTACCCACGGCTGCAATGAAACTGAGGAAGATAACATTAACAAAAATGTGTTGAACATCTACTAAGCACCAAGTTGTGGTAATTCTGCTTTCATAAAATAATTACTAGTCTCTTATAGAATACACAAGCCAACATGGGCACCTGAAACTTCATTCCTAGAAACAGAGGAGGAAACAAGGAATGTATGGAAATGTATACTCATTTGTAAGTTAAAAGTTAATTAAATTAGGGGAAAAAAAAGTGGAAGTGGTTTGTAATTTACCTAACACATTCTGAAAAAGACATTCTTAGAGTTTCCCTGAATAGTTAGCAGCAACACATTTGCTAGAGAAAGGCTGTACCAGTCAGTTTGGGGACTCTAGAGAGCACTGAAGTCAAAGGCAAAGAAGTGTGACCGAATATGACAAAGGTTAAGTAAGCCTTGAAAGCTAAAATGAAGTGCAAGGAATGAATTATGAAGAGAGATTTGTTGTGGAATGTGAAATATGGTCCTATTCTGAAGGATGTATTCTCATTCCTTGCAGTTACAGTTTTCCAGGAGGCATTTCAAGGATATTAACCATGACCCAAGCAGAACTCAGGTCTGTAAAAAGGAGAATTCAAGGAATAACTGTCCCACTGCCCTCTTTCAATTAGCTTAGAAGTACCGTTTTGGAAGTTACAAGTAAAGTTATTGTCAAATCTGATTATTTATGAACTGTCTGCCTCAGAATAAAGATAAGTAGAAACGCATAGTGCCAGCATCGATTTTACGAGAAAAGAAGGCTGAACACGTTGGGATATGTGTGCCTTCTAAAAAAAATGGTTAAGGTTTGTGACAGGTAGAGGAAAGTAAACCGGCAGACATGAACCTAAACATGCAACATGGATTTACCCTTTCCTGGGAGCTCAGATGGTAAAGCGTCTGCCTACAATGTGAGAGACCTGGGTTCCATCCCTTGGTCAGAAAGATTCCCTGGAGAAAGAAATGGCAACCCACACCAGTATTCTTGCCTGGAAACTCCCATGGACCGAGGAGCCTGGTAGGCTACAGTCCATGGGGTTGTAGAGTTGGACACGACTGAGCAACTTCACTTCACTTCACTTCACTTCACTTCACTTACAAAGAAGCAGTTATTTTCACCAGTAGTGAACTGTCCACAAAGTAAAGTATAGACAAATATTTAACAGTTGCAAAAGAAAAAATCAGGGTGTCATAAACAACAGCTAAGGGAGAGTTCTGGGAAGGGATGAAGGCCAGAGGGGCGAAGCCTCCACTGACCAAAAGTAGGCTTCTGCCAGTTTACTAACGCACCTGCAGTTAAACTGGCATGAATCCCAAACTAATAGTATTTTACCCGCGGTGTAAAATTGACAAAAAGGGAGAGAAAATTATACCGCTATGTGAACAGAGCGAGAGGAAGCACGAGCAGCTTCTCGCCCCTATGCGGACTGTGCAGTTCACTCAAAAACATCAGCCAACCAGAAGGAGGAGGAAATACCACTGATGGTGGCTGAGCAATCAGTGGTTCCTGGAAACTGAGTCATTACCTTTATTCTTGGGCAGAGCTGTAGCAGCAGGCTCACTGTTTCCAAGCAGCTTCCTGTGCTGCTTCCGCTGCCAGATAATCCTCCGAGGCTTCCAAGGTACTAAGTTACACTCTCTGAATTGAGAACTCGGGAGAGATTGGCACGCGGCCACTCTTAGCAGCAACAAAATGGCAACCCGGCTGGTGTTACGGTGTAAACGTCACTTTTCTCGCGCATGACGCTACCGGCCTATCCCCCAAGGACAGTCTCTTCTGCCCTACGGAGCACGTGTAGTCCAAACCAACTGACTTCCTGGTACTCAACACTGTGAGGGACGCTGTGTCCGATGCCAGTAAAGAATAATATATTTTTGGAGAACACCGCGCTGAGCTTGAAACGAGATGTGTCAATGTAATGAAGACTGCGTGCATTTCCCTAATTAGAAACCGCTTGAGCTAACTCATACTACTGAACAGACTTCTGCTACCTGTTAATAAGTGCTCTTGCCTGACCATTTCTTCACTTAAATTGTATCCGTTGTCTTCCTTCTTGGAGAAACAAATTCCATCAGGATGCTTCTGTTAGAAATCTAGCGTAATACAAGTGGTGGAGGAATTAAAGAGAAAGGTTATATATCTATCAGAGGACCTGGACAAACGTTCTTGTGTTTGGGAGACAGGAACCTCTTGTGGTTCATTAGAGATCCCTCTCTTTGAAATATTTAGGTCCAGTAAGCTAGGGACTGGTGGTGGCGGTAGTAGAGCCCCTAGTCTGTGTATCCAATGTTGGAGTGATGGAATAAAGTTTAAAGTTACTGCAAACAAACAAACGAACAAAAATACCTTCTCTTCGGAAATAAAATGTTTAGTATTGTTTTTCATAGTGATGGAAGACCTTTTCACCTATTTAAGCATTAGTGAACATTCTAGCTAGATATAATTTTGCTTGAACTTTATGCTAGACACCCTATTTTTGACCTGTGAAGCAAATATTGTACATCTGCTTTAACCATGGAGAATAGTCACTGGGTATTCACTTGAATGGGGAGGTAAAAATCTACTGTAGTTGTCTGTCATCAGTGTACCCTCTGGAAAATCAGGATACGAAAATGAGATTGTGCATTTCTGTGCTTTGGAGTTGTGTGTTCCTAGTCAGTTAAGATAATTAAGAAGTTTAATGATTCCAGATTCTTGCCTAGGAAAACACTAACATCACTGCTTGCCATATTTGTATTTTGTGGTTAACAGGATCCTTTTTACCACGATATATGTTTCACTCATGTATTTTCCACTTTAAAGAAATTTCTGTGTGTACTGGCTCTGCCCCTACAGCTTCAGAACACTCCTCTTAAAACTGTATGAAAGACCATTTACCAGGCTATGGCCCTTGAGTTTGTTTGAATATTTTTTCCAATTTTAGTATATAATTTGTTGGGTATTTTCATCAATATGGTATAATTTCCTTCAAAGGAAAAAAAATGTGTTTGACTTCAAGTATGAAACGTTGTACTGAAAGTTATCTCTTACTTAATCATGACATATGATCAGTGAGTCCACATAATAAGGAATGACAATTGGAACTTTTAAGCAGAAACTAGGGCTTCCCTGGTAGGTCACCTGCTTAACAATCTGCTGCAATGCAGTTTGATTTCTGGTTTGGAAGGATTATCTGGACAAGCAACAGGTCACTCACTCCCATATTCTTTAGGCTTCCTTGGAGGTGCAGATAGTAAAAAATTCACCTGCTATAAGAGATCTGCTGGAAGAGTGGCCTGACAACCCACTCCAGTATTCTTGCCTGGAAAACCCCCATAGACAGAGGAGCTTGATGGGCTATAGTCCAGAGGTCACAAAAAGTCAGACATAACTGTGAGACTAAGCAGACCAGAAACCAAAATAGATTTTTTAAAAATGCTCGAAAAGCTTGAAGTTTGGAGGTCTGCCTTAGAGTATTTTAACCCTGAAAAAAATACATTAAGCAATGAACTTTACTACTCTCTTGTCCCTATAAAATCACAGGAGAAATGGAGTGTCATTTCCCTTTTTAGAGGATAGTTGTTGTAGTGAAGATATTAAATGATTAAATAAATGATTTAAATCTACTGAAATGCTGCTTGCAAAAATGAAAAAAAATGAAAAAAAAAATCTAATTCAAGATGAATATTAAAGCAAGAACATAATTGAAATCAGTTGCTGTTGTAAGACATGGCTTCAAAAGAGAGCTAAATAAATGTATATAATGACTGGCTAAATTCTCTGGCAATACATTATAAAAAATCACGGTCAATATTGAAAAGATTTTTACACACAATAAAAATAAATGCCTTTTAGTTATGCATAGTTTGAATAATCAAAAACACTGACTACTTTTCAGACATTCCAGGAAAAGGTCTTTTAAACAAATTATTTACTTTATCTCCCAAAACAATATAGTGGTGGTGGTCGTGATTAGTTGCTAAGTAATTTCCTTCTCTTTTTCATCTCCATGGACCATAGACTACCAGGCTTCTCTGCCCGTGGGATTACCCAGGCAAGAATACTGAGGTTGGTTTCCATTCTCTCTTCCAGAAGATCTATCTTTCCAACTCAGGGATTTCTCAACGTTGGGTCATCCACATTGGGAGGTGGATTCTTTACCACTGAGCCACCAGGAGAATCCCCCAAAGCAACACAGTATCTACTTAAGATAGATAAGTACAACTTAAGTAGATAAGTAGAACAAACTTCTAGCCTGCAGAGTCTGGGTTTGTTCAGAACTACCCTAGTGATCCATTGGTTAATAGTCAGCTTCCCAGTGATCCTTGTCTGGGAGGATCCCACATGCCGAAGTGTAACTAAACTCATGGGCCACAACTCATGAGCTCATGTGCCAAAACTAGAGCCAGTGTTCTGCAACAAAAGAAACCATCACAATGGGAAGGCTATGCACCATATCAAAGTGCACCATACCACTTGCCTCAGCTAGAAAAAGCCCTTGAACATCCATGAATACCTGGCCCCGCCAAAATAAATAAAATTTAAAAAATAATAAAATAAATAAGTTCCTTAAAAAAGTGAGTTTGTTTAACATAGAAGTGTAGTTACATATATGCAGCAACAAGCAAATGTACCTTGAATGTTGAAAGCACAAAAATACTTATTTTTTAAAACATGATAGAACAATACTGATTAAAACAAATTTGCCACAAAATAAAAATATTCTATGCAATAGTTCACCAAGATGAGATGTAAGGGTATCCCAACCATCAGAGTTCAAATTTGTGGTATGAATGCCTAAAAGCCTATGAAACATAATGTTGCTTATATAATTCGAGCATACATAGATCTACTTAAGCTGTTAGCTCTCTCTTCTGTGTCTTTATATTTCCTTCTGAAGCAATTTGGATTTTCTAAAAGAATGTGAAGATTTGTTTTCTTTGTTTTAGTTTCTGAGGAGACTTCTCATTCTGCCCACACACTAGGAAACTTTTAATATATTTTCCATTACTATAGTTCAAGTTTTGTGTACCCTAAACTTGCATACCATTAACCCTGTACTGTATTTCTTTCAGCAGGCTTTAGTGATGTTCTTCAAGTTGTTTTTGCCATTCTTTAATTTGGATATAATGCTCACTGATTTTAATAGAAAATTAACAGTTTTCTACTGTGCTTTTATTATTTTTATATAAATTTATTTATTTTAATTGGTGGTTAATTACTTTACAATATTGCATTGGTTTTTCCATGCATCAACGTGAATCCGCCACAGGTATACACATGTTCCCATCCTGAACCCACCCGCCCCTCCACCCTACCCTTCTGGGTCATCCATCCTTCTGGGTCGTCCCAGTGCACCAGCCCCAAGCATTCAGTATCATGCATGAAACCTTGACTGGTGACTCATTTCGTATGTGATATTAAACATGTTTCAGTGGCATTGTCCCAAATCATCCCACCCTCTCCCTCTCCCACAGAGTCCAAAAGACTGTCCTATACCTCTGTGTCACTTTTGCTGTCTCGCTTACACTGTTGTCATTACCATTTTTCTAAATTCGATATATATGCATGTGTATGCTGTATTGGTATTTTTCTTTCTGGCTTACTTCACTCTATATAATAGGCTCCAGTTCATCCACCTCATTAGAACTGATTCAAATGTATTATTTTTAATGACTGAGTAATACTCCATCGTGTATATGTACCACAGCTTTCTTATCCATTCATCTGCTGACAGTCATCCAGGTTGCTTCCATGTCCTGGCTATTATAAATAGTGTTGCAATGAACATTGGGGTACACGTGTCTCTTTCAATTCTGGTTTCCTCGGTGTGTATGCCCAGCAGTGGGATCGCTGGGTCGTATGGCCATTCTATTTCCAGTTTTTTAAGGAATCTCCACACTGTTCTCCATAGTGGCTGTACTAGTTTGCATTCCCACGAACAGTGTAAGAGGGTTCCCTTTTCTCCACACCCTCTCCAGCATGTATTGCTTGTAGGTGTTTGGATCATAGCCATTCTGACTGGTGTGAAATGGTACGTCATTGTGGTTTTGATTTGCACTTCTCTGATAATGAGTGATGTTGAGCATCTTCTCATGTGTTTGTTAGCCATCTGTATGTCTTCTTGGAGAAAAGTCTATTTAGTTTTTTTGGCCATTTTTTTATTGGGTCATTTATTTTTCTGGAATTGCACTGCAAGAGTTGCTTCTATATTTTTGAGATTAGTTGTTTGTCAGTTGCTTCATTTGCTATTATTTTCTCCCATTCAAGGCTGTCTTTTCACCTTGCTAGTAGTTTCCTTTGTTCTGCAGAAGGTTTTAAGTTTAATTAGGTCCCATTTGTTTATTTTTGTTTTTATTTCCAATATTCTGGGAGGTGGGTCATAGAGGATCCTGCTGTGATTTGTGTCGGAGAGTGTTTTGCCTATGTTCTCCTCTAGAAGTTTTATAGTTTCCGATCTTACATTTAGATCTTTAATCCATTTTGTGTCTTTTTGTGTGTAGGGTGTTAGAAAGTGTTCTAATCTCATTCTCTTACAAGTAGTTGGTTGACCAGTTTTCCCAGCACCACTTGTTAAAGAGATTGCCTTTAATCCATTTTATATTCTTGCCTCGTTTGTCAAAGATAAGGTGTCCATATGTGCGTGGATTTATCTCTGGGCTTTCTATTTTGTTCCATTGATCTATATTTCTGTCTTTGTGCCAGTACCATACTGTCTTGATGACTGTGGCTTTGTAGTAGAGCCTGAAGTCAGGCAGGTTGATTCTTCCAGTTCCATTCTTCTTTGTCAACATTGCTTTGACTATTCCAGTTTTTTTGTATTTCCATATGAATTGTGAAATATTATTTGTTCTAGCTCTGTGAAAAATACTGTTGTTAGCTTTATAGGGGTAGCAGTGCTTTTAGAATGTGGTGAGCTATTCTGTTTCAGGATTTCAGTTGGAAAATCCTGCATTATTATTAGGGCTGTAGTATCTTCTGAAACTGAAGGAAAGACTACAAATATTCCAAACTAATTTGATCATAGTAATTAATGTTTTCTAAAGAATTAAAAAGTTACTCATCAAAAAATTTCATTCCTATGGAAAAAAAACCGCTAACTCCTTAAGTACATCATGATTTTATTAAGGGAATCTGTGAGAACTGACATTTCTCTGTGTATCATGATTTCATCAATACACCTCTCTGAGATTAAAAAACAAAAACAGAATTCACATGCTTCAGGAAAGTCACATTTAAATATGGAAAAACTTGTTTCAATAGCAGTAAAAATGGCTGTATTAGCAGTGGATTGATAATTTTTCTCTGAGTAACTTCTTGAAAGTTGTGTCTTCACTTCTTACTGAAATGTATTATTCTCCTGTTGTTCAGTTGCTCAGTCATAGCAACTCTCTGCAACACCACGAGGCCTTACTATCTATCACTAACTCCCAGAGTTTGCTCAAACTAATGTGCATCAAATTAGTTGTACCATCTGACCATCTCATCCTCTGTTAGGCCCTTCTCCTTCTCCCCTAAAGATTTCCCAGCATCAGGGCCTTTTCCTCTAGTCATTTCTTTGCATCAGGTGGCCAAAGTATCAGAGTTTCAGCTTCAGCAAAAGTACTTCCAATGAATATTCAGAGCTGAGTTCTATCAGGATTGCCTGCTTTGATCTCCTTGCAGTCCAAAGGACTCACAAGAGTATTCTCCAACACCACAATTCAAAAGCATTGATTATTCCATGCTCAGTTTCCTGTATAGTTCAACTCTCCCATAATTGCAAAGTTATGCCTCTGCTTTTGAATATGCTCTTTAGATGGTTACAGCTTTTCTTCCAAGGATCTAGCACCTTTTAATTTCATGGCTGCAGTCAGCATCTGCAGTGATTTTGGAGCCTGAGAAAATAAAGTCTATCACTGTTTCCATTTTCTCCATGTTTTCCCTATTTGACATGAAGTGATGGGACCAGATGCCATGATCTTCATTTTTTCAATGTTGAGTTATGAGCCAGCTTTTTCACTCTCTTCTTTCTTTTCATCAGCAGGCTCCTTAGTTATTCTTCACTTTCAGTCATATATGTGGTGTCAAGTGCATATCTGAGGTTATTGATATTTCTCCAGGCAATCCTGATTCTAGTTTGGGCTTCATCCAGCCTGGCATTTCACATGATGTGCTCTGAATATAAGTTAAATAAGCCACATGGCAATATACAGCCTTGATGTACTCCTTTCCCAATTTGAATCTAGTGCATTGTTCCATGTCCAGTTCTAGCTCTTGCTTCTTAATCTGCCTACAGATTTCTCAGGAGGCAGCTAAAGAGATCTGATATTTGCATCTTTTCAAGAATTTTCCATAGTTTGTTGTCATCCACACAGTCAAAACCTTTGGCATAGTCCAAATCAGATGTAGATGTGTATCTTGAACTCCCTTGCTTTTTCTCTGATCCAATGGATGCTGGCAATTTGATCTCTGGTTCCTCTGACTTTTCTAAACCCACCCTTAACATCTGGAAATTCTGGGTTCACGTACTGTTGAAGCCTGGCTTGGAGAACTTTGAGCATCACTCTGCTTGCATGTGAGATACATGTAATTGTGTTGTAGTTTGAACATTCTTTGGCATAGCCTTTCTTTGGGATTGGACTTTAAACTAACCTTTTCCAGTTCTGTGGCCAATGCCGAGTTTTCCAAAGTTTCTGGCATATTGAGTGCAGGATTTTAATGGTATAATCTGACAGGACTTGAAACTGCACGACTGGAAACCCATCACCTCTAGTAACTTTGTTCATAGTGATTTACTAAGGGCTACTTGATTTCACATTCCAGGATGTCTGGTTCTAGGTGAGTAAAGACACCATCACAGCTAACTGGGTCATTAAGATCTTCTTCTTATTATTATTATTTGGTACAGTTCTGCGTATTTTTGCCACCACTTCTTAAGAGATTCTGCTTCTGTCAGGTCCATATTGTTTCTCTCCTTTATTGTGCCAATTTTGCATGAAATGTTCCCTTGGTATCTGTAACATTCTTGAGGCGATACCTGTTCTTTGACATCCTATTGTTTTTCTCTATTTCTTTGCACTGACCGCCGAGGAAGGCTTTCTTGTCTCTCCTTGGTGTTCTTTGGGAAACTGGATTCAAATAGATTATCTTTTTTGTTCTCCTATGCCTTTAGCTTCTCTTCTTTTCTAAGCTATTTGTAAGGGCTCCTCAGACAACCCTTTCGCCTTTTTGAATTTATCTTTCTTAAGTATGCTCTTGATCACTGTCTCGTGCAGAATGTCATGACACTTGGTCCATAATTCTCCCTGTAGTCTGTCTATAAGATCAAATCCTTCAATTTGATTTGTCACATCCACTGTGTAATCATAAGGGTTTGATTTCAGTCAAACCCAAATGGTCTAGGGGTTTTTCATACTCTCTTCAATTTAAGTTTGAACTTTGCTTAAAGGCATTCATGATCTGAGCCATGTCACTGCTCAGTCTTGTTGTGGCTGAATGTATAGAGCTTCTCCATCTTCGGCTGCAAAGAACATAATCTGATTTCAGCACTGACCATCTCTAGACTCATCTCTTGTGTTGTTGGAAGAGGGTGTTTGCTATGAGTGGTGAGTTCTCTTAGGAAACTCTGTTAGTCTTTGCCCTGCTTCATGTGTACTGCAAGGTCAAACTTGCCTGTTACTCCAGGTATCTCTTGACTTCCTACTTTTTCTAGTAGGCCATGGAGCTGGACAGTATAAGCCCTCATTCCTCTGCTTTTTCTAAATCCAGTGTATTGGATCACATACTTTGAAGCCTAGCTCAAAGAATTTTGAGCATTGTCTTGCTTTGTATGTGAAATGAGCACAATTGTCCAGTACTTTGAATAATGTTCGGCATTGCCCTTTGACGTGGGGATCAGTACTTTGTCATGTGTACACTAGAGCTGGCTCAGTGGTGGCATAATGTGTATTCCATAGTGCAAACTCAGAAGTTGGGTCACGTATGCCATGTAGTAGTGACTCAGTAGAGGTAGGATGATACATCCAGAATGGAAGCTAAGTAGTTGTGCTAAGCCTGCTGTAGAACACTGGTTCAGTGTGTTCTGGTAAGATGTGTGTTCTAGAATACAGGATCAATACTGTGTGACAATACTGTCATCACATTTCCTCCAGAGTTTAGGCACTGCAGAAGTGTCATGTGCACTTAGAATGGGGTCTTAGTAGTTGTGAGATGCATGCTCTACAATTCAGTCTCAGTAGTGGAGAGATATGTTCTCTAGAGTGCAAGCTCGTAGTTACAAGATACTTGGTGCGATGACCTGTAGTACACGAAGAAGCAGTGGAAGTCGTCACAGCACTGAAACACTGAATGGTGAAAAACTACTAGGTGTGTTTGACCCACAGTAGACAAAGAAGCATTCCAAGAATATTTTACCTCTGATTTACAGGATGGTGGTAATTATTGAGTGTAAAGTAGATGAAGATGTACTCAAGTCATGTCATAAAACTGAAACAGTGATGGTTATAATCTATTAATCATGCCTGAGCTATTTGGATGCAGAAACACTTAAAAACTTCAGAGCACTGAAACACTGGAATTCGATAAATTATTGGATGTATCTTCCAAGATTGGATCATAGAACACTTGAAATGTATCACATAGCTGAAAGGCTGTATGTTGATCAATACTGGGTGTGTTTGACCTGGGGTGGGGATGGGGACTCATTTAACCATATGACAGCCCTAAAACACAGGATGGTGATAAATTTATGAGTGTGTATGAATTGGTAGGTACAGAAAACGTTGAAACATATCATAGAACTAAATACTTGATGGTGAACAACTGCCCAGTGTATTTGAAGCAGAGTACATGAAAAAAGACTTAAAGAATGTTACAGAACTGAAACAATTGATGGTGATAAACTATTGCTTGTGTTTAACATGGAGTAGAAGAAGCACTTGAAGCATGTCACAGCACTGAAACACTGGATGGTCATAAGATATTGGGTATGTTTCAGCTCAAGTGGTTTAGAGAAATAGTTGAAGCATGTCACACAACTGAAACATTGGATGCTTATAAATGACTGAAAGTACTTGATATGGAGTGAATGAAGAAAGCACTTGAAGCATGTGACATCACTGAAGCATTGATTGATAATACTGACTATGTTTGAGGTGGGATGGACACAGAGACTCCAGAAATCATTTCATAGTATTGAACACTAACACTAGATGGGGAAAAAACTACTGGGTTTGTTTGACACAGGAATGGATGAAGAAGCAGTTGACATTATGTCACAACAGTGTAACCAGATGGTAATCAATGGTAAGTATATTGATGTCAGTGGGACCAAGAACACATTTAATTTTATCAAAGCCTGAAACACTGGAGGATGATGAAGTACTGGCTGTGTATGCCTCAGTGTGGGGAAACAAAATTTAAAATCATGTAACACCACTAAAATGCTGGTATGATGATGAAATGCTGACTGTCTAGATCTAGGGTGGATGATGAAGCTCTTTAAGCATGTCACAGTATGTAAACACTAGACTTTGGCTTATGGGTGAGAATGAAGAAGCCACTGGGTCATGCTCCAAAACTAAAACACTGGCTGTTTATAACTACTAGAAATTTTGCACCAGGATTAATATAGAAGCATTTGAAACATGTCAGTGTAGTGAAGCAATGGATGGTGATAAATGACTATGTTAACCTGGAGTGGGTGAAGAAGTACTCGAATCCAGTGGCAGTCATGAAACACTGTGTTGATAAACTCCTGGAGGTTTTTTTTTTTTTTTTTACTCACTTCACTGATGAATTGAAATCAGTCATATGTCACAGCACTGGACACTGGTTCATACAAAATATTGGCTATGACTGGCCAGAGTGGAAAAAGAAGCATTTGAATTGTGCCACACCCATTGAAGCAAAGAAATATAGGAAAACAATAGAATGGAAAAGACTAGAGGTCTCCTCAAAAAAATTAGAGATACCAAACAAACATTTCATGCAAAAATGGGCTCAATAAAGGACAGAAATGGTATGGGCCTAAAAGAAGCAGAAGATTTTAAGAAGAGGTGGCAAAAATACACAGAAAAAACTGTACAAAAAAGATATTCATGACCCAGATAATCACAATGGTGTGATCATTCACCTAGAGCCAGACATCCTGGGATGTGAACTCAAGTGGGCCTTAGGAAGCATCACTAAAAAGAAAGGTAGTGGAGGTGATAGAATTCCAGTTGAGCTCTTTCAAATCCCAAAAGATGATGCTATGAAAGTTCTGTACTCAACATGCCACCAAATTTGGAGAATTCAGCACTGACCACAGGACAGAAAAATGTCAGTTTTCACTCCAATCCCAAAGAAAGACAATGTCAAAGAATTCTCCAACTACTGCACTCATCTCACACGCTACTAAATTAATGCTCAAAATTCTCCAAGCCATGCTTCAGTGATACATTAATCGTGAACTTCCAGATATACAAGTTGGTTTTCGAAAAGGCAGAGGAACCAAGAGCAAATTGCCAACAACCACCAGATCACTGAAAAACCAGGACAGTTCCAGAAGAAATCTGTTTATGTTTTATTGAGACTTTGACTGTGTGGATTACAATAAATGTTGGAAAATTCTGAAACAGATGGGAATACCAGACCACCTGACCTGCCTCTTAAGAAACCTGTATGCAGGTCAGGAAGCAACAGTTAGAACTGGAAATAGAACTACAGACTGGTTCCAAATAGGAAAAGGCGTACCTCAAGGCTGTATAATTGTCACCCTGCTTATTTAACTTCTACATAGAATACATAATGAGAAACATTGTGCTGGAGGAATCACAAGGTGGAATCAAGATTGATGGAGAAATATCAATAACTTCAAATATGCAGAGGACACCACCCTTATGGCAGAAAGATAAGAAGAACTAAAGAGCCTCTTGATGAAAGTAAAATGGGAGATTGAATAAGTTGGCTTAAAGCTCAACATTCAAAATACTTAGATCATGGCATCCAATGCTATCACTTTATACAAATAGATGGAAAAACAATGGAAACAGTGACAGACTTCTGTTTTTGTGGACTCCAAAACCATGGCAGATGGTGACTGAAGCTATGAAATTAAATGACACTTATTTCTTGTAAAAGCTGTGACAAACCCATGCTGCATGTAAAAAAGCAGAGGCATTCCTTTGCCAACAAGGACCCATATAGTCAGAGCTATGTTTTTGTATTTTTCAGTAGTCATGTGCCAAAGCAAGACATACCATAAAGGAGGCTGAACATTAAGGAATTGATACTTTTGAACTGCAATCTTGGAGAAGACTCCTGTGAGTCCCTTGGGCTGCAAGGAAATGAATCCAGTCAACCCTAAAGGAAATCAATCCTGAAAATTCACTGGAGGGGCTGATGCTGAGGCAGAAGCCCTAATATTATGGCTATCTAATGTGAAGAGCCAACTCATTGGAAAACACTCTGATGCTGGAAAAGATTGGAGCAGGAGAAGGAGATGGAAGAGGACAAAATGGTCGGATGGCATTACTGACCCATTGAATTTGAGTTTGAACAAGCTCCGGGAGATGGTGAAGGACAAAAAGGCGAGATATGCTGCAGTCCATGGGATTACGAAGAGCTGGAGATGACTGAGTGACTGAACAACAAATAACAACCAGCAACAACAAAGCTACTGAATGCATTTGACCTTGAGTAGTTTCAGGAGCACTTGAAGCATGTCACAGATCTGAAACCCTAGATAGTGGTAAAATGCTGAATGTGTTTGACCGGGAGTTAGTGAAGCAGCCAGTGAAATGTGTCATAGCACTGAAACAATGAATGTCGATAACCTATATGCTGCATTTAACGTGGAGTGAATCAAGAACCACTTGAAGTATGTTTCACGACTGAAACACTGTATGTTCACACTTTAGGCGGTCTTTCTTTGATCTTGTATAGGGAAAGAAGCACATGAAGCATGTCACAACTCTGAAACTGGATCGTGATAAATCATTGTGTATGATGACCTGTGGTAGTTGAAAAATTGATGAAAGTATGTAACAGCACTGAATCCAGGGATGGTGATAAACTAAGAGCGCGGTCAACCTTGGGTGGACAAAGGATCTTTTGAAACATATACCAGAATTAACACACTGGATTGTGATAAATTATTGGTTGTGTATTTTCTTCAGAGAATGAAGAAACAGTTGAAGCAGTAAACAGCACGGAAACACTGGATGGTGATAAACTATTGAGTGTGTTTGATACATGTTGAATGAAGAGAAACTGGAAGCATGACACAGAGTAAAACTTGGGACCATGGTAAACTTCTGAATGTGTTTTATCTAGAATGAATTAAAGAAGGACTTGAAACTCATCATAGAACCGAAACAGTAATTGTGATAAGCTACTGACCATATTTTATTTGGAGAGGATAACGAAGTACATGAGGCATGCCCCAGTACTGGAACACTGGATAGTGGTAAACTACAGGGAGTGTTTGACTCAATCAGACAAATGGACACTTCAAGTCTGTAATAGCACAGCATCAATGAATGATGATAATTTATAGGGTGTGTTTTACCTGGAGGGAATGAAGGAGGCTCAAAACATGTCACAATACAGAAAAAAAGGATGTTGATAAACTATCACACTACATTCTTCTGGAGTGGATTAAAAAACACTTGAAGCATATCTGAATGTAAACACTGAATGGGGATATGATATTGTGTGTGTATAAGGCCAGTAAAAATAGAGGAAACAATAGAATAGGAAAGGCTAGAAATCTTGCCAAGGAACTTAGAGACACAAAGGGAATATTTCTTGCAAACATGGGCACAATCAAGGACAGAAGTGGTATGAGCCTAGCAGAAGCAGAAAATGTGATGAAGTGTTGGCAAGAGTATAAGAGAACTGTATCAAAGAAAGGTCTTAATCACCTGCTGCTGGGTGCCATTGCCTTCTCCACTTAATCATCTAGATAACCATAATGGTGTGATCACTCACATAGAGCAGACAACCTGGAGTGTGAAGTCAAGTGGATCTTAGGAAGAATGACCACAAACAATACTAGTCGAGGTGATAGAATTGAAGCTTACCTATGCCAACAAAGGTTCCTCTAGTCAAGGCTATGGTTTTACCTGTGGTCATGTATGGATGTGAGAGTTGGATTGTGAAGAAGGCTGAGCACCGAAGAATTGATCCTTTTGAATTGTGGTGTTGGAGAAGACTCTTGAGAATCCCTTGGACTGCAAGGAGATCCAACCAGTCCATTCTGAAGGAGATCAGCCCTGGGATTTCTTTGGAAGGAATGATGCTAAAGCTGAAACTCCAGTACTTTGGCCACCTCATGCGAAGAGTTGACTCATTGGAAAAGACTCTGATGCTGGGAGGGATTGGGGGCAGGAGGAGAAGGGGACAGCAGAGGATGAGATGGCTGGATGGCATCACTGACTTGATGGACGAGAGTCTCAGTGAACTCCGGAAGTTGGTGACGGACAAGGAGGCCTGGCGTGCTGCGATTCATGGCGTCGCAAAGAGTTGGACACGACTAAGCGACTGATCTGATCTATTTCAAATTAAAACAATAACAATAATGCTGTTAAAATGCTGCACTCAATGTGCCAGGAAATTTGGAAAAATCATCAATGACCACAGGACAGGAAAAGGTCAGTTTCACTCTGATCCCAAAGAGGGGAATTGTGATGGAATGCTCAAACTACTGCACAATCGTGCTCATTTCATATGCTGGCAATGTAATGCTCAAAATTCCTCAATCTAGTTTTCAACAATATGTGAACTGAGGACTTTCAAATGTACAAATAGGGTTAGGAAACGCAGAGGAATCAGAGATCAAATTGCCAACATTCACTGGATCATAGACAAAGCATGGAATTCCAGAAAATGATCTACTTCTGCTTCACTCACTATGCTAAAGACTTTGCATACGAGGGTCACTGAAAATGTGGAAAATTCTTAAAGAGATGTATATACTTGACCACATTACCTGGTTCCTGTGAAACCTGCATGCAGGTCAAGAAGTAACAGAATCAGGCAGGAACAAAGGACTTGTTCAGAATTGGTAAAGGAGTACATCAAGACTGTCTTGAACTTACCTGCAAGGTATACCATGCAAAATGTCAGACTGGAAGAAGCACAAGCTGGAATCAAAATTTCTGGGAGAAATATCAATAAACTCAGACATGCGGATGACAGAAAGCAGAATAGGAATTAGAGCTCCTTGCTGAGATGAAAGTGGGAATTAAAAAAGCTGGCTTAAACCTCGACATTCAATAAACTAAGATCATGTCGTCCAGTCCCATCAGTCCAGTTCAGTTCAGTCACTCAGTCATGTCCAATTCTTTGTGACCCCATGAATTGCAGCATGCCAGGCCTCTCTGTCCATCACCAGCTCCCGGAGTTTACTCAGACTCATGTCCATCGGGTCAGCGATGCCATCCAGCCATCTCATCCTCTGTCGTACCCTTCTCCTCCTGCTCCCAATCCCTCTCAGCATTAGAGTCTTTTCCAATGAGTCAACTCTTCATGTGAGATGGCCAAAGTATTTGATAGCAAATAGATTAAGACACAAGGGAAACTGTGACAGATTTTTATTTTTGTAGTTCCAAAATCACTGTGCATGGTAACTCAAGCCATGAAGTTAAAAGACACTTGCTTCTTGGACGAAAAGCTATGACAAACCTAGACAGCATATGCAACCAGAGACATCACTTTTCTGGCAAAGGTCCATATAATCAAGGTATGGTTTTACCCAGTAGTCGTGCATGGATGTGAGATCTGAACCATAAAGAAGGTTGAATGCCAAATAATTGATGTTTTAGAACTGTGGTGCTGGAGAAGACTCTTGAGTCCCTTGAACTGCAAAGAGTTCAAACCAGTCAGTTCTAAAGAGAATCAACACTGACTACTAATTTGAAGGACTGATGTTGAAGTTGCAATACTTTGGCCACCTGATGCAAAGAGCCAAATCATTAGAAAAGACACTAATGCTGGGTAAGATTGTAAGCAGGTGGGGATGGGTGTGACAGAGAATAAAATAGTTGAATGTTGGCATAACTGTCTCAATGGGCATGAATTTGAGCAAATTCCAGGAGATAGTGAAGGACAGGGAAGCCTGGTGTGCTGTAGTTCATGGGGTTGCAAAGAGCTGGACATGGCTGTGTGACCGAAAAACATCAGTCATGGGTAAATAAGGAAGCACCTGAAGTGTGTCACAGCACTTAAACACTGGATGTTGATAAACGACTGTATGTATTTGAAATAGGATAGATGAGGAAGCCTTGTGAATTAATCAGCACTGAAAGAATGGATTTGTGTATTAACCCAGAGTAGATAAGGAATCACTGGTGTATGTCACAGCACTGATAGACTGAATGGTGAAAAAACACTTGTTGAGTTTGACCTCTGGGAGTCAAATAAACACCTAATATATGCCACAAGTTACAGCCCTGAAACCTTGGCGAATGATAAAATGCTGGGAACGTTTGACTGATATGGACTATTAAGCACTTGAAGCATATCACTCTACTGAATACGGGATGGTGATACACAAATGAGTATGTTTTACAGGAGAGGATGAAGCACATGAAGTATATCACAGCACTGAAACCCTGAAGGTGGTAAACTCCTAGAAGTGATGGGCCAGGATTGACAAAGAAGCATATGCTGAAATATAGATGTTGATACACTATTGAGTATTTGACACCAGGTGGACAAAGAAACATTTGGAGCATGTCACATGTCAAGGCACTGAGCACTGTATGGTAATAAACTACAGAGTGTGTATTTCCAGAGTGTGGATGAATAGGCACTTGAATCACATCACAGCACTGAAACACTGACGTTGATAAGCTACTGGATGTATTTTTATAGTCTGGATGATAAAGCAGTTGTGTCAGAGCTTGGAAATACTGGATGGTGATAAACTACTGGTGTGTTTGATAAAGATGCACTTGAACTTGTGACAGCAGTGAAAAACAAAAGGTGATAAGCTGATGAGTCTATTTTAGGTCAGGTGGACCAAGATGCGGCTGAATCACCTCTTTAAAGTGTGGATAATGATAAGCTACTGAGTACGTTTGACCTGGGGTGGATAAAGAAACACTGAAAGCATGTCACAGCTTTCACTGGATGAAGAAACACTGGATGGAGATATACAACTGGATGTGTTTGACCCAGGGTGCGTGAAGAATAACTTGAGGTGTCATTGCACTGAAACAGTAGATCATGATAATCTATTGGAAGTGTTCAACGAGTAATCAATGAGGAAGCACATTGCATGGAATGGTGCTGCATGGTGATAAACACCTGGTTGTGTTTGACCAATGTGGATGAAGAAGTTCTTGAAGCATGCCAAATGCTTTGCAACCCTGGATGGTGATATAATCCCATCAAACAATGTATCTTTTTGATACAGGGTGTAAAAGCAAACACTTAAAGCATGTCACAGGGCCTTTCCTGGTGGTTCAGTGGTTAAGCATCCACCTTGAAGTGTAGGGGATGAAGGTTCAATTGCTGACTGGGAAACTAACATCCCATATGCTACAGAGTAACTAAACCTGCACAGCTGCAAACACTGAAGTTCTCACACTCCAGAGACTGCATGCCATGGTGAGAGTTGGCTTGTCTCAAGGACTATCTTACGTGCCACAACTATGACCCAACACAGCCAACTAAATAAATTAAGAAGAATCATGTCACAGGTGAAACATTGGTGACAAACTATTGAGTGTGCTTTACCTGGAGAAAATGAAGAAACACTTACATCATGTCACTGCACTGAAACACGGGATGGTGATAAGCTACTGGGTATGTTTGACATGGGGTGCATGAAGAAGACTTGTGGAATGTTCCACAGTTAAATCATTGGATGATGATAATCTACTGACTCTGTTAGACCTGGAGTGGATAGAAGCATGTCACAGAACTGAAACGCAAAGGGTGGTAAATTACAGTGTGTTTAAACAGAGGAGGATGAAGAAACACATAACCTGTCGCAGCATTGAATATTAGATATATTTGACCTGGAGTGGGTTGAACAAGCACTCAAAACAGGTTACAGGACTGAAGTAAACACTGGATGATGATAAACAACTCAGTGTGTTGACCAGAGGAGATGAAGAAGCAACGGAAGCATGTCATGACAGTGAAAGAGTAGATGATGATAAACAGTATTAGTAGTGGCAAGATGCCTGCTCCAGAGTTCAGGTTCAAGATGCAGCATGTTTGCACTAGAATGTGGGTTTAATAAGTTTGTGATGCCTCCCCGAAAGTGAAAATTCAGCAGTTACTACGAGCCTACCCTGGATCGTGGGGTTGAAAATGAGAGCTCCAGGCTGCAAGCTCAGAACGTGCATGATGTGCACTAGAATGTGGGCTCATTGGTGGTTGATGCATGTATTAGATTGCAAGTTCAGAAGTTGTGACATGGGTATTATATAGCACCCATGTTATAAAACCTCACACTGGTCATCTATTTTTTACATATAGCACTGTACACATTTAAATGCTATGTTCTCAAATCTTCACCTTCACCTTCTCTCACTGAGTCCAAAAGTCTGTTCTTTAGATATTTGTCTCTTCTCCTGGCCTGCGTATAGGCCATCTTTATAAATTCCACATATATGAATTAATATACAGCTTTGTCTTTCTCTTTCTTAGTTCCTTCACTTTGTGTAATAGGTTTCACACGCTTCCACCTCATTAGAACTGACTCGAATGCATGACTTCTTATTACTGAGTAATATTTCATATGCATATGTAGCAAAATGTCCTTAATCATTCATCTGCTGATGGACCTCTTGGTCACTTCCATGTCCTAGCTATTGTAAACAGTGCTTCAGTAAACACTAGAATACTGTGTTTCTTTCAATTCTAGTTTCCTTGAGGTTCATGCCCAAGAGTGGGATTGCTGGGTCATATGGCACTTCTATTTTCAACTTTCTAAGGAGTTTCCACAAAGTACTCTATAAAGGTTGTGCCAGTTTGCATTCCCATCAACAATTTAAAAAGGTTCCCTCTACTCCACAGCCTCTGCAGCAATTACACTGTAGACATTTTAATCATGGCCAATCTGACCAGTGTGAAATGATACCTCAATGTGGTTTTGATTTGCACTTCTTTTATGATGAGTGATGCTGAGCAGCTTTTCTGTGTCTCTTAGTAATCTGTATATCTTCTTTGGTTTGTTTTTCTGAGTAGTATTTGTAGCTGAGTATTGAGATACTTGAGCAGCTTGCATATTTTGGAGATTAATTTTTTTGTTTGTTTTCCAGTTGCTATTATTTTCTCCCAATTCTGAAGGCGACAGTTCAGTTTAGTTCAGTCACTCAGATGTGTCCGGCTCTTTGCAAAGCCATGAATCACAGCACACCAGGCCTCCCTGTCCATCACCAACTCCCGGAGTTCACTCAGACTCAAGGTCCATCGAGTCAGTGATGCCATTCAGCCATCTCATCCTCTGTTGTCCCCTTCTTCACCTGCCCCCAATCCCTCCCAGCAGCAGAGTCTTTTCGAATGAGTCAACTTTTCACATGAGGTGGCCAAAGTACTGGAGTTTCATCTTTAGCATCAGTCCTTCCAAAGAGACCCCAGGGTTGATCTCCTTCACAATGCACTGGTTGGATCTCCTTGGAGTCCAAAAGACTCTCAAGGGTCTTCTCCAACACCAGAGTTCAAAAGCATCAGTTCTTCAGCGTTCAGCTTTCTTCACAGTCCAACTCTCACATACATACATGACCACTGGAAAAACCATAGCCACCATTAGACGGACCTTTGTTGGCAAAGTAATGTCTCTGCTTTTCAATATACTATCTAGGTTGGTCATAATTTTTCTTCCAAGGAGTAAGTGTCTTTTAATTTCATGGCTGCAGTCACCATCTGCAGCCCAGAAAAATAAAGTCTGACACTGTTTCCACTGTTTACCTATCTATTTTCCATAAAGTGATGGGACCAGATGCCATGATCTTCGTTTTCTGAATGTTGAGCTTTATGTCAACTTTTTCCACTCTCCACTATCACTTTCATCGAGAGGCTTTTTTGTTCCTCTGCACTTTCTGCCATAAGGGTGATGTCATCTCCATATCTGAAGTTATTGATATTTCTCTTGGCAATCTTGATTCTAGCTTGTGCTTCTTTCAGCCCAGCATTTCTCATGATGTACTCTGCCTACAAGTTAAATAAGCAGGGTGACAATATACAGCCTTGATGTACTCCTTTTCCTATTTAGAAACAGTCTGTTGTTCCATGTCCAGGTCTAACTGTTGCTTCCTGACCTGCGTATAAATTTATCCAAGGCAGGTCAGGTGCTCTGGTAATCCCATCTCTTTCAGAATTTTCCACAGGTTATTGTGGTCCACCCAGTCAAAGGTTTTGGCACAGTCAATAAAACAGAATTAGATGCTTTTCTGGACCTCTCTTGCTTTTTTGATGATCCAGCGGATGTTGGCAATTTGATCTCTGGTTTCTCTGCCTTGTCTAAAACCAGCTTGAACATATGGAAGTTCATGGTTCATATATTGCAGAAGCCTGGCTTGGAGAATTTTGAGCATTACTTTACTAGCGTGTGAGATGAGTGCAATTGTGTGGTAGTTTGCTCATTTGTTGGCATTGCCTTCCTTTGGGATTGGAATGAAAACTGACCTTTTCCAGTCCTGTGGCCACTGCTGAGTTTTCCAAATTTGCTGGCATATTGCTACAGCACTTTCACAGCATCATCTTTCAGGATTTGAAGTAGCTCAACTGGAATTCCATCACCTCTACTAGCTTTGTTCATAGTGATGCTTTCTAAAGCCCACTTGACATCACATTCCAGGATGTCTGGCACTAGGTGAATGATCATACCATAGTCATTATCTTGGTCGTGAAGATCTTTTAATTTGTAGTATACATATATTTATTTTAATTGGAGTTAAATTACTTTACAATATTGTATTGGTTTTGCTATACATCAACATGAATCCACCACAGGTATACGCGTGTTCCCATCCCGTACCCCCCTCCCTTCTCCCACCATGTACCATCCCTCTGGGTCGTCCCCGTGTACCAGTATTGTGCAACCAGTCCCAAGCAACCAGTATCCTGCATCGAACTTGAACTGGTGATTTGTTTCATATATGATACTATACATGTTTCAATGTATAGTATTTCTTCCAAATCATCCAACACTCTCCCTCTCCCACAGAGTCCAAAAGACTGTTCTATACATGTGCGTCTCTTTTGCTGTCTCACGTACAGGGTTATCATTACCATCTTTCTAAATTCCATATATATGCATTAGTATACTGTACTGGTGTTTTTGTTTCTGGGTTACTTCAGTCTGTATAATAGGCTCCAGTTCCATCCATCTCATTAGAACTGATTCAAATGTATTATTTTCAATGGCTGAGTAATACTCCATTGTGTATATGTACCACAGCTTTCTTATCCATTTGTCTGCTGATGGTCATGTAGGTTGCTTCCATGCCCTGGCTATTAGAGACAGTGCAGTGATGAACATTTGGGAACACATGTTTCTTTCAAGTCTGGTTTCCTTGGTGTGTATGCCCAGCAGTGGGATTGCTGGGTCATAAGGAAGTTCTGTTTCCAGTTTTTTAAGGAATCTCCACACTGTTCTTCATAGTGGCTATACTAGTTTGCATTCCCACCAACAGTGTAAGAGGGTTCTCTTTTCTCCACACCGTCTCCAGTATGTATTGCTTGCAGACTTTTGGATCGCAACCATTCTGACTGGCATGAAATGGTACCTCACTGTCGTTTTGATTTGCATTTCTCTGATAATGTGTGATGTTGAGCATCTTTTCATGTGTTTGCTAGCCATCTGTATGTCTTCTTTGGAGAAATGCCTATTTAGTTCTTTGGCCCATTATTTGATTAGGTCATTTATTTTTCTGAAATTGTGCTATGGGAATTGCTTCTATATTTTTGATATTAGTTGTTTTTCAGTTGCTTCATTTGCTATTATTTTTCCCATTCTGAAGGTTGGTTTTTCACCTTGCTTATAGTTTCCTTTGTTGTGCAGAAGCTTTTTTTTTTTTTTTCTACAGTTCTTCTGTGTATTCCTGCCACCTTTTCTTAATATCTACTGTTTTTGTTAGGTCCATAATATTTCTGTCCTTTATCGAGCCCATCTTTGCATGAAATGTTCCCTTAGTATCTCTAATTTTCTTGAAGAGATCTCTAGTCTTTCCCATTCTCTTGTTTTCCTTATTTATTTGCATTGATCGCTGAGGAAAGCTTTCTTATCTCTTCTTGCTATTCTTTGGAACTCTGCATTCAGATGTTTCTATCTTTCCTTTTCTCCTCTGCTTTTTCCTTCTCTTCTTTTCACAGCTATTTGTAAGGCCTACTCAGACACTCATTTTGCTTTTCTGCAGTTCTTTTCTATGGGGATGGTCTTGATCCCTGTCTTCTGTACAATGTTACGAACCTCTGTCCATAGTTCTTCAGGCACTCTATCTATCAGATCTACTCCATTAAATCTATTTCTCACTTCCACTGTATAATCATAAGTAATTTTGATATAGGTCATACCTGAATGAACTAGTGGTTTTCCCTACTTTCTTCAGTTTAAGTCTGAATTTGGTAATAAGCAGTTCATGATCTGAGCCACAGTCAGCTCCTGGTCTTGTTTTTGTTGACAGTATAGAGCTTCTCCATCTTTGGCTACAAAGAATATCAATCTGATTTCGGTGTTGAACATTTGGTGGTGTCCATGTGTAGAGTCTTCTCTTGTGTTGACGGAAGAAGGTGTTTGCTATGACCAGTGCATTTTCTTGGCAAAACTCTATTAGTCTTTGCCCTGCTTCATTCTGTATTCCAAGGCCAAATTTGCCTATTCCTCCAGGTGTTTCTTGACTTCCAACTTTTGCATTCCAGTCCCCTATAATGAAAAGGACATCTTTTTTGATTATTAGTTCTAAAAGGTCTCATAGGTCTTCATAGAACCGTTCAACCTCAGCTTCTTCAGCATTACTGATTGGGGCCTAGACTTGGATTACTGTGATATTGAATGGTTAGTCTTGGAAATGAACAGAGAACAGTCTGTCGTTTTTGAGATTGCATCCAAGTACTGCATTTTTGGCTCTTTTGTTGACCATGATAGCTACTCCATTTCCTCTAAAGGATTCCTGCCCACAGTAGTAGATATAGTGGTCATCTGAGTTAAATTCACCCATTCCAATCCATTTTAGTTCGCTGATTCCTAGAATGTTCATGTTCACTCTTGCCATCTCTTGTTTGACAGCTTCCAATTTGCCTTGATTCATGGACCTGACATTCCAGGTTCCTATACAATATTGCTCTTTACAGCATTGTATCTTGCTTCTATCACCAGTCACATCCACAACTGGGTATTTTTTTTTTTTTTTTTTTTTTGCTTTGGCTCCATCCCTTCATTCTTTCTGGAGTTAGTAATCCACTGATCTCTCCAGTAGCATATTGGGCCCCTACTGACCTGGGGAGTTTCTCTTTCATTATCCTATCAGTTTGCCTTTTCATACTGTTCATGGGTTTCTCAAAGAAAGAATACTGAAGTGGTTTGCCTTTCCCTTTTCCAGTGGACCACATTCTGTCAAACCTCTCCACCATGACCCGTCCATCTTGGGCGGCCCCATGGGCATGGCACAGAGCACCGGCAGTTGCAATGGCGCACAGAGCATGGCGGAGAGGGTACCCCACGTCCGAGGTCAGGGACAGCAGCCAAGGGTGCCAGGTTGCGAAGGTGCAGGGATAGCTGAGAGGAGCTACCCCACGTCTGAGGTCAGGGGCGGTGGCAGGGAGGAGCTACCCCATGTCCAAGGTCAGGGACGGTGGCCAAGATTCCAAGGCTGCAACAGCGCAGGAGCAGCCCAGAGGAGCTACCCCATGTCCAAGGTCAGGGCCAACAGCTGAGAGAGCAAGGCTACAACAGCGCTGGAGCAGCCCATAGGAGCTACCCCACGTCTGAGGTCAGGGGCGATGGCTGGGAGGAGCTACCCCATGTCCGAGGTCAGGGGCTGTAGCCAAGAGAAGCTTACCCGTGTCAAAGGTCAGGGGCACAGCAGGGAGGACCTAAACCGTGTCAGAGGTCAGGGGCTGTGGCGGACAGTGCAAGGCTGCGACAGCACAAGAGCAGCCAAGAGCAGCTACCCCATACCCAAAGCTGGGGCAGCAGCTCAGATGAGTAACCCCAGGCCCAAGGAGCGGTGGCTGCGTGGGCTCAGGAGGGCCTAGAGGAGCTATTCCATGTTCAATTTCAGGATAGGTGCCGTGAGGAGATACCCCTCATCCAAGGTAAGGAGCAATGGCTGCGCTTTGCTGGAGCAGCCGTGAAGAGATACCCCATGACCAAGGTAAGAGAAACCCAAAAAAGATGGTAGGTGTTGCAAGAGGGCATCAGAGGACAGATACACTGAAACCATAATCACATAAAACTGAAGGCTACATATTCACCTTAATTATAGTTTCCTCGTTGTACACAAGCTATAGAGCTTAATTAGGTTGCTTTTTTTTAAATTTTGTTTTTATTTCCTTTACTCTAGGCAGTGGGTCATAGAGGATCTTGCTGTGTCTTATTTTAGAGTGGTTATACCTATGTTTTACTCTAAGGGTTTCATATTTTCTGGTCTTACATTTACATCTGTAATCCATTTTGAGTTTATTTTGAACATGATGTTAGATACTGTTCTAGTTTCTACACATAGCTGTCCAGTTTTCCCAGTAACACTTTTTGAAGAAAATATATTTTTCGGTTGCATATTTTTGCCTCCATTGTCAAAGATAATGGGTGCATGAATTTATCTTTGGACTTTATATTTTGTTCCATTGGTCTGTATTTCTATGTTTGTGCAAGTTTCATACTCTCTTGATATCTTTGTGGTGTAGTCTTATCAGAAAGTTTGACTCTTCTAGTTCCATTCTTCTTTCTCAAAATTGCTTTGTCTCTTCAAAGTCTTATGTGTTTCCATGCAAATCATAAAATAATTTGTTCTAGTTTTATGAAAAATACTGTAGGTATTGCATTGAATCTATTGATTGTTTTGGGTGGTATACTCATTTTAACTATATCAATTAATCCAATCTAAGAACATGGTATGTTTCTCCATCTTAACTATATCAATTAATCCAATCTAAGAACATGGTATGTTTCTCCATCTATATGTGTTTTGCTTTCTTTCATCAATGCTTATTTTGTATCTCTCTGGGTAAGTGAAAGTTGCTTAGTCATGTCTGACTTTTTGCAATCCCATGGATCATACAGTGTATGGAATTTGTAATTCTTCAGGCCAGGTTACTGGAATAGATAGCCTTTCCCTTCACCAGAGGATCTTCTCAACCCAAGGCTCAAACACATTGTGTGCAGGTCTCACACATTGCAGGAGGATTCTTCACGTGCTAGGCCACAAAGGAAGCCCAAGAATACTACAGTGGGTAGCCTATCCCTTCTTCAGGGGATCTTCCTGACCCAGGAATTGAACAGGAGTCTCCTACATTGAAGGTAGCTTCTTTATCAATTGAGCTATCAGGGAAGCCCTTTGTCTTTTTATGCAAATTTATTTCTAGTTATTTTATTCCTTTCATTGCAATGATGAACAGGATTATTCCTTAATTTCTCTTTCTGAATTTTCATTGTTAGTGTATAGGAATATAAGGGTTTCTGTGTATTAATTTTATACCCTGCACATTTACTCTATTCATTGATTAACTCCAGTAATTTTCTGGTGGCATCTCTTGGGTTTTCTGTGTAAAGGATAATATCATGTGCAAATATAGAGAGTTTTACCTCTTCTTTTCCCATCAGGATTCTTTTTATATCTTTTTCTTCTTTGAAAAGTGTGGCTAGAATTTCCAAAACTAGTAGTGATGAGTATGGGCACCCTTGTCTTAATGCTGATTTTAAAGGAAATGTTTCAAGTTTTTCATTATTGATAATAATGTTTGAAGTGGTTTTGTCATATTAGGCTTTCATTATGTTGAGGTATGTTCCATCTATGACTACTTTGGCGAGTTTTTTTTTTTTTTTTTTCATAAAAATCTCTGAATTTTATTGAATTCAAATTTGAATTTTCTTCTGTTTTGGAGAAGGCAATGACACCCCACTCCAGTACTCTTGCCTGGAAAATCCCATGGACGGAGGAGCCTGGAAGGCTGCAGTCCATGGCATTGCTAAGAGTCGGACACGACTGAGCGACTTCACTTTCACTTCTCACTTTCATGCATTGGAGAAGGAAATGGCAACCCACTCCAGTGTTCTTGCCTGGAGAATCCCAGGGACGGGGGAGCCTGGTGGGCTGCCGTCTATGGGGTCGCACGGAATCAGGCACGACTGAAGTGACTTAGCAGCAGCAGCTGTTTAGCCTCCAAATTATTTGTGTTTCCTCTATGTTTTTCTCCTGTAGTTGATATCTGATCTAACAACATTGTGATCAGAAAATATGCTTGAAAATATAATTTTTTGAAGTTTACCAAGGTTAGACGTGACCTTGGATGTGATCTGTCTTAAGATAATGTTCCATTTGCACTTGAGAATAAGGAGAAAATAGTGAAATCTATTCTTTTGGGGTGGGATGCCCTGTAGATATCAATTAGGTCAAACTGGTCTAATGTATCATCTAAAACATGAGTTTTCCTTATTGATTTTCTGTCCGGATGATCTGTCCATGTTATGAGTGAAGTATTAAAATCACCCAATACTATTGGTTAGTGTCTATTTCTGCTCTAATAGTTGTTGGCATTTGTCCCTTGTATTGAGGAGCTCCTACATGGGGTGCATATAGCTTCTTCTTGGATTGATACCTTGATTATTAGGTAATGCAACCTTCTTTGTCTCCTATAGTGGTCTTTGATTAAAGCCCATTTATCTGATATGAGTATTGCTTCTCCCACTTTCTTTTGCTCTCCATTTTCACAAAATAGCTTTTTCCTGGTCATCACTTTCACTCTGTACGTGTCCCTAATTATGAGGTGGTTTTCTTGCAGGCAGTATATTCTTATATTCATTCAGCCAGTCTTTGTATTTTCATTGGAGCTTTTAGCCCATTTATGTTTAAGGTAGTTGTTGCTAAGTATGATCTTGTTACCATTTACTATATATTTTTGTGGATTTATTTTGTAAAGCTTTTCTGTTTCCAATCTAGATAAGATCCTTCAGCATTTCCTGAAGTGCTGGTTTGGTGGTTCTGAATTCTAATTGCTTTTGTTTGTCTGTTAAGCTTTTGACTCCTCTTTTGAATTAGAATGCTATCCTTGTTGAATAGAGTAATCTTGGCTGTAGGTTTTTGCCTTTCATCACTTTAAGTATATCTTGCCATTCCTTTCTAAGCTGAAGAGTTTCTAGGGTAAGATCAGCTGTTATGCTTATGGGGATTCCCGTCTATGTTATTTGTTGTTATTCCTTTGTTTCCTTGAATATTTGTTCATTGTGTATATTTATTTGTTTGTTTTTATTTTGATTAATGTGTATTTTGATATGTTTTGTCTTGGATTTATCCCTGTGGAACACTCTGGGGTTTTTCATCTTAGATGTCTATTCCCTTTCCTATTTCAGGGAAGTTTTTAGCTATTTTCTCCTCAAATATTTTCTCATGCCCTTTCCTTTTGTCTTCTTTCTCCAAGAAACCTATGATTTAAATGTGGGGCATTTAACATTGTCCCAGAAGTTTCTGAGGCTGTCTTCATTTCTCTATTTTTTTTTTTTCCTGTTCTGCTTCATTTATTTCCAACATTCTATCTTCCAGCTCACTTAGTCCTTCTTCTGCTTCAGTTACTCTACTGTTTTTGTTGTACAGGGTGATTTCTATCTCAGTTATTGCATTGTTCATTATTGATTGACTATTCATTACTTCTTCTAGGTCCTTTTAAAACACCCCTTTGATCTTCTCAATACATGTCTAAAGTCTATTTTTCTGTAGCTCCATTTATTTCCAAGACTTTGACTATTATTATGCTGAATTGTTTTTCCTGTAGACTTCTTATCTCCTCCTCTTTCATTGATTTGTTGATTTTTATTGTGTTCCTTCACCTGCTGGATATGTCTCTGTCTTTTCATGTTGTTTAGATGGCTGTCTTTGAGGTCTATTTTCTGCAAACGGGAGGGTCATCATTGCTGTTAATTGGTTAGACTCCTCCCAGTGAATGTGGTGGGACCAGTGGATTGTGAAGGTTTTCTAGTTGAAGGAATTATTTTATTGTTGTTATAGAAGATGGCTGTGGATCTCATTTTTTTCTGAGAGGCAATGCAGTGTTCATGAGAGAATTAGGGGGTTCTATTATGGCTTTGATTCCAGTTGAGCTATTTCAAATCCTAGAAGATGATGCTGTGGAAGTGATGCACTCAATATGCCAGGAAATTTGAAAATCTCAGCAGTGGCTCGGGACTGGAAAAGGTCAGTTTTCATTCCAATCTCAAAGAAAGGGAATGCCAAAGAATGCTCAAACTGCCCTACAGTTGCAGTCATCTCACATGCTAGCAAAGTCATGCTCAAAATTCTCCAAGCCAGGCTTCAGCAATACATCAAGTGTTAACTTCCAGATGTTCAAGCTTGTTTTAGAAAATACAGAGGAACCAGAGATCAAATTCCCAACATCTGCTGGATCTTTGAAAAAACAAGCAAGTTCCAGGAAAACATCTACTTCTGCAAAAGCCTTTGACTGTGTGGATCAAAATGAACTGGAAAATTCTGAAAGAGATGGGAATACCAGACCACCGGACCTGCCTCTTGAGGAGCCTGTACGCAGGTCAGGAAGCAACAGTTAGGACTGGACATTGATTAACAGACCGGTTCCAAATAGGAAAAGGAGTACCTCAAGGCTACATATTGTCACACTGCTTATTTACCTTCTATGCAGAGAAATGCTGGGCTGGAAGAAACAAAAACTGGAATCAAGATTGCCAGGAGAAATGTCAATAACTTCAGATATGCAGATGAAACCACCCTTATGGCAGAAAGTGAAGAGAAACTGAACAATCTCTTGATGAAAATAAAAGAGGAAAGCGAAGAAGTAGGCTTAAAGCTCTACATTAGGAAAACTGAAATCATGGCGTCCTGCCCCATCACTTCATGGAAAATATATGCACAAACAGAGGAAATGGTGGCAGACTTTATTTTGGGGAGGTGGGGGGTTACAAAATCACTGCAGATAGTGACTACAGCCATGAAATTAAAAGATGCTTACTCCTCCTAGAGAGCATAAAACAAGACCAGGAGCTAACTGTGGCTCAGATCAGGAAATCCTTATTTCCACATATTGACTTAAATTGAAAAAAGTAAGGAAAACCATTAGACCATTCAGGAATTACCTATATCAAATCCCTTATGATTATACAGTGGAAGTGAGAAATAAATTTAAGGGACTAGGTGTGATAGAGTGCCTGATGAACCATGGATGGAGACAGGTATCAAGATCATCCCCAAGAAAACAGAAATGCAAAAACTCAAAATGGGTGCCTGAGGAAGCCTTACAAATAGCTGTGAAATGAAGAGAAGGGAAAGGCAAAGGAGAGAAGGAAAGATATAGCCATTTGAATATAGAGTTGCAAAGAATAGCAAGGAGAGATAAGAAAGCCTTCCTTAGTGATCAGTGCAAAGAAATAGAGGAAAGTAATAGCATGGGAAAGACTAGAGATCACGTCAAGAAAATTTGAGGTTCCAAGGGAATATTTCATGCAAAGATAGGCACAATAAGGACAGAAATGGTATGGACCCAACAGAAGCAGCAGATATTAAGAAGAGTTGGCAAAGATTACACAGAAGAACTGTCCATAAAAGATCTTCACAATCCAAATAATCATGATGATCTGATCTCTCACCTAGGTCCAGACATCTTGGAATGTGAAGTCAAGTGGGCCTTAAGAAGCATCACTATGAACAAAGTTAGTGGGAGTGATAGAATTGCAGTTGAGCTATTTAAAATCCTAAAAGATTATGCTATGGAAGTGCTGCACTCAATATGTCAGCAAATTTGAAAAACTCAGCAGTGGCTCAGGACTTTAAAAGGTTAGTTTTCATTCCAATCCCAAAGTAAGGCAATGCCAAAGAATGCTCAAACTACTGCACATTTGCATTCATCTCACATGCTAGTAAAGTAATGCTAAAAATTCTCCAAGCCATGCTTCAGCAATACATGAACCGTAAACTTCAAGCTGTTTAAGCTGGTTTTCGAAAAGTCAGAGGAAACAGAGATCAAATGGCCAACATCCACTGGATCATCAATCAAGCAAGGGAGTTCCAGAAAAAGATCTACTTTTGCTTTATTGACTATTCCAAAGACTTTGACTGTGTGGATTACAATAAATGTTGGGAAATTCTGAAAGAGATGGGAATACCAGAGCACCTGACCTGCCTCTTGAGAAGCCTCTATGCAAGCTGGAAAACAGCAGTTTGAACGGGACATGGAATGACTAGCTTCACATAGGATAAGGAATATGTCAAAGTTGTATATTGTCACTCTGCTTATTTAACTTCTATGAAGAGTACCTCATGAGAAACACTGTGCTGGATGAAGCACAAGCTGGAATCAAGTTTTCCAGGAGAAATAACCTCAGATATGCAGATGACACCACCCTTATGGCAGAAAGGGAAGAACTAAAGAGTCATTTAATGAAATCAAAAGAGGAGAGTGAAACGTTGGCTTAAAGCTGAAAACTAAGATCATGGCATCTGATCCCACCACTTTATGGCAAATTGAAGGGCAATCAATGTTTGACTTTCTTTTGAAGGGCTCCAGAATCACTGCAGATGGTGATTGAAGCCATGAAATTAAAAGATGCTTACTTCTGGGAAGGAAAGTTATGACCAACCTAGACAGCATACTAAAAAACAGAGACATTATCTTGCCGACAAAGGTCTGTCTAGTCAAAGGTATGGATTTTCTAGTAGTCATGTATGGATGTGAGAGTTGGACTATCATTTATGAAACGAGATGCCAGTCCAGGTTCGATGCACTATACTGGATGCTTGGAGCTAGTGCACTGGGACGACCCAGAGGGATGGAATGGGGAGGGAGGAGGGAGGAGGGTTCAGGATGGGGAACACATGTATACCACTGGTGGATTCATTTTGATATTTGACAAAACTAATACAATTATGTAAAGTTTAAAAATAAAATAAAATTTGAAAAAAAAAAAAAGTTGAGCATCAAAGAATTGATGCTTTTGAACTGTATTGTCGGAGAAGTCTCTTGAGAGGCCCTTGTACTTCAAGGAGATCCGACAAGTCCATCCTAAAGGAGATCAGTCCTGAATATTCATTGGAAGAACTGACGCTGAAGATGAAACTCCAATAATTTGGCCACCAGATGCAAAGAGCTGACTCATTTAAAATGACCCTGATGCTGGGAGAGATTGAGGTCCAGAGGAGAAAGGTATGACAGAGGATGAGGTGGTTGGATGGCATCACTGATTCAGTGGACATGAGTTGAGTAAACTTTGGGAGTTGGTGATTGACAGGGAGGCCTGGTGTGCTGCAGTCCATGGGGTTGCAAAGAGTCAGACACAACTGAGTGACTGAATTTAGAAGAGTGCCTTGTAATTTTCTTGAGTGTGTTCTTGTTTTGCTGGAAGATTAGCATGGGTTGTCTTGCACTGGAGCTTGCTGCTCTTGGATGGAGCTTGCTTTCAGTGTAGGCATGTATCCTTTTGGATGGGATCTTGTCTATCACTCTTCCCTGGGGCCAGGGGTTCTATGATGATCCAAAGTTCTGGAGCTGAGCTACCTGCCTCTGGTTTTTGGTCCCCCTCTTGCAGTAACCTCAAGACTACACTTTCAACATTGCACAGAAGACAAAACCCCATGTTAGTGGTGAAATAACTCCACATCCTGGAAAGTCAAAGAGATCCACAGCATTATATATAGAAAAGAAGAGGGAAGAGCTAGATAGAGGTGATCAGGAGGAGAAAAGAAAGTCAAAAGGAAAGAGAGCAATTAAGCCTGTAATCAAATCCCTGAGTGAAAATGGATATTAAAAAATAGACTCTTAATACTACAAAATGCATAACAAATTCCAGAAAGCAAAAATTAAAAAACCTAGACTAGAATTTGAACTCCCAAATGTACAATATAAAATAAACTGCAACATAATTGAACACAAAAATTAGAAAAAATATTCTGGGGTCAGTTCAGTGTCAGGTTATCCCTTGTTCTAGCTTGCACTTTTTCTCAAAGTCCACAATTGTCCTTAAATGCAATTTTACTGCTTAATTTTAATCTGTTGCACCTGCCACTTCTTGAGTGGTTCCCCTGTCTTATCTTTACTTAGGCTGGCCTCCTCTGCTTGCAAGTCTCTTCAGTGTCTAATCTGAGCCCTGATAGGAAGAGGTGACAATAGACCCTTATTCAGGGTCATTTGCTCTGTTTTGCTGTGGAGAGGCAGGAACACTGCAAACAAATACCACTGGGATTTGTGGGTAGCCTTTGTTGTGAATGGACAGCACAGGGTCTGCCAAAGTCCAAGGTGATGTACACTTCTCAGATCCAGCCACTCAAGCTCCTGGGTGTCCCTTGAGGGCACAGTTACAGAAGGGCCATGGATCTCACGCACTTCCCAGGCCCAAGCTACCTAGGGTCCATCCTGTGCTAGGCGTGAAGTCCCAGGTTGGCCGTGTGTCTCCTGCACTTCCCAGGTCCAAGCTGCTCAGATTCCCAGGTGTTGTATGAAGGCTCAGCCGCAGTTGAACCATGTATCTCTTGCTCTTCCCAGGCCCAAGCAGTCCAGACTCCCCAGTTCTCTGTTTGGGGCACAGTCCCAGGTGGGTTCTTTGTCTCCTGCACTTCCAAGGCCCAAGCTGCTCATATTTCTGGGTGTTCTATGAATGCCCAGTCCCAGTTGAGCCATGCATCTCCTGCTATTCCCAGGCCAAAGTGGCCTGGTGTTCTGCCAGAGCATAGTCCCGGGTGGGCCCTTTGTCTAATGCACTTTCCAGGTCCATGCTGCTCAGGTTCCAGAATGTTCCAGAGTACACTCTTCCAGAGAGCCACTCAGGTTTTCAGGATAGCTGTGATGTCATAGTTCCTGGTGGACCATGTTTTTCGTGCACTGCTCAGGTTCATTCTGGTCAGTTTCTCAGATACTCCACAAGGATACAGTCCATGCATGGTGAGCTGTGCATCTCCTCAGAGGAGTTGCTCTCAGGTTATGACACTCTTGGTAGCCATAAACTGTCCCAGATCTCAGGAAGTCATGGTTAGTGGCTGCTCATGAATAGAGTCTGCTCACAGCTTGGCAGGAGATGCAGTCTCCTGGGCCTAAAAGGTTATGGCCTTCTGCCTCTGGTTGTCAACATTCTGAATTTTTGCCTCCTGGGAGGTCCATAAGGAAAGCTAGTGTGCTCTCCTTCAGTAAATACTAGGGCATAGTCTGTTCTGTAAGCATGTCAGGGGTTGCAGTGTGGTCTTAGAGCCTTCCCGTGGGAACATTCCTTTTCTTTGTTTATTTTTCTCTCTCTGGCATTATGTGCTTCCGCCTGCTACATCACATTAGTTCTCTCAGAGTGTCTGTAGAGCATTCAAACCCCATCTTTATTCTAAGGACTGAAGATGCAGAGGGCGCCCCTGTACAAAGCCCCCACTCACTGTGGGTGGACACGAGACTGTGAGGCAATTCCCCACTAAAAATTGCTTTTTTGGCTTGAATTCTGAGATGGTGGTGTGGGGTGGTTATACCACCCTCTGAGATTCCAAAGAGGCCCACTGAATCAACCTCTGAGAGGGTTTCCTGTCGTATGGAAACTTTTCCTTCTCTAAAAGCTTAAGGTGGATAGTGCTGGATTTGGGGTGGTGTGGGGTGGCTATACCACCCTCTGAGATTCCAAAGAGGTCCACTGAATCAGCCTCTGAGAGGGTTTCCTGTGGTATGGAAACTTCTCCTTCTCTAAAAGCTTAAGATGGATAGTGCTGGATTCATGATCTCTGAGAAGAAGATTTAACTTCAGGACTAAGGACCAGGCTTGATCACTCAAGAGTTCTTGTATATCAGAGTTTTATTAAAGTAAGAAAAGGAACAGAGAAAGCTTCTGACATGGACATCAGAAGGGGGCCAGAGAATGCCCCCCTTGCTAGTGTTAGCCAGGGAGTTACATACATTTTAATTTAGTTATTATAATACATCAAAAGCATGTCTGAAATTTGTGAAAATTTTACCAGACCTACTCCCACAATTTATATTTTAGGATAACAGGATTAGAAGTTAACAATAGAAAGATCCTACCAGACCCACTCCCATAATATAGCTTCTAAAATATAAGGATTCGTCAGAAGGTTTTCAGGGAGGAGAAACTGTCCTCAAGCATGATACACTGTTGCTATATAATTCTAATTACAGAGTTTAAACTGAATTGTTTGCTGTGTAATCATCACTTCAAGGTTTAAAGAAAAAACAAAACAAAACATTTTCTGTGACTAAGACTAATGGATATAGAGAAAAACAAACAAGCAAGCAATTCTCCTCCTTGAGAATTCCAGAACCCTACCTCCTCCTCAAGAATCCAGATATCTTTCTCTTCTTTGGGTAGGCCAGACTTCTTATCAATCTGCATAGGAATTGACTCTCTCTCCCCAACACAAGTTCAGTTCAGTTTCTCAGTCATGTCCAACTATTTGTAACCCCAAGGACTGTGACACACCAGACTCCTCTGTTCATCACGAACTTCCATAGCTTGCTCAAACTCATCTCCATTGAGTTAGTGATGGACTCAATCTCATCCTGTCTTCGGCTTCTTCTCCTGCCTTCAATCTTTCTCAACACTGGGGTCATTTGCAAGAGTCAGTTATTTGCATCAGGTGGCCAAATTCAGCTTTAGCATCAGTGCTTCCAATAAATATTCAGGACTGAATGTCTTACTTACTAATTTTATTCCCTGCTCTCCAAGGGACTCTCAAGAGTCTTCTCCAACACCACACTTCAAAAGCATCAATTTTTAAGGGCTCAGCTTTCTGTATAGTCCAACTCTCACATCCATATATGACTACTGGACAAATTATAGCTTGGACTAGAAAGATTTTTGTTGGCAAAGTAATATCTCTGTTTTTAAATATCCTGCCTATGTTGGTCATAGCTTTTCTTTCAAGAAGCAAGTATCTTTTAATTTTATGCTGCAGCCACCATCTACAGTGATTTTGAAGCCAAGACAATAAAGTCTCTCAGCCTTTCCATTGTTTCCCCATCTGCGGCTGCTACTGTTGCTAAGTCACTTCAGTCGTGTCCGACTCTGTGTGACCCCATAGACGTCAGCCCACCAGGCTCCCCTGTCCCTTGGGTTCGCCAGGGAAGAACACTGGAGGCTGCCATTTCCGTCTCCAATGCAGGAAAGTGAAAAGTGAAATCTCTCAATCATGGGGCCAGAAGCCATGATCTTAATTTTTGAATGTTGAGTTTTAAGCTGGCGTTTGCACTCTCCTGTTTCACTTTCATCAAGAGGCTCTTTAGTCCCTCTTCACTTTCTGCTATATGGGTTTTGTCATCTATGTATCTCAGGTTATTGCTATTTCTCCCAGCAATTTTGATTCCAGCTTGTGCTTCATCCAGTCTGGCATTTCACACGATGTGCTCTTCATCTAATTTAAATAAGCAGGGTTACAATTCAGAACCAGTCCATTGTTGCGTATCTGGTTCTAGAATCAGTCTCTATCCCTAAATCCTTTGTCTCTCTTTTCTTGTTTATCTCTTCTCCTCCCTCATTATGAGCAAATTGATTGGCCTTTCTGGTGTCCTCTGCCAGCATATAGAAATGGTTTAGTGAAAGTTACTCCATATCCTGACAATCCGTTGAGGTATTTACTGGGGAAAAATTGAACTCCTTCTCATATGTCACTGTCACCTTAGGACGAGTCTACCGAGTTTATATTCAAAGGTATGCATTCTGCCCCTGTTAAGCAAGTACTCTAAAGTAGGAATACTCTCAATGTAGTACCATCGAGTACTATTGAGCTCACAGTGTGAAACATGCATGTAACGAAGCTACTGAGCTCACCCTCTGTAGTATGCATCCAGCAACTACTTGTGCCCCACTCTGTGACAATTATGCTGCAGCTCATGATCTGGCACTCATGAGTGTATGAAGCACTACTTCTGATTATGCATGCAGCAACTACTGAGGTTGAAATCAGGACTTTGCATTCTGCTTTTACTGAGAATTGAATTAGAACAGGTATACTAATTAGCTTGCACTCTGGAACATACATTACAACTCTAGAGCATAAGTATCATAACCAAGTGTGCCTGCACTCTGGACCTGGGATGCCGTAACAACTGAAAATGCAAGAAGCTTTTCACAACTACTGACCCCTGATTTCAAACCACTGCTGCTGCTGCCGCCAAGTCACTTCAGTAGTGTCCGACTCTGTGTGACCACATAGACAGCAGCCCACCAGGCTTCCATATCCCTGGGATTCTCCAGACGAGAATACTGGAGGGGGTTGCCACTTCCTTCTCCAATGCATGTATGCATGCTAAGTCGCTTTAGTCTTGTCCGACTCCGTGCGAACCTATGGAGAGCAGCCCAGCAGGTTCCTCTGTCCATGGAATTCTCCAGGCAAGAATATTGGACTGGGTTGCGATTTCCTTCTCCGATTTCAAAGCACACATGCTACAAACAAGACTTTTGCACTCTGGAATATGCGCTTGTCAATACTGAGACCACCATCAGAGGACGCACGCTAGAACTACTTAGTTTCTAATCTGGATCACCCTTTCTGCCACTATTGAGATTATTGACAAAATTTAGAACAAGTGCCTTGCTGTCACTGAGACTGCACAGTAGAGCATACATCCCATCACTCCTGAACCCGGGTTATTGAGAATATGGCCTGCCACTACTGAGCCTGTCCCTAAAACATGCCTGTTGGAAGTACACATACACTTTTGGTATATTACACTCTGGATTCTGCATCCCTGCACTACTGAAATTGCCTTCCAGAACAAGAGTTCATTGCCTGCTGAATTTTCACTCTAAACAATAAAAATCACAATAATTAGCTTGTTGCTTTATAGGTAAGTCAGGCCACTACTCAACCTGCGCTGTAGTTCAGGTGTGCCTAAACAATTACTGAACTTGCACTCTGATGTTTGTTTACTTCTGGACACACCTGAGCCAGCACTCCTATGGACATAGTGAGTTTGAACACTGGAGGACATGGTACACCTCTACTGAGCATGAGTTCAAGGGCAGGCATCCGGGCTCTGCAGAGAACATGCTCTAGTTTCACACATTCCATAGTAACTGAACTTGCAATTGGGAGTACAGCTCTCATGACTACAGAGTGCACACATTTTATCATGGGTTTTGCACTACTGCGGTTTACTCAGGAACATATCTCCCATCATGACTGTGTGTGCCTTCAAGAGCCAATGTTCTGACACTACAGAGACTATGCTGTAGAGTAAGAATGCCTGAGCTACACACCTGCACACTGAATCATGCATCCCGGCAGTATCAATCCTAGTACTATAGCACACCTGTGACTTCTGAGTCCTTACACTAAGCAGGCATGGCACAGCTAGTGAGCATGTGGCCTAGAGCATGTGTGTGGCCAATACTAATTTTGCACTCTGAAGCATGTGTCTTGCCACTTGTAAGCGGTTCAGCTACTGATTTTGCACCCTGTTACACTATTTAATCACTGCTGAGCCTGCCTTATAGACCATGAGTTCCACTACTACTAATCTTGCCCCATGGCCTGTGAGCTTAAAGTAGTGATCCCACACTCTGCAGCTGAAATTTGCCAATGACTTGGCTTGCCCGCTGTTGCATATTTCCCCAAACTCTTCTTCCTGTACTCTAGAGCATGTGTCCCAGCTACTGAATTTGCACTCTGGAGGACCTATTCCAGGAAAGTGGAGGTTGCATTATAAAACACATATCCTACCCACGAGTGAACCGTCATTCTAGATCAACTGTGTCACCACTAGTGACTTTGAATTCTGAAGCATTAAAGTCACTTCCCTGAAGTATTGCTCTAGAAGGTGTGTGCAACCATCACTCCAGTGGCATTTTATATCAGCCATTATGCTGCTAGCCATCCAGCACTCTAGACTGTATAAGTTGTGAGTAGTGTACCTGTGTTCCACAGCTACATCTATGGATGATCTTCCACAACTAGAGACTTGGTGTATACTTCATATTTCCTGCCTCAATTGATCATGTGTCACAACACACATATGCCACAACCCATGTGCTTGCACTGTTGAGGACTTATCTTCCCACTACTGAGCTTGTGTGGCAGAACAGGCATATCACATTTTCTCAGTTTGATCTCTGGATATGCATCCAAAAATAAAAACCCAGCGTTCAAGAGAATATGTCCCTCACTTACTGAGTGTGCACTCTTAAGCAAGTGTACTGCAACTCCTGAGACAACACTCTGAAGCACATGTAATGCAGGCATGCTTCATCTGCTGAACTTAGCTCTTCAGCATGCATCTCAACATTGAAGCACACTTTAGACACACCCCTGGTAATACAGAACCATGATCTAGAGCAAGTATGGTTCGAATACTGAATCTTTGCTTTAGAGAACTTGTTCTTTGTCTCCTGAGATTGTACTTTTGAGGATTCTCCCCACCAGTACTAAGACTGTATTCTAGAGCGGACATGACACAAATAGTAGGATGGCAGTTTGCAGCCTGCATACATCACTACTGTGTCTGAGCTCTAGCATAGAAGTATTGAAACTACTTAGCTTGCAATCTGGAGCATACATTCTGCCACTAGTGTGCTTGCATTTTAGAACAGGCTGTCTGAAGCTATCCCATTGGCAGTGGCAACATGCTTCCAGCCACTACTGAATGAACACTAGAGCACAGTTCCTACCATTACTGAGCATGTACTCTACCACAAGATGACTAAAACGTCTCAGTTGCATTGTGGAGCATACCTCTTTCCACAACTGAACTTGCATTCTACAGCAAATGTTACACAACGACTGATCTTGTGCTCTAGAATTGGCACACCATAAATAATTTTCATAATATTTGAGCCATGTGTTTGGCCAATAGTAAATCAATGCTTTAGATCAGCTGTGCTAAAATCACTAAGCTTGCCCTCAGGTGTATGTCTGAACTCACATTTTATAGCACACCTACTGCCACTGTGGATTCTGTGCTCTAAAACTATCTTGAGATGAGAGAACAAGATGGTGGAGCTGTAGGTAGATGTGGAATACATCTCTCTGTGGATACATCAGGCATACACCTTCAGACACAGACAAGTAATCAAAACATCAGCTGAAAGCAGACAGGAGTGCCTGACCAGTGGAAAAGAATATATAGAACCACGCAAAACTCAGTAGGATGAAAGAACTGGGGGGAAAATCATGAGTCTTATTAGGACTGAATCAGCCCTGAGTGGGTGAAGGAGGGGTCTAATCCCATATTGGGGGGCTTGTCTGAATCATAGAATAAACATTTAAAGCTGAGAGTGAGACAACTGATCTGTGGATAACTAGATGTAATGAGAATCAGTGAGTCCTTGCTACAGCTGTACATACCCCAGCCAAGGATATGTGTCTCCTGAAAGGCACAGTGGCTGGGAGCTGCAATTGAGGGATTCTGGAGCGATTCCTGGGCGAAGGCTGCTGTTTACTGTGGCGAGATGGAGAGAGGGGCTGTGAGGGAAGAAACTGTGCTAGGATACGCCTGTGGAGGAAAGCCAGGCAGCCAAGGAAGCAAGGCGATATCACTGAGTCACATGTATGGGGGTGGAGCAATCACCATAACCTCTCTCTCTCCACATGATAGCATCAGCAGTTACTACAATAGTGAGGCTGACCCATCAAATGCTGAACACACTGAAATACAGAGCAGGACACCACCCAGGTGCTCCTTTAAGTGCCTGATGCACAAAACTAGAGTCGAACCCTACTCACGATGCTTCTTTAAGTGCCTGATGCACTGATCTACAGAGTAGGACCCCAGCCAGGGAGGTATCTCTATGTGCTGACACATTGAACAACAGGGAAGGATTCCAGGCAACGAAGCCTTCTAAGTGCCTCAATGGGTGGAACTAGGGAGAAAGACTGGCAAAAGAGGCCTTCTGATCGCCAGCTACAAGAAGCTCAAAAAAAGACTCTGATAGGGTCATAACTCCTGTGGTCTAGTCAGTTCTGTGTCCCTGAACCCTGTACACTTGGCACCACCAGGGTCCTTGAAAGCCAAGCACCTGCTCCACTTTCACAATTAACTCTCACTGGAGAAAAGCTGCCACAGGTGAAAACAAAACAAACAAAAAAAACTTGCAACATTTTGCACTCGTTTGCTTCAGTCCTGTCTAACACTTTGTGGGACACATTTCACCACTACAGAGAACAAGCTCTAAAATACATATACGGGAACAACTGACCTTTTCCAGTCTTGTTGCCACTGCTGAATTTTCCAAATTTGCTGGCACATTGAATTCAGCAATTTCACAGAACTATCTTTTAGGATTTGAAATCGCTCAACTGGGGTTCCATATCTCCACGAGCTTTGTTTGTATTGATGCTTCCTAAGGCTGACTTGACTTTATGTTTCAGGATGTCTGGCTCTAGGTGAGTGATCACATCATCATGATTATCTGGATCATGAAGATTTTTTCTGTATAGTTCTTCAATCTTTTCTGTATAGATTCTCGCTACCTCTTCTTAATATCTTCTGCTTCTTTTAGGTCCATACAATTTCTGTCCTTTATTGTGTCCATCTTGGCATGAAATATTCCCTTGGTATCGCTAATTTCCTTGAAGAGATCGCTAGTCTTTCCCAACTATTGTTTTCCTCTATTTCTTTGCATTGATCACTGAGGAAGGCTTTTTTATCTCTCCTTGCTATTCTTTGGTAATCTGCAGTCATATGGGTATATCTTCCCTTTTCTCCTTTGCCTTTTGCTTCTCTTCTTTACTTAACTATTTGTAAGGCCTCCTCAGACAACCATTTCGCCTTTTGGCATTACTTTTCTTGGGGATGTTCTTGGTCACTGCCTCCTGTACAATTTCATGAACCTCCATCTGTAGTTCTTCAGGCACTCTATCAAATCTATTCCCTTAAATCTTTTGTCACGTCCACTATATAATCATAAGGGATCTGATTTAGGTCATACCTGAATCATAAGTAGAGAGTGAAAAAGTTTGCTTAAAGCTCAACATTCAGGGAAAAAAAAAAAAAGATCATGGCCTCCAGTCCCATCACTTCATGGGAAATAGATGGGGAAACAATGGAAACAGTGTCAGACTTTATTGGGGGGGGGCTCCAAAATCACTGCAGAGGGTGATTGCAGCCATGAAATTAAAAGATGCTTACTCCTTGGAAGGAAAGTTATGACCAAACTTGATAGCATATTCAAAAGCAGAGATATTACTTTGCCAACAAAGGTCCATCTAGTCAAGGCTATGCTTTTTCCAGTAGTCATGTATGGATGTGAGACTTGGACTGTGAAGAAGGCTGAGCACCAAAGAATGGATGCTTTTGAACTCTGGTGTTGGAGAAGACTCTTGAAAATCCCTTGGACTACAAGGAGATCCAACCAATCCATTCTGAGTGAGATCAGCCCTGGGATGTCTTTGGAGGGAATGATGCTGAAGCTGAAACTCCAGTACTTTGGCCACCTCATGTGAAGAGCTGACTCATTGGAAAAGACTCTGATGCTGGGAGGGATTGGGGGCAGGAGGAGAAGGGGACGACAGATGATGAGATGGCTGAATGGCATCACTGACTCGATAGACATAAGTCTGAGTGAACTCCGGGAGTTTGTGATGGACAGGAAGGCCTGGCATACTGCGATTCATGGGGTCACAAAGAGTCGGACACAACTAAGCGACTGAACTGAACTGAATCATCTAGTGGTCTTCTCTACTTTCTTCAATTTAAGTCTAAGTCTATAACATTAGTCACACAAATACTGAGGTTCCACTCTGAACCTGCCTTCTTACAAGTATTTCCCAACATTTTAGAGCACTTTTGCTGCACCTATTTATCTTCACTCTGAAACACATATACCGTCACTCCTGAAACGACGCTCAAGTGCATGCATTTAACTCCTACTGAACCTCTGTTCCAGAGTAGGCATGCCGATCTACTAAGCTTGCATTCTGCCACATGCATCTTCCACTACTTAGACTATGATACTGAGGTCATGCTGCAAAAACATAGTTGCAATCTCAAGCTTATCTTCTTTGACTTTCAGCCTCTATACCAGCACACATGGTCTGCCCCTCCTATGTCCACTTTCTTTCTTTCTTTATTGTTTTGTTTTTTGGTTTATGCAACTTTAATGAAGAAAAATAAATCAATTACTAGCAGAGCTATTAGTTGGTCATTCATCCATTGACAACTTGCATCATTTATTCCGTGCTATATTAAACAGTGTATTGGAAGATAGATTAACTAATAGCTCCAAGCCTCCTAACAATTTAAAGGAAAATTACAAAATGTTTTGAGACCCTATTTTGGAATACAAAGGGTGTTTGACTTCCAATTTCCATTCTCTGTAGAACAAGAACAGGTCATTCCTTTATTGACATGCATAAAATACATCACATTTTCTGTTCTGCTAATGCTATAAATTCAATACCAATTCTCCAGCCATATCAGTTATGAGCATAAAGTATATCATGTAACCTCAAATCTCTAACAGTGGAAGGCTTAAAAAAGAATGGACGCTGTTAGAATAATGCTGCTTCCTTTGATGTGACAACTCAGCATCCATCTCCCTCCCTCTCAGATGATTCTTCAGCATGTTAGAGCAGTGAGGAATGGTTTTAGTCTCATAAGCAAGTTAGAGTGAAGACATTGGCCACATAATACACATGCTCCATTTTTTTTTTTTTTTTTTAATTTTGAATCTTGGGCAACTGTTCTCTTGTAACTACATTACAGTTTCTAAAAGCAGTTATTGTCCAAAGCTGGAAGAACTTAAGTCTTCTCAGATGAGCATGTGAATGAATGGAGGGAGGTAAACAAAAAATAAAATTAAAAAAGATGAGGTCTGATAGGGGAGCAGCCAGATAAGAAAAAAAAAAAAAACAGTAATTTAAATTTTATTCCAGCTATAATGCAGGTTAGTCTGACTTTAAGCATCACATGGCATACTTCTGAGTCCATTCCCGAGATACTCTGTTGTACTTATCTCTGTCTGTTTTATACATCCGTGCAATCTCTGGTACTAGGGGGTCATCTGGGATTGGATCACATAGCAGTGAACAAATGGATAAAAGAACTTTAGAAATAATTAAAGCAGGAGACCACTGTGATCTTAGAATATGGAGACAAATGCTGCCATTACTGTTAATATTTGGATGATAAATTCTTGTTGTAAATGCAACCTTAGGTAGTTTGAAGGGGTAGTCTGTAGGAAAATGAATTGTCAAAAAGAATACACCGCCTTGATAAGGGCTGTCATTAGGTCCCATAATTGTGGCTTGCCAATGAAACATATCATCCCCAACTGGACCTGCAGAACATTGTGCTGGAGGGTCACGGGCCAAATCACTAAGTTCCTTATTAATCCATTTCAGCGCCAGAGTCTGTGCTTTTCATCTGGCTCCTCACTATTTCGGTGTGTGCTTGAAGGTCCCGCCAAACTCTTGATTATCCCGGTGGCTGGGAAGGATTGACTCTTCGTCTCACACCAGCTCTGCCAGACACAGGAGCCTTCTTATTAAACAGATAGGAGGTTGGACTTGGAGGGCGGGGGCCGGAGGCGGGTCATGGGCTGGGGGGAAGGGCCCTAAGTCCACTTTCTTTTTTTTTTTTTTTTTAATTTTATTTTATTTTTAAACTTTACATAATTGTATTAGTTTTGCCAAATATCAAAATGAATCCACTACAGGTATACATGTGTTCCCCATCCTGAACCCTCCTCCCTCCTCCCTCCCCATACCATCCCTCTGGGTCGTCCCAGTGCACTAGCCCCAAGCATCCAGTATCGTGCATCGAACCTGGACTGGCATCTCATTTCTTACAGGATATTTTACATGTTTCAATGCCATTCTCCCAAATCTTCCCACCCTCTCCCTCTCCCACAAAGTCCATAAGACTGTTCTATACATCAGTGTCTCTTTTGCTGTCTCGTACACAGGGTTATTGTTATCATCTTTCTAAATTCCATATATATGCATTAGTATACTGTGTTGGTGTTTTTCCTTCTGGCTTACTTCACTCTGTATAATAGGCTCCAGTTTCATCCACCTCATTAGAACTGATTGAAATTTATTCTTTCTAATGGCTGAGTAATACTCCATTGTGTATATGTACCACAGTTTTCTTATCCATTCATCTGCTGATGGACACCTAGGTTGCTTCCATGTCCTGGCTATTATAAACAGTGCTGCCCCAATGTTCATCACAGCACTTTCTTGAGTAGGTATAAAACAACTGTTGAGGTTGTATTCTGGATTATGTCCATGCTACTTCTAAATGCATTTTTTAAAATTTCTTCTAATTTCTTTTTACAAAAATGATTTATTTAATTGGAATAGAATTACTATGTATTACTGTGATGGTTTTTGACATATAGATCAACATGAACCAGCCACATGAAAATATGTATCTCCCTATCCTGAACACAACTCAAACCTTCCTTATTACCCCATGATTCTGGGTTCTTCCACAGCACAAGAGTTGGGTGCATCTTTCATATGCTGAACTTGCACTGATCATCTCTTTTATATATGGTAATATACCTGTTCCAATGCTATGTTCTCAAATCATCCCAGTCTAAGAGTTATTTATATGTGGGTCTTCTTTACTAGCCTCCACGTGGGTAGGGTTATTGTTACTGTCTTCCTAAATCCAATTTATATGCATTAATGAGCAATATTTGCCTCTCTCTAACTTTTTTCACTCTGAATAATAGGCTGTAGGTTGAACTGCCTCATTAAAAGTGACACAAATATATGCCTTTCTGTAGCTGAGTAATATTTCGTTTGTATATATACCACAACTTCCTTATATATTCATCTGCTGATGTGCATCTAGATTACTTCCATGCCATAGCTTTGTAAAGGCAATTTCAATAAACATTGGGGTACATGTGTTATGTTCCATCCTAATTCCCTCTGGGTATATGCAAAGAAGTGGGTTTTCTGGGTCATATGACAGGTCTAGTCCAAGTTTCTCAAGGAATCTCCAAACTGTTCTGAATACAGGTTGTACCAGTTTGTGTTACGGGCAACAGTGTATTAGGGTTAACTTTTCTCCACAGCCTTTCCAGGATTTCTTGATTGTAGAATTTCTGGTGATGGCCACTCTGAACAGTGTGAGATGACTGCTCATTACAATTTTAATTTTCATTTATCTAATGATGAATGATGTTAAGCATATTTCATGTGTTTATTAGACATCCATATGTCTTCTTTAAAGAAATGTCTATTTAGAGCTATTGGCCCCTTTTAATGATGCTGTGAAAGTGCTGCACTCAATATGGCAGCATATTTGGAAAACTCAGCAGTGGCCAAAGGACTCGAAAAGGTCAGTTTTCATTCCAATCCCAAAGAAAGGCAATGCCAAAGAATTCTCACATCACCATGCAATTGCACTCATCTCACATGCTAGTAAAGAAATGCTCAAAATTCTCCAAGCCAGGCTTCAGCAATATGTGAATTGTGAACTTCCAGATGTTCAAGCTGGTTTTACAAAAGGCAGAGGAACCAGAGATCAAGTTGCCAACATCTGCTGGATCATTGAAAAAGCAAGAGAGTTCCAGAAATTCATCTCTTTCTGCTTTATTGTCTATGTGGAAGCCTTTGAGTGTGTGGATCACAATAAACTGTGGAAAATTCTGAAAGAGATGGGAATACCAGACCACCTGACCTGACTCTTGAGAAACGTATATGCAGGTCAGGAAGCAACAGTTAGAACTGTACATGGAACACATACTGGTTTCAAATAGGAAAAGGAGTATGTCTAGGCTGTATATTGTCACCCTGCTTATTGAACTTATATGCAGAGTACATCATGAGAAACACAGGGCTGGAGGAAGCACAAGGTGGAATCAAGATTGCCAAGAGAAATATCAATAACCTCAGATATGCAGATGATACCATCCTTCTGGCAGAAAGTGAAGAGGAACTAAAATGACTCTTGATCAAAGTGAAAGAGGAGAGTGAAAAAGTTGGCTTCAAGCTCAGCATTCAGAAAATGAAAATCATGGCAACTGGTCCCATCATGTCATGGGAAATAGATGGGGAAACAGTGTCAAACTTTATTTTGGGGGGCTCCAAAATCACTGCAGTTGGTGTCTGCAGCCATGAAATTAAAAGACACTCCTTGGAAGGAACGTTGTGACCCACCTTGATAGCATATTCAAAAGCAGAGACATTACGTTGCCAACAATGGTCCATCTAGTCAGGGCTATGGTTTTTCCTGTAGTCATGTATGGATGTGAGAGTAGGACTGTGAAGAAAGCTGAGCATGGAAGAATTGATGCTTTTGAACTGTAGTGCTGGAAAAGACTCTTGATGTAAGAGATCCATCCAGTCCATCCTACAGGAGTTTAGTCCTGGGTGTTCCTTGGAAGGAATGATGCTAAAGCTGAAACTCCAGTACTTTGGCCACCTCCTGTGACGATTTGACTCACTGGTAAAGACTCTGATGCTGGGAGGGATTGAGGTCAGGAGGAGAAGAGGACGAGAGAGGATGAGATGGTGGTTGGCATCACCGAGTCGATGGACGTGAGTTTGTTGAACTCCAGGAGTTGGAGATGGATAGGGAGGCCTGTCGTGCTGCAATTCATGGGGTCGCAAAGAGTCGGACATGACTGAACAACTGAACTGAACTGAAGCAACTGACAAAGAATTAATGTCAAAAATATACAAGCAACTCCTGAAGCTCAATTCCAGGAAAATAAACGACTCAATGAAAAAATTGGCCAAAGAACTAAACAGACATTTCTTCAAAGAAGACATACAGATAGCTAACAAACACATGAAAGGATGCTCAACATCACTCATTATCAGAGAAATGAAAATCAAAACCACAATGAGGTACCTTTTCATGCCAGTCAGATTGGTTGTGCTCCAAAAGTCTACAAGCAATAAATGCTGGATAAGGTGTGGAGAAAAAGGAACCCTCTTACACTGTTGGTGGGAATGCAAACTAGTACAGCCACTATGGAGAACACTGTTTAGATTCTTTAAAAAAAAAAAAACAACCTTCAAATAGAACTGCCATAAGACACAACAATCCCACTGCTGTGCATACACACCAAGGAAACCAGAATTGAAAGAGACATGTGTACCCCGATGTTCATCACAGCACTGTTTCTAATAGCCAGGACATGGAAGCAACCTAGATGTCCATTAGTGGATGAATGGATAAGAAAGCTGTGGGATATATACATAATGGAGTATTACTCAGCCATTAAAAGGAATACATTTCAGTCAGTTCTAATGGGGTGGATGAAACTGGAGCCTATTATACAGAATGAAGTTAGCCAGAAAGAAAAACACCAATAGAATAAACTAACACATATATGTGGAATTTAGAAAGATGATAATGATAACCATGTATGCGAGAATGCAAAAAAGACACAGATGTATAAAACAGTCTTTTGAGCTCTGGGAGACGGCTAGGGTGGTATGATTTGGGAGAATGGCACTGACACATGTATAATAACATAGGTCACCAAACTGGCAGTCCAGGTTCAATGCATGATACAGGATGCTTGGGGCTGGTGCACTGGGATAACCAGGAGGGATGATATGAGGAGGGAGGTGGCACACATGTATACCTGTGGCAGATTCATATTTATGTATGGCAAAACCAGTACAATATTGTAAAGCAATTAGATTCCAATTAAAATACATATATTTATATTGAAAATAAATAAAATAAAGTTGTGTCCAATGTGAGGAGAGCAACAGCGTTCTTTGATCAATATATCTAAGTAAATGAGAGTTGTGATTTTATGCGTTCAAGGTGTCCCCATAAGTATGAGCCCTACCTCTTATTACAGAAAGAATTGTGGAAGATGAGCGAGATTAAAGGAGAGCTTTTCAGCAACAGGATCTGAATTGTTCAGCCAGAAAATTATTAAGTAATGTAAGGCTTCCCAAACAGTTTATTTAAGATCTTGGGAGCAAGCAATGAGTTTGGCCACCTAAATAGTGTTGCATAAAATTATATTTTGACATATATACACCTGTGTGTATGAGTGTGTGTATAAAAAAGGTGCAATGGCTTTTAACTCCTGTTAGATTTAATAGAAATGGAAAAAAATTAAAACCCAAATGAAGAATGATTAAAAAGTCGACTCGGTTGTTGAATATATGTAAGCAGAAATACTTCAAAATATGTTTTCTTGGCTGAATGTAAAATATGAGGACTCTTTTATATCACTCACCTCTCTGCTTTTAATAAAGATCTACCAATTTTCAAATTTTTGTCCAGTTTTGACAAAAATAGACAGATATAGACTTATATATACATATATATCATATATAAAATATAGAAGTATATTTTCATAAGAGAAAATATTGATGCCAAACTTAGATTTCAGAATTATTTCCAACTCCAGGCTCCATCTCAGCAGGAAATAGCCAAAGTTGTTGCTGATTGAAACACTCCAAGAGCTGGAAAACCTGAAAAAGAAATCGAACCTGCAACTGAGATTTTCTGTCACATTTATGATTGAGTTCTAAGTCCAACACTTTATTTCCTTTCGTGTTCTAAGCAGTCCCTTCTGAAGACTGAAAAGTATGAAAACCGAGAGAAAGAGGTAGGAGATTGTAGACCTCCTGGTGTTCAATTTCACACCAGTCAGAATGGGTGCGAAAAGTCCACAAGCAATCAATGTTGGAGAGGATGTGGAGAAAAGGGAACCCTCTTACACTGTTGCTGGGAATGCAAAGTAGTACAGCCACTACGGAGAACAGTGTGGAGATTCCTTAAAAAACTGGAAATAGAACTGCCTTATAATCCAGCAGTCCCACTGCTGGGCATACACACTGAGAAAACCAGAATTGAAAGAGACACGTGTACCCCAATGTTCATCGCAGCACTGTTTCTAGTAGCCAGGACATGGAAGCAACCTAGATGTCCATCAGCAGATGAATGAATGAGAAAGCTGTGGTGCATATATACAATGGAGTGTTACTCAGCCATTAAAAAGAATAAATTTCAATCAGTTCTAATGAGGTGGATGAAACTGGAACCTATTATACAGAGTGAAGTAAGCCAGAAAGAAAAACACCAATACAGTATACTAACACATATATATGGAATTTAAAAGATGGTAACAATAACTCTGTATATGAGACAGCAAAAGAGACACTGATGTATAGAACAGTCTTTTGGACTCTTGGGAGAGGTAGAGGGTGAGATGATTTGGTAGAATGACATTGAAGCATGTATAATATCATGTATGAACGAGTCACCAGTTCAGGTTCGATGCACGATACTGGATGTTTGGGGCTGGTGTGCTGGGACGACCCAGAGGGATGGTATGGGGAGGGAGGAGGGAGGAGGTTTCAGGATGGGGAACACATGTATACCTGTGGCGGATTCATGTTGATGTATGGCAAAACCAGGACAATATTGTAAAGTTAAAAAATCAAATAAAAAATAATAAAATAAAATACACACAAAACAATAAAAAAAAGTAATTTTAAACAGTGAGGCTAGAAAAGACAGAATCTAAGGATAATAATCAAGTGATAGAGAATAATAATGATTTAGCCATTAGTCAAATTCAAGGGTCTTTAGTTCCTCCTCAAGGGCCATCAATAACATCCTGAGCATTATCCTATGAACAGTTTTAGAGATGCCAAAGCCCCAGCCAGGCTGAAAGTTAAGTACAGAGACCACAGAGTAGTTGAAACCAGACAGTTAAAAGATTTTATTGCAGAGGCCAGTAGACCAATTTTGCTTGGGTAACAGTACTGAATATGAAAAATGTGTGTATAGAAGGGTGATAAATCACTTGTATTTCAGAAACCAAGTAGATTTATTGATGTGATTTTTCTGTGTAAAAATTCTTTAGGAATGAGATTTTGCATGCTTCATGGTTTGGGTTACTATTTCTGTAAGCAGGCTGTATTTTTAAGTTGATGCTGAAGTAAAGCCTAGCTGAACATCACCTTTCAATGGCTAGGAGACCAGTGATTTTGTGATGTCACAGCCTTTTGACTTTGAGGACCTCTGCGATGGTCTAGAGAGTTTCTCTCTGTTGGCCAGCCAAGCAATTTTTGAAGTAGTGGTCAGTAAAATCAGACAAATGAGAAAAGGATCTGAAGAAAGATTTCTCTGAGATGGCACATATACCTTCAGAAATTCAAGATGGGCCTCCTAAGGATGAATCAACTGATTCAGAAACCTCCATTAGATCTTTGTATGATTATACACTTACTAGGGACTCAGTTTTGAGATCTATGATTGAAGAATATGCTTTTCAGGCTTTGTCTGAGGATCTTGTGATAAAAAGGCCATGCTACAAATATTCTGTATCTGAAACAGATGAGGTGACTAATTTTCTTTCACTCACCTTTCCACAAAAACTTTGGAATATAGTTGAAAGTGATCAGTTTGAATCTATTTGGTGGGATGAGAGAGGCACATGTATAGTGATCCACGAAGAACTCTTTAAGAAAGAAGTCTTGGAAAGAAAGGCACCTTTCAGAATATTTGAAACCAAGAGTATGAAGAGTTTAATTCGACAGCTTAACCTTTATGGATTTAGTAAAAAGCGACAAACTTTTCAAAGATCTGCTTCACTACCTGTCTTTCTGGAAGAAGAAAACAACATCTCTCTTTTGAGTAAGGTATTCCAACATTTTCACTTATTGGCAATATGTAAGATGAAATCATGTGACCTAGAAAGCGCATTTACATATGTAGCTAAAACCGAATTTAAACTTGAGCTAACAAATCGTTAAAAAGTTTTATTTTTTGAAGTTGAGAACAGCTGGATATGTTAAAATATTGGATGTTTGACAAACTTTCCTAGCACTGTGAAACCAGATATAAGTCCTGAAGCAACTTAAAGTGGTATTTACTGTATATATAAAATATATTTTTCATTGAGGATCATATTCTTTCTAACATGTTACCTGTTAAACTACTAATGGAGGTGTTTTATTTGATGCTATTTAGTTGGTTTCATTAAAGGAATACATTTTTATAACTTAGCTTTGCTTGTCAGTTTTACCTTGGTTTATAAAGAAACTAAATAATGTAATCCTTTGATTTTAGTTACAGACCTACTATAATCCAAATTTCAAAAGAGGTCATCCTCAACTTTTATTAAGAGTGCAAAGAAGAGAAAGAAGAGTTGGGATTAATAATGTGTCTCAAATATCTTCATTAGTGCAAGATAACAAGAAGCATGTTAAAGCAAGTGTCAACGAAGATGATCGTAACTCTGAATTTATTCCAGAAATTAGTAGAGAGAGCGCATTTTCAGCCTCCACACGTTTACCTGTGCCTTTCATACAAAAGCCTCATACCATCCAGATTGTCACTAATACAAATGCCCTATCTCCATGTGACTTACCTAACCACCCATCACCAATATTGGTTAGACAAACAGAACAGATTTTGGTAAATCAACCTGCTGTTTTAAAAAAGTTGAGCATTTTTAATTGGCATTCACATAGCAGCTACACTCAAGTAAATGGCCCCATTGAGGACTTTGCTACTACAACTACATCTACTTCTCAGAACCACATTGTATCCCCATTACAGAGCACTTATTCTGGACTGATGGTGGAGCCTTCTAAATTTCCAGTCAGGCATAGCGATATGTCAGGCCATGACAATCCTTTTCCTAACCTGCAAGAGACAGGCAACTCGTGGTTCTCAGTGCCAACAAGCACTTACACATCTGCTTCCTCTCTTTCAAGTCAACTCATCAACAATCACCATTATATGGAAACCATGCTAATTAAAACTGACCTACCAAATACGTGTCAGATTATGGAGCCTAAGGAAGATTGAACGTTACTTTGGGAGATGTCAACAAATACCTACCATTCCTGTATTTGAACAATAAATTTACATGTTCATCTTCATAGTTTCATTTTCAATTTTTAAACAAAGAAGAGAAAATGAGGCTTTAGTTCATTGGTTTACTATTTTACTGCATGGTATTCCAAACTCTTCAGTTCAAGAAAGCATTCGTTATGCATCCTAGGTAAATGACACCTGATATAATATTTGTAAGCAAGAAAATGAGAAGCAAGGGAAAAGAGGTAATGGATGTAAAGTGATTTCTGAAATCATCCCTGCTGAAATGAAGGGGTGTCTAAATTAGGATGGTATGGGTGAAGAAAGAGATTCAAATAAAATTAGATAAATAAAAATACACAGTATGATCTTCAGCACATTCACATATTATATTCTATTAGTTACTGGTAGAGTCTTAAAGATTAGACAGCAGATTGTTTTCATTATAGAAATTAATTTTGTCCCTGAAAATATAGATATTGTAGTACATCCAAAATCATGATCACAATTATACCATCACTGTGATAGAAAAGATAGCATGATATAATCAGTGACTGGCCCATGGTCAGCACAAGTTATGTACTTTACAAGTGGTATTCTATAGGGTCATTTTTGCGCTGCTGTCCTTAAGCCATGTCTCTATTTCCTGACACCAAGATTCCACCCTATAATTTCAAATGCATGTTTAGATGTTGCTTATCTGTCCCCATAGAGACAGAATAAATTCCTGGTCATTACTGCAGCACATCAGCATGGTTACAAAGTTCTTGGAAGACATGATATCTGTTTTCCTTAGTCATTTCATTATCTTTCTCTTCTGAAGCTACAATCACAAATTATTTTCAGTCATGCTAAGCCCTCGGAGAGGGCAATGACACCACGCTCCAGTACTCTTGCCTGGAAAATCCTATGGTCAGAGGAGCCAGGTAGGCTGCAGTCCATGGGGTCGCTAAGAGTCGGACACGACTCAGCGACTTCACTTTCACTTTTCACTTTCATGCATTGGAGAAGAAAATGGCAACCCACTCCAGTGTTCTTGCCTGGAGAATCCCAAGGATGTGGGGGCCTGTTGGGCTGCCGTCTATGGGGTCGCCTAGAGTCAAACACAACTGAAGTGACTTACCTAACCTTACCTTACCTTATGCTAAGCCCCTTCTAACAACTTTGTCTCAACTATTTCTTGCGGTTGGAAGGAACTACTGTTTGCCCTCCTACGAAGGAGAGTACAGATATCTTCAATGTGTTTTGGGTCTACCCTCTTTATGTATCTTTCACAACAGCTGAAACATAGAGCCTGAAAATGACACATTTTAAGTGCTTACTGAATTATCAATAAAGAAATGTAATAACCAATCAAATGCTCTACACATTACTCAACAACATTCTATAACCTGCACTACTATCATAATTCACCTTTCCTATTGACTGAGAAAATTTTCCAAGTTGATAAATATTTATTTTATTTACATGGATGTAAGAATTCTCAGGAGGCATGTATTCCGATGTTTGGAAGAATATTCCACGTTTTGATGTGACTTTGTGTGTGTGTGTCGTTTTGTTGTGTCAGTCAAAGTCTTTGGCATAGTCAAATAAGAGTAGCTGCTTTCCTGGAGTTCTCTTGCCTTTTGGAGGACCCAACGGGTGTTGACAATTGAATCTCGGGTTCCTCTGCCCTTTATAAATCCAGCTTGAACATCTGGGAGCTCATGGTTCACATTCTGTTGAAGCCTGGCTTGGGGAATTCTGAGCAGTTCTGGGCAAGTGTGTCAGACATGTGCAATTAAGTGGTAGTTTGGACATTCTTTGGATTGCCTTTCTTTGTGGTTGGAATGAAAACTGACCATTTCCAGTCCTCTGGCCACTGCTGAGTCTCCCAAATTTTCTGGCATATGGAGGGCAGCACATTCATATCATCATCTTTTAGAATTTGAAATATCTCAACTGAATTCCATCACCTCCACAAGCTTTGTTTGTCGTTATGCTTCCTAAGTCCCACTAGATTTCACATTCCAGGACATCGGGTCCTCAGGTGAACGATCACACCATCGTGCTTAACTGGGTCATGAAGATCTTTTGTGCACATTTCATCCATGTATTCTTCCCACCTCTTCTTAACAGTTTCTGTTTTGGCTACATCCATACCATTTCTGTCCTTTATTGTGCCCATGATTGCATGACATTTTCCCTTGGTATCTGTGATTTTCTTGAAGAGATCAGTAGACTTTCCAGTTCTATTGATTTGCTTTATTTATTGACATTGATAACTGAGGGTGGTTTTACCTCTCCTTGCAATTCTTTGGGGATCTTCATCCAAATGTGTATAATTTTCTTTTCTTTTCTTTTTATGTGCTATCCAGATTTATTATTATATAAATACAGATTGAGAGGAAGCAGTTAACATTTATTTTCTATTTGAACACATGTTCCAAATTGATTAAAACAATGAATCAAAATATTTTGCATTTTAAAATAAAATAAAAACATTTATAGGTGTTGCAAAATTGTCCTTTAACATGGCTGGCAGGAAGAATGATGAAAACATTCCAGAAATAGTGTCAATAGTTACACAACACTGTGAATGTTCATTTTTCCCTCTAAGGTTTGCTTTATTTTATTTTATTTTTTAATTTTACAATATCATATTAGTTTTGCCATATATCAAAATGAATCTTCCACAGGTATACATGTGTTCCCCATCCTGAAACCTCCTCCCTCCTCCATCCCCATACCATCCCTCTGGGTCATCCCAGTGCACCAGCCCCAAGCATCCAGTATTGTGCATGGAACCTGGACTGGTGACTCATTTCATATATGATATTATACATGTTTCAATGCCATTCTCCCAAATCATCCCACCCTCTCCCTCTCCCACAGAGTCCAAAAGACAGTTATATACATCTGTGTCTCTTTTGCTGTCTCCTCTCAGTGAACTCCGGGAATTGGTGGTGGACAGAGAGGCCTGCCATGCTGCAATTCATGGGGTCACAAAGAGTCGGACACGACTGAGTGACTGATCTGATCTGATCTGATACAGGGTTATTGTTTTCTTTTTCTCCTTTTTGTTTAGCTTCGCTCCTCTTCTCAGCTCTTTGTGAGGCCTCGTAACTTTACCATTTTTCATTTCTTTTTCATGTGGATGGTCTTGATCACTTTTTCCTATACGATATCACTAACCTCCATCCATAGGTCTTCAGGCACTCATCTGTCAGATAGAATCCCCTGCATCTATTTATCAATTCCACTGTCTAATCATAAGGGTTTTGATTTTACATGTGTAAAATATATTATTCCCTATTTCTTATAGGGAAAACTTCACCCAGATTTTTATCAAAGAAATACAGAAAACTCTATATGGTATTCAGGATATACATGAAATATAGCTGTTTGATGTTTGCGGTTTAGCTCAGATCTTAATTTCTGAATGACGGGAAATTCTCTTTCATGTGTACAAATCTGGAAAATGTTTCACATGTGAACAATTGAGAATTTATATTTCATATGAGAACATTTCTCCCCAGATTGTCAAATGGGAAATACACAGAATTCCGAATCTCATATCAGAATACCTTCCAAACATTCTTGATGAAAAGATAGAGAATTTCAGAGCCCAAGCATGAAAATCTGTGGGAAAATTCTATATTTCTTGTAGGAAAATTAACACAGGTTTTTCAAATGTGAAATAGACAGTATTCAATATTTCATGAAGGAAAGACCTCACAAATATTTTCAAATGACAAATATGAAAAAATTCATGTTTCATGTGACCATGTGTGGATATGTGAAACAGACATTTTTGTATTTCCTGTCAAAGAATCTGCATCCATATTTTCATAACTCTAATGTAAAAAAATTCCACATTTTCTGCAGAATATTTCGTGTCCGTACATTCATGTATGATGTACAGAGAATTCGTACTTTATGTTGGAAAATCTTTCTCCAGATTTGTATATGTGAATAATGGAGAATTTCATGTTTCACACCCTGAAATCTTTATCTAGGTTTTCATATGTGAAACTGAGAATTTCATCTTTTATGTAGGACTATCTCATTTCAGATGTCTATATTTGAAACAGATAATACTTTCATCAAGAGGCGCCTTAATTATTATATTTCTTCTGTCATTTTGGTGTTGTCACTGGGATAACTAAGGTTATTCATATCTCCCACATAAATTCGGTTTCTAACTTGAGATTCATCTAGATTTTTATTTTTTCATGGTGTTCTCTGCACAGAAGTTAAATAATCAGGACAACAATATATAGCTTTGACTTGTTCCTTTCCCAATTTTGAATTAGTTCATTGTCCCCTGTCCAATTCTAACTGCTGCACCTTTACTAGCATACACGATTCCCAGGAGACATATAAGGTATTCTTGTATTCTTATCTCTAAGAATTTTACAAAATTATGTTTCTTTCTTTCTTTCTTTCTTTTTTTTGGTTTGTGTGTGATCCACAGTGTCCAAGTCATTAGCAGAGACAGTTAAGCAGATATAGATGATTGTATGCTATCTCCTTGCTTATTCTCTGATACAAACATCAATTCATGTGTACCTCTTATAATTAAATAACTAACTACACATTCCTGTTTTGTTTTGTTTTTTTTTTCAATTTTATTTTTTGGTCATTGCTGTCATTTTCTCTCTTTTTTCAAGTAGTCAAGTACCAACTGGTAATTTCCTATGAACTTGCCGTCTTATTATACAATAATTAAATTATGCCCATGGAAGTCTCACCTTTGATATCTACTGAATGGAATTGCGCTTTGAGATCTGAAGTTAGACATTTGTACGCTGGGAAAATGTCAGGAACGTTCAAAAAATAGCTAGAGATATTCAAGTGCTGCCTTTTTGAGCCCAATTTTGCTATTATATTTTATGTGGAAAGTTCTGCATTTCTTCATGCTGATGACAATTCCTCATTAAGAGAAATTTCCAAGGGGGAAAGAAAAAAAGACAACACAATATGCTTGATTGCATATTGAAAGTCAAAGTAGTACCAGTTACGTGTGTACGTAAGCAATGTCCCATCAAACAGATTGATTCATGGCAACTAATGTTTCATGTTTTTCTGTCAAGGAAAAAATAATAATTGAGCTTTCCAGGAAAAACTTAGAAGTTCCAAGAAGGCAGAAATGTAGGCAGATGTGAAATGCAACTCTCTCAATAAATGGATCACAAATAATACTTCTGCAAGGGCAATAGTTCTCCCACAGCATCAAATAGCAGAATGCCCTGCTCACCAGAGTGTCCCATGTGGGTTCCAGACATACCTGAGTGAAAAGGAATTAAGAAGGGATTTAGAGGGATCCTGGGAGAGGACTGCTGTTGACTATGTGGAAATGGCCTGACGGAGCAGGTACAAGTCGTTGTGTAGCAGGGAATACCTTTTGAGAATTCCCAAACTGCCAAAGCGACTGTACTGTGTCACACTCAGGAGGCAGAGATACCTTGGTAGCGCCTCACCTTCCCACCTGTTAACACCTACTATAAGGCAATAGAGAAAGACCAGCAGAAGTACCACTCATGCTCCTGCAAACACAGGCTAGAAAAGGATCCCATTCAGGCAAAACCTCTTCTGCCTATGGCTGCTGGCTCCTATTCATAACTAGCACCACCATGTTTCCAGAATTCCAAGCAGCTGTACCTTAACCTTCTGTGCTCATCATGGCAGACCCCAGTGCACCACAAGTGTCTCAAGTCAGACACATTTGGTGACCACATGTGAGGAAGGATGAAATTTACACCTGAGGCCCAGGGACAGAGCCATTAAGAAAGAGGATTATGAATCTTCCATCCAGTTGTGCATGCTGCAGATTAAATACACAGGATTAATGATGCAGACCCTGTGTCTACGGATTACATCCAAAGCTGAGAAGAGGTCAAAAAAAAAAAAAAAAATGCCCAGGCTCAGGCAGCTATAAGAACGCACAGGAATTATAGCAGTTTTGAGTCTGAGGTGCCCTTAGAGATATCCAGAATCCAGTTCTCTCCATCTTTGGAGAACTTCCCAAAGAGGTGTAATTGTCCTCTGGCCCATGTTGAGCACTAGGACACTCACAGATGAGACACAAGGAAATATGTATTATTCTTTTGATGCATTGAATTGTTGTGTTGTTTGTGCACTATTTTTCTCAGTTGTATGCTTCTTTGTTACTACACATTGATTTGATCTTGAAGATTATTTCAACTATATTTTTATTTTTTGTATAGCTATTTCTACTTTTACTTTGGTTTCCTATTTTCTGTGCCTTTAGTTGCTGTTGCATCACTTCATTCTTTAACATGGGTATGCATTTCTATATTAACTGTGGTTTCCTGTTATTCTGTGGGGGCTGTCCTGCTCTTCTTGTCAGATTTGCTTTCTTTATTTTTCAGTTGGCACTCTACTCTGGTGGTGTTTTTTGCCTTGAGATTTACTTGATTGGCTCTCATTATGAATCTGTTGTCTTCTCTGTAGTGTTTATTGCTTGTGGCACCTTTTACTTATTTATTTACCATTTATCTATGTTACTTTTGTAATCTCCTCAATCTATCACTATGGTATTGTAGTTCTCTGGGCATAAGTTGGGCCTGATATTTTCTGCTGTCATCATCTGAGAGGGTAACAGGCAGGAAGGCTGGGGTCTCCAAATGAAGGATTTGGCCTGAAAGTATCAGACATTTTTATCTCTCTTAAGTAGCAGGAGGAAACAAACTAGCAATATTTTTTTTTTCTGTCTTTATACAAATTTAAAAGGAGGTTTCTCTTAAAATGTTATATTGCCAGAATGACACCTGGTTTCATCTGAAGTTAACTATTCTCAAACCTTGAGATAACCAATGCATTTTTCTTATGGAAATGTTTGTCTTAAACTATGCTAATGTACTATGCTTTTACCCCAAACTCTGTTCTTAAGTCAGTTCCTCCTAATGGCTCAGAACCTACTTGACAAACCAGTATGTCATACTCAGATAGTATTTCCCTAATCTATGTAAATGAATCATTTGTATGGTAATCTATCCTTCTTCAAGACAATCATTTTATGGCCCGGGATGAATCATCTGATGCCAAGATTATCCCAAAATGCATCTTATGTGTGAGGGGGCCTGGTACCACTCTGAGTTTTAAAACATTCCTTTCTTTCATTAACAGACTACTAGTGACTATATAATATCCAGCTGAAGACTAGCAGGAGGGTACTCTTTCTGCCCCATTCTGATGCCTATATGAGAAGTTTTCTCTATCTCATTGATATTTTAATAAAATTTTATTATACAAAGCTCTGAGTGATCCAGCCTTATCTCTGGCCCCAGATTGAATTCCTCTCCTCTGGAGGCCAAGAATCCCAGCTCTTTGCATTCCATTACAACCTTTCACACTGAGACCAGGATCATGGGACACTAGAGAATTCCTGTCTACACTGATTATTAACTGGTGACAGTCTCGTTGAAGGCCTCTTTCTTAATCTCAGATGTACTGCACCCAACTGCCTACACAACCCAGGGCTGATGCCTCACACTACACAACAAGCAAGACAGAAAAACGCAACCAATCTTCAGCAAATAGACTGCCTAGTGTCAGACTAATTCTATAGACATCTACAAATGACATGAACAGATATGGTATCACCATTAGAGACGGAAGACTCAACTGCAGATTCAAGAACATAGTTGTCAGTCTCTCCAACTGCAAAGCCCACACTAGACACTCAACTAATTTTATCAACTTGGAGTGGAGACGAGGAGCAATAAGTATTACGCAGAAGTTTGGGAAGAAATGATGAGGAACGCAGTAGGGAAATGTGAAGCCAGAGAAATATGTTGTAGGCAAAGGAATGTGGTAAAAACTCAAAACATAATGAAAGAAAAAGTAGGCAGGCTCCTTGAAAATAACTTGGATGTTGTGGTAGTAAAGGTGATAAAACATTCTAGAAACGGAATGGGGAAAAGACGATAAACATTTCTATAGGGACTAGAAAAATGAATAAGTAACAGACAATCAACAACACACACACACAAAAAGACTTTGGCCTCCTATATGCTAATACACACTGTTGTACAGCAGAAGCCAACACAACACTGGAAAGAAACTATCCTCCAATTTGGAAATAAAGTTTAAAATGAAACACAAGTGTTCAAAGGCACACAAGACCAGACAAAGTAAATTGATACGTATAGTACATTTCACTGAAGCAGAGCAGAATACACATTTTTTCTAAAGTGAAAATAAAATATCTTCAAGATATATCACAAAATGGATCTCAAATCAAGCCTTGATAAATTTGAGATAGTGGTAATGGTATTAATCTTTTTTTTTTTTTTAACCACAATGTTATGATTTACATAGCAGAATTTGCAGGTGAGGACTGTGAGAAACATGAATCCATGTAGATGAATAAATACACCTGTACATGGCCAAGAGATCACTCATGAAATGTGAGAGAAAATGAAAGAAAAATCTTAGAAGAAAATAATATTTAAAACATGATTATCCAAAAGTTATGGAGCATGCTAAAGCAGTAAAAGTGTGAAGTTGATAAATTCTACACATCTCAAGTAATCAACATAACCTACAATCTAAAGCATTTAGAGAAAGAAGAAAAATCAGGCAAAATTCCCCAAAGTGAATAGAAGGGGAAAAAATGATAAAAATCAAAGCAGAAATTTAAAAAAAAGAAATGATAAAAACAATAGCCAAAATCAGTATCACTAAAAAGGGTCTCTTGGAGAGGAGAAGAAAATAGACAAATCATGATACAGACTTATCAAGACAAAGAGGACAACAAATCCATCAATTTGACATGACAAAGGATGACATTATGACTGATATAACAGAAATAACAGTCATAAGGGACTACAGCAAACAACTATAAGTCAATAAAATTTAGAATTTGAGCCATGGACAAATACTAAGAAATTCAGCTAAATTTTTTTTTAGCTGAAAAAAAAAAAAAAAAAAACAGAAAATATGAACAGAGCAATTACAAGCACTAAGATTGAAACTGTGATGAAAAAATTTCCAGTTGGCAAACTTAAACTCCAGAAAGCTTCACAGGGAAATTTTATGAACCAGTCAGAGAACTGCTGGCACATGCACTTCTGAAACGCTTCCAAAACTCTAGAGTGGAAGGAAAATCCAGAAGTCATCTTACAAGTTCACCATCACCCTGATATCAACCCCAAGATAACACAGAAAAAGAAAGTTAGAGACTAATATCTCATAGATGAACAGAGGCAAACATCCTTACCAAAATATTAGCAAAAAATTCCACCAATACCATAAAAGGATTGGACACCATAATTAAGTGTGGGGTTTATTCAAGATATGGAAACATTCTTCAATAGTTGCATATCAATGTATAGTCAAGGTTTAAAACCATATGATTACCTCAATAGTTGGTGAAAGTTTTTGAAATAATTCAACAAGTGTTTGTGATAGAAGCTCTTCAAAAACTGAACATAGAAAAAACGACATCAACTTAACAAAGGCACACAGATCAAAAGTACAACAACATATCACCTCACACCATTCCAAATGGCCATCATTTAAAGAAAACACAACAACAGGGGAATGCCCTGTTGGTCCAGTGGCTAAGACACCATGATCCCTATGCAGGGGTCCCAGGTTTGATCCCTGGTCATGGAATTGAATTCCACACAGAGCGATTGAGGTTTGTGGCAACCAAATAAAGAAGTAATAAATATATGTGTGTGCATATTAATGCATTTAAGTGGAATCCAGAAAACAGATGCTGAGTAAACCATTTGGAGTGTAGGAAGAGATGCAGTCATGGAAAACAGACTTGTGGACACAGTGCAGGAAGGACATACCAAGTATGTAGTAGATAGCTATTGCTATGCAGTGCTCTAGTGGAATTGGTTTTGGAGTAGGAGAGGAGGCCCAAGTGGGAGATCGGAGGACTGCTCAAAAGGGAGGCTCACCTGTATTTACTAATAACTGATTTATTTTGCTGGGCAGCAGACACTAACACAACATTGTAAGGAAAGAAAATCAGTCTTTGTCTAATTTGTGCTAGTGACAAGTAAAGCATCACTGCATGTCAATTAAAATGTGTACCCAGGATGGCTTTAGTATGTATAGGCAAAGAAAAAGCAAAAAAAAAAAAAAGACAAACTTAAATGCAGAGCTATGTTGGGCAGAATAAATTCAGACTCTATACTTGTGTCCCTTCACTTCCCTAATTTTCCATTGTTTCCAAAAGTAAAGAACGGCTTTCTAAAAGTAAAGTAAACATATATGGTTATATATTTTCATAAACTGATGTCACCGGTTTATGAAACCATGAATCCCCTCGTTTAATTTTATTTTTTAAATTTAATATTATTTTTTAACTTTACAATATTGTATTGGCTTTGCCATATATCAAAATGAATCCACCACAGGTATACATGTATTCCCCATCCTGAACCCTCCTCCCACCTCCCTCCCCATACCATCCCTCTGGGTCGTCCCAGTGCACCAGCCCCAAGTAATAGCTGACCTTTGACTTTCAAAACTTTGGGAAGTAGGAATTAGTAAACATAAGTTAACAGTGAGGTGCTGCACAAGAATCCCTTATATTGCAGTTCTAGAATGTGTGCTACCTAATGGGAAAAATGCATAGCTCAAAAGTGGAGAATTATGTTTTCTTCATCAAGCCTTTCATTCTAAGAAGGATTTAATCATGAGAAGCGACTTCTCAAGTATCGCAAAAAGACTGCTCTAACGAAGGATAGGAGGATCCAAGTTTTACAGAAATTTTGGTACAATGATCAGGTATGGAGAATGTCTGAATATTATGGTTAACGAAAGAAAAACTGGACACCTCAAGTGAATGGATTTAAATATTTTCTACCTATGGTAGATGCAAGAATCTGGGCTCCTTGAAATAATTCCTTTGATAATCACCTTAACTAGGGCTAGTATCTATTCTTTCTGTCTCAAGTCAGTTCTTCAGGCCATGCCAGCTTCAAGTGCAGTAACTAAGGACTTGATAGTGGGCAAACTGATTTCATCAAGAGTTCCCCCAGGTTTTACGTTTATGGATAGATTCAAGGGCTTATGACTTGATGCCTGCAGCATCATTTGTTTACTGATATGGCTGGCAAATTTCTTGGTTCACAGTGTGCTCTATTCTCTACAACCTCAGAAAGATACTGTCTCTAGAAAGATTCTTACACTCTCAAAGAAGTTGACTGTGGGCTTCTGCCTGAATAGGACATTAGTTCAGTTCAGTTCAATTCAGTCGCTCAGTCATGTCCAACTCTTTGCGACCCCATGAATCGCAGCACGCCAGGCCTCCCTGTCCATCACCATCTCTCACGTTCATCGAGTCGGTGATGCCATCCATCCATCTTATCATCTGTCACCCCATTCTCCTCCTGCCTCCAATCCCTCCCAGCATCAGAGTCAGAGGACCTAAAGTAATGTGAAAATACCTAATACAGGTTTAGTATAAATCCCCAAAAGACAGGAGACTGAAAGCAAACTATAAATCTGAGGAACATGACCCAAAACACTTCAAGATCAAAGAAGGGTTAAAAATATATATATATATATATATATATATATTTAAAATTATGTACCTACACTGATATGTTCAAATAGGCATATAAACACATACTCTGTGTGTGTGTGTGTGTGTGTATGTCATATTTTCAATTGTACCTGAACTTTCTTTGAAATATTCTCAAAAATATGCTTCACATTAAGGCATAAAACAAGTCTTAGTATTTTACATAATACCAAGTATATTCTCTGAAAACCAAGATGTGAAGCTAAAATTTAAAAATGGAGTTGCTTGTATATTTTTGAGATTAGTTGTTTGTCGGTTGCTTCATTTGCTATTATTTTCTCCCATTCTGAAGGCTGTCTTTTCACCTTGCTAATAGTTTCCTTTGATGTGCAGAAGCTTTTAAGGTTAATTAGGTCCCATTTGTTTATTTTTGCTTTTACAGCTCAACTCCAGAAAAATAAACGACCCAATCAAAAAATGGGCCAAAGAACTAAATAGACATTTCTCCAAAAAAGACATACAGATGGCTAACAAACACATGAAAAGATGCTCAACATCACTCATTATCAGAGAAATGCAAATCAAAACCACTATGAGGTACCATTTCACACCAGTCAGAATGGCTGCGATCCAAAAGTCTACAAGCAATAAATGCTGGAGAGGGTGTGGAGAAAAGGGAACCCTCTTACACTGTTGGTGGGAATGCAAACTAGTACAGCCACTATGGAGAACAGTGTGGAGATTCCTTAAAAAACTGGAAATAGAACTGCCTTATGATCCAGCAACCCCACTGCTGGGCATACACACTGAGGAAACCAGAAGGGAAAGAGACACGTGTACCCCAATGTTCATCGCAGCACTGTTTATAATAGCCAAGACATGGAAGCAACCTAGATGTCCATCAGCAGATGAATGGATAAGAAAGCTGTGGTACATATACACAATGGAGTATTACTCAGCCATTAAAAAGAATACATTTGAATCAGTTCTAATGAGGTGGATGAAACTGGAGCCTATTATACAGAGTGAAGTAAGCCAGAAGGAAAAACATAAATACAGTATACTAACGCATATATATGGAATTTAGAAAGATGGTAACAATAACCCGGTGTACGAGACAGCAAAAGAGACACTGATGTATAGAACAGTCTTATGGACTCTGTGGGAGAGGGAGAGGGTGGGAAGATTTGGGAGAATGGCAATGAAACATGTAAAATATCATGTAGGAAACGAGTTGCCAGTCCAGGTTCGATGCACGATGCTGGATGCTTGGGGCTGGTGCACTGGGACGGCCCAGAGGGATGGTATGGGGAGGGAGGAGGGAGGAGGGTTCGGGATGGGGAACACATGTATACCTGTGGTGGATTCATTTTGATATTTGGCAAAACTAATACAATTATGTAAAGTTTAAAAATAAAATAAAATTGGAAGAATAAAAAAAAAATAAAATAAAATTTAAAAATGGGATATGTGTTTGCAAATTTGTCAATGTATGAAAAATTATACAAGATATTCCTAAAGAACCAATATTTCAAAGGGTAAGTCACAAGTGAAATTATATAATTCTCTGACATGAATGTAAGTGAAACCACTTTTAGCAAATCATTAGATCCTGCAAAAGGACATACCTGCAGTTATATACCTCCTGCAAAATATATACTGCTACCTGTAGACAGCAAAATTATATACCCAAACTTTCAACATATACATATGCATGTATATGTGTAGCCATATATAAGCTAATGGTTGCCCAGGTAGTATTAGTACTAAGGAACCTGTCTTCTAACATAGAGGTCATAAGACAGGCAGGTTCGATCTGAGTTGGGAAGATCTCCTGGAACTAAGGATGGCAACCCATTCCTACTTTTTCACCTTGAGAATCCCATGCATTGAGGATACATTATGGTGACAGTCTGTGTGATACAGAGTGTCAGACAGGAATGTAGTGACGTAACACATGAAATATCACTTGAACGGGTATGTATGTATGTATTACACTTGTTCCTTTCATATATTACCAATGACATGCTCAACAACAACAACAACAACAAAACAGTTAATTTACTCATTTCATTTCAGTCACAGGCCCGTGTCCGAATCTTTGTCACCCCATGAATCACACCACACCAGGCCTCCCTGTCCATTACTAACTCCTGGAGTTCAGGCAAACATAAGTTCATCGAGACGATGATGCCATCCAGCCATCTCTTCCTCTGTCATTCCCTTCTCCTCCTGATCCAAATCCCTCCCATCACCAGAGATTTTTATGTGTCACCTCTACACGTGAGGTGGCCAAAATACTGGAATTTCAGCTTTAGCATCAGTCTTTCCAAAGAACACCCAAGACTGGTCTCCTTAAGGATGGACTGGTGGGATCTGCTTGCAGTCCAAGGGACTCTCAAGAGTCTCCTCCAACACCACAGTTCAAAAGCATCAATTTTTTGGTACTCAGCTTTCTTCACAGTCCAACTCTCATATCAATATATGACCACTGGAAAAAAACATAGCCTTGACTAGATGGATTTTCGTTGGCAAAGTAATGTCTCTGCTTTTTAAAATGAGATCTAAGTTGGACATAACTTTCCCTCCAAGGAGTAAATGTCTTTTAATTTCATGGCTACAATCACCATCTGCAGTGATTCTGGAGCTCCAAAAATAAAGCCTGACATAGTTTCCACTGTTTCCCCATCTATTTCCCATGATGTGATGGGACCAGATGCCATGATCTTCGTTGCAGAATGTTGTGCTTTAAGCCCAGTTTTTCACTTTCCTGTTTCACTTTCATCAAGAGGCTTGACACTTCCTCTTCATTTTCTGCCATAAGTGTGGTGTTATCTGCATATCTGAGGTTATTGACATTTCTCCTGGCAATCTGGACTCCAGCTTCTGCTTCTTCCAGCCTAGAGTTTCTCATGATGTACTCTGCATTCATGTCAAATAAGCAGGGTGGCAATATACAACCTTGACATCCTCCTCTTTCTATTTGGAACCCACCTGTTGTTCCATGTCCATTTCTAATTGTTGCTTCCTGACTTGCATATAGGTTTCTCCAGAGGCAGGCCAGGTGGTCTGGTATTTCCATCTCTTTCAGAATCTTCCACAGTTTCTAGTGATCCACACAATTCAAGCTTTGGCATAGTCAATAAAGCAGAAATAGGTGTTTTTTGGTTTGTTTGTTTTTAATTTTCTGGAACGTTCTTGCTTTTTCAATGATGCAAGATTGTTGGCATTTGGATTTCTGGTTCCTCTGCATTTTCTAAAACTAGTTTCAACATCTGGAAGTTCACGGTTCATGTATTAATGAAACCTGGCTTGGAGAATTTTGAGCATTACTTCACTAGAACGTGAGATGAGTGTAATTGTGTGGTAATCTGAGCATTATTGGGCACTGTGTTTCTTTGGGGTTGGAATGAAAACCGATCTTTTTCAGTCCCATGGCCACTGCTATGTTTTCCAATTTGCTGGCATATTGAGTTCAGCACTTTCACAGCATCATCTTTCAGGATGTGTAATAGCTCAGCTAGAATTCCATAACCTCCACTAGCTTTATTCGGAGTGATTCTTTCTATGGCCCATTTGACTTGACATTCCAGGATGTCTGGCTCTAGGTGAGCGATCACACCATCGTGAATATCTGGGTCTTGAAGATCTATTTTGTACAGTTCTAGTCTGTATTCCTGCCACTTGTCTTAATATTTTCTGAGTCTTTTAGGTCCGTAAAATTTCTGTCCTCTATAGAACCCATCTTTGCATGAAATGTTCCTTCAGTATCGCTAATTTTCTTGAGGGGATGGTCTTTCCCATTCTTTTGCTTTCCTCTATTTCTTTGCATTGATCGCTGAGGAAGGCTTTCTTATCTCTCCTTGCTACTCTTGAGAACACTGCATTCAGATGCTTATATCACTCCTTTTCTCCTTTCTTTTTCACTTCTCTTCTTTTCACAGCTATTTTTAAGGCCTCCACAGACACCTATTTTGCTGTTTTGCATTTCTTTTCCATGAGGATAGTCGTGATACCTGTCTCCTGTACAATGTCACAAACCTCTGTCCATAGTTCATCATGCACTCTATCCGATCTAGTCCCTTAAATTTATTTCTCACTTCTACTATATAATCATAAAGGATTGGATTTAGGTCATACCTCAAAAAGTTGACTTAAAAGCCAACATTCAGAAAACTAAGATCATGGCATCGGTTTTCATCACTTCATGGGAAATAGATGGGAAAACAGTGGAAACAGAGTCATACTTCATTTGGGGGGGGGGGAGGGTGCTGCAAAATCACCGCAGATGGTGATTGCAGCCATGAAATTAAAAGACGCTTACTCCTTGGAAGGAAAGTTATGGCCATCCTCGATAGCATATTCAAAAGCAGAAACATTACTTTGCCAACAAAGGACCGTCTAGTCAAAACTGCGGTTTTTCCAGTAGTTATGTATGGATGTGAGAGCTGTGCTGTGAAGAAAGCTTAGCGCCAAAGAATTGACACTTTTGAACTGTGGCATTGGAGAAGACTCCTGAGAGTACCATAGACTGCAAGGAGTCCAATCAGTCCACTCTAAAGGAGATCAGACCTTGGTGTTCTTTGGAAGGAATGATGCTAAAGCTGAAACTCCAGTAATTTGGCCATCTCATTCGAGAGTTGACTCTGGAAACTACTGAAGCTGAGATAAATTGGGGGCACAAAGAAAAGGGGACGACAGAGGATGAGATGGCTGGATGGCATCACTGACTCAATGGATGTGAGTTTGAGTGAACTCTGGGAGTTTTTGATGGACAGGGAGGCCTGGTGTGCTGCAATCCATGGGGTCACAAAGAGTCGGACATGACTGAGCGACTGAACTGAATGCATGGAAAATTAAACAACACATTCTGAAGGGCTCGATGAGGCGAAGAATAACTCACAGGGGAAATGGGAACATATTCTAAGGTGATTTAAAATGAAAACCCAATGTAGAAAGTCATCAGATACAGCAGAAGAAGAACCCATATATATTTAAGGTTACATAAAAAGAAAGCTCTTCAATTCTGGGGAGAAGGTAATGCCTTCTTTAAAAGCTGGGAAAAAAATCTAATTTCACAGAAAGAAGAAAGAGGAAATGAACAAATATTAGTATGGTTTTAAGTTAATAGAAAAAGAATACAGAAAATTGAACATGAAACAAAGATAGTAAAAAGAATATTAGGTAAACTAAAAAACGGAAACAAAGATAGTAAAAAGAATATTAGGTAAACTAAAAAACGAAAAGAGCAGATTTAGTTACTGAAATGAGAATGAATAAGATGCCATTGCTACTAAACATACTAAAAAAGGAGGAATTTGGGTATTTACAAAAGGAATATCTGTCAATAAAAGTCTCAAACTATGTGAAGCAGTCAAATTGCTAGAATAACAGAGTGACTAAAACAATTTTATATACTGGGGGGGGGTGGGAAACGAACAGATTAATAAAAAAAAAGAAGAAGAAGAAGTTGAATTGGTTATCCCATTGTTTGTAAATAAGCCCTTAGGACCAGTTTCTTTTAAACCTGTACTATTCAGGTCGGTAGGTGCCCAATATGCTATTGGAGATGAGTGGAGAAAGAACTCCAGAAAGAATGAAGACATGGAGCCAATGCAAAAACAATACCCAGTTGTGCATGTGACTGGTGACAGAAGCAAGGTCCGATGCATCAAAGAGCAATATTGCATAGAAACCTGGAATATGGGGTCCATGAATGAAGGCAAATTGGAAGTTGTTAAACAGGAGATGGCAAGAGTGATCATCGACATTCTAGGAATCAGCAAATTAAAATGGACTGGAATGGGTGAATGTAACTCAGATGACCATGATATCTACTACTGTGGGCAGGAATCCCTTAGAAGAAATGGAGTAGCCATCATGGTCAACAAAAGAGTCCAAAATGCAGTACTTGGATGCAATCTCAAAAACGACAGAATGATTTCTGTTTGTCCAAGGCAAACCATTCAAAATCACAGTAACCCAAGCCTATGCACCAGCCAGAAATGCTGAAGACGCTGAAGTTGAATGGTTCTATGAAGAACCACAAGACCTTTTAGAACTAACAACCGAAAAGAAATTCTTTTCATTATAAGGGACTGGAATGCAAAAGTAGGAAGTCAAGAAACACCTGTGATAACAGGCAAATTTAGCCTTTAATACAGAATAAAGCAGGGAAAAGGCTATCAGAGTTTGGTTTTCCCTACTTTCTTGAATTTAAGTCTGAATTAGGTAATAAGGAGTTCATGATCTGAGCCACAGTCAGCTCCTGATCTTGTTTTTGCTGACTGTATAGAGCTTCTCCATCTCTGACTGGAAAGAATAGAATCAATTTGATTTTGGTGTTGACCATCTGGTGATGTTCATGTTAGAGTCTTCACTTGTGTTGTTGAAAGAGGGTGTTTGCTATGACCAGTGCATTCTCCTGGCCAAACTCTGTTAGCCTAGAAGTAGTTCTAGATATTTTAATTGCTGTTGTTCATTCATTGAGTCATGTCCAACCCTTTGTGACTGTAGCACAGCAGGCCTCCCTCTCTTTCAGTGTTTCCCATAGTTTGCTCAAACACATGTCCATTGAACTGGTGATGCCCTCCAAACATCTCATCCTCTATCAGCACCTTCTCCTCCTGTCCTCAGTCTTTCCCAGTGTCATGGTGTTTTCCAGAGTTGGTTCTTTGAATTAGTTTAGCAAAATCCTCGACTTTCAGCTTCAGTATGAGTGCTTCAGATGTATATCCAGGGTTGGTTTCCTTGTGGATTGATTGGCGGGATCTGTTTGCAGTTCAAGGGACCCCTAAGAGTTTTCTCCAACATCACTGTTTGAAGGCATCAGTTCTCGAGCTCTCAGCCTTCTTTAGATTCCAATTCTCACACCTTTACATGACTAATGGATAAACGATAGGGGTGTGTGACTGAGGAGACCTTTGTTAATAAGCTCGTCTTTCTTCTTTTTAATACAAGGTCAAGGTTTTTCCATCGTTTTTTCTCCAAGAAGAAAGTGTCTCTTCATTTCATGCCTGCAGTCACCATTCACAGTGATTTTGGAGCCCAAGAAAATTAAGTTAATCACTTATTCCATGTTTTCCCCTTCTATTTGCCAAGTCGTGATGGGACCAGACACCTTGTGTTGTTCATTTGACTATTGAGTTCTCAACGAGGTTTCTACACTCCTCATTCATCCTTAGCAAGACCCTCTTTAGCTCCTCTTCACTTTCTCTTTTTACAGTGTTTCTATCTGTCTGTCTAAGGTTGTTGAAGTTTATCCCAGAAACATTGATTCTAGTTTATTATCCACCCAGCCTGGCCTTTTGAATAGTATAGTCTGCATATATTTCACATAAGAAGACTGATAATATGCAGTCTTGTCACTCACCTTTCCCAGGTTTATACTGATCAATTTTTCCATGTCTTGTTCCAACTCTTACATCTTGAATGGCATACACATTTCTCATGTGACAGGTTAGAAGGTCCATGATTCCTGTCTCTTTCAAACTGTTCACAGTTTACTGTGATATACACAGTCAATGTCTTTAGTGGAGTCACTGAAGCAGAAGTAAATGATTTTCTGAAAGTCCTGGTTCCCTCTAGGATCCAATGAATGTTTCCAAATTGTTCCCTGGTTCATGTATTGTTTCCAAGTCGAGCTTTCCCCTTGAAAGTTCTTAGTTTATGTACTGTTGTAGAATTTTGAGTTTTACCCAGCTAACATGTGAAAGGAGCAACCGTGCATGCTTGTTTGAACATTCTTTGGCCTTACCTACCTTTGGTGTGAATGAAAACTGTCCTTTTCCAAACTCATGTCCACTGATGAGTTTTGCAAATCTGATGACATATGAACTCAGTGTCCCAGTTTCACCATATCATTAAGAGTCTAGCAGTTTCATGTTAATGACTGCTTAAAATTTTTGCCTAAACCATTTGATTTCTCCTTCATATCTGAATAAGATCCGTGTTGGTGTTGGTTTTGGCTTGTTCATAATTTTGAGAATGTTCTACCATGCTCTACTGGCCTGAAGAGTTTCTATTGAAAGTTCAGCTGCTATCTTTATGGGGATCTGACAGTATATTTATGTCTTTACTCTCGCTGCTCTTAATGTTTGTTTTTTTGTGTTTAAATTTTCAGTGTTTGGTTAAAATATTGTTGTGGGATATTTCACTTTGGGTTCATCCTGTTTGTTGGGACATGCTGTGTTGGGACTCAAGGAGCTATTTCCTTGCCCATTTAATGGAGGTTTTCAACTTTTATCTCTTGAAGAATTTTCTCAAGCACACAAACACCTTTTTTTTTTTTTCTTTTTTCCTTTCCTTTCTTTCTTTCTTTTTTTTCTTTTTTTTTTTTTTTTGTGGTCTTTTCCATGTGGATATCCTCACAGTATGGCATTTAATACTGTCTAAGAATTATCAGTGCTTTTAATGTTTTCCTTCTCTAAAAAAATATGTATTTACACACGCCACTGTGTTTTCTTTATTCCCTCCTTTCTCAGTTCGGTTCAGTTCAGTCAGTTGTGTCTGACCCCATGAATCACAGCATTTTAGGCCTCCCTGTCCATCACCAACTCCTGGAGTTCACTCAAACTCATGTCCATCGAGTCAGTGATGCCATCCAGCCATGTCATCCTCTGTTATCACCTACTCCTCCTGCCCCTAATCCCTCCCAGCATCAGAGTCTTTTCCAATGAGTCAACTCTTCGCACGAGGTGGCCAAAGTATTGGAATTTCAGCTTTAGCATCAGTCCTTTCAATGAGCACCCAAGACTGATCTCCTTTAGAATGAACTGGTTGGACCTCATTGCAGTCCAAGGGAGTCTCAAGAGTCATTTGAACACCACAGTTCAAAAACATCGATTTTTTGGTGCTCAGCTTTGTTCACAGCCCAACTCTCACATCCATACATGACCACTTTAAAAACCATAGCCTTGACTAGTCGGACATTTGTTGGCAAAGTAATGTCTCTGCTTTTGAATATGTTATCTAGGTGGTGCACAATTTTCCTTCCAAGGAGTAAGCGTCTTTTAATTTCATGGCTGCAAATCACCAACTGTATTGATTTTGCAGCCCTCCAAAAAATAAAGTCTGACACTGTTTCCACTGTTTCCCCATGTATTTTCCATCTCATTAGAACTGATTATGGATGAAACTGGAACCTATTATACAGAGTGAAGTAAGCCAGAAAGAAAAACACCAATAGAGTATACTAACACATATATATGGAATTTAGAAAGATGGTAACAATAACCCTGTGTACGAGACAGCAAAAGAGACACAGATGTATAGAACAGTCTTTTGGACTCTGTGGGAGAGGGAGTGGGTGGGATGATTTGGGAGAATGGCATTGAAACCTGTATAATATCATGTATGAAACGAGTCGCCAGTCCAGGTTCGATGCATGGTACTGGATGCTTGGGGCTGGTGCACTGGGATGACCCAGAGGGAGGGTAGGGGAGGAAGGAGGGAGGAGGGTTCAGGATGGGGAACTCAGGTATACCTGTGGTGGATTCATTTTGATATTTGGCAAAACTAATACAATATTGTAAAGTTTAAAAAAAAATAAATAAAGCTCAACATTCAGAAAACTGAGAAAAAAAATGTACTTTTTAATGGCTGAGTAATACTCCATTGTGTATATGTACCACAGCTTGCTTATCCATTCATCTGCTGATGGGCATCTAGGTTGCTTCCATGTCCTGGCTATTAGAAACAGTGTTGCTATGAACATTGGGGTACACGTGTCTCTTTCAATTCTGGTTTCCTGGGTGTGTATGCCTAGCAGTGGGATTGCTGGATCATAAGGCAGTTCTATTTCCAGCTTTTTAAGGAATCTCCACACTGTTCTCCACAGTGGCTGTACTAGTTTGCATTCCCACCAACAGTGTAAGGGGGTTCCCTTTTCTCTACACCCTCTCCAGCATTTATTGCTTGTAGACTTTTGGATCACAGCCATTCTGACTGGCATGAAATGGTACCTCATTATGGTTTTGATTTGCATTTTTCGGATAATGAGTGATGTTGAGCATCTTTTCATGTGTTTGTTAGCCATTTGTATGTCTTCTTTGGAGAAATGTCTATTTAGTTCTTTGGCCCATTTTTTGATTGGGCCGTTTGTTTTTCTGGAATTAGCTGTAGGAGTTGCTTGTATATTTTTGAGATTAGTTGTTTGTCAGTTGCTTCATTTGCTATTATTTTCTCCCATTCTGAAGGCTGTCTTTTCACCTTGCTTATAGTTTCCTTTGTTTTGCAGAATATTTTAAGTTTAATTAGGCCCCTCAAAATGGATTAAAGATCTAAACGTAAGACCAGAAACTATAAAACTCCTAGAGGAGAACATAGGCAAAACATTCTCCGACATACATCACAGCAGGATCCTCTATGACCCACCTCCCGGAATATTGGAAATAAAAGCAAAAATAAGCAAATGGGACCTTATTAAACTTAAAAGCTTCATTTGGTTTAGATCGCAGTGGTTTTGGTCCCCTTTCTGCAGGCCACAGCATTTTGGATTCAGTTTGTGGTGGAATCTGATCTTTGTGGGTGGGACTGAACCTGTAAGTTTTCAAGCTTTAATGTTTGGGATATTGTGTGCCTGTGGTCTGTCAGGTGGTGCTGGATCACTTCTCTATGAAATGCAATGAATTGTCCTGTAATGTGCATTGTGGTGTCTGTGGGTTTGGTACGGCTTCAGGTAGTACCTTTTATAATGTTCATTTTTGTGTTGCTGCTTTGCTGGAGAATAGGTGTGAGTTGTCTTGCACTGAAATTGCTGGTTTCAGCTTGGGGCTTCATTTCCATGTAGGCATGGAACCTTTTGACTTTGCTTCTTTTTTAAAGTTCATTGGTGTCAGGAGTTCAACAATGATCTAAAGCTCTGGATTAACTTCATGGCCTCTGCATTTTGGCGCTGAGTTACAGTCACATTAAGAATTCTGCATCCTCAGAACAGAGGAGAAAACCCAAGGTTGATGGTGAAGCAATTTTCCATAATCAAAAACAGTTAAAGGAATTGACAGAGTTATATGGATCAGAGCAAACTGAGGAGGGAGATAAAGGTTTCTAGGAGGAGTAAAGGGAGAGTAAAAAGGCAAGAGTGCAATCAACTGGGAATTAAATTAATAAGTGAAAATAGATTCTAAATACAGAATTCCTAAAGGATAAACATTTATTAATAAAAAGTTTCAAAATCAAAGATTAAGAACCTAGAATAGGATTTAAACTCCTATGATTACTGGAGAAAATTTAGAAGTCAAACTAATTATCAAACATTTATATTGTGGCATATAGAAATGAGATTAAAGGGAATGATAAGGAACAAAAGAGTGTTTAATTAAAAAACATGAAAACAGTAAAAAATAATCTACCAATTTCTCTAGAGAAATTGTTGTGAGTTTAGTGGTGCCAGATCAGTGTCAGACAATCTCTTTTTCCTGCTTCTACTTGTTGTCCAATACTATTGCTGTCCTTGAATTGCACAGTTTCTACATTAGCTTCAGAGTTTCAATCTGTAGCTTCTGTCACTTCTGGTCTAGTTCACCCTTCTTTACTTATTTTTACTTCCTCATTTTGCAATTCTCTTCTGTGACATGCTTACACAAGACTAGTTTGCACCATAACACAAGGGGACAGCAGGCCCTTATTTGTATCAGTGGTACAATGATGAGGAGGAGCACACTCAAAAAAAAAAAAAAAAAACAAAAACAAAAAACACCTGAAGAATATGTGGGTGAGGGTGCTTAAGGTGGATGGAGCACAGTGGGCTTGCCACTGTCATAGGTGACATGTACTTCCTCAGTCCACCCAGCTCAGGTTCCTGGGTAATCTGCGATGGCACTGCCCAAAGTGTTCCCTGTGTTTCATGCACATCCCAAGTCTAAGCCACTCAGGCTCCTAGGTGATCTTCAAGGGCACTGACCTCAATTGGCTATGTGCATTGTTTCCTTCCCTGTTCCAAACTGCTCAGGCATCTGGATGGCAGGAAAGGCACCTCCAGGGTAGGTCATGCATCTTATGTACCTGTCAACCACTCAGTTTGTCTGTAGCATAAGGGAGTCAGAGAAGGCAAGGTTCAGAAAAAGAATGAGACCAGCACTTTACAGGAACAGATCACCTTTAATAAGGTGAGAAAGGGCAGCAGTCAGATTAGTGAGCTGCTGCACTAACAACCCAAGACAAGAGCAAATATATATATAGGCATATATTTGGAAAGCCACTGTCTTAAGTGGGCCTGTTCTTCTCCGAGGTTGTTTGGAATAGTTATCTCATAAATGGCTGGGGCAAGGAAATGTGGAGATCAGCCAAAGGCTGATAGGATGATATGGGAGAAGGAACAATACAAATCCCATTTAGAGAAAGCAAATGAACAGTATATACTTTAGTGCTTTTTCAGTTTTATTATTTTATGTCCATTATTGGGAAGAAAGCTAAGAGTTTAAACAGCAGGTTTTATTCATTGAAAATATATATAAATATATGTTTCATACTTGACAGTATAGATGCAGCCTACTCAGAAATCACGATCACTATCATAACATGACTGATATATTCAAAGATTACACCAAAGTCAGCAAAAGTTAGGCATTTTACAAGTAGTATTATAAAAGGTCATTCTTGCTCTACTCTCTTTATATTATGCCTTTATTTTCTCCCACCAAGACACCACCTATATTTCTTAGTGGATATTTTGATGTTGCTTTCCTGCTCCTCCAAAGACAGACTTAAATCCTTGTGGCGAATGCAGCATCTCAGCATGGTAATCAGTTCTTGGAAGACATATGTTGTGTTTCCCTTCGTAGCTTCATTATCTATGTTTTTATTGAATTTCTAGAGATACATTAGGCAAAATATTTTCAGCATAATAAGCCACTTTTCACAATTTTTCCTAAGCATTGTTTGGGATTGGAAAGAAACTGTCTTCCTTCCTACCAAGTTAATCACAGATATTCAATTCTTCTATGTGTTTCATGTCTACACAAGTTTCCTTATGTATCTTGCACATCAGCTAAGACATAGTGCCTGCCAAATGATGTATTTTAAGTACTTACTGAATTAACAATGAAAAGATGCTAAATAAATTAGCAATCAAAAGCCATATAAGTTACTCAAAAACATCCGAGAGTCTCCACTCTTACCATAATTGACATTTTTTATTTACTGACAATTTAGTAAAGTGGTGTGTTTTCTTTATAATGCAATGCTTAGGTTTGTCATAACTTTTACATCCAAAAGCAAGTGACATTTAATTTGATAACTGCAGTCACCATTCCTAGTAATTTTGAAGCTCAAGAAAATTAAGCTTGTCACTGTTTCCACATGTTTACCCCTTCTATTTTGCAAGTAGTGATTGTACCAGATGCCCTTATCTTTGTTTTTATGAATGTAGAGTTTTCAGCACGGTTTTTCACTCTAATCATTCACCCTCATGAAAAGGCTCTTTATTTCCTCTTACTTTCTCTTTGTTTTTGCGTTAACATCTATATATGTGAGTGTTTTGCTGTTTCTCCCAGCCACTTTGATGCCAGCTTTTGATTCACTCAACTGGTATTTAAATAGTATATTCTGCATATGATTCACGTAAGCAAGTGACAGTAAAGAGATTTGTCACTCTTCTTTCACTTTTGAAGTGGTCAATTTGTCCATGCCCGATCCAATTCTTGCGTCTTGACTCATTTAAGGGTGATTCCAACTTTTATTTCCTCAAGATTTTCCATGTACCCCAACCCTTTTAGTTTTGGTGTTCTCCATCTAGACACCTACATTTCTCATTGTGGGGCATCTATCATTGCTACATCAGACCTTTTCCTGGTTTCCTTCTTTCTTTCATTTTTTTTTCCCTGCACCACACTCTGTTTCATTTATATCCTCCTTTCTCAGTTAAGTTCAGTTGGTCCTTTATCACCGACTCTTTGCAACCCCATGAATCGCAGCACACCAGGGCTACCTGTTCACTGAGTTCACTCACGCTCATGTCTATTGATTCGGTGATGCCATCCAGCCTTCCATCCTCTGTAGTCCCATTCTCGTCTTGACCCCATTCCCTCCGAGCATCTGGGTCTTTCTCAATGAGTCAACACTTTGCGTGAGTGAGCAAAGTATTGGAATTTCAGCTTTAGCATCAGTCCTTCCAATGAACACCCAGGACTGATCTCCTTTAGGATGGACAGGCTGGATTTCCTTGCAGTACAAGGGACTCTCAAAAATTTTATCCATCACCGCAGTTCAATAGCATCAATTCTTCAGCACTCAGCTTTCTTCACAGTCCAACTGTCACATTCATACATGATCACTAGAAAAACCAGATCCTTGACTAGACAAACTTTGTTGGCAATGTAATGCCACTGATTTTTAATATGCTATCTAGGTTGGGCATAACTTTCCTTCCAAGGGGTAAGCGTGTTTAAATTTCAAGGCTGCAATCACCATCTGCAGTGGTTTTGGAGCCGCAAAAAAGTAAAGTCTGACAATCTTTCCACTGTTTCCCCATCTATTTCCCATGAAGTGATGGGACCAGATGCCATGGTCTTCGTTTTCAGAATGTTGAGCTTTAAGCCAAATTTTCCAGTCTTCTCTTTGACTTTCATCAAGAGACGTTTTAGTTCCTCTTCACTTTCTGCAATAAGGTTGGTGTCATCTGCAAATCTGAGGTTATTGATATTTCTCCCGGTAATCTGAATTCCAGCTTGTGCTTCTTTCAGCCCAGCGTTTCTCGTGATGTACTCTGCCTACAAGTTAAATAAGCAGGTGATAATACAAAGCCTGATGTCCTCCTTTTCATATACAAAACCAGTCTGTTGTTCCATGCCTAGGTCTAACTGTTGCTTCCTGACCTGTATATAGGTTCCTCCAAGGCAGGTCAGGTGGTCTGGTATACCTGTCTCTTTCAGAATCTTCCCCAGTTTATTGTGATTCACACAGTCAAAGGATTTGGCATAGTCAATAAAGCAGAAATAGGTGTTTATCTGGAACTCGCTTGCTTTTTTGATGATCCATCGGATATTGGCAATGCGATCTCTGGTTCCTCTGCCTTTCCTAAAACCAGCTTGAACATCTGGAAGTTCACAGTTCACATATTGCTGAAGCCTGTCTTGGAGAATTTTGAGCATTGATCTACTAGCGTGTGAAATAAGTGCAACTGTGAAGAAGTTCGAGCATTCTTTGTCATTGCCTTTCTTTGGAATTGGAGTGAAAACTGACCTTTTCCAGTCCTGTGGCCACTGCTGAGTTTTCCACATTTGCTGGCATATTGAGTGCAGCACTTTCACAGCATTATCTTTCAACATTTGAGATAGTTCAACTGGAATTCTATCACCTCCACTAGCTTTGTTCATAGTGAGGCTTTCTAAGGCCCTCTCGATTTCACATTCCAGGATGTTTGGCTCTAGGTGAGTGATCACACCATTGTGATTATCTGGGTCTTGAAAGTCATTTTTGTACAATTTCCCTGTGTATTCTTGCCACCTCTCCATAATATCTTCTGCTTCTGTTTGATCCTTACCATTTCTTCCCTTTATTGAGCCCATCTTTGCATGAAATATTCCCTTTGTATCTAATTTTCTTGAAGAGAACTCTAGTCTTTCCCATTATGTTGTTTTCTTCTATTTCTTTAAATTGATCTCTGAGGAAGGCTTTCTTATCTCTGTTTGCTATTCTTTTGGATCTCTGCTTTCAGATACATATATCTTTTCTTTGCTTTGCTTTTTGCTTCTCTTTTTTTCACAGCTATTTGTAAGGCCTCCTCAGGCAGCCATTTTGCATTTTTGCATTTCGTGTCTACACGGATGGTCTTAGTCCCTGTCTCCTGTACAGTGTCATAAATACCCATCCATTGGTCCTCAGGAACTTTGTCTATTAGATCTAGTCCCTTAAATCTATATTTCACTGTATAATGATAAGGGATTTGACTTAGGTCATACCTGAATGGTCTAGTGGTTTTCCCTACTTTCTTTAATTCAAGTCTGAATTTGGCAAAAAAGGAGTTCATGATCTGAGCTACAGTCAGCTCCTGGTCTTGTTTTTGCTGACTTTATAGAGTTTCTCCATCTTTGGCTGCAAAGGTAGAATTAATCTGATTTTGGTGATTTTGGTGTTGACCATCTTCTCTTGTGTTGTTGGAAGAGGGTGTTTGCTATGACCAGTGTGTTCTCTTGGAAAAACTCTATTAGCCTTTGCCCTGCTTCATTCAGTATTCCAAGGCCAAATTTGCCTGTTACTCCAAGTATTTCTTGACTTCCTACCTTTACATTCCAGTCCCCTTTAATGAAAAGGACATCTTTTTTGGATATTAGTTCTAAAAGGTCTTGCAGGTCTTCACAGTACCATTCAACTTCAGCTTCTTCAGCATTTCTCATTGGGGCAAAGGCTTGGATTACCGTGATATTGAATGGTTTGCCTTGGAAACGAACAGGGATCATTCTTTCATCTTTGAGATTGCATCTAAGTACTGCATGTAAGACTCTTTTGTTGACCATGCTGGCTCCTCCATTTCTTCTAAGGTATTCCCGTTCACAGTAGTAGATATAATGGTCATCTGAGTTAAATTCACCCATTCCAGTCCCTTTTAGTTCGCTGATACCTAGAATGTTGACGTTCACTTTTATCATCTCCGGTTTGATCACTTCCAGTTTGCCTTGATTCACGGAACTGACATTCCAATTCCTATGTAATATTGCTCTTTACAGCATCAGACCTTGCCTCTATTACCAGTCACACCCATATCTGGATATTAGTTTTGCTTTGTCTTCATCCCTTCTTTCTTTCTGCAGTTATGTCTCCACTGATCTCCAGTAGCATATTGGATACCTACCAACCGACCCGGGGATTTCCTCTTTCAGTTATCCTATCATGTGTTTCATACTGTTCATGGTGTTCTCAAGACAAGAATACTGATGTAGTTTGCCATTCCCTTCTCCATAGACCACATTCTTTCAGAACTCTCCACCATTACTCGCCCATCCTGGGTGGCACCACAGGGCATGGCTTACTTTCATTGAGTTAGACAAGGCTGCAGTCCATGTGACAAGATTGGCTAGGTTTTTGAGATTATGGTTTCAGCGTGTCTGAAATCTGATGCCCTCATAAGTGAAATCTGATCCTAAAAATTGTATTCCTAAAGTTACAACATTGATAACCATTTTTGGAAAGCAAAAGTTAAGAACCAAGAATAAAAATTAGACTCATTTAAATAGTACAAGAAAAGAAAACGGAGGTCGAATTCATTCTTATATATATAACAAGTGTTTAAAACACAGACGTGTTGTTTTTATTTGAAAGGTAATAATAGTTAACAGAAATAAAAGTTTAGGGTATTAAAAAGGCCTAGCATTGTTAAAAGTTAAAGAAATCATATAGAAATAGATCTCAGAATTAAAAAAAAAAAAATTTGCTTTTTGGTGTCAGTACAGTGTCAGATGGTCCCTAGTTGAAGCTTGTACTTGTTGTCAAATTCTACTATTGTACCTCAGTTGAACATTAATTGAATTAATTGGAATTAATTGAAGATTTATGCTGCTGAACCTATCACTTCTGGGTTGGTTTATGCTCCTTTGTTTATATTTCCTTCTTTTATTTGAAAGCCTCTCCATATCTGGCTTTCAACATGAAACGAGGGTGTGGTAGCCTCGTATTTGACCTCACTTGCTCGGTGTTTTGGTGGTGAGGTGGGACACTGAAAACAAATACCTCTGGGATATGTGGGTGCTTGAGGTGGATTGACCACATTGGGCTTGCCACTGACAAATGTGACATGTTCTTCCTGGGTCCACACTGCTCAGCCTCCCTGTTGATACGTGAGGGCATGGTCCCAAGTGGGTCGTGTGTTTCATGCACTTCCCAGCCAGTCAGGCACTTAGGTGCTCAGCAAGGGCAATGACCATGATTGGCTTGGTGCTTTTTGCTCTTCACAAGTCAAAAATCTCAGGTGGCTGGTTGGAGGACAAGACACAGTCCTAGGTGGCCCATTCCTTATGCAGCTCTCTGGTCTCTAACACACAGTTTGCTACCTGTGCCAGAGCCCACAGCCTCAGGTGTTCCATGTGTCTCTTCAGGGTAGCTGACCCCAGGCTGTCATGATCCCGGCCTATGTGAACTGTCCATGAACTCAGGAATTCATCATTAGCAAATTTCAACGAGCTTAGAGCTTGGTAGGGGATGTCTGTAGGACCAAGTTACTAGTAACCTATTTGCTTCTGCCTCTGGCAGTCATATACATTCCTCTCTACCTCCATGGAAGAAAGGGTCTTCAATGGAAGCTGGCTTGGTCTTCTTTGGTATTTTCTAGTTTTCTGGTCTGTGAGTGTGCCATGGTTCAGTATGTGGACTTAGAGCCTTCTTGTAGGAAAAGTCCTTTCTAAAATGGCTGTCTCTAGTTTTCCCATGGTTTATGTTCTTTGTCACATTAGCTCCATCAGATTGTCCTCAGGGCACTAAATCCTGGTTCTAACAATACTGTGTTTGATACACCACAGGTCTCCTCCCAGACCTCATGTATGAATGTGGACAGAAGAATCTGAGTGACTTTTTGGCTAGTAATTGCATTTATTGGCATAATCTGTGTTTTTGTTCTTTTTCCCCTGGTTCTGTTTTTTTCTTTTTTTCTTTTTCCTCCCACTGACACTTTTGAGAGAGGGTTTCCTATCTTGTTTTAATTTTCCTCCTTTACGACTCCCTCTCCAAGGGGAGTCTCGTTCCCTAAAACCTTTTCTTCATGTCCATCTCTTATTTTGTCCTACCTCCTTTTTAAGAGATGGGTTTTCATTTCTTGGTTTCTAGGGACCATCAACATCGTTCAAGTTGATTTCTGGAAGGTGGTCCATGTGCAGTCGATCCTTTGATGGATTTGTGGGGGAGAAAGTGGACTGTGCCTCCTATTCCTCTAACATTATGAGACCTCCACCATGACCCTGGAAGATCCATTTTATTAACTGAAATCTTGTTGTTATTCAGTCACAAAGCCATGTCTTACTCTCTGTGAACCCTTGGACTGCACACAAGGGCTTTCTGCCCTCTGCATCACCCAGGGTTTGCCTGAAATCATATCCATTGAATGGGTGAAGCTATACAACCTTCTCCTTCGTTCTCACCCATGTCTCCTCCTGATTTCTGTGATGTCAGTTCCGTGAATCAAGGCAAACTGGAAGTGATCAAACCGGAGATGATAAAAGTGAACGTCAACATTCTAGGTATCAGCGAACTAAAAGGGACTGGAATGGGTGAATTTAACTCAGATGACCATTATATCTACTACTGTGAACGGGAATACCTTAGAAGAAATGGAGGAGCCAGCATGGTCAACAAAAGAGTCTTACATGCAGTACTTAGATGCAATCTCAAAGATGAAAGAATGATCCCTGTTCGTTTCCAAGGCAAACCATTCAATATCACGGTAATCCAAGCCTTTGCCCCAATGAGAAATGCTGAAGAAGCTGAAGTTGAATGGTACTGTGAAGACCTGCAAGACCTTTTAGAACTAATATCCAAAAAAGATGTCCTTTTCATTAAAGGGGACTGGAATGTAAAGGTAGGAAGTCAAGAAATACTTGGAGTAACAGGCAAATTTGGCCTTGGAATACTGAATGAAGCAGGGCAAAGGCTAATAGAACTTTGTCTATTAGATCTAGTCCCTTAAATCTATATTTCACTGTATAATGATAAGGGATTTGACTTAGGTCATACCTGAATGGTCTAGTGGTTTTCCCTACTTTCTTTAATTCAAGTCTGAATTTGGCAAAAAAGGAGTTCATGATCTGAGCTACAGTCAGCTCCTGGTCTTGTTTTTGCTGACTTTATAGAGTTTCTCCATCTTTGGCTGCAAAGGTAGAATTAATCTGATTTTGGTGATTTTGGTGTTGACCATCTTCTCTTGTGTTGTTGGAAGAGGGTGTTTGCTATGACCAGTGTGTTCTCTTGGAAATCCCCGGGTCGGTTGGTAGGTATCCAATATGCTACTGGAGATCAGTGGAGACATAACTGCAGAAAGAAAGAAGGGATGAAGACAAAGCAAAACTAATATCCAGATATGGGTGTGACTGGTAATAGAGGCAAGGTCTGATGCTGTAAAGAGCAATATCACATAGGAATTGGAATGTCAGTCACATCTATGGTCTTTCCAGTAGACATGTACAGATGTGAGAACACCAAACTGCTCTGCTAGGAATGACTTGTGTGTATCCATTGAATTGCAAGGACATAAATCCAGTCAAACATAAAGGAAATCAACTCTGAAGAAGAATTAGAATCACTGATGCTGAAGATGAGTCTTCAAAGCTTTGGCCACCTGAGCAAAGAAATGACTCAGTGGAAAAAAAAACAACAACTGATTCTTAGGAAACAATGATAGTTACCTATTATATATTATACTGCTGGTTTTAAGTTGCCTGTTAGAGCATTTGTACCATACTTCTGTGACAACTGGGTAAAATATTGCAAAATACACAGCCTATAATATATTTTTCCATTAACATAATATATTGAGACTATTTTTGTTATCTAGTTAGATTTTCTCTAATGTGGCTACCTCAAAAATACAAAGGAGGACAAGGAACAAGATAAATGATGTGGATGGGGGCAGGAAGCTGAACCCCGGTGGCATGAAGCAAGATAAATTTTGATCATCAGTGATTTCTATTGAAATATTTGTTATCAGAAGTTGAAAGTGATGAAAGAAAACTTTACATACTGAATTATGGAGAAGTAATTTTGATGTACACCTCATATAATTTCAGTGTTCAGCTAGTCAGAAGAGCCTGTCTATGATCTATGCACAATGCCATTGGCATCTCTTTTAGCCATTAAGTGGGTAGCTGTTTATCCTAAATCCAGCTAGTTGACCATTGTGCATGTGGTTCCAACATGTTCCTATGTTATTACAGACTTGAATGTTTAAAATTGTATCCAATGTGGGGAGAACAACAGCTTTCTTCAAACAATATCTCTAAGCAAATGAGAGTAACAATTGTATGGCCTCAAGGTTTCCTCATATGTAAGAACGCCATCTCTTATTACAGAAACAATAGTGGAAGACGAACTAGATTAAAGGAGAGCCTTTCAGCAACAGTATCTAAAGCATTCAGCCAGTAATTTATTAAGCAATGTTGGGCTTCCCAAACAGTTCATTTAAGATCTTGGGAGCAAGCAAAGTGTTTGGCCACCTGAATAATGTTGCCTAAAATTTTATTTTGACATATCCACATACATACCCATGTGTGTATGAGTTTGGGTATAAAAAAATCACATTGACTTTTAATTCCCATTAGGTATAACAACATGGAAAAATTAAAACCCAAATGCAGAATGACTCAAGACTCTACTCAGTTATTGAATATATGTAAGTGGAAATACTTCAAAATATGTTTTATTGGCTACATCTAACATATAAGGACTCTTTTATACCACTCCCCTCTCTCCTTTTAATAAATACCTACCAATTTTCAAAAGTTTGCCCAGGTTTAATGAAAAAATACTCAGATATAGAACATATATATATATATATATATATATATATATATATATATATATATATATATATATATATATATATATATATGAGAAGGTGACGGCACCCCACTCCTTTACTCTTGCCTGGCCAATCCCATGGATGGAGGAGCCTGGTAGGCTGCAGTCCATGGTGTCACAAATAGATCAGTACAACTGAGTGACTTCCCTTTCACTTTTCACTTTCATGCATTGGAGAAGGACATAGCAACCCACTCGAATGTTCTTGCCTGGAGAATCCTGGGACAGAGGAGCCTGGTGGGCTGCCATCTGTGGGGTCACACAGAGTTGGACACGTCTGAAATGACAGCAGATATACCTATTTATATGCATATTTATGTATATAGATATACAAATATCTATATAAAATAGATATGTTTCCATTGCAGAAAATGTTGATACCAACCTTAGATCTCAGAATTATTTCCAACTCCATGCTTCAGGTCAACAGGAAATAGCCAAAGTTGTTGCTGACTCAAACAGTTCAAGAGCTGGGAAGCCTGTAGACCTCCTCATTTTCCAAGAGTATTTTTAATCAGAGAAGCTAGAAAAGCCAGAAATTAAGGAAAATAATCAAGCAACAGAAGATAGTAATGATACTTTCACTTTTAACTTTCATGCATTGGAGAAGGAAATGGCAACCCATTCCAGTGTTCTTCCCTGGAGAATCCCAGAGACAGGGGAGCCTGGTGGGCTGCCGTCTATGGGGTCACACAGAGTCGGACACGACTGAGGTGATGTAGCAGACGTAGCAGAAAGGTCTTTAGTTCCTCCTCAAAGGCCATAGATAACATTCTGAGCAATACACTGTGAACAGTTTTAGAGATGTTAAAGCTCCAACCAGGCTGAAATGTACGTACATAGACCACAGAGTAGTTGGAAGCAGACGGTCGATGATGTTGACTCCCAATATCCTCAGTAACAGGCCATTAGTACAATGCCCCAAAACTGATCACAGGTGTGTGATCAGTCATTAATATCCTTCCCCTGAAAGTATTTGTGAATTTGGGTCTTTGAAGCACCAAAGACTGCTAGGAAACCTTGCTCAGTCCTACAATAAACACATGCTTTCACTGTAACTCAGTCAGTTGATTGATTTTACTTCACAGTAGCGAGTAGATCCAAGTTTGCATGGGTAACAGTAATGAATATTAAGAATGTGTGTCTAGAAGGATGATAAATCGCTTTTAGTTCAGATTTCAAGTAGATTTATTGATATGATTTTTCTGTGTAAAAATTCTTTAGGAATGAGGTTTTGCAGCCTTCATGGCTTTGGTTAGTATTTCTGTAAGCAGTGTGTATTTTAAGTTGATGCTGAAGTAAGCACTGGTTGAACATTATCCTTCAATTGCTCAAAGACCAGTGACTTTGTGATGTCACAGTTACCCTTCAATTGCTAGGTGACTTTAAGGACCTCTGTGATGGTCTAGAGAGGTCTGTAGGCCAGCCAAGCAGCATTTGAAGTTGCAGTGTGTAAAATCAGACAAATGAGAAAAATATCTGAAGAAAGACTTTCTTTGAGATGGCACATATTTCTTCAGAAATTCAAGATGGGACTCCTAAGGATGAATCAACTGGTTCAGAAACCTCCGTTAGATCTTCTTTGTATGATTATACACTTACTAGGGACTCAGTTTTGAGATATATGACTGAAGAATATGCTTTTCAGGCTTTGTCTGAGGATCTTGTGATAAAAAGGCTATGCTACACAAATTCTGTCTCTGAAACAGATGAGCTGAATGATTTTCTTTCACATTTCCACAAAACTTTGGAGTATAGTTGCAAATTATCAGCTGGAATCTATTAGGTAGGATGAGAGTGGTGTATGTATAGTGATCAGTGAAGAACTTTTTAAAAAGGTCTTGAAAAGAAAGGAGCCTTTCAGAATATTTGAAACCAACAGTATGAAAAGTTTAGTTTGACAGGTTAACCTTTATGGGTTTAATAAAAAGCAACAAACTTTTCAAAGATCTGCTTCACAAGTGGACTTTCTGGAAGAAAACATCTCTCTTTTGAGCAAGGTATTCCAAAAATTTCACTTATTAGCAATACATAAGATTAAATCATGTGACCTAGAAAGCATGTTCACATATGTAGCTAAAACGAATTTGAAATTGAGATAGGGAGGAGGAGCCAAGATGACGGAGGAGTAGGACAGGCAGAACACTTTCTCCCCCACAAATTCATCAAAAGAGCATTTAAACGTCGAGTAAATTCCACAAAACAACTTCTGAATGCCAGCAGAGGACATCAGGCACCCAGAAAAGCAACCCAACTCTTCGAAAGGAGGTAGGAAAAAATATAAAAGACAAAAAAAGAGACAAAAGAGGGAGGGACGGAGTTCCGTCCCGGGAAGGGAGTCTTAAAAAGAGAGAAGTTTCCAAACACCAGGAAACCTTCTCACTGCCGAATCTGTGCCGAGCTTTGGAAGCACAGAGGGCAACATAACAGGAAGAAAAAACAAATAAACAATTAAAACTCGAAGATTGCGAGTCCTACGGTAACTCCCCCAGCGGAGAAGCAGCGTAGACGCCTGCACGCGCCATTAGCAAGTGGGGGCTGGGCAGGGAGGCGCAGCGCGGGCTGCATCGCTTAGAGTAAGAATCTGGCCTGAATACCCTGAGCACTATCTGAGCGAAATAATCTGGGCTAGCAAACCAGACTGTGGGATATCTACCACGCGAAAAGCCAGCCCCAACTTAAGACACCGCCAGGCCCGTGCACGGAACAAAGAATTGAACAGAGATAGCCAGCTGCAGACCTTCCCCCTCCGGTGACAGGCAGCCAGAGCCAGAAGGGGGCAATCGCAGCCCCAGAGAGACATAATCTATAAAACTGTAAGCAGGCTTCTTTGCTAACTAAAACTTCTTGGGGGTCTGGACGGTTAACATCTGCCTGAGAAGGTGCGCTGGTTTTACGCCCAGATAACCGAGTGGCGGGAGGCGATAAGTCGCAGCATTGGCGCTCGCCAAACACCTCATCACTTGAGCTGCTCGGACCTGGGAAGAGCACAAAACTCAGGCCCAACTGAGTCTGCGCCTCTGAGGACTACCCGAGTGCCTGAACCTGAGCGGCTTGGACCAGGGAGGTACATGCAACCCAGGGCCAGCCTCGGATTGTTCCCGGAGGAACAACCTAGAGCCCGAGCAGTGTGGGCAGGGAGGCTACACGCGCCGTGAGCGGGGGCAGACCCAGTGTGGCTGAGGCACTGCGAGCGCACGCCAGTGTTATTTGTTTGCAGCATCCCTCCCTCCCTCCCCACAGCGCTACTGAACAAAGAGAAGAAATACAGCTCCACCCATCAGAACACCGACACAAGCTTCCCTAACCAGGAAACCTTGACAAGCCACCTGTACAAACCCACACACAGCGAGGAAAAGCCACAATAAAGGGAACTCCACAAACTGCCAGAATACAGAAAGGACACCCCAAACTCAGCAATTTAAACAAGATGAAGAGACAGAGGAATAGCCAGCAGATAAAGGAACAGGATAAATGCCCACCAAACCAAACAAAAGAGGAAGAGATAGGGAATCTACCTGATAAAGAATTCCGAATAATGATAGTGAAATTGATCCAAAATCTTGAAATTAAAGTGGAATCACAGATAAATAGCGTGGAGACAAGGATTGAGAAGATGCAAGAAAGGTTTAACAAGGACCTAGAAGAAATAAAAAAGAGTCAATATATAATGAATAATGCAATAAATGAAATTAAAAACACTCTGGAGGCAACAAATAGTAGAATAACAGAGGCAGAAGATAGGATTAGTGAATTAGAAGATAGAATGGTAGAAATAAATGAATCAGAGAGAATAAAAGAAAAACGAATTAAAAGAAATGAGGACAATCTCAGAGACCTCCAGGACAATATTAAACACTACAACATTCAAATCATAGGGGTTCCAGAAGAAGAAGACAAAAAGAAAGACCATGAGAAAATACTTGAGGAGATAATAGTTGAAAACTTCCCTAAACTGGGGAAGGAAATAATCACCCAAGCCCAAGAAACCCAGAGAATCCCAAACAGGATAAACCCAAGGCGAAACACCCCAAGACACATATTAATCAAATTAACAAAGATCAAACACAAAGAACAAATATTAAAAGCAGCAAGGGAAAAACAACAAATAACACACAAGGGAAATCCCATAAGGATAACAGCTGATCTTTCAATAGAAACTCTTCAAGCCAGGAGGGAATGGCAAGACATACTTAAAATGATGAAAGAAAATAACCTGCAGCCCAGATTATTGTACCCAGCAAGGATTTTATTCAAGTATGAAGGAGAAACCAAATGCTTCTCAGACAAGCAAAAGCTGAGAGAATTCTGCACCACCAAACCATCTCTACAACAAATACTAAAGGATATTCTCTAGACAGGAAACACAAAAATGGTGTATAAATTCGAACCCCAAACAATAAAGTAAATGGCAACGGGATCATACTTATCAGTAATTACCTTAAACGTAAATGGGTTGAATGCCCCAACCAAAAGACAAAGACTGGCTGAATGGATACAAAAACAAGACCCCTACATATGTTGTCTACAGAAGACCCACCTCAAAACAGGGGACACATACAGACTGAAAGTGAAGGGCTGGAAAAAGATTTTCCATGCAAATAGGGACCAAAAGAAAGCAGGAGTAGCAATACTCATATCAGATAAAATAGACTTTAAAACAAAGGCTGTGAAAAGAGACAAAGAAGGTCACTACATAATGATCAAAGGATCAATCCAAGAAGGAGATACAACAATTATAAATATATATGCACCCAACACGGGAGCACCGCATTATGTAAGACAAATGCTAACAAGTATGAAAGGAGAAATTAACAATAACACAATAATAGTGGGAGACTTTAATACCCCACTCACACCTATGGATAGATCAACTAAACAGAAAATTAACAAGGAAACACAAACTTTAAACGATACAATAGACCAGTTAGACCTAATTGATATCTATAGGACATTTCATCCCAAAACAATGAATTTCACCTTTTTCTCAAGCGCACATGGAACCTTCTCCAGGATAGATCACATCCTGGGCCATAAAGCTAGCCTTGGTTAATTCAAAAAAATAGAAATCATTCCAAGCATCTTTTCTGACCACACTGCAGTAAGATTAGATCTCAATTACAGGAGAAAAACTATTAAAAATTCCAACATATGGAGGCTGAACAACACGCTGCTGAATAACCAACAAATCACAGAAGAAATCAAAAAAGAAATCAAAATTTGCATAGAAACGATTGAAAATGAAAACACAACAACCCAAAACCTGTGGGACACAGTAAAAGCAGTCCTAAGGGGAAAGTTCATAGCAATACAGGAACACCTCAAGAAACAAGAAAAAAGTCAAATAAATAACCTAACTCTACACCTAAAGCAACTAGAAAAGGAAGAAATGAAGAACCCCAGGGTTAGTAGAAGGAAAGAAATCTTAAAAATTAGAGCAGAAATAAATGCAAAAGAAAGAAAAGAGACCATAGCAAAAATCAACAAATCCAAAAGCTGGTTCTTTGAAAGGATAAATAAAATTGACAAACCATTAGCCAGACTCATCAAGAAACAAAGGGAGAAAAATCAAATCAATAAAATTAGAAATGAAAATGGAGAGAACACAACAGACAACACAGAAATACAAAGGATCATAAGAGACTATTATCAACAATTATATGCCAATAAAATGGACAACGAGGAAGAAATGGACAAATTCTTAGAAAAGTACAACTTTCCAAAACTCGACCAGGAAAAAATAGAAAACCTTAACAGACCCATCACAAGCATGGAAATTGAAACTGTAATAAAAAATCTTCCAGCAAAGAAAAGCCCAGGTCCAGACGGCTTCACAGCTGAATTCTACCAAAAATTTAGAGAAGAGCTAACACCTATCCTGCTCAAACTCTTCCAGAAAATTGCAGAGGAAGGTAAACTTCCAAACTCATTCTATGAGGCTACCATCACCCTAATACCAAAACCTGACAAAGATGCCACAAAAAAAGAAAATTACAGGCCAATATCACTGATGAACATAGATGCAAAAATCCTAAACAAAATTCTAGCAATCAGAATCCAACAACACATTAAAAAGATCATACACCATGACCAAGTGGGCTTTATCCCAGGGATGCAAGGATTCTTCAATATCCGCAAATCAATCAATGTAATACACCACATTAACAAATTGAAAAACAAAAACCATATGATTATCGCAATAGATGCAGAGAAAGCCTTTGACAAAATTCAATACCCATTTATGATAAAAACTCTCCAGAAAGCAGGAATAGAAGGAACATACCTCAACATAATAAAAGCTATATATGACAAACCCACAGCGAACATTATCCTCAATGGTGAAAAATTGAAAGCATTTCCTCTAAAGTCAGGAACAAGACAAGGGTGCCAACTTTCACCATTACTATTCAACATAGTTTTGGAAGTTTTGGCCACAGCAATCAGAGCAGAAAAAGAAATAAAAGGAATCCACATTGGAAAAGAAGAAGTAAAACTCTCACTATTTGCAGATGACATGATCCTCTACATAGAAAACCCTAAAGACTCCACCAGAAAATTACTAGAACTAATCAATGATTATAGTAAAGTTGCAGGATATAAAATCAACACACAGAAATCCCTTGCATTCCTATACACTAATAATGAGAAAACAGAAAGAGAAATTAAGGAAACAATTCCATTCACCATTGCAACGAAAAGAATAAAATACTTAGGAATATATCTACCTAAAGAAACTAAAGACCTATATATAGAAAACTATAAAACACTGGTGAAAGAAATCAAAGAGGACACTAATAGATGGAGATATATACCATGTTCATGGATTGGAAGAATCAATATAGTGAAAATGAGTATACTACCCAAAGCAATTTATAGATTCAATGCAATCCCTATCAAGCTACCAACATTATTCTTCACAGAGCTAGAACAAATAATTTCACAATTTGTATGGAAATACAAAAAACCTCGAATAGCCAAAGCGATCTTGAGAAAGAAAAATGGAACTGGAGGAATCAACCTACCTGACTTCAGGCTCTACTACAAAGCCACAGTTATCAAGACAGTATGGTACTGGCACAAAGACAGAAATATAGATCAATGGAACAAAATAGAAAGCCCAGAGATAAATCCACGCACATATGGACAGCTTATCTTTGACAAAGGAGGCAAGAATATACAGTGGATTAAAGACAATCTCTTTAACAAGTGGTGCTGGGAAATCTGGTCAACCACTTGTAAAAGAATGAAACTAGAACACTTTCTAACACCATATACAAAAATAAACTCAAAATGGATTAAAGATCTCAACGTAAGACCAGAAACTATAAAACTCCTAGAGGAGAACATAGGCAAACACTCTCTGACATACATCACAGCAGGATCCTCTATGACCCACCTCCCAGAATATTGGAAATCAAAGCAAAAATAAACAAATGGGACCTAATTAAACTTAAAAGCTTCTGCACATCAAAGGAAACTATTAGCAAGGTGAAAAGACAGCCTTCAGAATGGGAGAAAATAATAGCAAATGTAGTAACCGACAAACAACTAATCTCAAAAATATACAAGCAACTCCTCCAGCTCAACTCCAGAAAAATAAATGACCCAATCAAAAAATGGGCCAAAGATCTAAATAGGCATTTCCAAAGAAGACATACAGATGGCTAACAAACACATGAAAAGATGCTCAACATCACTCCTTATCCGAAAAATGCAAATCAAAACCACTATGAGGTACCATTTCACGCCAGTCAGAATGGCTGCGATCCAAAAGTCTACAAATAATAAATGCTGGAGAGGGTGTGGAGAAAAGGGAACCTCTTACACTGTTGGTGGGAATGCAAACTAGTACAGCCACTATGGAGAACAGTGTGGAGATTCCTTAAAAAACTGGAAATAGAACTGCCTTATGATCCAGCAATCCCATTGCTTGGCATACACACTGAGGAAACCAGAAGGGAAAGAGACACGTGTACCCCAATGTTCATCTCAGCACTGTTTCTAATAGCCAGGACATGGAAGCAACCTAGATGTCCATCAGCAGATGAATGGATAAGAAAGCTGTGGTACATATACACAATGGAGTATTACTCAGCCATTAAAAAGAATACATCTGAGTCAGTTCTAATGAGGTGGATGAAACTGGAGCCTATTATACAGAGTGAAGTAAGCCAGAAGGAAAAACATAAATACAGTATACTAACACATATATATGGAATTTAGAAAGATGGTAATGATAACCCTGTATACGAGACAGCAAAAGAGACACTGATGTATGGAGCAGTCTTATGGACTCTGTGGGAGAGGGAGAGGGTGGGAAGTTTTGGGAGAATGGCATTGAAACACGTGAAATGTAAAAAAAAAAAAGAAAGAAAGAAACTGAGATAGTAAATTTTTTAAAAAAAGTTTTGTTTTGAAGTTGAGAACAGCTGGAGGTTAAAATATTGGATGTTTAAAAAACTTTCCTAGCAATATTAAACCAGATACAAGTCCTGAAGCCACTTAAAGTGGTATTTACTGTATATATACAACATATTTTTAGTTGAGCATAATTGCTTTTAACATATTACCTGTTAAAACTACTAATGGAGGTGTTTTATTTGATGCTATTTAATTGGTGTCATTAAAGGAATAATTTTTTATAGCTTAGCTTTGATTGTCAGTTTTACCTTGGTTTATAAAGAAACTAAATAAGTTTTTCTTTGATTTTAGTTACAAACCTACTATAAATCAAATTCCAAACAGGCCATCCCCAACTTTTAGTAAGAATGCAAAGAAGACTTGGAATTAACAATGTGTCTCTAATATCTTCATTAGTTCAAGATAACAAGACGTATGTTAACGCAAGGGTCAACAAAGATGATCATAACTCTGACTTTCTTTGAGAAACGAGTGGAGAGAGTGCATTTTCAGCCTCCAGAACTTTAAATGTGCCATACATACCAAAGCCTCATAGCAGCCAGATATTTGCTAATACAAGCGCTGTAAGTCCATGTGACTTACCTTCCCCATCACCAATATCACTTAGACAAACAGACCAGATTGTAGTAGATCAACCTGCTGTTTTTAAAACACTGAGCATTTTTAATTGGCACTCACATAGCAGCTACACTCAGGTAAATGGCCACGTTGAGGACTTCGCTACTACAACTACATCTACTTCTCAAAACCACATTGTGTCTCCATTACAAAGCAGTTATTCCAGACTGATGGTGGAATCTTCTAAATTTCCAGTCACATATAGCAATATGTCACCACATGACAGCCCTTTTCCTATCCTGCAAGAGACAGGCAACTCATGGTCCTCAATGTCAATGATCGCTTATACATCTGCCTCCTCTCTTTCAAGTCAACTGATCAACAATCATCATCAGATGAAAACTATGCTAATTAAAACTGACCTATCAAATAAGTGTCAGATTATGGAGCCTAAAGAAGATTGAACTTTATATTGGGAGATGTCAACAAATACCTAAAATTCTTGCATTTCAACAATAAATTTACATATTCATCTTCATAGTTTCATTTTCTATTTTCAAACAATGAAGCGTAAAATTATGCTTTAGTTCAAATGGCTGGCTATTTTACTGCACGGTTTTATAAACTCTACAGTTCAAGACAAAATTTGTTATGCATCCTAGGTAAATGACACCTGATCTAATGTTTGTAAGCAAAAAAAAAAAAAAAAGAGAGACCCAAGGGAAAATAGATAATGGATGTAAAGTGATTTCTGAAATCATCCCTGCTGAAATGAATGGGTGGCTCAATTAGGATGGCATGGGTGAAGGAAGAGATGCAAATAAAATCAGAAAAATGTAAATACACAGGATGTACCTTAGTGTGTTCACAGTTACCTTATATTCTATTAGTTACTGGTAGAGTCTTAAAAGGTTAGACAGCAGATTTTCTTCATTATAGAAAGTCATTTCATCCTTGAAATATAGACAGTGTAGCATGTCCAAAATCATGATCACCATTATACCATGACTGTGTACCAAAGATAACATGACATAATCAGTGATTGTCCCATGGTAAGCACAAGATATATAGTTTACAGGTGGTATGCTGTAGGGTTATTTCTGCTCTACTGTCCTTAAGGCATGCCTTTATTTCCTGACACCAAGATCCACTCTATATTTCCTAAGACATGTTTCAATATTGCTTATCTGTCCCCACAGAGACAGATACATTCCTGATGGTGTTTGCAGCACATCAGCATGGTCAACAAGTTCTTTGAAGACATGATATATTTTCCTTAGTAATTTCATTATCTTTCTATTCTGGAGCTACAATCACACAAACTATTTTCAGTCATGCTAAGACCCTTCTCAGATTTTTGCCTCAATTCTTTCTTGGGGTTGGAAGGAACTTCTGTTTGCCCTCCTACCAAGGTGAGCGCAGATATCATGTCTTCAATGTGTTTTATGTCTACTCTCATTTTTTAATGTATCTTTCACATCAGGTGAAACTTAGAGCCTGCAAATGACACATTTTAAGCACTTACTAAATTATCAATAAAGAAATGTAATAACCAATCAATGCTCTACACATTACTTAACAGCATCCTATAACGTGCACTTATCATAATTCACCTTTCCTATTTGCTGAGAAATTATTACAAGTTGATACCTATTTATTGTATTTACATGAATGTTAAATGTGGGAATTCAAATTATAAAATGATTGCTGCTTTTATGAAATTTACAGTCTACAATAACCCATTCTAAGCATGTTGTTTCAGGCCACAGTTCCCTAAAATGCAGTAGTAGTTACAGAGACATGTATCCAAAGGGGTGGGAGGAGAAGAAGAAAAGGAATCATTTATTTTAATAATCTAGAAAAGTCATGGAGTAAGCAAGGATCAAAATCAATGGTGGATCCTAAATATATTTCAGTTTGAAATACTCTGAACAGAGTCCCTGCTTGTTGGACTATCCACACTGTCATGAAGACTACCTAGAAATATTGGCAATCTCAAATTTGTGGTCATTCCTTCAGATGGCAGTGGGAACATCAAGTCATGTCCCTGTTTTGGTATGGTAACCCCCATAGGACAACACCAAGCTAAGTTCAACGTTCTCATTCTTGCAGCTAACGGACAGTGAAATCTGTCGAATATCTGTGTAGTTAAGGGAGTGGTAGAAAAATCACACTCTTTTTCTTTCACTGAAATGTTTTGCTAAATGTAAGAGAGAATACTATGCTTTAGAGAGGTGAGCATTTTGGAGCCATTGTAAGAGGTATTGAAATTGGTGTCCTTAGTAATCATTTCAAGACCAAAGTCCAATAGCCTTGTTTTAAATTTCAGGTGTCTTACTATGTAGTCAAATTTGCATGCTTTGTACAATATCACCTTAAAGGCAATTCCATCTTCCATTTCATTGCCTTGTACTGACTAATCCTTCTCAGTCCCTTTTATCTTCTTTTCATGCTCTGCTTTGAGTGGCAGGTCCTTCTCAAAAAGAACAGGATTAATTCATGTCATCCTCTGTCATAACTTGGAAGAGGCATGGATAAGGATATTCAACATATCATGTTGAAAAGCTGCTGTTTTTGTTCCTTCATGAGAGCATATTAGTAAACTGTACTTCAATTGTCTGATCAAAAGAAGCCTGGTAAATGATCCTTTACCTTGATGATCAATTCCCAGATGGCTTCAACATATTGGTGTCTTTAATTCTCAAAAGAATAAAGAAAATAGCTCAATACATTAGGGAAACATTGTACATGAATTCAAATTTTCTTTCCTTTATGCATTTACCTTATAATTGGTGCCTAAAATTGTAAAACAATGGAAACAGATTCAGACTTTCATTGTAAAACAATGGAAACGGTTTCAGTGGAAACAGTGTCAGACTTTATTTTTGGGGGCTCCAAAATCACTGCAGATGGTGACTGCAGTCATGAAATTAAAAGACACTTACTCTTTGGAAGGAAAGTTTGGACCAACCCAGAGAGCATATTGAAAAATAGAGACATTACTTTGCCAACAAAAGTCCATCTAGTCAAGGCTATGGTTTTTCCAGTGGCCATGTATGGAAATGAGAGCTGGACTGTGAAGAAAGCTGAGAGCCAAAGAATTGATGTTTTTGAACTGTGGTGTTGGAGAAGACTCTTGAGAGTCCCTTGGACTGCAAGGAGATCCAACCAGTCCATCCTAAAAGAGATCAGCCCTGTGTGTTCTTTGGAAGGAATGATGCTAACGCTGAAACTCCAGTACTTTAGCCACCTCATGGGAAGGGTTGACTCATTGGAAAAGACTCTGATGCTGGGAGGGATTTAGGGCAGGAGGAAAAGGGAACGACAGAGGATGAGATGGCTGGATGGCATCACCAACTTGATGGATGTGAGTTTGAATGAGTTCTGGAAGTTGGTGATGGACAGGGAGTCCTGGCCTGCTGCGATTTATGGGGTTGCAGAATCGGACATGACTGAGAGACTTAACTGAACTGAACTGAACTGAAAATTGTAAAAGTAAAAACAAAAATGTAAGTGAGGTACATACGGCAAATTGAGGCAAAAAGTAGAAATATTGGATGGAGAAGGTTAGAGGATGAAATTGGATGCTTAAAATATAACAAACAAAATTGTAACTGCAGGGCCTAACGAGGTCAAAATGACTTCCACATTGTTACCCTGCATTATTTTCATTTTAGCAAATCACAGAAGTTTTACATGCAAAATATTCTAAGATCCCATGGGATCCAGAACAACGTTATGTATAGCAAAGCATTCTGACTTAAAATGTCACTAGACTGAAATCATTCAACTACAAAATAACTTCCAACCTTAAGCCTAAAAACAAATATCAGAGAACTCTGTGCAGTTCGTAGGTTTCCTTCTGTGAGTCCTTTGGTTTTATTTTCCTTTCATAATTGTGTTTTGAGTATATAAGACTGAGACTGTGCTTGTGTGTGTGTGTGCACATCAGATTAAAAATGTGTTTGTGAGTGTATGTCTAGGTTCTCCTTTGGACTTTTATGTTAGAGATTTCGGCTGAAGAAATGGCTAATTCAAAAATATAAAGAGGCACAAATTAAAATGCCCACTCAAATCATCCCTCCCCTCCCTCTCCCACAGAGTCCAAAAGACTGTTCTATACATTTGTGTCTCTTTTCCTGTCTCACATACAGGGTTGTCATTACCATCTTTCTAAATTCCATATATATGCCTTAGTATACTGTGGAGAAGGCAATGGCACCCCACTCCAGTACTCTTGCCTGGAAAATCCCATGGAGGGAGGAGCCTGGTAGGCTGTAGTTTATGGGATCGCTAAGAATTAGACACGATGGAGAGACTTCACTTTCACTTTTCACCTTCATGCATTGGAGAAAGAAATGGCAATCCACTCCAGGATTCTTGCCTGAAGAATCTCAGGGATGGCGGAGCCTGGTGGGCTGCTGTCTATGGGGTCACACAGAGTCGGACATGACTGAAGTGACTTAGAAGCATACTGTGTTGGTGTCCTTCTTTCTGGCTTAATTCACTCTGTATAATAGGCTCCAGTTTCATCCACCTCATTAGAATGAATTCAAATTGAAACATGTATAATATCATATAAGAAATGAATTGCCAGTCTAGGTTTGATGCAGGATACAGGAAGCTTGGGGCTGGTGCACTGGGATGACCACTGGGATGGTATGGGGAGGGAACTAGAAGGAGGGTTCAGGATGGGGAACACATGTACACCCTTGGCAGACACATGATGTATGGCAAAACCAATACAATATTGTAAAGTAAAAAATAAACATAATAATAATAATAAATGCCAAAAAGCTCAAGACAACTGGCTGAGTTTCAGAAGTTGAAAGCATTTCAGTAATAACCAAGCTACTCCATCCTAACTTTTGTACAAACTATGGTACTCTCCCAATCACCTAGCAAAAATTTAATGGGACCTTAGATGTTTATTTTGTCTGGCAATAACAAAACACAAACCTGCTAATATGGCAGTACCAGAGAAGGCTCAGTAGATGCCTGAAGTTTCAACCAGGCCTTCCTATAATAGGATACTACCTTCCTACAGGAGGCTGGACACTCACCAATAACAAAGAATACTCTTAGGCATCAAAGAACCTAAGGATGAAATCTATAATTCTATTCCCACATGGTCGACATTGATTTCCCCCTTCCCAAGAGTATCTGACAGACAGTTAAAATAGAAGGAAGTTATAACATAGCCCACATACTTCTTACATAATACCTTAAATGTCCAAGCCCAACTACACTACTAAGATGATGACAATACAGGAGTTCCAGCTTCAAATCTGTGTGGCAGTCATCATATAAACATTTTATGAATATTTGAGATGCACTGATAGTACAAATCTATTAAGCCAGAAGCCTTGAGATCTGATTCAAAGAGGAAAACTGTGTACTCCATGTCCTCAGTTTTATGGGACATTCACACGCATTCACACATTTCCACAATCCTCAACCTTTATCTGAAGTCAAAAACTGACATTAAGAGGAATGGTCTATTTACACAGAAGCCAAGCGTAAAAGTCAAAAATGGATCCAGTCTCCTACATACTTCCATGCTCAGTAATGGAACCCCTTGTAAGCATTCCTAAGGGCAACTAGGATAAACAACTCAAAGATGCTTCTCCCAGGATAAGAGAGGTTGATTGAGAAGCTATAAGTGTGCTTAACTTAGAGATAACCCTTAAGATCATATACCATTCCTGTTAACACATCAGAAGATGGACAGCTCTACCAGGTATTTACAGACAATGTCTGCTTCTGCCTAAGGCCAAGCTTATAGATCCAAGTGGCAGGTGGGATAAGGTTTCCATCTCAGGATATCATATGACACCGCCGGTGTTCTCCTTCTCTGGGAAGCTTTAAAAAGACATTGTGGGAAGTACAATATGAGGGAGGAAAACAAGGAAACTGACAAGAGCTGTGTTCTTTCTAAATGTCCCAAATCTCACTTATCATTCCAATTACAATGACAGACTTAACATGCAATCTGAACCATGTCCCAAGCATTGCCAGTTCTAACTTTTTGATGTTGTTCAGTCACTCAGACTTGTCAGACTCTTGTGACTCCATGTACAGCAAGAACCCAGGGCTCACCTGCCATTCAAATCTCCCAGAGTTGTATTCGAACCCATGACCTTTGAGTCAACAATGCTTTTCAGCCATCTCACCCTCTGTCGTTTCCTTCTTCTCCTGTGCTCAATCTTTCCCAGCATCAGTTTCTTCCCAGTGATTTTGCTCTTGGCTTCAAGAGGCTGATATATTGGCTCTTCATGTGCAGCATCAGTCCTTCTGAGAATAATCTGAAATCATTTCCTTCACACTTTATTAGTTTGAACTCCATTCTCAACATGTCTTCTCTAGCCCTTCTGTTGTAAAGCATCTATATTTTGGCAGTCAGTTCTTGTGTTCCTGCTCACTCCTCCATACATTACTCCTGAAAATCAACTTTGACCATTCAGGCCTTTTTCAATAATCTCTCAGCTTTGTAATATGGTTTTGAGATTGGTCATAGCTTTCCATCCAATGGGCAAGTGCCTTTTTGTTTCATGGCTTCAGTCACATCACGCAGTCATATCAGAGATCAAGAAAGTGAAACCTGTCACTAATTCAATTGTATCTCATTAAAATATCTCAAAATGATGGGGCCAAATTCCATGATCTTATGTTTTGTGTCTGTTTTTGTATTGAGTTTTAATTCAGCTTTTTCAATTTCTCCTTTCACCTTTAGTTCCTAGTGTTTTTCAGCCATTTATATGTTGTCATCTTAAAACTAAGGTTATTCATACTTCTCACAGTAATTTTGTTTCCCACTTCAGATTCTTTCAGCAAGTTACTTTCCATGAAGTACTCTGCACATAAGTCAAATAAGCTGGATGAAAATATATAGCCTTGATGTATTTCCTTCTCCATTTCCTGGAGAAGGAAGTGGCAACCCACTCCAGTGTTCTTGCCTGGAGAATCCCAGGGACGGGGAAGCCTGGTGGGCTGCCGTCTATGGGGTCACATAGAGTCGGACACGACTGAAGTGACTTAGCATAGCACAGCATTTCCTTCCCTATTTTGTACCAGTTCATTGTTCTTTGTCCAATTCCAACTCCTGTGTCTTGACTTGCCTCCAGCCTTCCGTGGAAACAGGGACAGTAGTCTGGTATTCTTATCTCCTTAAGAATTTTCCACAATTTGTTGTGACCCTCACAGTCAAAGGTCTTCCCTGGTGTATCAGATGATAAAGCATCTGCCTGCAATGGGGCAGAACCAGTTTGGTACCTGGGTTTGGAAGATCCCCAGGAGAAGGAAATGGTAGGCTACAGTCCATGGGGTCACAAAGAGTCAGACACGACTGAATGACCTCATTTTCACACACAGTCTAAGCCAGTAAGAGATAATAAAGTAGATGTAGATGACTTTATGAAGCCCCCTTGCTTTTTTCTATGATCCAAACTCAATTTAAGGTTTACCTATTAATATTACATGAGTACGACTAACTATACCTGCCTGTTCTCTTTTATATATATATATATTTTTTTTTTTTTTCCTCAGTCTCTCTTTTTCAAGCTATCATCTACATATTTTTACGTTCCTGGGCATTTGCCACCTTCTTATACAAGAATTAAATTATTATAATGCCAGTCTCTGGCCTTTGACACCTCTGTAAAACAACTAAGTTTCCAGGACAGAATGAATCTGTGCTCTGGGAAAACGTCAGGACATTTTGATAAATAGCTAGATATTTTCAGGAACTGACTGATTTTGAGAAAAATTCCTGTACCTTCACTTATCTGGAAAAGAACTATGTTTCCTCATGTTGATGAGAATTTCTCATTAGCAGAAATTTTAGGAAAAATAAATGTGCTTATTGGAATGTTCATGTTAGTGAAGTACCAATTATGTGAGTATGTATGTAGCCTCCCATCAGACAGATTAATTTATGTCAAGCAAATTTGTTGTTTCACCAGCATGTCTAAAAGAATTACCTAGTTTGCCTAGAAAGGAAATCAAAACTTCTGATTTGACAGAAAATAAAAGAGCACATTGAGTGCAACTCTCTCCATGGAAGCATCACAAATAACCCTTCTATAAAGGCAACAGTTCCTCCAGAGCATCAAATGAATATTAGCAGACGATCTTGCTTAAGAGAGACTATATGAAAAGTAGACATAACTGGGAAGAACGGAGGGAAGATGGGAGAAGGAGGATGAGACAAATAGAAACAAATATGTGTCCTGGGTTAGGATTTGGAGAAGCAAGGAATAGATTGAGGATTCAGATAAGTCACCTCACTAAACTTAAATTTCTTTTGACTGAAAGGAAGCAAGGTGAAGAAGATGATGACATTTAGTTTGTCTAGAGTAAGAATCAAATAGAGAATGTGTTGTGTGGTCCTGCATCCCCCAAACTGCAATGCAGGTCAAGTAGTGTGCATAGGGCCTGGAAGATGAAACATGAGGTTAGAAAGCCAACCTGGGAGGGTTGGTTTTTGACTATGTGGAGACGGAATGTTGGATCTGTGATGACAAGGTGTGTAGAAAGGAATGGCTTTTGAAAATTCCCAAACTGACAAAGAAGCAGGACCTTAGGGCTCAAGTCACCCAGCGAGGTGGTGAGAGTATTGAATTTTCCCCTCTTGCCACATACTAAGACCTACTATCAGATGATAGAAAAGACTAGCCAGAACTACCACCCATGCTTCTGCCACCACAAGCTAGAAGATGATCGCATTAGCGCCATATCATTTCTGCCTGTGATTGCTGGTTTCTCAGAAAAACTGACACCACCAGGGTTCCAAAACTCCAAGCACCTGTAAAATGTGATGGCTTTTTCAAAGATCTGCTTCACTAGCTGACCGTCTGGCAGGAGAAAAAGAAGTCTCTGTTTTGAGTAAGGCACTCCATAAATTTCAATTATTATAGGAAATATATATTTTTAAAATATAGTGACAGTTTAACTGTGTTAACAAAGGTAGCTAAAACTAACTTTAAAATTGAGATAATATGCTGCTGAAATATTTTTCTATTCTTCTCAAGTTGAGAAGAGCTGGATATTAAGACATTTTAAGTGTAACAAATTTAAGTTTTAAGTTCCCCTAGCAACTTGGAACCAGAGAGAAATCCTGAAGCACTTAAAGGAGTATATGGTGTGGATATATAATATATTGTTACATGAGGAAATAATTCAGATATTTAAATATTTAAAACTATTAGTGGAGGTGTATTATTTGAGGCTATTATCTTTGTATGTTTAAAGGAACAATATTTTGAGTCTGGCTGTTTCTCTATTTTACCTTGTTTTGAAAGGTCACTAATAATGTTCTTCTTTGGTTTTAGTTGAAGTTATCTCATAATCCAAATGTTAAGCGATACTATCCCCAAGTTTTACTAAGAATGGAAAGAAGAGTTGGCACTAAAAATATCTCTCCAGTACCTTCATTAGTTTGAGATTACAAGATGAAGCATGCTAAAGGAAGGAGTAATGTGGATGATCATATCTCCTGGATTCTTCCCGAAACTAGAGGAGAGTGTGTATTTTCAGCCTTCACAATTCTAAGTGTGTCTTTCATACGAAATTCTTCTACAAGCCACATAGTTGCTAGTGCAAGTGTCCCAACTCAAAGTGATTTTTTTCTTCATCATCAATGTCAGTTAGACTGAAAGAGCAAAGTGTGATAGATCAAACTGATGTTTAAAATCTGTTGATCTTTTTACATCAGCATTCACAGAGCAACTACAATCAAGCAAATGGTCACAGGGAGAATTTTGTTACTATGACTATTTCTGTTTCTCAGTACCACATCATATCTCTTTTGCAGATACATGATTTTGACTGATGATCAGCCTTGTACCTTTACAGTTAGATACAGCAATATGTCAGCCCCTGAAGATATTTTCCCTAAACTGCAACTGGGAGGCATGGTTCCCAGTGCAAACAATACTGATGCATTTACTACTTCTCTTTCAAGGTCAACTCAACAGCCATCTTTCATATAATTACATATAATTTCTTTCATATAATTACTAATTACAACTGATCTCCCAAGTAGGAACCTGATCATGCAGGATATTGTAGATTAAAATTTATGTTGGTGATGCCAACAAATTCCTACATTTCTCTTATTTCAATATTAAATTTACATCTTCACCTTCATAGTTTCACTTTCTACTCTGAAATAATTAAGAGGAATATGAGGCTTTATCTCAATGCCTGTGTTTATATAAATGTGCATTTGTATAAACTGTCGGGCTTTTGAATGGTCCTCTGAATTATATTCATCCATTGCAGTGAATTTTAATTCATTGAATCCTGAAAGTCTGATGTTCACACATGTCATCTTCTGTTTGACCACTCCAATTTACCTTCCTTCGTAGACCTAGCATTCTAGGTTCCTATGAAATATCGTTCATTACAGCATCAAACTGTACTTTTATCCATAGTCATATCCATAATTATGTGTTGTTTTTCCTTTGGCTCCATCTCTTCTTTTTTAGTGATTTCCAGAAGCATAGAGGACACCGACAAACCTGGAGAGTTTACCTTTCAGTGTCCTATCTTTTTGGCTTATCATATTGTTCATGGGGTTTTCAAAGCAAGAATACTGAAGTGCTTTTCCATTTCCCTTCTCCAATGAACCACATTTTGCCAGAATTCTCCACCATGTCCAATCCATCCTGGGTGGCCCTACATGGCATGTCTCATAGTTTCATTGAGGTAGACAAGGCTGTGATCCATTTGATCAATTTGGTTAGTTTTCTGCGATTGTGGTTTTCATTCTGTCTGCCCTCTGATGGATAAGGGTAAGAAGGCTTGTGGAAACTTCCTGATGGGAGAGACAGACTGTGAGTGAACCTAGGCCCTGTTCAGGCCTAATTATGGTATGAGTAATGAAAGAAATCGGGACCTTCTTCAAAAGGACTTGAGCAGGCACTCTTGTATTCAATGCCCACCACCCTGCTGCATCCCATTCTTGGACCATGCCTCTGCTGGAGACTCCTAGACACTCGCAAGCAAGTCTGACTCAGTCTTTTGTGGGGACACTGCCCTTACCCTTGGCTCCTGGTGGACACAAGGTTTTGTTTGTGCCCTCCAACAGTCTGTTTCAGTCCTGTGGAAGTTCTATAATTAAATCAACTGGCCTCCAAAGTCAAATTCCCTGAGGGTTCTCAATCCCTTTGCCAGATCCGCAGGTTGAGAAATCTCTAGTGGTCCTAAAACTTCCTTACCTGTACAAGAAATTCTTTAGAATAATTATCCTGCAATTTGTGGATTGTGCACTAGGCCACTTTTTGGTGGGTTGAAAGGTTACCTCCTCTGAGAGGGCTTATATCACAAACTGCATGAACAAGGTCTGTAGCAGACAGAGCCTCTCTTCCATGTTAGGCCATTGCTGACCCATGCTTCTGCAAGAGACACTCAATCACTCAAAAGCAGTTCTGACTCTGTCTTTGTGCGTTCCTTGGGTATAGGTGCACAAAATATTTTATTGAGCACTCTCAGTGTGGCTGGTAAGTATTGATTTTAAATGGAAATTCACACCTTCTACAATCTTGTTGGGTCTTTTCCTTTGCCTTGGACATGTCTTTTTATTGTTGTTGTTGTTGTTGTTTTTCTTTTTGGTGGGACCCAACATTCTCCTGTCAATGATCATTCAGCAGAAAGCTGTAATTTTGGATCTCTCACAGGAAAAGATGAATTCACACCCTTCTACTTTGCCATCCTCACTTACTCTTGGGCACAAACCGGCAAAGGGCAAAATGTCTACATCCCACCTCTGAAATTTCTTCACCTTTCTGCACTGTCAGATAGGCTAGAAGCCCATGGACAGAGCGAAGGTCACCTCCTCTCTTCTAGGATGTCTGTCTTTTCACAATGAAGAATCCTACCTTATCATGTCATTTGTCTCACATGATGATATTATTTGTGACGTGTAAAGAGAGAATGTGCTTTTTGATGGGCTGACCCAAGGCAGCACTATCCCAGAGCCTTCCTCTAATATTGAAAACTTCTCCAGTGCAGTATTTTATCTTTCTGTTCCTCCTTCTTCCAGTCTCTACTCTTTTCTGAAGGACCTTCACCTCTTCACAGACTTAGATCCAGTTATAGCCATATCCACCATTTCGACAGGCCAGCCCAGTTATCATAGACTGAAAGGTCCACAGGTTATGCTTTAAAAGCCCCACACCACTGGATTTACACTGGATGAGTCCTCAAGCCTTCCACATACATTTTATGTACACACACACATCAACACAGCAGACACTGTGAGCTTCTTTATGTCTCTTGATGTAAACCCAAATTTGTGAACACACTGTTCTGTGTTGTCACTGGCCATTATTTCCTCATTCCTGTCTTGAACAGGACGACCTCAGAGATGCATGGGCCAGTCTCCCACACTCTGTGGATGCCTGGTGCAGCCTTCTGCTTGCTCCATATCTCACGGTCTGTAACATTCATTTCTGTCAGCTGTGGTTGGACACAATCCACACAGAAAATCACACAAACGTGGGCAACAAGCTCATGTGGGTAGGCACACAAATGTTTAAGGCACGTGGAAACATAAGCAAACAGTGAATATAGATGTTTCCAGTGCTTCATATGAAATACAGCTATTTCCATTTTCTTATAGGAAAATCTCCATTCTAAGCTGAAATATGAAGTATAGAGAAGTCCAAGTTCCATGATGGAGACTTAGCACCTAGGTTTTCATGCAGTACATTCAAACCATTCCCCACTTCATGGAATCAATCCTTTGTTTTGGTATATATTATTAGAAATGCAGCAAACTCCTTACTTCACTTAAAAAAAGGGGTGCCCAGATTTTCATTTGTACAATAGAGATAATTCCATTTTCATAAGGGTTTTCCATATCTTCAGAAACCATTGCCAAGATTGTCCTATGTGAAATATCCAGAACTTCACATTTAATGGTAGAAAACCACCATCTAGATAGATATGATCGATGGACAAGTCCAAATTTCACATAAGAAAAAGAGGTTCAAGATTTTCATAAAGTGAGATAAAAACTGTGATATATCATGGAGGAAAACAAGCATCACTATATTTGCGTGTAAAAATATAGGTACTTCTACGTTTGAGATCAGTTCAGTTCAGTCTCTCAGTCGTGTTCAACTTTAATGACCCCATGTACTGCAGCATGCCACGTGTCCGTGTCTATCACCAACACCCAGAACCTCTGTAAACTCATGTCCATCAAGTTGATGATGCCATCTAACCATCTAATCCTCTGTCGTCCTCTTCTCTTATTGCCTTCAATGATTCCCAGCATCAGGGTCTTGTCCAATGAGTCCATTCTTCACATCAAGGGCCAGACTATTGAAGTTTCAGCTTCAGGATTAGTGCTTCCAATGTATATTCAGGACTGATTTACTTTAACATCCTTGCAGTGGAAGTGACTCTCAAGAGTCTTCACCAACACCACATTTTAAAAGCATCAATTCCTTTCATATGAAACGAGTTGCCAGTCCAGCTTCGATGCACGATACTGGATGCTTGGGGCTGGTGCACTGGGATGACCCAGAGGGATGGTATGGGGAGGGAGGAGGGTTCAGAATGGGGAACACATTTATACCTGTGGTGGATTCATTTTGATATTTGGCAAAACTAATACAATTATGTAAAGTTTAAAAAATAAAAAAAAAAATTTCAAAAAAAGGAAAAAAAAAAGAAAGAAAGAAAATGTATTGGTGAAGGGTTTTTCACTTGTTAGGCCAATGTTTGTTGCTAAGTTTCCATATCCCTTACCTGCTGTGTCCCTGGCAGTGTATTTATTAATATAATTGGTGTAAGTAGTAGCTTTAATGTTTGTAACCTTGGACCCTTGAGTTAATTATTTTTCTTGTTGTAGCCCACCATACCTTTACCCTATAGGAATGCAACTTTATCTAATGCTTTTGGATGGTGGCACCTGACTAATCACCTTCAGAGAAAAATAAGTTTTCTGAAGAAATGATCTTAAAATGTTAACAGTCCTCTGGGCCAGAAGATGATGCAAATCACCTAAACTTTTGCATATGATAAGTTTGCAGGAAGAAAGCCTGGCTTACTGTATGACTCTACCCTTTCCCCCATTATCCTCTATGCATAACTTAAGGTATAAAAACTACTTTGGAAAATAAAGTGTGGGCCTTGTTCACCGAAAAAAAAAATAAATAAATAAAAGCGTCAATTCCTCCATGCTCAGCTGTCTTTCCAGTCATGACCTCTGGAAAAACCATAGCTTTGACCAGGTGGACCTTTGCTGGCAAACAATGTCTCTGTTTTTGAATATGTTGTCTAGGTAGTTCCCGGCTTTTCATCCAAACAGTAAGTACCGTTTAATTTCATGGCTGCAGTCACAATCTCCAATAATTTTGGAGCCCCCCAAAATAAAGTCTTTTGGTATTTTCATTGTTTCTCCATCCATTTGCTAAGCAATGATGAGACCAGTTATCATGATCTTACTTTTTGAATGTTGAGTATTAAACCACGTTTTTCACTCTTTTTCATTTTCATCAAGAGCTTCTTTACATTTCTTCACTTTTTGCCATAAGAGTGATTTCGTCTAAATATCTGAGGCTGTTGATATTTCTCCCAGAATTCTTGATTCATGCTTGTGCTTCTTCAAGCCTGGCATTTAGCATGTTGTACACGACATAAGAACTATGGACGGAGGTTTGTGACATTGTACAGGGAACAGAAATCAAGACCATCCCCAGCACAAAGAAAAAGGAAAAAAAAAAAAAAAAAAAGCAAAGCGGCTGTCTGAGAAGGCCTTACAAAGAACTGTTAAAGAAGACAAGACAAAAGCAAAGGAGAAAAGGAAAGATTTATCTATTTCAATGCATAGTTACAAAGAATATCATGGAGTGTTAGAAAGTCTTCCTTAGCAATCAATGCAAAGAAATAGAGGAGAACAATAGAATGGGAAAGACTAGAGTCTATTCAAAAAATTAGACATACCAAGGGAACATTTCTTGCCAAAATGGCCTCAATAAAGAACAGAAATGGTATGGACCTATCAGAAGCAGAAGATATTAAGAGGTCTCAAGAATACACAGAAGAACTATACAAAAAACATTTTCATGACCTAGATAATCACAATGGTGTTATCACTTAGTCTCACCTAGAGCCAGACATCCTGGAATGAGAAGTCAAGTGGGCCTTAGGAAACATCACTATTAACGAAGCCAGTGGAGGTGATGGAATTCCAGTTCAGCTATGAGAAATCCTAAAAGATGATGCTGTGAAAGTTTTGCACTCAATATGTTAGCAAATTTGGAAAACTCAGCGGTGGTCACAGGACTGGAAACAGTCAGCTTTCATTCCAATCCCAAAGAAAGCCAATGCCAAAGAATGCTCGAACTATCGCACAATTGCGCTCACCTCACACACTAGTAAATAATGCTCAAAATTCTCTAAGCCAGAGTTCGATATGTGTGACCATGAAGTCCTAGATGTTTAAAGTGGTTTTAGAAAAGGCAGACGAACCAGACATCAAATTGCCAACATCAAGGCAATGGCACCCCCACCTCAGTATTCCTGCCTGGAAAATCCCATGGATGAAGGAGCCTGGAAGGCTGCAGTCCATGGGGCCACCGAGGGTCAGACACGACTGAGCGACTTCATTTTTCACTTTCAGGTATTGGAGAAGGAAATGGCAAACCACTCCAGTGTTCTTTCCTGGAGAATCCCAGCGATGGGGGAGCCTGGTGGGCTGCCGTCTATGTGGTCACACAGAGTCAGACACGACTGAAGTGATTTAATAGCAGCAGCAGCAGCTACTATCATCAAAAAAGCAAGAGAGTTCCAGAAAAAATATCTATTTCTGCTTGTTTGACTATGCCAAAGCCTTTGACTGTGTGGATCACAATAAACTATGGAAAATTCTGAAAGAGATGGGAATACCAGACCACCTGACCTGACTCCTAAGAAACTTGTATGCAGGTTTGGAAGCAACAGCTGGAGCTGGAGATGGAACAGCATTTTGGTTCCAAATAGGAAAAGGAGTATGCCAAGGCTGTATATTGTCACCCTACTTATTTAACTTAAATGTAGAGTACATCATGAGAAAAGCTAGGCTGAAAGAAACACAAGCTGGAAGCAAGATTGCTGGAAGGAATATCAATAATGTCAGATACGAAGACAACACCACACATAGGGCAGAAAGTGACGAACAACTAAAGAGCTTCTTGATTAAAGTGATGAGGAGAGTGAACAATTTGGCTTAAATGCCAGCATTTACAAAAATTAAGATCATGGACTCTGGCCCCATCACTTCATGCCAAATAGAATGGGAAATGGTGGAAAGAGTGCCTGACATTATTTTAATTTTTATTTATTTATTTATTTTTGGTGGTGCGTCTCCAAATCACTTCAGATGATGATTGAAGCCATTAAATTAAAAATGCTTACTCCTTGGAAGGAAAGTTATCACCAACCTAGACAACATATTAAAAAGCAGAAACATTAGTTTGCCAACAAAGGTCTGTCTAGTCAAGGCTATGGTTTTTCCTGTAGTCATGTATGGGTGTGTTATTTGGACTATAAAAAAGTTAAGAACCAAGAATTGATACTTTTGAAATGTGATGTTAGAGGAGAGTCTTGAAAGTGCCTTGGACTGCAAGGAGGTCCAATGAGTACATCCTAAAGAAGATCAGTCCTGGGCTTTCATTGGAAGGATTGATGTTGAAGCTGAAACTGAAATACTTTGGCCACCTGATGCAAACAATTGACTCATGGAAAAGCTTCTGATACTTCAAAATATTGAGGGCAGGAAGATAAAGGGATGGCAGAGGATGAGATGGTTAGATAGCATCTCCAACACAATTGACATGAGTGGGTAAACTCAAGGAGCTGGTCACGGACAAGGAGGCCTGGCATGCTGTGGTTCATGGGGTCACAAAGAGTTGGACACCACTGAACTATTGAAGTGAACATTACATACAATTTAAATAAGCAGGGTGACAGTATGCAGCCTTGTCATACCCTTTTCCTTTTGAGAAGCATTCAGTTGTTTTACATTCAGTTCTAACTGTTGCTTCTTGAGCTGAAACAGATTTCCTGGTGGCAGGTAAGGTGATCCGGTATTCCTATCACTTTAAGAATTTTCCAGTTTGTTTTGATCCACACAGTCAAAAGCTTTGGTATAAACAATGAAGAAGAAATAGATTTTCCCCACCTTTGGAGCTCTCTTGTCACTTTGATAACCCCACACATGTTGGATATTTGATTATTAGTTCCTCTGCCTTTATTAAATCCAGCTTGAACATCGGGGATTTCATGGTTCATGTACTGTTGAAGCCTGGCTTGGAGAATTTTGAACATTACTTTGCTTCCGTTTTAGATGAGGACAATTGTATGGTTGTGTGAACAGTTTTTGGAATTGCCTGTCTATGGAATTGGATGAACTTTCCCAGTTCTGTGTCCACTGTTGAGTTTTCCAAATTTGCTGGCATATTGAATGAAGCATTCCCATAGCTATGAAATAACTCAAGTAGAATTCCATCAATTCCACAAGCGTTGTTCATAAGGATGCTTCATAAGGACTCCTTGACTTCACATTCTAAGATGTCTGGCTCTAGGTGCATGGTCATTTTGGCTATCTGGTTCATGAGTATTTTCTTTGTGCAGTTCTTCTGTGAGTGCTGAAAAATTGATGCTTTTGAACTGTGGTGTTGGAGAAGACTCTTGAGAGTCCCTAGGACTGCAAGGAGATCCAACCAGTCCATTCTGAAGATCAGCCCTGGGATTTCTTTGGAAGGAATGATGCTAAAGCTGAAACTCCAGTACTCTGGGCACCTCATGTGAAGAGTTGACTCATTGGAAAAGACTCTGATGCTGGGAGGGATTGGGGGCAGGAGAAGAAGGGGAGGACAGAGAATGAGATGGCTGGATGGCGTTACTGACTCGATGGACGTGAGTCTGAGTGAACTCCGGGATTTGGTGCGGACAGGGAGGCCTGGCATGCATGGGGTGCTGTGATTCATGGGGACACGACTGAGCGACTGATCTGATCTGTGTATTCTTGCCACCTCTTCTTAATATCTTCTGCTTCCATTAGGTCCGTGAAGTTTCTGTCTTTTATTTTGACCAACTTTGCATGAAATATTTCCTCGGTATCTCTAATTTTTTAGAGAGACTTCAAGTCATACCCATTCTATTATTTTTCTCTATGTCTTTGCATTGATCACTGAGGAAGCCTTTCTTAAGGGATTTGACGTAGGTTATACCTGAATAGTCTAATGTTTTTCTCTACTTTAAAATTTTAAGTCTGAATTTGGCAATAAGGAATTCATGATTTGAGCCATAGTCAGGTCACCATCCTGGTTTTGCTGACTACATATTGCTTCTCCATTTTGGCTGCAATGTGATGTCAGTCCTGAACTTACGGTGAATCCATGAGTAGAGTCTTCTCTTGTGTTGGTGGACCAGGGTGCATGCTATATGTTGTGTGGTCTCTTGGAAGAACTCTGTTAGACTTTGACTGGATTCCTTTTGCACTCCAATGCCAAATTTGTCTGTTATTCCAGGTATCTCTTGATTTTCTACATTTGCATTCCATTCCTCTATGGGGAAAATGATGTCTTTTTTTGGATGTTAGTTCTAGATGGTCTTTCAAGTCTTCATACAAATGTTCCACTTCAGCTACTTCAGCATAACTGGTCAGGACACAGACTTGGTTTACTGTGCTGTTGAATGGTTTGTCTTGGAAATGAAGAGAGATCCTTCTTCTTCTTACACATCTTGTGATCTGTCAGCTTCATCTCTTCATCAACTGTGGAAGAACACACAACCACGCAGAAAAATATACAGAAAAGAGTCAACAATCTCACATATACAGACACAAATTAATATTCAAGACACAGGAAACAGGTAAACAGGAAACATAGGTGTTTCTGTAGCTGCAGAACCCGTTCTTTGTATGAAATATAAGATTTCCAGGTTTTTATGGTAAAATCTCCATTCTGAACTGAACTATATCAGTTTAGTTCAGTTCAGTCGCTCAGTTGTGTCTGACTCTTTGCGACCCCATGAATTGCAGCACGCCAGGCCTCCCTGTCCATCACCAACTCCTGGAATTCACTCAAACTCAAGTCCATTGAGTGGGTGATGCCATCCAGCCATCTCATCCTCTGTCTTCCCCTTATCCTCCAGCCCTCAATCCCTCCCAGCATAAGAGTCTTTTCCAATGAGTCAACCAACTCTTCACAAGAGGTAGGCAAAGCACTGGAGTTTCAGCTTTAGCATCGTTCCTTCCAAAGTAAACAGGACTGATCTCCTTTTGAATGGACTGGTTGGATCTCCTTGCAGTCCAAGGCACTCTCAAGAGTCTTCTCCAACACCACAGTTCAAAAGCATCAATTCTTCAGGACTCAGCTTTCTTCACAGTCCAACTCTGACATCCGTACATGACTACTGGAAAAACCATAGCCTTGACTAGATGGAACTTTGTTGACAAAGTAATGTCTCTGCTTTTCAATATGCTATCTAGGTTGGTCATAACTTTTCTTCCAAGGAGTAAGCGTCTTTTAATTTCATGGCTGAAATCACCATCTACAGTGATTTTGGAGCCCCTCAAAATAAAGTCTGACACTGTTTCCACTGTTTCCCCATCTATTACCCATGAACTGATGGGGCCAGATGCTATGGTTTTAGTTTTCTGAATGTTGAGCTTTAAGGCAACATTTTCACTCTCCTCTTTCACTTTCATCAAGAGGCTTTTGAGTTCCACTTGACTTTCTCCCGTAGAAGTCCAAAATTCTAGATGGAAAATTTGCACCTAAGTTGTGATACAGCTGATACAGAACATTACATATTTCATCAAACAAACTCTTTGTTTTGATATATGTTTGAGAAATGCAAACACTCTCTATGAAGAAACAGTGGTGTCCAGATTTTCATTTGTGAAATAGAATTGAAATTTCATATGGGTTCTTCTTATGTTCAGATTGAAGATTCAAATCTTCAGTGCCATGGTTTTCATATGTGAAATATACATATGTCCACATTTAATGGTAGAGAACCACCGCCCAGATTTTCATGCATGAGGTGGAGAGAATTCCACCTTTCATGTAGAAGAACAGCTTCCATATTTTCATGAAGTGAAAAAGAAATGCAATATATCATGTGGTAAATCCAGCATCGTTATATTGGCATGTAAAAATATAGGTGATTCTACATTTGTGTTTAGTTCAGTTCAGTTTCTGGATCTTGTCCAACTCTGCGACCCCACGGACTGCAGCACGCCATGCTTCCCTGTCCATCAACAATTCCTTGAGCATACCCAAACTCGTGTCCATCGAGTAGGTGATTCCATCCAACCACCTCATCTTCTGTCATCCTCTTCTTCTCCTGCCTTCAATCTTTCCAAGCGTCAGGGTCTTTTCAAATGCGTCATTTATTTGAATCAGGTGGCCAAATTATTGGAGTTTCACCTTCAAAATCAGTCCTTCCAATGAATAATCAGAAACGATTTCCTTTAGCCACCTTAAGGCCAAGAGACCCTTAAGAATCTCCACCAAAAACACAGATTAAAAGCATCGATTCTTCCACCTTCAGCTATCTTTAGACTCCAAATCTCACATCCATACATGACTGCTAGAAAAGCCATATTTTTGACTATGTGAGCCTTTGTCGGCAAAGCAATGTCTCTGCTTTTCAGTATGCTGTCTAGTTTGGTCATAGCTTTCTTCCAAGGAGGATGTTTTAATTTCATGATGAAGTCAACATCTGAAGCAATTTTGGACCCACCAAAATAATGTCTTTTGCTCTTTCCATTGTTTCTCCATCCCTTTACTAATCAGTGATTGTATCAGAAGTCATGATCTTAGTTCTTTGAATATTGAGATTTTAAGCCAGATTTTTCACTCTTCTCTTTCATTTTCATCAAGAAGCTCTTTAGTTCTTCTTCATTTTCTGCCATAAGGCTGATGTCGTCTACTTCTCTGAGTTTATTGATATTTCTCCCAGCAGTATTATTTAAAGCCTGTGCTTCATACAGCCTGGCATTTCTCATGTTGCACATTGCATTGAAATTAAATAAGCAGGGTGACAATATACAGCCTTGGTATAATCCTTTCCTTATTTGAAAGCACCCTGTTGCTCCATAGCCTGTTGCTTCTTCACCTGGATACAGATTTCTCAGGAGGCAGGTCAGGTGGTCGGTTTTCCCAGCACTTTGCATGTATTTAACAATTTTTTCTGATCCCCTCAGTCAAAGGCTTCTGTATAAAGAATGAAACAGGTCTTTTTTTTTATATCTTACTTTTTTGATGACCCCATGGTTGTTGGCAATTTGATCTTTTATTCCTCACACTTTTCTAAATTCAGCTAGAACATGTGGAAGCTCATTGTTCAGGAACTGCTGAAGCCCAGATTGGAGAATTTTGAGCATTACTTCTCTCCCATTTGACATGGGGGAAAATGTGTGATAGTGGACATTCTTTGGTAATGCCTTTCTTTAGGATTGGACTGAAAACAGATATTTTCCAGTCCTGTTTCAACTGGTGAGTTTTTCAAATGTCCTGGCATATTGAATGTAGCACTTTCATAGAATCATCGGTTAGTCTGTGAAATAGGTCTACTGGAATTCCATCAGCTCCACTAGTTTTCTCCATAGTGATGATTCATAAGGATGGCTTGATTTCACATTCCAAGATGCCTGGCTCTAGGTGAGCGATCATCGTGGATATCTGGATATTGAAGATCCTTTTTGTATAGTTCTTCTGTGTATTATTTACACCTCTTCTTGATACATTCTGCTTCTGTTAAGTCAGTACCACTTCTGTTCTTTATTTCGACCATCTTTGCATGGAATGTTCCCGTGGTATCTCTAATTTTCTTGAACATATCTTGTCTTTGCCATTACATTATTTTCCTCTGTTTCTTTGCATTCTTTACTAAAGTCAGCTTTCTTATCTCTCCTTCCTCTTCTTTGTAATTCTGCATTCACATGGATATATCTTTGTCTTTCTCCTTTGCTTTCGCTTCTCTTCTTTTCTCAGTAACTTGTAAGGTATATTCAGACACACATTTTGGCTTTTTGCAGGTTTTTTTTTTTTTTTTCTTGAGGATGGTCTTGATCACTGCCTTTTGTACACTTTCACAAACCTCTGTCCATAGTTACTCAGAAACCCTTTCTATCAGATCTAATCTCTTGAATCTATTTGTCACTTTCACTGTGTAATCAAAAGGGTTATGATTTAGGTTCTACCTGAAAATTCTAGTGGTTTCCCCACTTTTTTTTCAATTTAACCCTGAAATTGGCAACAAGGAGGTCATGATCTGAGCTACAATAGATCCCAGTCTTGTTTTGCTGAGTGTATATAGTTACTCCATGTTTGGCCACAAATAAAAGAATCAATCTGATTTCAGTATGAGCATCTGGTAATGTCCTTGTGTAGAGTCTTCTCTGGTGTTCTTGGAAGTGAGTGCTTTGTATGAGCCGTGTGTTCCCTAGGCAAAACTCTGTTTCTTTTCAGTGGTTTCATTTTGTCCTCCAGGGCCATATTTGCGTGCTACTCCTGGTGTCTCTTGACTTCCTATTTTGAATTCCATTCCCCTGTGATGAAAAGGACATATTTTATGCATGTATGTTCTATAAGTTCTTGTAGGTCTTCATAGAAAAAGCTATTACTTCATTTCCTTCAACATTACTATTACTTATAGTGGCATAGAATTAGATGACTGTAATATTGTTTGTTTTGAAAATGAACAGGGATCATTCTATCATTTTTGAGATTGCCTCCAAGTACTACATTTCAGACTCTTTGTTGACTATGGCCACTACTCCATTTTTTCTAAGAGCTTCATGCCCACAGTAGTAGACATAGTGGTCATTTGAGTCAAATTCACCCATTCCAGTCCATTTTAATTCACTGATTCCTAAAATGTTGATGCTCACTCTTGGCACCCCCTGTTTGACCCCTTGCAATTCTCCGTAATTCATGGACATAACCTTCCAGGTTCCTATGCAACATTACTCTTTTTTAAATTTAAATATATTTATTTTAATTAGAGGCTAATTACTTGACAATATTGTACTGGTTTTGCCATACATCAACATGAATCCGCCACGGGTGTACACATGTTCCCCATCCTGAATCCCCCTCCCTCCTCCCTCCCCATACCGTCCCTCTGGGTCATCCCAGTACTCCAGCCCCAAGCTTCATGTATCCTGCATCCTGCATTGAACCTTGACTGGCAGTTCTTTTCTTATATGATATTATATATGTTTCAATGCCATTCTCCCAAATCATCCCCCCCTCCCTCTCCCACAGGGCCCAAAAGGCTGTTCTACACATTTGTGTCTCTTTTGCTCTCTCCCATACAGGGTTATCATTACCATCTTTCTAAGTTCCATATATATGCATTAGTATATTGTATTGGAGTTTTTCTGTCTGGCTTATGTCACTCTGTATAATAGGCTCCAGTTCCATCCACCTCATTAGAACTGATTCAAATGAATTCTTTTTAATGGCTGAGTAATACTCCATTGTGTATTTGTACCACAGCTTTCTTACCCATTCATCTGCTGATGGTCATCTAGGTTGCTTCCATGTCCTGGCTATTAGAATCAGTGCTGTGATGAACATTGGGGTACACGTGGCTCTTTCAATTCTGGTTTCCTCAGTGTGTGTGCACAGCAGTGGGATTGCTGGGTTATATGGCAGCATTACTCCTTATAGCATCGGACTTCATTCCATCACCAGTCATATCTACAACTGGGTGCTGTTTTTTCTCTGGTTCCATGCCTTCATGGAACAAGAATTTTCTTTCTGTAGTTTCTTCTCAACTGATCTCCTGTAGCATATCAGGCACCTGCCACCCTTGGGAGTTCTTCTTTCTGTATGGTATATTTTGCCATAGCATCCTGCTAACGGCTTTCTCAAAGCAGGGATACTGAAGAGGTTTTCCATTTCCTTCTCCAAGGACCTCGTTTTGTCAGAACGCTTCACCATGACCCGTCCATCTTGGGTGGCCCTACACCCATGACTCATAGTTTCATTGAGTTAGACAAGGCTATGGACCATGTGATCAGTTTGGATAGTTTTCTGTGATTGTGATTTTCATTCTCTTTACCCTCTGATGAATAAGAATAAGAGGCTTGTGGAAACTTCCTTATGGGAAAGGCTAACTGAGGGGGAATCTGATTCTTGTTCTGATGGACAGGGCCATGTTTGGTTCAGTTTTGTGGCTCAATCATGTTCAAATCTTTGTTGATTTGAACAAGCTCCACATAAACTGGAGCTTGCCAGGAATCCCTGTTGGTCACCATCTCACTAAGTTTACTCAGTCTCATATCCATTGATTCAGTGATTCCATCCAATCTTCTCATCCTGTGTTGTCCCTCCTCCTCCTGCCTTGAACCTTTCCCAGCATCATGATCCTTTCCAATGTGTCAGTTCTTCACATCGTGTGACCAAAGTATTGGAGTTTCACCTTTAGCCCCAGTCCTTGCAAAGAATATTCAGGATTGATGTCCTTTAGGATGGACTGGTTGGATTTCTCCTAGCCATCCAAGAGACTCTCAAGAGCCTTCTCCAACACCACAGTTCAAAAGCATTAATTTTCCTGCTCACCTTACATTATAGTTCATCTCTCACCTCCATACATGACTTCTGGATAAACAAAGGCTTTGACTAAATGTATATTTCATGTAAAATTGCTTCATTCAAATTTTCATATCTGAAATATGTACAGTTCATATCTTATAAGACAAATTGTGGCCTGGTTTCCACATGTGAAAGGAACAAAAATCCGACTTTGCCATGTCCAAGATTCCTCAGCAGTTTATCTTACGTCAAATATAGAGAATTCACTACCGCATATTGGAGACCCTGCTTGCAGATTTACATACATGAGATATAGAGAATTTCCTATTTCAGTTAGAAACATCTACATCTAGATGGTGAAATAAAAAATATAAGGAATACTATGTTTTAAGCAACTTTGTTAGTATATATTTTTAACTGATGGACAATTATTTTACAGAATTTTGTTTGGTATTAAACTTTAACATTCAGTTGAGAATACCATATTTCATGCAAGAAAGTATGTGCCTTGATTTTTATACATGAAATAACGTGCATTCCATAATTCATGTTAAATTATCAAGGACCCACCTTTTAGTGCATGAATTCCACAGATTTCATCTATCATACTGCCAAGTTCAAAGCTATATTTTCAAAAGGGAAATAGAAACAATTGCATATTTCATGTAACAAAAACTGTGCTCAGTTTTTGGTCCTGGAAATACGGAGAATTTCATCTTTAATATAGGAAAATGGACACCCAGATTTTCTAATGGCATGTCCCATAAGGACGTGTATACCCTCATTTTCACATTTGAAATGTACAATACTCTGTATTACATGTAAACATCGTTGTATTAAAATTTGCTTCCTGAATAATTGAATCTCTCATAGATTAAGAAGTGAAATATCCACCCAGACTTTCATAAATGAAATGGAGAGATATTCGTAATTCATAAAGAAGCATTTAATTTTTCTAAGGGGATATAGAAAATTCCATATTTCAGGTACAAAAATCTCCTCCTGATTGACATATATGAGACAGAGTTTTTGCTGGTTTTCAGTTGACTGGCCAGTTCCAACACTGTAACACCGTGGACAGCATCACTGCAGCCTTCCCAACCCTTCCCTGTTTCCAACACTTTGCTCAGACTCACCTTTGTTGAGTCAAGAGATTCCAGGATGGACGTCCAAGCAACTCAACTTCTGTTGCCTTCTTCTCCTTCACTCAGTCTTTCCCACATTAGAGCCAATAATGTTTCATGACAAGTTAGAGTGGCAGTCTTTTCTCATGAGTCCTTTAGCCAAAATATTGGAGCTTGAGCTTCAGCATCAGACCTTCCAATGAACATTTACAGTTAGTTTCTTTTAGGATTGACTGGGTTGAACTCCTGCTGTTCAAGGGACTCTCAGTAGTTGCCTTCAGGACAGGGTTCAAACCTCAGTTTTGATACTCAGGCTTCTTTATAGTCGAACTCTCACATCCATACATCGGCTCAGATCAGTTCAGTTCATTCTCGCAATCATATCCAACTCTTTGTGACCACATGGACCACAGGAGTCCAGGTCTCCCTGTCCATCACCAACTCCCAGAGTCTACACAAACTCATGCCCATTGAGTCTGCTATGCCATCCAACCATTTCACCCTCTGTCATCCCCTTGTCCTCCTTCCCTCAATCTTTCCCAGCATCAGGGTCTTTTCCCATGAGTCAGCTCTTCTTATCAGTTGGGCAAAGTATTGGAATTTCAGCTTCAACAGCAGTTTTTCAAAGGAACATCCAGGGACTGAACTCCTTAAGATGGAATGATTGGATCTCCTGCAGCCCAAGGGTTTCTCAAGAGTCTTCTCCAAAATCACAGTTCAAAAGCATCATTTATTCTTCTCAGCTTTCTATATAGTCCAACTGTCACATTCATATATGACTACTGGAGAAACAGTAGCCTTGACTAGACAGACATTTGTTGGCAAAGTAATGTCTCTGCTTTTTAATAGACAGTGTAGGTTGCTCATAAATTTTCTTTCAAAGAGGAAGCATCTTTTAATTTCATGGATACAGTCACCATCTGCAGGGATTTGGACCCACCATCCACCAATAAAATAAATAAGGTCTAACATTGTTTCCCTATCTATTTGGCATGAAGTGATGGGACCAGATATCATGATCTTAGTTTTCTGAATGTTGAATTTTAAGTCATTTTTTCTCTCTTTTTCACTTTCATCAAGAGACTTTTAGATCTTCCGTTTTTTCTGTCATAAGGGTGGTGTCATCTGCATGTTTATATTTATTGATATTTCTTGGTGCAAGCTTGATTCCAGCTTGTACTTCATACAACCCAGTGTTTCTCATGATGTATTATGCATATAAATTAAATAAGCAGGGTGACAATACAGCCTTGACCTACTCCATTTCCTATTTGAACCAGCCTGCTCTTCTATGCCTTGTTCTAACTGTTTCTTACTGACCTGCATCCAGATTTATCAAGAGACAGCCCAGGTGGTCTGATACTCCCATTTCTTGTAGAATTTTTCAGTTTGTTGTGATCCATAGAGTCAAAGTCTTTGGCATAGTCAATAAAGCAGAAATTGATGTTTTTCTGAAACTCTCTTGCTTTTTCAGAGATCCAGCAGATGTTTGCAATTTAATCTCTAGTTCCTCTGTCTTTTCCAAAACCAGCTTGAACATCTGGAAGTTCACAGTTCACATATTGTTGAAGCCTACCTTGGAGAATTTTGAGTATTACTTTACTAGTGCATGAGATGAAGGCAATTGTGTTGTAGTTTGAGTATTCTTTGGCATTACCTCTCTTTGGGATTGGAATGCAAACTGACATTCCATTCCTGTGGCCATTACTGAGTTTTCCTAATTCACTAGAGCAGCGAGCTGTGGCTCTGTGGCACTGGAACAGCCAGCAGTCAGGAGGAGATATCCCACGTCCAAGGTAAGGAGCAGCGGCTGTACTTTGCAGTAGCAGGAGTGAAGAGATACTGCACATCCAAGGTAAGAGAAATCCCAGTAAGATGGTAGGTGCTGAGAGAGGGCATTAGGGGGCAGAAACACTGAAACCACCATCGCAGAAACTTAACCAATCTATCACATGAACCCCGGCTTGTCTAACTCAGTGGAACTAAGCCATGCTTTGTAGGCTCACACAAGATGGACATCCATACATATCCCCTGAGGGGGCGGGGGGAGGAAAAACTAGCTTTGCCTGGGGGTGGGGGGAAGGAAAAACCAGCTTTGCCTAAACGGACCTTTGTCAACAAAATGATGTCTCTGCTTCTCAGCACATTGTATCTAGGTTTATCATAGGTTTTCTTCCGTGGAGCTAGAGTGTCCTATTTTCGTGGCTGTAATCACTGTCCCCAATGATTTTGGAGACCAGGAACACTGTCGTCTTTCTATGTTTAACCTTTGTATTTGAAAAACTGCATTTAGCCTTTGTTCTGCATCATTGTATACCCAAGTCCAAACTTGCCTGTTACCCATGTATCTCCTGACTTCCTGTTTTACATCACAGTCAGCTATCATGAAAAGGGCATCTCTTTTGGGTGGTAATTTTAGAAAATCTTGGATGTTTTCCTAAACTATTAAAGTTCCGTGATAGCTTCAGTGGTAAAAATTTGAAATGCAGAAATTTGCATTGTTTATCTATGAAAATCTACATTCAAATTTTCATACAAAATTAAGGAATTCCACATGTGCAGTAGGAAGCATAATCATCCTGAATTTCAAAAGTGAATTATAGAGAATAGCAACTTTCAAATAGAATTGACACCTATGTTTTCCTATGTGAAATTTAGAGACTCATATAGGAAAATCTACACCAAAATTCTTATATGTGAAATATAGAGAATTTATATTTCATTTAGGAATAGTGCCCTTGATTTTAATATTTGAAAGATAGGAATTCCATATTTCAAGCAGTCAATCCAACATCTGGATATTCAATGAAATACAGGAAATTCATATTATATGAAAGAAATTTAAAAATCTAGAATTTATTTATATTTTTTAGAAATTATTTATTTATTTATGGCTGCACTTTCTTCATTGCTGTGCACAAAGTTTCTCAAGTTACAGTAGTTGGGGACTACTCTTCATTGCAGTTAGCTAGTGTCTCATGGTACTCCCTTCTATTGCAAACAGAAGCCCTAGGACGCCCAGATTAGGTAGTTGGGGCAAAAAGGGTTATCTACTTTGGTAGCATGTGCCATATCTTCAGACCAAGGATCGAACCCACGTCCCCTGCATTGGCAGGGAAATTCTAAACCCACAGGATCACTGGAGAAACCCAGCAGGCTTTTTTTAAAGTATATATATATTTTTAAATTTCATTTATATTAATTGGGGCCTAATTACTTTAAAATATTGGAGACTAGTCTAAGATGATGGAGGAGTAGGACGGGGAGAACACTTTCTCCCCCACAAATTCATCAAAAGAGCATTTAAACATCGAGTAAATTCCACAAAACAACTTCTGAATGCCGGCAGAGGACATCAGGCACCCAGAAAAGCAATCCAACTCTTCAAAAGGAGGTAGGAAAAAATATAAAAGACAAAAAAAGAGACAAAAGAGGGAGGGACGGAGTTCCGTCCCGGGAAGGGAGTCTTAAAAAGAGAGAAGTTTCCAAACACCAGGAAACCTTCTCACTGCCGAATCTGTGCCGAGCTTTGGAAGCACAGAGGGCAACATAACGGGGAGAAAAAATAAATAAACAATTAAAACTCGAAGATTGCGAGTCCTACAGTAACTCCCCCAGCAGAGAAGCAGCGCAGATGCCTGCACGCACCATTAGCAAGCGGGGGCTGGGCAGGGAGGCGCAGCGCGGGCTGCATCGCTTAGAGTAAGAATCTGGCCTGAATACCCTGAGCACTATCTGAGCGAAATAATCTGGGCTAGCAAACCAGACTGTGGGATATCTACCACGCGAAAAGCCAGCCCCAACCTAAGACACCGCCAGGCCCACGCAGGGAACAAAGAACTGAACAGAGATAGCTGGCTGCAGACCTTCCCCCTCCAGTGACAGGCAGCCAGAGCCGGAAGGGGGCAATCGCAGCCCCAGAGAGACATTATCTATAAAACTGTAAGCCGGCTTCTTTGCTAACTAAAACTTCTTGGGGGTCTGGACGGTTAACATCTGCCTGAGAAGGTGCGCCGGTTTTATACCCAGATAACCGAGTGGCTGGGAGGCGGTAAGTCGCAGCATTGGCGCTCACCAAACACCTCATCACTTGAGCTGCTCGGACCTGGGAAGAGCACAAAACTCAGGCCCAACTGAGTCTGCGCCTCTGAGGACTGCCCGAGCGCCTGAACCTGAGCGGCTTGGACGTGGGAGGTACATGCAGCCCAGGGCCAGCCTCGGATTGTTCCCAGCGGAACAACCTAGAGCCCGAGCAGTGTGGGCAGGGAGGCTACACGCGCCATGAGCGGGGGCAGACCCAGTGTGGCTGAGGCACTGCGAGCGCACGCCAGTGTTATTTGTTTGCAGCATCCCTCCCTCCCTCCCCACAGCGCGACTGAACAAAGAGAAGAAATACAGCTCCACCCATCAGAACACCGACACAAGCTTCCCTAACCAGGAAACCTTGACAAGCCACCTGTACAAACCCACACACAGTGAGGAAAAGCCACAATAAAGGGAACTCCACAAACTGCCAGAATACAGAAAGGACACCCCAAACTCAGCAATTTAAACAAGATGAAGAGACAGAGGAAGAGCCAGCAGATAAAGGAACAGGATAAATGCCCACCAAACCAAACAAAAGAGGAAGAGATAGGGAATCTACCTGATAAAGAATTCCGAATAATGATAGTGAAATTGATCCAAAATCTTGAAATTAAAATGGAATCACAGATAAATAGCATGGAGACAAGGATTGAGAAGATGCAAGAAAGGTTTAACAAGGACCTAGAAGAAATAAAAAAGAGTCAATATATAATGAATAATGCAATAATTGAAATTAAAAACACTCTGGAGGCAACAAAGAGTAGAATAACAGAGGCAGAAGATAGGATTAGTGAATTAGAAGATAGAATGGTAGAAATAAATGAATCAGAGAGAATAAAAGAAAAACGAATTAAAAGAAATGAGGACAATCTCAGAGACCTCCAGGACAATGTTAAACGCTACAACATTCAAATCATAGGGGTTCCAGAAGAAGAAGACAAAAAGAAAGACCATGAGAAAATACTTGAGGAGATAATAGTTGAAAACTTCCCTAAACTGGGGAAGGAAATAATCACCCAAGTCCAAGAAACCCAGAGAGTCGCAAACAGGATAAACCCAAGGCGAAACACCCCAAGACACATATTAATCAAATTAACAAAGATCAAACACAAAGAACAAATATTAAAAGCAGCAAGGGAAAAACAACAAATAACACACAAGGGAATTCCCATAAGGATAACAGCTGATCTTTCAATAGAAACTCTTCAAGCCAGAAGGGAATGGTAAGACATACTTAAAATGATGAAAGAAAATAACCTACAGCCCAAATTATTGTACCCAGCAAGGATTTCATTCAAGTATGAAGGAGAAATCAAAAGCTTCTCAGACAAGCAAAAGCTGAGAGAATTCTGCACCACCAAACCATCTCTACAACAAATACTAAAGGATATTCTCTAGACAGGAAACACAAAAATGGTGTATAAATTCGAACCCCAAACAATAAAGTAAATGGCAACGGGACCATACTTATCAGTAATTACCTTAAACGTAAATGGGTTGAATGCCCCAACCAAAAGACAAAGACTGGCTGAATGGATACAAAAACAAGACCCCTACATATGTTGTCTACAGGAGACCCACCTCAAAACAGGGGACACATACAGACTGAAAGTGAAGGGCTGGAAAAAGATTTTCCATGCAAATAGGGACCAAAAGAAAGCAGGAGTAGCAATACTCATATCAGATAAAATAGACTTTAAAACAAAGGTTGTGAAAAGAGACAAAGAAGGCCACTACATAATGATCAAAGGATCAATCCAAGAAAAAGATATAACAATTATAAATATATATGCACCCAACACAGGAGCACCGCAGTATGTAAGACAAATGCTAACAAGTATGAAAGGAGAAATTAACAATAACACAATAATAGTGGGAGACTTTAATACCCCACTCACACCTATGGATAGATCAACTAAACAGAAAATTAACAAGGAAACACAAACTTTAAATGACACAATAGACCAGTTAGACCTAATTGATACCTATCGGACATTTTATCCCAAAACAATGAATTTCACCTTTTTCTCAAGCGCACATGGAACCTTCTCCAGGATAGATCACATCCTGGGCCATAAAGCTAGCCTTGGTAAATTCAAAAAAATAGAAATCATTCCAAGCATCTTTTCTGACCACAACGCAGTAAGATTAGATCTCAATTACAGGAGAAAAACTATTAAAAATTCCAACATATGGAGGCTGAACAACACGCTGCTGAATAACCAACAAATCACAGAAGAAATCAAAAAAGAAATCAAAATTTGCATAGAAACGATTGAAAATGAAAACACAACAACCCAAAACCTGTGGGACACAGTAAAAGCAGTCCTAAGGGGAAAGTTCATAGCAATACAGGCACACCTCAAGAAACAAGAAAAAAGTCAAATAAATAACCTAACTCTACACCTAAAGCAACTAGAAAAGGAAGAAATGAAGAACCCCAGGGTTAGTAGAAGGAAAGAAATCTTAAAAATTAGAGCAGAAATAAATGCAAAAGAAAGAAAAGAGACCATAGCAAAAATCAACAAATCCAAAAGCTGGTTCTTTGAAAGGATAAATAAAATTGACAAACCATTAGCCAGACTCATCAAGAAACAAGGGGAGAAAAATCAAATCAATAAAATTAGAAACGAAAATGGAGAGATCACAACAGACAACACAGAAATACAAAGGATCATAAGAGACTATTATCAACAATTATATGCCAATAAAATGGACAACGAGGAAGAAATGGACAAATTCTTAGAAAAGTACAACTTTCCACAACTCGACCAGGAAGAAATAGAAAACCTTAAAAAACCCATCACAAGCACGGAAATTGAAACTGTAATAAAAAATCTTCCAGCAAAGAAAAGCCCAGGTCCAGACGGCTTCACAGCTGAATTCTACCAAAAATTTAGAGAAGAGCTAACACCTATCCTGCTCAAACACTTCCAGAAAATTGCAGAGGAAGGTAAACTTCCAAACTCATTCTATGAGGCCACCATCACCCTAATACCAAAACCTGACAAAGATGCCACAAAAAAAGAAAACTACAGGCCAGTATCACTGATGAACATAGATGCAAAAATCCTTAACAAAATTCTAGCAATCAGAATCCAACAACACATTAAAAAGATCATACACCATGACTAAGTGGGCTTTATCCCAGGGATGCAAGGATTCTTCAGTATCCACAAATCAATCAATGTAATACACCACATTAACAAATTGAAAAATAAAAACCATATGATTATCTCAAAAGATGCAGAGAAAGCCTTTGACAAAATTCAACACCCATTTATGATAAAAACTCTCCAGAAAGCAGGAATAGAAGAAACATACCTCAACATAATAAAAGCTATATATGACAAACCCACAGCGAACATTATCCTCAATGGTGAAAAATTGAAAGCATTTCCTCTAAAGTCAGGAACAAGACAAGGGTGCCCACTTTCACCATTACTATTCAATAGAGTTTTGGAAGTTTTGGCCACAGCAATCAGAGCAGAAAAAGAAATAAAAGGAATCCACATTGGAAAAGAAGAAGTAAAACTCTCACTATTTGCAGATGACATGATCCTCTACATAGAAAACCCTAAAGACTCCACCAGAAAATTACTAGAACTAATCAATGATTATAGTAAAGTTGCAGGATATAAAATCAACACACAGAAATCCCTTGCATTCCTATACACTAATAATGAGAAAACAGAAAGAGAAATTAAGGAAACAATTCCATTCACCATTGCAACGAAAAGAATAAAATACTTAGGAATATATCTACCTAAAGAAACTAAAGACCTATATATAGAAAACTATAAAACACTGGTGAAAGAAATCAAAGAGGACACTAATAGATGGAGAAATATACCATGTTCATGGATTGGAAGAATCAATATAGTGAAAACGAGTATACTACCCAAAGCAATTTATAGATTCAATGCAATCCCTATCAAGCTACCAACATTATTCTTCACAGAGCTAGAACAAATAATTTCACAATTTGTATGGAAATACAAAAAACCTCGAATAGCCAAAGCGATCTTGAGAAAGAAAAATGGAACTGGAGGAATCAACCTACCTGACTTCAGGCTCTACTACAAAGCCACAGTTATCAAAACAGTATGGTACTGGCACAAGGACAGAAATATAGATCAATGGAACAAAATAGATATCCCAGAGATAAATCCACGCACATATGGACACCTTATCTTTGACAAAGGAGGCAATAATATACAGTGGATTAAAGACAATCTCTTTAACAAGTGGTGCTGGGAAATCTGGTCAACCACTTGTAAAAGAATGAAACTAGAACACTTTCTAACACCATATACAAAAATAAACTCAAAATGGATTAAAGATCTCAACGTAAGACCAGAAACTATAAAACTCCTAGAGGAGAACATACGCAAAACACTCTCTGACATACATCACAGCAGGATCCTCTATGACCCACCTCCCAGAATATTGGAAATCAAAGCAAAAATAAACAAATGGGACCTAATTAAACTTAAAAGCTTCTGCACATCAAAGGAAACTATTAGCAAGGTGAAAAGACAGCCTTCAGAATGGGAGAAAATAATAGCAAATGAAGCAACTGACAAACAACTAATCTCAAAAATATACAAGCAACTCCTACAGCTCAACTCCAGAAAAATAAACGACCCAATCAAAAAAATGGGCCAAAGATCTAAATAGACATTTCTCCAAGGAAGACATACAGATGGCTAACAAACACATGAAAAGATGCTCAACATCACTCATTATCAGAGAAATGCAAATCAAAACCACTATGAGGTACCATTTCACACCAGTCAGAATGGCTGCAATCCAAAAGTCTACAAATAATAAATGCTGGAGAGGGTGTGGAGAAAAGGGAACCCTCTTACACTGTTGGTGGGAATGCAAACTAGTACAGCCACTATGGAGAACAGTGTGGAGATTCCTTAAAAAACTGGAAATAGAACTGCCTTATGATCCAGCAATCCCATTGCTTGGCATACACACTGAGGAAACCAGAAGGGAAAGAGACACGTGTACCCCAATGTTTATCGCAGCACTGTTTATAATTGCCAGAACATGGAAGCAAAAATAAAATAAAATAAAATATTGTAGTTGTTTTTCCATACACTGACATGAATCAGCCATGTGTTTACACGTGTTCCTGATATGAACATTCCTTCCACAGCCCTCCCCATCCCATCCCTCAGGATCATCCCAGTGCACCAGCCCTGAGGACCTTCTCTCATGTATCAAATCCAAACTGGAGATCTGTTTCTCATATCATAATATACATTTTTCAATGCTAACCTCTAAAATCATCCCACCCTCGCCTTCTCTTCAGATCAGATCAGATCAAATCAGCTGCTCAGTCGTATCCGACTCTTTGTGACCCCATGAATTGCAGCACGCCAGGCCTCCCTGTCCATCACCAACTCCCGGAGTTCACCCAGACTCATGTCCATCTAGTCAGTGATGCCATCCAGTCATCACATCCTCTGTCGTCCCCTTCTCCTCTTGCCCCCAATCCCTGCCAGCATCAAAGCCTTTTCCAATGAGTCAATTCTTCACATGAGGTGGCCAAAGAACTGGAGTTTCAGCTTTAGCATCATTCCTTCCAAAGAAATCCCAGGGCTGATCTTCTTCAGAATGGACTAGTTGGATCTCCTTGCAGTCCAAGGCACTCTGAAGAGTCTTCCCCAACACCAGAGTTCAAAAGCATCAATTCTTTGGCGCTCAGCCTTCTTCACAGTCCAACTATCACATCCATACATGACCACAGGAAAAGCCATAGCCTTGACTAGACGAACCTTTGTTGGAAAAATAGTGTCTCTGCTTTTGAATATGCTATCTAGGTTACAGAGTGCAAAATACCGTTCTGTACATTTATGTCTATATTGCTGTCTCACATATAGGGTCATCGTTACCATCTTTCTAAATTCCATATACATGTGTTAGTATACTCCTGATCCTGGGCATTTTCTTTCCTTTGGCCTCTTCTCATCTTTTGATGTATTCCATAGATACAGGGTCTGTGTCATTAATCATGTATATTTAATTTGCCGCGTGCACAACTGGTTGGAAGGTTTCCAATCCTCTTGCTTAATGGCTCTATCCCTGGGTCTCTGGTGTAATTTTTGTCCTTCCTCACATGTGGTCACCAAAGGAGTCTGCCCTGAGAAACTCGTGGCACACCGGGGCCTGCCTGGGTGAGCACAGGATGTGGTACAGCTGCTTGGAGTGCTGGAACCCTGGTGGTGCCAATTATGAATAGGAGCCAGCAGCCACGGGCAGAAGAGATTTGGCCTTAATGGGATCATTATCTAGCGTGTTTTTGCAGAAGCATGAGTAGTACTTCTGACTGGTCTTTCTCTATTGCCTTGTAGTAGGTGTTAACAGGCAGGAAGAGGAGTGGCTACAAAGGTATCTCTACCTCCTGAGTGTGACACAGCAGTAAGGTCCTGCCTCTTTGGCAGTTTGTGATTTCTCAAAAGGCATTTTCTGCTACACAACTACTCATACGTGCTCCGTCAGGCCATCTCCACATAACCAACAACAGTCCTCTCCCAGGATGGCTCTCTAAATCCCGTGTCCAGCTTCCAGACCCCATGCACACTGGTTGAGCTGCATTGCAGTTTGGGCCATATAGAGCCACGACACACATTATCTGTGTAACTTTTGCTCTACATAAATAATATTTCATCAGCTGTTCTACCTTGCTTCCTTTTAGTCCAAAGCAATTTACCCTTTACTGAAGGGGCTTGCCTCATTCTGGAAATCTCTTCCCTGCTTCTCCATCTCCCACCACAAGGCTCAGGTTTTGTTTTGCTTCCTCTTATACTCCTTCTCCCATCCTAATTCCTTCCCACCCAGGTATGTCTGAAACCCACATGGGACACTCTGGGGACTAGGGTCTTCTGCTAGTATTTATCTGATGCTCTGGGAAAACTGTTGACCATGTAGAAGTATTATTTCTGATCTATACATTGAGAGAGGTGTATTTCATATCCTTCTACATTTCTGCCTTCTTTGAACTTCTCAGTGTTTCCTGGAAAGCTCTATTATTCTTTTTCCTTGACAGCAAAACATGAAACATTAGTGGACATGAATTACTCTGTTTGATGGGACGTTGCTTACGTACACATGTCACTGGCATTACTTTGACTTCCAACATGCAATCAAGCACATTTGTTGTTGTTGTTGTTTTCCCCCTAGAAAATTTCTCTTAATGATGAATTGTCGTCAGCATGAAGAAATGCAGAACTTTCCACATAAAATATAATAGCATAACTGGGCTCAAAAAGTCAGCACTTGAATATATCTAGCTATATTTTGAATGTTCCTGACATTTTCCCAGAGTACCGATGTCTGATTTTGAATCTCAAAGCTTAATTCCATTCAGTGAGTCTCAAGGGTCAGAGTCTGCCATGGGCATAATTTAATTCCTGTAGAATAAGTTGGCAAGTTCATACTGACTTGACTACTTGGTACTTGACTACTTGATAAAGAGAGAAAATGACAATAGCAACAATGACCAAAAAATAAACAAACAAAAAAAACACAGAAATGTGTAGTTAGGGATTCAGTCATAACAGGTACACATGAATTGATGTATGGACTATATAATCATCTATATCTGCTTAATTGTTTCTGCTAATGACTTGGACACTGTGAATCGCACACAAACCATTAAAAAAGAAAAGTAATTTTGGAAAATTCTTAGAGAAAAGAATACTATAATCCCTTACCTGTCTCCTGGGAAATGTGTACGCTATTAAATTTACAACAGTTAGACCTGGACACAGGACAATGAAGTGATTCAAAATCGGGAAAGGAATAAGTCAAAGCTATCTAGTGTTGCCCTGGTTATTTGACTTCTGTGCAGAGGACATCATGAAAAAATAAAATCCCAGATGAATCTCAAGCTAGACACAAAATTTATGTGGGCGATATGATAACTTAGTTATCCAGATGACAACACCCAAATGACAGAAGAATAATAGGAATTAAGGCACCTCTTGATGAAGGTATTACCTGTTTCAAGTACAGACATCTGAAATGACATAGTCCTTCATAAAATAAGAAATTCTCAGTTTCACATATGAAAATCTAGATGCATATTTCAGAATGTGAAATATAAATTTCAGTCACATATACAAATCTGGGGACAATTTTTCCGACTAGAAATGTGGAATTCTCACATGAAAGTATAGATACAATATTTTCTGTGTAAAATGTGGAATTTTTCATGTTAGAGATATGAAAATCGGGATGCAGATTCTTTGACAGGAAATACAAAAATGGCTATTTCACATATCAAAATACAGTCACAGGTTTTTCTCACATGAAATATGGAATTTTTTCATATTTCTCATTTGAAAAACTTTGTGCTGTCTTTCCTTCATGAAATATTGAATACTGTCTATTTAACATTTGAAAAAAGTGCATTCATTCTCCTACAAGAAATGCAGAATTTTCCCACAGATTTTTATGCTTGAGCTGTGAAATTCTCTATATTTCCATCAAGAAAGCTTGAATGAAGGTCTTCTGATATGAGACTTGGAATTTTGTGTATTTCACATATAACAATTTGGGGAGAAATGTTCTCATATGAAATATGAAATCTTGATTATTCACTTACGAAATTTTTTCTAGATTTGTACACATGAAACTTATATGCAGGTCAGGAAGAAACAGTTAGAACTGAACATGGAACAACAGACTGGTTCCAATTAGGAAAAGGAGGACCGCAAGCCTATATATTGTCACCCTGCTTATTTAAATTATATGCAGGGTACATCACGAGAAACATTTGGCTGGAAGAAGTGCAAGCTGGAATCAAGATTGCTGGGAGAAATATCAGTAACCTCAGATATGCAGATGACACCACCCTTATGGCAGAAAGAGAAGACGAACAAAAAAGCCTCTAGAAGAAAGTGAAAGAGGAGGGTGAAAAAGTTGGCTTAAAGCTCAACATTAACAAAACAAAGATCATGGCATCTGGTCCCATCACTTCATGAGAAATAGATGGTGAAAGAGTGGAAACAATGTCAGTCTTTATTTTTGGGGGCTCCAAAATCACTGCAGATAATGAGCAGCCATGAAATTAAAAGATACTTACTCATTGGAAGAAAAGTTATGACCAAGCTAGATAGCATATGCAAAAGCAGAGATATTACTTTGTCAAGAAAGGTTCATCTAGTCAAGGCTATGGTTTTTCCAGTGGTCATATATGGATGTGACAGTTGGACTGTGAAGATTGTTGAGCGCTGAAGAACTGACGCTTTTGATCTGTGGTGTTGGAGAAGACTCCTGAGAGTCCCTTGGACTGCAAGGAGATCCAACCAGTGCATTTGGAAGGAGATCAGCCCTGGGATTTCTTTGGAAGGACTGATGCTACAGCTGAAACTCCAGTACTTTGGCCACCTCATAGGAAGAGTTGACTCATTGGAAAAGACTCTGATGATGGGAGAGATTGGGGACAGAAGGAAAAGGGGATGACAGAGGATGAGATGGTTGGACAGCATCACTGACTCGATGGAAGTGAGTTAGAATAAACTCCGGGAGATGGTGATGGACAGGGAGGCCTGGCATACTGCAATTCATGGGGTTGCAAAGAGTCAGACACGACTGAGTGACTGAACTAAACTGAACTGAACTGTATACGTGAAATAGAGAATTTTCAATGAATCAGAAATTGATATTTGAGCTAAAACATCAAATAGGTACAGCTATATTTCATGTATTTCCTGAATAACAGAAAGGGTTCTCTGTATTTCTTTGAAAAAAGTCTGGGTGAAGATTTCTCTGCATGAAATAGGGGATTAGCATATTTTACACATGCAAAACCAAAACACTTATGATTATACAGTGGAAGTGATAAATAGATTCAGGGGATTCTATCTGATAGACAGAGTGCCTGAAGACCTATGGGTGGAGGCGTGACATTGTACAGTAATCAGGGATAAAGACCATTCCCATATAAAAGAAATGCAAAATGACAAAGTGATGAGGCCTTGCAAAGATCTGAAAAGACCAAAGACGCAAAACAAAAACGGGAAAATGAAAACAATACCCATTTGAGTGCAGAGTCCCAAAGAATAGCAAGGAGAGATAAAACCTTCCTCAGTTATCAAAACCAGTTAATAGAGGAAATAAATAGAATGGGAAAGCCTACAGATCTCTTCAAGAAAATCAGAGATACCAAGGGCACATTTCATGCAAAGAGGGGCACAATAAAGGACAGAAATGGTATGGAGATAACAGAAGCAGAAGCTCTTAAGAAGAGGAGGGAAGAATACACAGATGAACTATGCACAAAAGATCTTCATGACCCAGTTAAGCACAATCGTGTGATCACTCACCTAGAGCCAGACGTCCTGGAATGCAAAGTCAAGTCAGACTTTAGAAGCATAACTATAAACAAAGCTCATGGAGGTGATGGAATTCAGTTGAGCTCTTTCACATTTAAAAGATGATGTTGTGAGTGTGCTGCCCTCCATATGCCAGCAGATTTGGAAGACACAGCTGTGACCAGATGACTGGAAAAGTTCAGTTTTCATTCCAACCACAATAAAAGGCAATCCATCGAATGTGCAAACTACTGCTTAACTGCACTCATCTCACACATTCGCAAAGTATTGCTCAAAATTCCCAAAGCCAGGCTTCAATAGAATGTGAACCATGAGCTTCCAGATGTTCAAGCTCGATTTAGAAAGGTCAGAAGAACCTGAGATCAAATTACCAACACACGTTGGGTTATCAAAAAAGCAAGAGAACACCAGAAAACATCTACTCCTTTTTGGCTATGCCAAAGTCTTGTTTGTGTAGATCACAACAAAACATTTTAAATTCTTCTAAACATGGGACTACTAGAGTATGTTATATGCCTCCTGATAAATCTGTATGCAGTTCAAGAAGTAACAGTCAGAAAAGGAAATGGAACAACAGACAGGTTCTGAGTTGGGAAAGGAATATTTCAAGGTGTACTGTCAACCTCTTTATTGAACTTACATGAAGAGTTCATCACACAAAATGCCAGACTGAATGAAACAGGGTTTGGGATCAAGTTTTCTGGGAGAAATATTAATAACATCAGATATGCAGATGGCATGATTCATGTAGCAGAACACGGAAAGAACTACAGAGTATCTTGAGGAAAGTAAAAGAGGAGAGTGATTCAGGTGACTTAAAACTCAACATTCAAAATGAGATTCATGGCATCTAGTCCCATCACTTCATGGCATAAAGATGGGGAACCAACAGAAACACTGAGAAACTTTATTTGGGGGGAGCAGGTTCCAAAATCACTGAAGATGGTGACTCTGTTCAGGAAATTAAAATATGCTTTCTGCTTAGAAGAAAAGTTACAACCAGGCTAGACGGCACATTATAAAGCAGACAAAGGTCAGTCTCATCAAAGCTATGTACAGAGATGAGAATTGGACCTAAAGAATCTTGACCTCCAAGGAATCGATGCTATTGATATGTGGTGTTAGAGAAAACACTTGAGAGTCCCTTGGACTGCAAGGAAATGAAAGGAGTCAATTCTAAAGGAAATCAGTTCAGAATATTGATTGGAAGGGCTGATGCTGAAACTGGATCCTGGATATTTTAGCCACCTGAAATGAAAGGCTGACTCATTGGGAAAGAACCTGATGCTGAGAAACATTGAAGTCTGGAGGAGAGGGTGACAACAGAAGATGAAATGCATGGTGGCATCAGGGAATCAGTGGTTATGGGTTTGAGCAGGCTCTATGAGTTGGTGATTGACAGGGAAGCCTGGCATGCTGCAATCCATGGGGTCAGAAGTCGGACTGGACTAAGTACTTAATGATACTCACCGTACTTACTTAGGTTCTCAGCAAAATGAAAATGGTAAAGAACTCTCTTACCTATCAATTGAATCCTGACGATGGGACCTCACCAATCCTGAGGAATGCTCATTGCAAATGGATGTTATCTAAAACAATTTCTGCCTATTACTTTAGTGATGACACAAAGCAAGCACATTATGGTAATCATGCCTTCGTTAACCTTCCCTAACCAAGACAATAGGCTGCACTAGCCATTGGGGAGCTTACAGGATCACAAGGTCTCCTGTAAATGGTTGGAGCCACCTGGGCCTTTCCCACAGAGGGTTTGCAGGTGTGATGAGGTCACCTTTTCCATGGCAAAAATTCTCATCTATGGCCACCAGTCTTACTGCCAGTCCTCTGAATTTGTGAGAACCCCACAAGACCAATTCTAGCTTGCAAAGTATACATCTGCTTAAAAAACAAACAAAAGGATAAAATCCAGTCCAAACTGAAGTGCCTAAGGATAATCAAATGGTCCTCAGTTCTATGAAGGGCCATTAGGGCCACAAAAGCACGGGTCCAGGCAAGTTCATTGTTAACACCTGCAGCCCTTCAAAGGACATGTCCTGGTAATGGATAAAGATTGTAGATTGTAAGTCCTCTACCGATTTGAGAAATTGTGTCAACAAGACCTCTGAACCTCCCATCTTAGCCAAGCCTAAAAGACAGAATATGTGCATATCAGGCCCAAGACACATTCAACTGGGAATATTTGGAGGTAACAGTACCAGATATAGGACACTATAGAGAAGGTGTACACAAAAATGAAATAATAAAAAAAAGCCTTTTGTGCCAGTTTCAGACTGAAAATGTGCATTTCCCAGATGCCCAAGTGAACAGGATTCAAGTCACTAATAACACTCAACGTAGCCACATGTCAATGCAGATTCCCACTAGGTAACTTCAGAAGCTTCTGTGCAGGCCTGTCTTCAGCCTCTGCTTTCCATTCATAAATTGTGTTCATTCAATCAGCAGACAGTATGAAATATAGGCAATGGGTAGGCACCCACGGAAGATGATGAAGACTGTAAGAACAAAGTATCTTTCCAGGGCAAGGGACAGACAACACCACAGGTTGGTGATAAGATGGAGGAAGTTGGAGAGGAGAATGAACGGCAGATTTCAGATCTAGCTTCTGGACATTTAGGGTGATGGCAGCTGCTCCAGACCTGGCTGCAGGCCTTGAGGAGATATTTCCAAATGTAATAAATTAATGTGGTCTCTGTCCTTTATGAGCTTTTACAACCTTAAAGCCTCAGCCTATGATACTATACCAAGTAGAGAGTCATAGCTTAGAAATTCAAGAGATATTAATTTAGGGAGGGTGTGTGAGACTTGTCGGAGATGTGTTCTATCAGACATGTTCTAACATTTAGCATAATTAACGGGGCTCGAGCCAGGACTCACTTATATGCATGTAGACTGCTATCTTAGGAAAATTCCAATTATGAGATCATATAACCTGATATCTGGGATTTCACTTTCTTGGTGAGTACTTCTCCACTTAAGAAAAAGGAAGATAGCACTAGTTAGAAGGTACATCTTTGTATTAGGACTTTTCTATCAATTTCCCAACTCTACCAATTGTTCTAGGTAACTTCCTGACACTACTAAATATGGCCAACTATATAGTATCTCCTCCTGCCATACTAGAGGCACTACAGTAAGTGTAAAGGCAGATAACACACACAAGTACATTTATAGCTCATGATTCTTTGCTAATTTTCTTTTCAGTTGATGTATCCATAGGTGTGAGTGGGGTATTAAAGTCCCCCATTATAATTGTGGTACTGTTAATTCCCCCTTTCCTACTTCCTTGCATTTGCCTTGCATCTTGAGGTGCTCCTAAATGGCACAATGGACTAGTTACACCTAATTGTTATACATAGGCATTACACTCATTAGTAATGGAATCACCTTTTTCCAGTGCAGTCCTGAGCCCAAGTCTTGGTCCCTGCACGATAGCAGGCTGTATCCTTCCCATGTTCAAACCGTGAGAAACACTCCTGAGCCCACATCTCGGTCACTGCACTGAACTAGGCTGGGTCCAGCAGTTGCTCAGACCCCTGGAAAATACTCATGAGTCCACATCTCAGTCACTGCACTGAACCAGTCTAGGTTCTTCCTTAGTTAGTCCCCCGACACATACCTCTGAACCAACATCCCGGGCCCTGCCCTGAAGCAGGTTGGTCCTTCCCATGTTCAAGCCCCGACAAATGCTCCTGAGCCAACCTCTCGGTCACTGCACTGAACTAGGCTCGCTCCTACACTTGAATCTCATGCCCTGCACAAGATCCAGTCTATGTCTTGCCCTTGGTAGATCCCCCAACACATACACCTGAGCCCACATTTCAGTCCCCGCACTGAAGCAGGCTGAGTCCTGCCTATTGTTCAAGCCTCCGGCAAACAACCGTGAGCCCACAACTCGCTCCCTGCCCCTGAAATTAGGTCTGTCCTGCCCTTGTTCAATCCCCCAGAAAACACTCCTGATCCCTCATCTCACTCCCTGCTCTGAGACCCCGATAAATACTCCTGAACCTACGTCTTAGTTCGTGCACTGAACCAGTCTAGGTCATGCCCTTGTTAGATCCACCAACACATACTGCTGAGCGCACATCTCAGTCCCTGCACTAAACTAGGCTGGGTCCTGCCCTTGTTTAAGACCCCAACAAACACTCTTGTGTCCATATCACATCCCCAGCACTGAACCAGTCTAGATCATGCCCTTGTTAGATCCCCCAACACATACTCCTCAACCCACATCTCGGTCCCTGCACAAAAGCAGTCTGGGTCCTGCCCTTGTTGAAGACCCTGACAAACACTCCTGAGCCTGCATCTCAGTCCCTGCACTGAACTAGGCTGGGTCCTGCACCTGTTCAAACTCCCGACAAACATTCCAGAGCCAACATCTCTGTCCATGCACTGTCCATGTTCAAGCCCCCTGGCAAACAATCCTGAGCCGCACCTAGCTCCCTGCCCCTGAACTAAGGTGTGTCCTCCCCTTGTTCAACTCTCTGCCCCCCAGGAAACACCCCTGATCCCACATATCACTCCCTGCACTGAAGCCGCCTGGGCCCTACCCTTGTTCAAGACCCTGACAAATACTCTGGAACCCACATGTCAGTCCCTGCACTGAAGCAGATGGGTTCTTGCCCATGTTCAAGCCACGACAAATACTCCTGAGCCTACATATCACTCACTACAATGAACTAGGCTGGGTCCTACACTTGTTCAAGACCCTGACAAACACTCCTGAGCCAACATCTCGGTCACTGCACTGAACGAGTCTGCTGCTACCACTGCTAAGTCTCTTCAGTTGTGTCCGACTCTGTGCGACCCCATATATGGCAGCCCACCAGGCTCCCCCATCCCTGAGATTCTCAAGACAAGAACACTAGAGTGGGTTGACATTTCCTTTTCCAAGAATGAGAGTGAAAGTGAAGTCGGTCAGTCGTGTCCAACTCTTAGTGACCCTGTGGACTGTAGCCCACCAGGCTCCTCCATCTATGGGATTTTCCAGGAAAGAGTACTGAAGTGGGGTGCCATTGACTTTTCCGACTGAACGAGTCTAGGTCCTGCCATTGTTCGATCCCCCTACACATACTCCTGAGGCCACATCTCGGTCTCAGCACTGAACTAGGCTCGGTCCTGCCCTTGTTCAAACCCACGACAAACACTCCTGAGCCTGCATCTCGGTCTCAGCACTGAACTAGGCTGGGTCCTGCCCATGTTCAACTCCCTGACAAAAACTCCTGAGTCAACATCTCCATCCCTGCACTGAATCAGGATGGTTTCTGCCTCTGTTCAAGCCCTGACAAACAATCCTGAGCCGACGACTCACTCCTTGCCCCTGAACTAAGGTGAGTCCTTCCCTTGTTCAAACCCCCAGAAACACTACTAAGCCCTCATCTCACGAACTGCACTGAACCAGGCTGGGTCCAGACCTTGTCGAAATCCCTGACAAAAACTCCTAAGCCCACATCTCAGTACCTGCACTAAAATAGGCTGGGTCAAGCCCTTGTTCAACCCCCTCGACAAACACTCTTGAGCCTCCACGACCATCCCTGCACTGAACTAGGCTGTGTCCTGCACTTGTTCAAGACCCTGACAAACTACTCCTGAGCCAACATCTTGGTTCCTGCACTGAACCAGGATAGTTCCTGCCTTTGTTCAAGCCCCGGCAAACAATCCTGAGCCGAAAACTCTCTCCCTGCCACTGAAGTAAGGTGTGTCCTCCCCTTGACCAATACCCCAGGAAACACTACGAGCCCATATCTCATTCACTGCACTGAAGTACGCTGGTCCCTGCCCTCATTCAAATCCCTGACAAACACTCCTGAGCCAACATCTCCATCCCTGCACTGAACTAGAATGGTTTCTACTTTGTTCAAGCCCCCACAAAACCATCCTGAGCTGACAACTCGCTGCCTGCCCCTGAACTAAGGTGTGTCCTCCCCTTTTTCAATCCCCCTGGAAACACTCCTGTACCCACATCTCACGCCCTGCCTTGAAGCCGCCTGGTTCCTGCCCTTGTTTAAGATTTTGATAAATGCTCTTGAAGCCACATTTCGGTCCCTGCACTGAAGCAGGTGGGTCCTGCCCACGTTGAAGCCCTGACAAACACTTCTGAGCCCACATCTCGCTCTCTACACTGAACTGGGCTGAGTCCTACACTTGTTAAGATTAGATCAGTCGCTCAGTCATGTCTGGCTCTTTGCGACCCCATGAATTTCAGCACGCCAGGCCTCCCTGTCGAACACCAACTCCAGGAGTTCACTGAGATTCACGTCCATCGAGTCAATGATGCCATCCAGCCATCTCATCCTCTGTGGTCCCCTTCTCCTCCTGCCCCCAATCCCTCCAAGCATCAGAGTCTTTTCCAATGAGTCAACTCTTCGCATGAGGTGGCCAAAGGACTGGAGTTTCAGCTTTAGCATCATTCTTCCAAAGAAATCCCAGGGCTGATTTCCTTCAGAATGGACTGGTTGGATCTCCTTGCAGTCCAAGGGACTCTCAAGAGTCTTCTCCAACACCACAGTTCAAAAGCATCAATCCTTAGGTGCTCCGCCTTCTTCACAGTCCAACTCTAACAACTATACATGACTACAGAAGAAACCATAGCCTTGACTAGACTGATTTTGAATATGCTATCTAGGTTGGTCATAACTTTACTTCCAAGGAGTAAGCATCTTTTAACTTCATGGCTGCAGTCACCATCTGCAGTGATTTGGAGCCCAGAAAAATAATGTTTGCCTCTTTTTCCACTATTTCTTCATCTATTTCCCATGAAGTGATGGGATTGGAGGCCATGATCTTTATTTTCTGAATGATGAACTTTAAGCCAATTTTTTCACTCTCCACTTTCACTTTCATCAAGAGGCTTTTCAGTTCCTCTTCACTTTCTGCCATAAGTGTGGTGTCATCTGCATATCTGCAGTTATTAATATTTCTCCCGGCAATCTTGATTCCAGCTTGTGTTTCTTCCAGTCCAGCGTTTCTCATGATGTATTCTGCATGTAAGTTAAATAAACAGTGTGACAATATACAGCTTTGGGGTATTCCTTTTCCTATTTGAAATGAGTCTGTTGTCCCATGTCCAGTTCTAACTCTTGCTTCCTGACCTGCATACAAATTTCTCAAGAGGCAGATCAGGTGGTCTGGTATTCCCATCTCTTTCAGAATTTCCCACACTTTACTGTGATCCACACACTTGTTCAAGACCCTTACAAACACTCCTGTGCCAATATCTTGTTCCCTGCACTGAAATAGGCTGGGTTCAGCACTTGCAGAAGTCCCCTGCAAATGCTCCTGAACCCACATCCTGGTCCCTGCACTGAGGCAGGCTGGGTCCTGCCCTTGTTGAAACCCCTGACAAACACTCCTGAGCCCACACATCAGAAACTTCACTGAACCAGGCCAGGAACTGCACATATTCAAGTCCCTGACCAACTGTTCTGGGCCTGCATCTGACTCAAAGGCTGGTTTCTGGTCTTATTTAAGCCCCAGCAAGCAATCCTGAGCCCACAAATTGCTCCCTGACCCTGAATTAAGGTGTGTGCTCCCCTTGTTCAATCCCCCAGGAAACATTATTGAGCCTGCATCTCACTCGCTGCCCTGAACCAGGGTGGGTCCCTCCAAAGTTCAAGCCATGACAAATACTGCTTAGCCAACATCCCAGTTCCTGCACCAAACCAGGCTGGTTCCTGCCCATATTAACCACGACAAACACTCCTAAGACCACATCTTGGTTCCTGCACTGATAGCGGCTGGGTCCTGCCCATATTCAAGCCCAGACAAACACTCCTGACCCCAGTTTTTGCCCCTGAACTGGACTAGGCTGGGTCCTACATATGTTCAAGACCCTGACAAACACTGCTTGGCGTGCATTTGACTCTCAGGCTGATCTCGTTCCCTACACTGAACTAGGCTAGGTCCAGCACTTGCTGAAATCCGTGGGAAATACTCCTGAGCCCATATCTGGGTCCCTTCTCTGAACCAGGCCGGGTCCTGCCCTTGTTCAAGCACCCGAAAAACACTCCTGAGCCCACATCTCGGTCCCTGCACTGATCGCGGCTGGATCCACCCCTTGTTCATCCAGACAGACACTCCTGAGGCCACATCTCAGTCGCTCCAATGAACCAGGCTGGGTCCTGCCTTTGTTCAAGCCCCCAACAAACACTCTTGAGCCCACATCTCAGTCCTTGCACTGAATCCGGTGGGTCCTGCCCATGTTCAAGCTCTTTGTAGAATGCATGTATCATATATCAGGACTATAGGATGGCTGGCTTAGCTTGGTCCTCTTGCTGCTCCAGGCCCCACAGGCTTGGGTGACAGGGCAGGCTGGGATGTGTTCTCACATGGAGAACAGTGCCACTTTGAAAGGGCCTCAATAGGGTAAATGGCAGACATGCATGTCTCCGACACCGGTGAGTCATGGAACTTAAGGGGAACTGTCTTTAGAGTCTCCCTGGCAGGCATTCGAACAAGGTTCAGGGAGTTCCCTCATGCCAGCAGAGCGGGCCCCATTTCTCCCTCTGTGCAAAGTGTGGCCAAGCCACCTCAGGCCTGTGCAGTGTTCACATCTGTCCAGCGAGGGAGGGAGGGTCGCACGTCCAATTCTGCAGTTCAGCAGTGACCGCCCACTGTTGGCTCTCAAGGTTGAGAAAGCTCTCTCCGAACGTGTGGACTAAAACCGTCTAATCTCCCATTGCTGCAACTCACTCAGGACGCGAAGGGCTTGCAAAGGATAAGCGTCTTTTCTGAGAGCTGCTGTCCAGAGAGTGGCAGACGGCAACAACACTACTTAGAGAGACAGAGACACACAGACATCAGCCCCTGGTACACATACAGAAGGATTGCCCCAAACAGTGCTATGCCGGAAGCAAAGATAGAGAGACAAAGAGTGAGCTCTGCACCCTAAGGCTCTGGTCTCCCTGAACAGTGAAGATCAACTGTAGCAAATTTGGGGTTTTTTCCCTACTCCCCTAGCATCAGGACAGCAACAGGCTCCCTGTCCCATGAAGAAAATTATCCAGCCACTTGGCACCCCTGCATATCCTTGGGATAGTCGGGGAGAGCTCCCAGTTATTGCCGGTTCTAGGGGACACAGAAGTGTATTGTTTGGATTGCGGAGCAGGAACCCGTGGTTGGAATTTCCAGAGCCAGGTCAATGACAGCGCCTGGGGCTACCCCAGCCATATGCAAAACCCTCTACATTCCTGGGGCAGAATCTGGCCACGTCGGGGCACCGGAGCACAGGAACCGCGGAAGATGCCCTCCGGTCTAGGGGCATGTCCGTAAGGGTGCCGCCCACTACCCTCTCCGCCTTTGGTCTAGATTTGGGCAAGGAGCCTGTGCGTGGCTCACAGCCTAGGCTCCTGCCTGTTTTCCGCTGATGTCCCAGGGCCCGTTCACCCTGGCCTGGGCTGTGCGGCACCCCTTTCCTTGGCCTCACGCCATCCCCAACACACCAATCCCCGCCTCCCGACGATCCCTCTCACTCCCCACCCCCAAAGAGCTAGTGGGTCCCACAGGTTTACTGCAGCCTGGGCCGCCATTATGCACCATTGTCTGTGCTGTTATATCGTGTCCCTTCACATCTGCCCCAGCTTGGGCCAAGAGGAGCGTGAGAGGCAATCAAAGGAAGGTGGGAGTGTCCTAGAACCCCCGACCTTCTTAGCTGTGAGCCCCAGTACTCAGGAAGAAACCCCCACCCCTCATCCCTGGATCTGCCGTCCTGATGCTGTGTGCAGCTGGAACCTTGCAACCACCAGTTGTCACGCCAGGTGAAGAAGCCATCCTCTCTAGGGTGGAGGCAGTGCAAGACAGAGAGACCCTGGTGGACGGAGACGTGGCAGGTATCGGGTGGAAGTTCCAGCTGCTTGCAGAAGACATCATGGAAGAGGTGGAAGCTGTGGCAGATGAGCAGTGGGAACAGTGGTTCTCCCAAGAGCTGGAGGAGAAGACGGTGAAGGAGCAAGGCCAGGACAGGCCGGGAGGCCCGAGTGAGCACCAAGTGCTAGATGTCCTGAAGGCACTGGCCGCCCTGCAGGTGGAACTGAGCTCTGAGTGTGAGCAAAACCACAGGGCCTACCATCAGAGGAGGAAGCATCACTTGGCTTGGGGGAGTGCCATCATCCAGGGCATCCCTGGCTTCTGAGCCAAAACTGTATCCTTTCTGCTGCTCCTTTGGGTCCGCTGCTCATGAGAAGAAGGAGATGGGGCAGGAGCAGGAGGAGGGGGAGGGGTGAGGGCACAGGAAGGGCACTGGAGGCCCCTGAAAGAAATGTGGTCCTGGGCAATTGGCAAGCTCCAAAGGCCCAGCCGAGTAGGATCCGGGCAGGGCTACATATGTACACGTTGCAGCCATACCTTTGAGTGTCTCCTTCAGGCCTGCATCTGAGGAGGAGCAGCATCTGAGGCCTCCAAGTCAGGAATGACCAGAGATGGTACACCAGAGCAGCATCGGCACACAGTTATTGCTGTAAATGCGGGTGATCCTGGCATATAGCTGAGACATGTGAGTCATTCATATGCACACACACAACACACACACACATACACACACACGTACACACACACACACACACACACACACACACACACACACACAACCCCTTTGCTTTCAAACACGGATTGTCACAGGACTGCAAATCTGACCATGTAAGCAGTGACATGCCACTACCCAGCATACACAGGTCTGGAGGAGAACAGTAGTGGTCAGAAATAGCCCCTGCTTGGAGAATGCAGACCACCTCAGATGCACACCACAACAAGGGGCCCAGAGCCATGAGCGTGTCTGATGGTATGGCAAAGCCTGATGACATCAGTGGTGGCCAGGTAACAGGCAGTACCCAGCTCCTTGCAGATGCCTTTTCCAGTATCCTTGTTCCACCCCAGACTAGGACTGATGCTCCTGGCTCTTTTTGGCCTGGCATGTAGCTCCCTGAATGGCTTCTTGACCTAAAGCAGAATATTAGCCACCCTCAAGTTTCCGTCATGATCAGCAACCAAGATCAAGACTTTCTCCGCTACATGATAGACTTGAACGTCAGTGAGGGAGACTGAGGAAGGGTGGGTATGGGACCTGGCGGGGAGTGGGAGGATCCTGTTAGCCATGTTGCTGCACTGTGAGACTTTAGAGAGGCGTCGTGGAAGCTGTTAATGCCTGCCTGGGAGGCAAGCTGAGGCCCCTAGAAGTTTGCACCTTTCCCCTCCTCCCTATCCTGGCAGGTGCAGGTGCGGAACCATCTGCAGTCCCCCTGCAAGCTGGTCTTTTCCTTTCAGGACAACTCCTACTTCTTGAACACCATGATCATTAAGGAGTATTACCTTGACATCACTGGTAAAACGTGGCTCCCAGGGTGATGAATGTGGGTGTGCAAGCATGTAGATGCTCCACCTGTGGAGTCCACCCCAGTCTCCCCTGTCTTTCCCCAGGGTACAGGGCATGTCATTCCACTCCAGTCCACTGGTTCTGGGACTTTGAATGGGGATCCCCCAGCCACAGTCTAGACACCAGGAGCCTTAATTTTCTCAACTGGCTTTCAGGCCACAATGGCCCAGAATCGAACAGGATTGCTGATGTGGGGTTGCTTTGGGCCTGCACAAAGTTGATGATTGATGGTGGAGTTCTTGGCTGCTCATGGGAAGGTTCGGGGCCTGGTCAGCCCTGGGTTGACCTTGCTCGGGTTGCCAGCAGCTCATCAGCAATGACGTGTGGGATGATCCCCTGAAGTACTACCTCAGGGAGGAAGGTTCTTCCATCAGAGATAACTGACAGAAACACATGTAGTGAGGGGGTCTGGAGGTAGGCCCTGAGGGACAGCCTTATCGTAGCCGGGACACTATCCTTTCCCAAATGGGATGCTCAGGCTCATGCAAGCTGGCTGCAGAGCCGGCATTTGGGTTATGCATGTAGCAGGTGACTTGCTGAGACTGGGGGCATGGGGGACTCGGTGTGTCTGTGAGTGAAGTAAGTCTCCCTCAAGTCAGCTATGGTTGCAGCTCGAGAGTCCTAGGTGATACCTAGGTGATACCCTATTCCTCTAGAGGCCTAGAGGCAGAGTGAATTAAGGGTCTGTGTCAGAATCATCCGTCCCTGGGTCCTGCCATCCTCCAGCCTCCTGCTGCTCACTGAGTTTGAGATTAACTGGGCCCTTCACTCCCGCCCCTTACCCTGCAATGGCCTATCATTGAAAGGGCATCCTCTCAGTGGTCCCAATGCACCTGTGTGCTGACTTTGGGATCTTGGGTGAATTTCCACATTCACCACTCAGATCTCACCACCACCACCACACATGCTGTGCTCGAAGTGGCTTCAGGCTGCCTTGGGAAAATCGGATGAATTTGGGAAGAGGTGGACAGGGAGCCCCAAAGGCAGGACATGATGCCGACTTACACCATCTCTGACATTGCTGGACATGGGCGTCTTCAGCTCCTGAAACACCTGCATTCCCTGTTTGCATTTGTGTCCCCATGCCAAGCATGTGTGTATACACACATGTGCTTGTGTTGGCTGTGTTTATGTGTGTGTGTTTGTGTATCCAGCCCAGGGCAGATGCAGAGATGAAGGCGACAGGAAAGGAGGTGCTGAGTAACCAGAAGAGGAGGCACGAGGTGTTCCCAGTCTGAAGGTGGTTTGTTCCGTATCTCTGCACTGACCCTGTCCAGGATGGGAATGAAGAAAGGATGACCAGTGGTAACTCCCGTCCATGGCTCCAGATATCTGCAATTAGACCAAACACAAAACACGCTCACCATTTCTACTGTGTTGTTGTGTGTGTTTGGACTGGGAAAAGGGATTCATGGTCTGAGGGTTCACTCAGGGCATATCAGGTGGGGTGGGACTTTGAAACCACTGCCTATGGATCCCTGAGTCTGGGGGAACACTGCTGGCCTGTTGAAATGGTGGATGTGGCTATGGCAAGACCCAGGATGGTGAGGAGGCTAAGATTGCCTGATGCACTGGAGACTTGTTCCACACATGTGAGAAGGAGAACTGGAAAGGTCCTGGGCCAGTGCTGCCCAGGAGCAGCCCATCAGCCAGCACACTCCCTCCCTGAGGGTGGCACACACTGTGACACAAAACGGGAGACATGCTAAAGTAAGCTGTACCTGCAAACCCACAGGCATCCTAGGAGAGACAGGATGTGAGCGTGGCATGCCTCCAGGCACTTCCAGCCTGCCTCCCTGGCAGTGCAGAAAGGCGAGGAAAGCACAGGTGGTTGTACGTGTTTGACCCTCTGCCCGGATGAGCCTATGAGGGAGGGAACGGAGTGAGTAAGGAGTAATTGCATGTCCCAAAGGACCTCAGGAGAGTGGGAGACAGGGAAGCCCCTGGGGGCAGTTCGGGGCCTGCTGGTTTTCAGGGTCCAGGGTCTAGGCAATAGCCGTCCTGCCAAAGATACCCCATGGTGCATGCTGAAAGTCCTGACGAGAATTCCTTCTTTCCTCTGGGGTCTTGCCACTGGCTTTGGGGGCCTGAGGGGCAAAAGTGTGCATCTGCATTTGAGAGAATTTGAGCAGTCTCGATGAAGCAAAATCTCTGATTTAGTCATAGGGGATCTGAAACCAGGTGACACTCAGAGGGAAGCTGCATTCCAGGTGACCGTCTTGGACACTCCTGGGCCCAACTTGGGGCTGGCTTCCTTGGCATGTGGGCTGTGTAGGCAAGCAGAGATGCGTGTCTGTAGGGAGTCCTACCTGGGCCTAATGAGAGCAACTGAAAGACAGTCTTGACATTTAGCAAATCACTGTGGCCTGGGTGGTTCAAGCCCTCTTGGTGCCTTTGAGCTAGAAAAGCTGCTTTCTGCCCAAAGGAGGCATGAGCTGTGGGCCCAGAAAGGGAAAGTTTTGCAGGGCATCATCTGTTCGGGGACTCCGTGTTCATGGGTACTATTAAACAGAAGGGAGGACGTGTAGGGATGCCACCTTACCTTTATGGCCTCAGGTTCCAATCTTTGTATCTGAAGAGACCCTGTGTCCATGTGCACCTTTCTCACAACATTGGATAAGACCCAGGCCTATCACAGTCTCTTGGGGCTCTTGGAGGCTCTTTGGCCTCTTCCTGCTACATGGAGTTAGCACTTGGGGGCACATGTAGACAGGAGCACACAGAAAGCTACACGGAGAGAAAGAACAGAAGGCCTCACTCAGAATATTGTTGGCCATAAAGGGTTGTAGGCTAGCAAGAGGGACACAACATTGACAAGGAATGACCTAGATAGGTGCACACCGAGAGAGAGCTTCTCCGAGTCACCTGAGCCCAAAGGTCCTTGTTTTCTGTCCCCACATGGATCAGACCAATGTGACTGGTACTGTGAAGCTGTCCAAGGTGATGGGAGAATGCAGAACGCAAGCGCATGTCATACAGCTGTTCATGGCGAGTGCTTCCAACCCGCTCGCTGCTCTGCAGGTCAGTCCATGTCACTAGCAAATGCCAAGATTTTGTAACCTTTGAGGATAAGTCACAGAGTTAGATGGAGAAGGCAATGGTACCCCACTCCAGTACTCTTGCCTGGCAATTCCCATAGACAGAGGAGCCTGAGAGGCTGCAGTCCTATGCAGGGGTCGCGAAGAGTCGGACATGATTAAGCGACTTCCCTCTCACTTTTCACTTTCATGCATTGGAGAAGGAAATGGCAACCCACTCCAGTGTTCTTGCCTGGAGAATCCCCAGGACGGGGGAGCCTGGTGGGCTGCCATCTATGGGGTCACATAGACTCAGACTTGACTGAAGTGACTTAGCAGCCGTAGCAGCACAGAGTTAGAAGTGCAAGGTGACATGATTAATTAACAAGCGAAAGGAAACAACCAGGACAAAGAAAGTTACTTTTTCGTTGTGAGTACAAAGGTGCTTACCAAAATTCATATTCCTAGAGAAGAAAGCTTGTAATTCTGCACGTGTGCAAGTTTCCTCTCAGGGATGTTACTGTGTACACGTACATGTGTGTGCTCACATGCACATAGAAGTCCCTGCCAGTGTGCTTGTGAGTATGAGATTCCAGAATTGACCTAGCCAGGTGATGGAAGTTGGATAGCAAAAACATGAAGATCTTAGAGAAAGGTACATAAACTCTGGCCAGCAGAAGCACTGAAGCCAGGGATTCGACCCCCTTTATCTCACTGAGCAAACACGTTCTAAGTGGGATCACAGGGGTGCACCCAGGATGTGTGGCAGAAAGTAGTGGCAGGAAAAAAGAGCCCGGGGAGTGTGCAGAGAAAAGTCCACTACATCTGCAGTTTGTGAAAAGTAGAAAATGTACCAGGAAGGAGAAACTGTACTTAATTAATTGAGATATCTAGCTAAGGAGATTTCCAGCCAAACAGCCAAAAGTGCTTCCTGATTTCTTCTTGCTGCCTATAGTAAAATATAAAGGGAAATTTAAAAAATATATATATTTAAAAGAAAGACTATTAAAAAATAAGACAAAACTTCCTGAATTGGAAATTTTCTAGTCTTTTAACATGACAGAGGATGCTAAAATTAATGGCTCTCAAGCAAGGTTCTATCCAGGGCATTGAGATAAGGTGGTCTAAATATAACATTTTATAGCACCTATACATCAATTCTTATTCCTTTATTTATTTTTAATAAAGGTGGTCTAAAGATGAGTGTGACTGTAAAATTCTTTGTTAAGCCTCAGAAAGCTGGAAGGGGATGCTTCATGGCATTATTTAGGCAGGCCAATGCCCTCCAAAGAGTTTAGGGGTGTCACTCAGAGATCATTTCAGTCACACATTAAGACTTCTACCAGGTTTCAGGGTGTTATCCCTCAGCTATCTCAGCAGAAAACCAAGACAGACTAGGCCTTATTATGAAGACATGTGTGATGGTGGCTTTGGAGTGGGGTGCTTTGCCATGAAAACCAGTAAGACTATCAGGAGACACACCAAGTTTTTAAAATAACATATTTAAGTTCAGATTGGACTGAAAGGACCAGCAATAGTACAAAATAAGAGACCTCTGGATTTCTACCTTCGACAAGCAGAAAGTAGGCTAGGGAGACTGTTTCACTGTAACTATATACTATCCACCTTTCATGCAATGGAATCATGTCAGAGGGCAGAATTAAAAATTCAGAGACTGAAGCCTAGGAAGTTTCCAGGCCTTAAATCCTAATCAAAGGACTGCCAACAAGAACCTGTGGGATTTCAGAACTGCTACTGTTGACTCCTATCTCCCCTCCCCTTTCTGGAACAGGAGTGTCTATGAAGGTTATCTATGCCTGACCCAGCACTGTATGTTGGCTGTGAAATGAGCAGATCAACTCATCTCTTTTGCTCACAGATCATCAGGTCTACAGGAACTACACTTTTATAATTTGAACTGATGTGTTAGAGATGACTTGAGAGTCTCATGGACTGCAAGGAGATCAGACCAGTCAATCCTAAAGTAAAGCATTCCTGCATATTCATTGGAAGGACTGATGCTGAAGCTGCAGCTCCAATACTTTAGCTACCTGATGCGAAGAAGTGACGCATTGGAAAAGTCCCTGACGTGGGAAAGATTGAAGGCCGGAGAAGGGGACGGCAGAGGATGAGATGGTTGGATGGCATCACCAACTCAATGGACCTGAGTTGGAGCACGCCTCTGGAGTTGATGGTGGACAGGAAATCCTGGCGTGCGGCAGTCCATCGGGTCGCAAAGAGTAGCACACAACTGAGTGACTGAACACTTGAGATAGTGCCCAAGTGCACCCTGGTCCATATCTGGACCTGACTTAGATGACAAGGTCCTGAACTTCAAGTTAATGCTATAATGGATAAATTATTTGAAAGCATTTGCAGGAAAATGTATTTTGGACATACAAGTATGTAAACAATTTGTGGCCATGGGTTTTAAAGTATGTCCACAAGTCCTTTCCTTCAAGGGTGGACCTTATACTCCCCTTTACATGTTGGCTGGACTTAGTGGCTCATTTCTAATGTTAGAATATTGTAGAAATGAAAATGAAGTGTCTGACTATGCCTTTGTAGGTCATAAAAGGCACTGCAGCCTCCTTGCTCATCCTCTTGGATCACTCACTCTAGAAGCCAGCTTAGTCATATCTTGAGAACACTCAGGTAGCCCAGGGGCCCATGTGAAAGAACTGAGGCTTTCCCCCAAAGCTGGTGGAAGGAAATCCACCAGCCCATGTCAAGGCTTCAGATGACAAAAATCTCATGAAAACCTGAGCCAGAACACTCAACTGAATTACTCCTGGATTCCCAACTTTCAGCAGCAGTATGAGATAATATTGTTTTAAGCTGTTGCTTTGGGATAATTTGTTATGCAGCAGTAGTTCGTTAATGCACTGCCAACTTTGTCTCATGTCTTTATACCGGGGTGCTTGTCCATTTAGTCTAATCTAAGCTAGATTCTGCTACTTCAGTTTAGAAAACATACTTCACCCTTGATCTGACCACCCTCAGATCAGATCAAATTCTTTATCACTCACTTCAATATCTTATCAGTCTTGCCTAGCCTCAGCAATGATCCTCTCAGTTGAGCCAGAATCCACCGGCACACTTATGGTCGTCTTAATAAGTTTCCATCCACTGACACCCACTCTGTTGTTGTTCATTGCTTTTCAGTCTCCCAGTCTCTCTTTGCTATCACATGGACCCACCCTGTTCCTTAGCTATAAATCCCAGCTGTGTCCCTGCTGGAGTCAGACTTAAAATCAATCTCTCTCCCGTATTATAAGACCTCAGCTGTAGTACTCTTACCTTGAATAACATTTTTCTTACCACCTTTAGGAAGCGTTATGCATCATTTGTTTAACTTTTCCAGGTTCTGTTAGTAGGGATTATTCTCAAAGGAATAGTTTTATACTTTTACTTTTTATACTATATTCCTTTGGGGAGCAAATTTCTAGAATGAAAACATTTCGTGTTTTTACCGTACAAACAGAAAATATCTTTTAAAATACATTTATATATCTTTAAAAAATGTAGTAATCTGAAAAGGATGTGTATATAGACATGCCAGTGTATATACACACATACCCTCAGACCTCCAAGGAAAACTTAATTCTCAGTAAACTATAAATTAAAACATTCAGCCTGCAGGTAGTGAAATTTTTGTAATTAATGTGCCAAAAATCATAGAGAATGAAATTTTAATTTTAAAAATGTATACATAAAACCATCTGGGATTCAGACAAAATAGGTTATTTAAATAAAGTTAGGTCAAGCCCTAAACCATCTAGTTAAAGAAATAAAAAAGAGAGAAAGAAAAGAAATAGCCTCATGTAATAACCTATAATGAAAAATAACCTAAAAAATACATATATTTATGCATAATTAAATCACTCTGATATACATCTGAAACACAACATTGTAAATCAAATATATTTCCATAAAATTTGTAAAGAAAGCTTTTAAAGTATATGATTATAAAGAAAAAATCCTAAACAAAGTAGAAGGTATATATGAATGGAAACAAAAATAGAAAACAACAAAAATAAAACTTGCTGGGATAATAAAACAAGAGCTGCTTCTTAAAAAAAAAAAAATCAGAAACATTGATACAACTATAGCCAATCTAATAAGGGGAAGAGGAGGTTAATTCCAATACTAGAAATGACACATGGAATGGGATTCTGAGACGGTAATATTCAACCCTGAGTGGAATTACTTTTGCTTCAGGAAAGGTCAAGTCAAACCAAAACCTGGGAAAAGAAAGGGAAGGAAAGAAAGAGACGGCCATGGGAAGAAAGGAAGAAAAGGAAAGTAAGGGAGAAAGAAAGAAAAGTAAATGTCTCAACAGATGTTGTAAATATCCAATGAAACAATTCTCTTTAAAATCTAAAAAGAGAAACAGAAATTCATTAAGCCATATCCTCACTGCCTTTGATGGTACTAAGAACCAGAAAACCCATTTACACATCGCTGTTTAGAATTTCTGGACAACACAATAAGATTATTTAAAAAAAAGAAACAAACAAAAAAAATGCTATGTTATTTGTAAAAAGATGGACAGCAGAAATAATTTTTAAAAAAACATTTTATTTTTATAAATAGTAATTTTACTGACAATGTTTTGGCAACATTAATAAAACAATAAATTTTACCTGAACGAACAAGCAAAGTAGACAAGGAAATTCACCAAAGGCAAAGCAAAATAGTCATCTTGACAGATATTCAATACATTTGTAAAAAAACACAAAGTGTCATTGCTTGAAAAAAATAGAGAGGTATCAATAGAAAAAGAGAGGAAGCTCCTGAAAGAACTCAACTCAGTATTAACTATCTTTGTTCTGCAGGCACAGAAACTTGCTCAAGTTAATTTTACGAAGCAAAGCCCTGATGTTATTATCTCTTTTCAGGTTTTGTGTGTATGTGTGTCTGTGTGTCTGTGTGTGAAAATCTAGGAAGTTTAGTCTGGACAGGGAAGAAGAGTGTAGAGACTTAAAGTACCTTTAAGGAGGAGAAGGAAAAGGAGGGGCGTGAGGATTTCATTGTGTGATTTGAACAGCACTGGTGAAGCTCAAACAAGGGATGTAGCAAGCCATGGTGGCCTAGGGGAAGAGCATTTCCAGAAGAAGAGAATTTGGAAAGTCTTTGGATTGGGAAGAAATGGAATTTGCTTAGGGAAAGCAAGGCCAGTGTTGTCAAACACTGGGCAGCAGTGGGGAAAACAGTAGAGTAGAATGACAGAGAATGGAAGAGAGGAAGTAGTCAGGGACCATATCACTGGAAACTTTTCATTTGGCAGTAAATCAACTTGTACTCCTTAGGAGCATACTACAGAGCAAACAACAGTAACAGTGTTGATAATCCTAAGCAACAATAAAAACATATAAATAAAACATTTCATATTTTTACAATAGAAATAGAATAAAGGAGATAAGAATGCAATAGTCTGCACATTTATACATAGTTTTCACCTGAGACCAGAAGACACACACACACTCTTTATACACCTAAAAGCGGTTTAAGCTGACACTTAGCAAAGTGCTTTGGCCCAAGCAAACTAACTGGAAAGGCCTAGTAAAATATTCAAAGTGCAAACCAATCAATCAAGCATTGAGTAAATAAATACAATTTACTTGTGTTTGAATTCACACTCAGGAAATTACCTAAAATGGAGACAAGAGACTCACTACAGCTTAGTCATCTGTAGTCCTTCCACTTTTGTTCTGAGAGGGATGGTAACCCCTTGGTGATGATCACTTTCTAGCATTTTGTGAAAGCTTAGAGGATTTAAATGAATTGTGGAGGTGGGTCGGGGCAGGGGGGAAAGAGTGGGGAGAGACAAAGAGGAGGAGAAAGGAAGAGGAAACAGAGAGATTTCTCCTGGCATAGGTCTACAGCCAAGATTCCAGGTTCCTTGAATGGTGCACAGAGATTCTAGGTATCTGTGCCAGAAGTGGAGAAGGTATGGCATTCAACTCCAGGAGGAGACTCAACTCCAGGAACCCACAGAGGAAGCCAAGTGTGCTGAAACACAGGAACCAGTACTTAGAGGGTACACCACAGGTCTGTGAAAGAGCCCTTGGAGATCACACGAAAAAAGGTTTCCACAAGTATAATCACAGACTAGGTAGTTGGATACAGTAGAGGAAGGATGATAACTCTATGACCTGATAATTACTGAAATAAATGAGAAAATTCCTGCACATCAGACTGTGTCAAGTAAGACAGAAACCAAGTATTAGTTTGATAAAATGGGAAATTAAACAAAGAATTAGCTGTTAACTTTAATACATTCATGCCCAAGGCAAGATAAGATACAAAACTGAAATCGTCACATGTTTAAACTAGGGTAAGACACATGTAACTGGAAAATGTAAGGAAAAGTTCTATAGAGGCTTTAATCACCTTTGTATCCACTACATTTACTATTCTCAGATAACTCCTTTGTAGCTTAAGGGAAAGAGAACTAAATTTAGCTCAATTCATAAACTGAAAAGGTTCCCTGTGTTTGATCCTTTTCAGTTAAAACTATGGGTCCAGTACAAATCAAACTGGATGTCAAGGCTTTTTTCTTGGGGAATCTTAACTTGCTTTACTACTGTGATGGAGACTGATAGGGCTACTTCACTTTGACTAAAGGCCAGCCAAATGGGAAAGGAGATGGAATGAATCAAATTCCCCTTTTGATCACTCAACAGGAGGTCCACAGGCACCAGGCCTCATTCTATTAACTGTCTCTGCTTCTCCAACTGCAGTCAATGATACACAGATCCTGCTTGATCCTTGCAGGTGCCTCTCACCTAACAGGCATTTTAATGGTTGGCTTCCTTGAGATGTCCCTGGGCTAGGTAAAGACACTCTCAGACAGTGTTCCTTCTGCCTTGGCTCCATGCCTGGAGTGCATGCATGCCTCTTCCTCAACTGGGACAAGAAGCCACAGCTCTCCACTAACCAAATCCCGTGTCTGGTCCAAACTCACATCATAGTTTCTCCATCAACTTCTCCACATCAGGCTTTTGGAACCATTTTATCTTAGAACAGCACAACAGAGGCACTTTACAGAGTTCAGCAGCACACAGGACCATACCATAACAAAACCATTCCAATCTGGCTACATAGTTAATACTGAGATCTTCAAGGCATGAAAAGAGTTGAAATTTTCATTGCTAAACACTCTACAGATTACATGTATAGTGAAGAAGGCAATGGCACCCCACTCCAGTACTCTTGCAGGAAAAATCCTACGGATGGAGGAGCCTGGTGGGCTGAAGTCCATGGGGTTGCTAAGAGTTGGGCACGACTGAGTGACTTCACATTCACTTTTCATTTTTATACATTGGAAAAGGAAATGGCAACCCGCTCCAGTGTTCTTGCCTGGAGAATAACAGGGACAGGGTAGCCTGGTGGGCTGCTGTCTATGGGGTCGCACAGAGTCGAACATGACTGAAGCAACTTAGCAGCAGCAGTAGCAGCAGCAGCAGAGCTTTCGAACTTGCAAATAACATGAAATACCAAAATACATTGTTACTTTTCCTTTCTCCACCTCTCTCGTTCTCTCTCTCTCACACTCACACACACACACACACGCACACATAATTTTTACATGTTAAAATATTTATATGAAAAACAGGTACTATATTTTTAAATAACATCTCAATATTTAAACAAAGCTGTACGTCATGTATTTAAAATAAAAACACATAAATTACACATTGGTTTCCCTATATTTGATATTATTGAATAATTCTATAATTTGAATTTTTTGTTTTTAATGGGGTTTTTAACTTTGACTGAAATACTTGCTTCAGACTTATTGAAAGCAGAATTAATGTTTTTTTTTTTTTTTTGACCTCCTACTTTTAGATTTGGGGTGATGGTTCAGAATCAGATGTGTTCACAGTAATGGATGCCACTTCCACCAATCTTGTTGAAGGGGTTCCAGTGATACCTGAATAAAAACTCTTGTTTCAGGAGGTAATCCTTCTAGATGCTGAGGCTTCTTATATATTTGATGACACTGGGTCTTGTGCTGTCTTTTCTCTTTAAAAGTTAAAAAGTGTAGCTGACATTTGGAACACTGATGAAAACTTTTCCTAGTGCTGTCTATAATGACATATGTATGGTGTTGCAGTTTTAAAAATTTGTAGACAAAAGGGGCAAAGTAAATTCTTAATGTTACCATGGTAAGCTCTGAAATGTGCATCCACATCTGCAAAGAATGATGATCTGTAACTGCAAACCTGGCATGCATAGGGCATGTCTCCAGGCTTATGATTATCTTTCATGTGCTGTTAGAGAACCCGATCTGTCTCAAAGGACAATTCACAGATTTTACAGACTGCAGAGGGCTCCTGGGAAGTATGGACACTTTCCATGTGACACTGCAGCTGGAAGGGAGTAGGAAACTGGCAGTTGCAGTGCTGGCAGGTGGTGTGGTATTTCCAGCTGTCACCTCTCTGCCTCTCAAGCTCCAAATGCTGCTTCATGTGATTCATAAACTTGACATTTTTTAGAACTTTCAAGCAGCTGAGGCATTTAAAGGCTGTGTGAGTTTGCGGTTCTGGCTGCCTATCTCCTATATGCTGTCCATAGTAGAAATCACAGAGTAACACAATCAGATTGCCTTCTGTGGGATCAACAATCTTGTTTTGACTTGCTACACTTGGAAAGTCAATTTTTGTCAGTCCATTTTACCCTAAAGCACTTATAGGCTTGCAATGGACATTGTCCTTTGGAAAATGTGTTGGACAAGATTCTCCATTCTGAACATGGCTTACTGAGGTATGAACACTGTCTGGTGTGCTTTGCTGAGTAGTCACTGTTTGAAAAATACCTGGAGGGGACAAAGCTAAAGAATGTTCTCCTATAATTCCATCACTGAGTTTAGGCCTTTTGGGATTTATTGCTATTTGTTTCAGAAGTGGAAAGTCACTTTGATATATGAGCAATTTTATCCACAGCTCCTGCAGTAACTGCTGTTTCTACTGGATGCTGCAATGAACTTGTGAAGGTAATCAAAGGAGAACATAACTCTGAAAAGCTGTTAGGCACTATTTGTGGTGAAATATTTTTATAGTCCACTTTGGACAAAGGCTCAATAATAATAGGACTATATGTTGATCTTGATTCAGAGACAGAAAGTGGCAAGACAGTCTTTGCTTCTGATGCAGGAGTCACATGACTAACACACTGTAATTTCTGAGCATTATCTTTCCTGAAGTGAACATACTTTTTTCTCCTTGAACAAGAACCTGGGGTAACTCTGTTCAGTATGTTTGAAACAACTGATTTTGAATTTGAGGTCATCCCCACAAAGATCACATCAGCATCTTCATTTACATGTTCCACTCCAAACAAGATCAGTTCAGCATCTTCATCATCTACTTGTTTGGTTTCTCCCTTGCTTTTCTGTGGTTCTGGCTCTTGTTCTTTTTCACATACATGGTCGTTCCATATTTTAAGTACTTTTTTTCTTTTATTCTTGGAGGATGTGGCCACAAGTCCCAGTGCTTCCTTTAAATAAACTTCCACCTAAGTATAAATATATTACATATTAGCTAAGTACAGAACAATGTGCTATTTGTTTATCTCCAAAACTCTAGGGGAGTTATAAACACCCTTATCTTACAGATAAGGACATTTAGCATCAAAGAGACTAAATGGCAGCGGAAAAACCTATGACTACAAGTCTACATGACTCGAGAATCATAGCTTTGTCCCATGTTGATTTTAATCTTTTCTATTTAAAAAAAGAAAGAAAGGAAAAAAAAAAAAACACCACTGATCATTAGGTCAAATCACATGTAAAAGACAAATCTTTTTACAAAAGCACTATTTTACACTGTTTAGAAACATGGACTTTGGAGTCAAAGAAGATTAAACTGGAATTCTAAGTTAACCAAACACCAGCTGCATCTTTTTCGGCAAATTTATAATTTTTAAATGTGTTTCCGTATCTTAAAGACAAACAAGCTTATTTCCAAGACTTAAGGTTAACAGCTCTTTTTTAAAAGCATCAGCTATTCAATGGCATCTTGCTTTGTAGGAAAATTGAAAAAAAAAAACTTATCTTAAATGCACATTACAACTGGTTCACAAATACTAATTTCATAAATATTAATACAGAAAATAGGGCACAAATTCAAAGTATATAGTATCTCTAAATAATTAACAAACAGCATAATTCGATGTCAAGCACTTAACACAGGCCTAGGAAATTGAGAATGAACTCTCTTGATAACCTCACCTCAAATCCACACTGATGCATCCTAAATTTCTCCCTCTAACCCTGACTAAACTTAAATCCAACAATGTTTTATCCTTCACTCCACATGTCTCTTCCCTATATAGCAGGCAAAATGAGGTCAGTATTTCTCTAATACCAAGATAAGACAGAGACATCACACACAGACACACAACCAATGTCCCTTATGAATACAGATGCAAGAGTCCTCAACAAAATACTGGCAAAAAAACCCTAACAACATATAAAAAAGGCTATATGACATGATCACGTGGGATTTATGGAGGTATGCAAAGTTGGTTCATTATATGAAAGTCAATCGACATTATGCCATTTTAATACAATAAAGGAGAAAAAACATATCTGCCTGCCAAAAAAGCTATTCCCTGAGTCTAGCACCTAATAGGGGTTAAAAACACATAATAACTAAGAACAGAAGAGCACTTTCTCAATCAAAGGGTGCCTGTAAAAGACCCACAGCTAACATCATACTTAATAATGAAAAACTGAGAGCTTTCCCCCTAAGAATGGGAACAACACAAGGAAGTCTATCCCACACTTTGGCTCAATATTATACTGGCAGTTCTATAACCAGAGCAATCAGTTAAGAAAAGGAATTATTGTTTTTGTTGTTTAAAAAAAAAAAAAAGCCTTCAGAATGGAAAGGAAAAAGTCAAAGTATATTGGAGATAACATACTTTTATATATAGAAAATCCTGAAGAAACCACAAGTACGAGAAGTAATAAAAACCTTGCAGAATACAAGATAAATATTTTAAAAATCAAGCAGATTTCTATACAATATCAACAAAAGTTTTGAAAATGAAATTAAGTAAACACTTGACTGTACACTAGCATTAAAAAGAATACTTAGGATGTCAGAAAGAGAAAGACAAATATCATATGGTATCACTTATATGTGGACTCCAAAATATGATACAAACAAACTTATCTATGAAACAGAAACAGACTGAGAGACATAGAGAGGAGACTATGTGATTACCAAGAGGGGAAGGGTGGGGGAGGCATAGATTGGGAGCTGGTGATGAGCAGATGCAAACTATAATGTTAATATATAGAATAGATAAACAAGATCCTACTGTATAGCACAAGGAAATATATACATAGTTTGTGATAAATAATAATGGAAAAGGATATGGAAAATATTGTGTGTGCATGTGTGCATGTTTACATATGAATGAAAGGAAAGGTAAAAGGAAAGAAAGTAAAGGACAATTCTTGGCAAGCAGGTACAGAAAGTAGATCCTTGTGTGTTATGGATAGATTTTAAAATGGTGCAAGTGCTACAGAAAACAGTATAAAGGCTCCTCAGTAAACTAAAAATAGAACTACCACACGATTCAGCAATTCCACTTCTGGATGTAAATTCAACAGAAGTTAACATGGGGTCTTGAGATATTTGTACAGCCATGCTCAAAGCAGTGCTAATCACAACATCTAAGGGTTGGAAGTATCTAAACATCCATCAAATGTGATATATACATACAATGGAATATTATTTATCCATATAAAGGAAATTTTGCCACATGCCACAACATGCATGATTCTTTAAGACATCACCTAGAGGAGAACATAGGCAAAACACTCTCCGACATACATCACAGCAGGATCCTCTATGACCCACATCCCAGAATATTGGAAATCAAAGCAAAAATAAACAAATGGGACCTAATTAAACTTAAATGCTTCTGCACAACAAAGGAAACTATAAGCAAGGTGAAAAGACAGCCTTCAGAACGGGAGAAATTAATAGCAGATGAAGCAACTGACAAATAACTAATCTCAAAAATATACAAGCAACTCCTACAGCTCAATTCCAGAAAAATAAATGACCCAATCAAAAAATGGGCCAAAGAACTAAATAGACATTTCTTCAAAGAAGACATACAGATGGCTAAAAACACATGAAAAGATGCTCAACATCACTCATTATCAGAGAAAGGCAAATCAAAACCACTATGAGGTACCTTTTCACACAAGTCAGAATGGCTGTCATCCAAGTCTACAAGGAATAAATGCTGGGGAGTGTGTGGAGAAAAGGGAACTCTCTTACACTGTTGGTGGGAATGCAAACAAGTACAGCCACTATGGAGAAGAGTGGGGAGATACCTTAAAAAACTGGAAAAAGAAATGCCATATGGCCTAGCAATCTCACTGCTGGGCATACACACTGAGGAAACCAGAATTGAAAGAGACAAATGTACCCCAATGCTCATTGCAACAGTATTTCTAATAGCCAGGCCATGGAAGCAACCTAAATGTCCATCAGCAGATGAATGGATAAGAAAGCTGTGGTATATATACACAATGGAGTATTAAAAAGAATACATTTGCACCAGTTCTAATGAGGTGGATGAAACTGGAGCCTATTATACAGAGTGAAGTAAGCCAGAAAGAAAAAGCACCAATACAGTATACTAACACATATATATGGGATTTCAAAAGATGTAACCATAAACCTGTATATGAGACAGCAAAAGAGACAAAGATGTATAGAACAGTCTTTTGGACTCTGTGGGAGAGGAAGAGGGTGGGATGATTTGGGAGAATGGCATTGAAACATGTATAATATCATATATGAAATGAGTCGCCAGTCCAGGTTCGATGCATGATACTGGATACTTGGGGCTGGTGCACTGGGACGACCCAGAGGGATGGTATGGGGAAGGAGGAGGGAGGAGAGTTCAGGATTGGGAACACATGTATACCTGTGGTGGATTCATTTTGATATATGGCAAAACCAATACATTATTGTTAAGTTAAAAAATAAAATAAAAAATAAATTCACTTAAAAAGTAAATAAAGACATCCAGCCAAAGGAATTAAGCCAGTCATAAAAAAAGACAAATACTATACGTTTCCACTTATATGAAATATAACATAGTCAAGCAATAGAAAGGAACAAAGTAGAATGATGGAGTCCAGGATCTAGGGAAACAGGGAAGAAAAGAGGAGTTGTTGTTGAATGGGACAGGTGATGGGTATAGCGTTTCAATTTTGCAAGATGAAAAGGTGTAAAGATATGTTTCATAACAATATGATAAGGAATTCCATGGTAGTTCAGAAGTTAGGACTCCACGCTTTCCTATCAGGGGCCTGGGTATGGTTCTCAACCAGGAAACTGTCATTCAAGCTGCATAGCACAGCGAAAACTATGACAACAACAACAAAACAACACTGTGACTGTATGTGTGTGTGTGTGTGTGTGTGTGTGTGTGTGTGTGTATTAGTTGCTCAGTCATGTATGAGTCTTTGCTTTCGCATGGACTGTAGCCCATCAGGCTCCTTTGTCCATGGGGTTCTCCAGGCAAGAATACTGGAGTGGGTTGCCATTTCTGCCTCCAAAAAGGCTGATGAAAGTATGTGAAATACTTAGCATGTAAAAATGGTTAAAATGGTAAAAATTTAAGTTAGATTTTTTTTACAACAATTAAAAACATTTAACAACCAGGAAAAGAATTTGAATAGAATTTTCACCAAAAATACTGCTTAACATGATTGAAAGTAAAGTTTAAAAATAAAATAAAATTGGAAGAATTAAAAAAAAAAAAAAAAGGAAAAAAAAAAAACAAAAAACATGATTGAAAGTGAAAGAAATTAAGTCGCTCAGTCGTGTCTGAGTCTTTGCGACCCCATGGACTGTCGCCTATCAGGCTCCTCCATCCATGGGATTTTCCAGGCAAGAGTGCTGGGGTGGATTGTCATTTCCTTCTCCAGGGGATCTTCCTGGCCCAGGAATCGAACCCAGGTCTCCTGCATTGCAGGCACACACTTTACCTTCTGAGCCACCAGGGAAGCCCTTAGCAAAATGTAAATCAGTTTCATTGAAATACTACTTCACACACATTAGCTTGGCTATAATCAAAACCAGGAAAAATAACAAGTGTGGCAGAGGATGTGGAGAAAATGAATCTTCATATATTGCTGAAAAGATGTTGAAAATATACTGCTAAAATATATTGTTGAAAATATATTGCTGTAAAATTGTACAACCACTTTGGTTTGTCAGTACCTCAAAAATTAAATATATAGTAGCCATATGATCCAGAAATTCACTCTTTTGTATATATCAAAAAAAAATAAAAAATCCCTGAAACTATTAAGTCCATTCAAAAACAGTGTTCCCAACAACATTACTCAAAAGAGCCACAAAGAATACACCATCCAAATATTATCTATTAATTGATGAATGGATAAAAAACCTGTGGTATTTGTTCACAATGGAGTTCATGTAAGCCGTATACCATATTGATATACCATATCCAGCCATATAAAAAAAAAAAAAGCATTGCTATACAGCCAAGAAATGGATGAATCTTGAAAATACACAAACTAGGGGACTTCCCTGGAAATCCAGTGTTTAAGACTATGCACAGGTTCCGTCCCTGGGCAGGGAACTAAGATCCCACACGCCACATAGATAAATAAGTAAATATTTCAAAAAAAAAAATATGACATATGAATAAAGCCAGACACAGAGGTCACACATTGTATGTGGGAGAATGTAGGTAGAAAAGAAGCAGGAAAGAGAAGCATTCTGTAATGCAAATGAAACATTTTTTTTTTTTTTTTTAGGGAGGAGGAAATGCACTGCTCTGATAAAGGCTGTCAATAAATTAAATAAAATAACAACTAAAAATTGACCATTGAGTTAAACATTTGGAATTCACTGTTGATCTTGACAAGAGTGAATTTAAAGGAAAATGAGAGACCTGGAGATAACAAATTCTACAAACAACTCTGCAGAAGTCTACCATAAGCAAATATGAAATAAAAAAAGCATAGGCAGGACATGACACCAAAAGACAGATTTTTAATGAGAGGTAACATTATAGTCATTCTGTTTGCTGATGGGAACTATCCAGAGAAACAGAAAACTTAATCCAGGACAAAGAAGAGACTTGCTAGAATATCACTGAATAAACAAGAATTGAGGTGGCAAGAATACACGGAAGAACTGTACAAAAACAGATCTTCATGACCCAGATAATAAAGATGGTGTGATCACTGACCAAGAGCCAGATATCCTGGAATGTGAAATGAAGTGGGCCATAGAAAGCATTACTATGAGAACAGCTAGAGGAGGTGATGGAATTCCATTTGAGCTATTTCAAATCCTGAAAGATGATGCTGTGAAAGGTTGCACTCAATATGCCAGCAAGTTTGGAAAACTCAGCAGTTGGCCAAAGGACTGGAAAAGGTCAGTTTTCATTCCAATTCCAAAGAAAGGCAATGCTAAAGAATGCTCAAACTACCGCACAATTACACTCATCTCACATGCTAGTAAAATAATGCTCAAAATTCTTCAAGTCAGGGTTCAGTAATATGTGAACCGTGAACTTCCTGATGTTCAAGCGGGTTTTAGAAAAGGCAGAGGAGCCAGAGATCTAGTTGGCAACATACACTGGATCATGAAAAAAAAAAAAAAAAAAGAGTTCCAGAAAAAAAACATTTATTTCTACTTTACTATGTCAAAGCCTTTGACTGTGTGGATCACAATAAACTGTAAAGTTCTGAAAGCGATGGGAATACCAGACCACCTGACCTGCCTCTTGAAAAATCTGTATGCAGGTCAGGAAGCAACAGTTAGAACTCGTCATGGAACAACAGACTGGTTCCAAATAGCAAAAGGAGTAAGTCAAGGCTGTATATTGTTACCCTGCTTATTTAACTTCTATGCAGTGTATATCATGAGAAACTCTGGACTGGAAGAAGCAAAAGCTGAAATCAAGATTGCAGGGAGAATTATCAATAACCTCAGATATGCAGATGATACCACCCTTATGGCAGAAAGTGAAGAGGAGCTAAAAAGCCTCTTGGTGCAAGTGAAAGTGGAGAGTGAAAAAGTTGACTTAAAGCTCAACATTCAGAAAATGAAGATGATGGCATCCAGTCCCATGTACTTCATGGGAAATAGATGGGGAAACAGTGGAAACAGTGTCAGACTTTATTTTGGGGGGATCCAAAAGCACTGCAGATGGTGACTGCAGCCATGAAATTAAAAGACGCTTACTCCTTGGAAGGAATGTTATGTCCAACCTAGATAGCATATAGAGACATTACTTTGCTAACAAAGGTTCATCTAGTCAAGGCTATGGTTTTTCCTGTGGTCGTGTATGGATGTGGGAGTTGGACTGTGAAGAAGGCTGAGCACTGAAGAATTGATGCTTTTGAACTGTGCTGTTGGAGAAGACTCTTGAGAGTCCCTTGGACTGCAAGGAGATCCAACCAGTCCATTCTGAAGATGAGTCCTGGGATTTCTTTGGAAGGAATGATGCTAAAGTTGAAACTCCAGTACTTTGGCCACCACACGCAAAGAGTTGACTCATTGGAAAAGACTCTGATGCTGGGAGGGATTGGGGGCAGGAGAAGAAGGGAACGACAGAGGATGAGGTGGCTGGATGGCATCACTGACTCCATGAACGTGAGTCTGAGTAAACTCTGGGAGTTGGTGATGGACAGGGAGGCCTGGAGTACTGCTATTCATGGGGTCACAAAGAGTTGGACACGACTGAGCGATTGAATTGAATTGACCCTTAGAAAATGGCCAGGCGTGGCATGCCAACAAACAAACAAACAAACGGGTGCAAACCACATGTAAGGAAGGAAACATCAACAGGTAAATACTTAGTCAATGCTTAGAAAGAAGCCTCTGGAAATGTGCCTCATTTGCTCTATTATCAGTGAATTGAAAACTTAAACTGCAAGGCAATATCACTAATAAGAAACCAAAAAGGTCATTATCCAAAAGTCTACAGACAAGAAAGAGTAGATCAATGTTAGTAAAGGGGAACCCTGTATGCCATTAGTGGGAGGAAAGTGGTCAGAGACTTTATAAGCATGGCTGCCAAAGTGCCTAGGAATCACAAAATGACATAGAGAATGTCATATGTCAGCTCGACTCCCAGAGTATTTGAGCAATCAACAGATTGTGAAAAACACACACAACACCACCACCTCCACAAACATACCCTGGAGCAGCAGTCACAATGCCCAAGAGATGAAAGGAAAGAGAATCGCTGGCTGCAAATTAAAAGAGAAACATATGGGACATAGAGACACAATAAATATGAGTCTGACATTATGAAAATGCAAAAAAAAAAAACATTTGCAGGAATATGCAGAAATCTAGGGCGAATCACAGAAAGTAAAGAAAGGCGGATTAAAGAGATATTATAACATATGCCTTCCAGAAGGGATTAAAAAACATATTGATGGGATGAGTACCCAAGGAAAAGTGAAATGGACTTACACTCCTGGTAAGAAAATTAGAGTTGGCAAAGGGTATTGGTGGGTGAGAGGCCAACAGGTGAAGGCTGGAATAGAGTTATACCCACAAATACCTATGCAATTCATAATCCACATGGACCTCCTGTATCAAGAGATATGTACTCAATAGATTCCAAAAGATACCTCTGACAATAACTAGAGCTAAATTCCTCCAAGTGTCTGTGGAAAGGAAGGTGGAAATGTTTCTAAGCAACAACTACAAGAGTGTTAATAGTCTTAAAAAATATATAGTTTCGCTTAAAAAAAAGATCAAAGAGTAAACAACCAAAACTTTTGGTGACTACCTGTGTCTCATTTTACTCTCATTTACAACCAGACTTGGGAATAACACAGAGGCTGCTGTTACCATGGGAAAAGAGGAGGGAATGAAGAAATGCTGTCACCTTGTGGACATTTTCTCTAACAGCAACCTTAAAATGCATGCTGATGGCCACAATATTTGCAAGGGTGCTGAGTTCTAATTGATACCCACCCTTAACAAATTTTCAGGGTTCACAGAGGGGAAAATAAGTAAAGTAAACTTGGGAGAAACTAACAGGAAGAGGATATGAACAGCCAAACATAGTTCTGTGTTTCTTGAAAAAAGCACATGACACATAGGGTGAATTCTAAGAGATACAGGCATCTAACCTCCGAGGACATTATCACCTCCGCATGAGCATGGAAAGGGCCACTGTCAAATTCTGGACATGGCATCAATGGCAGAGTAGGAGTAGTACAGTGGATGCTTTAAGGTAATGCTTTAATGGACCTGGTAAGAGCCACTATGGACATGACTAGAAAGGTGCACTCCCATGAGAGAAAAATAAATAAATAAACATGTCATGACAGCATGATAAATCAAATCCTCTCCTGCAGTATTTCAGACATGTACAGATTTCAAACACCACACACCCCAAACTAGGTCCTGCTGCATCTTTCAGAACATCAAAGAAAGGAAAGTTAAGATAGTGTACTTGGATAGAGGAATGGATAAAGAAGTGTGATATAGATCTGGAATGAAGCTTTAATCAGGATTGAGATTTGAAAGTAGGCCCTCTTCACCAATAGAGAGAAATCCAGAGATCATCACACTAAACGAAGGAACATTTCAAGAAACATCATGGGATACATTGGAGTGGTGGGATACAGAAATCCACTGCAGTGTGCACCCACATAAATGTGATGTGGACATCCAAACTGGCAAGAAACTTATGGTAGCCAAGGACCTTGGTGGATGGAAGGGATACATCTGGAACTTGATATTAATTTCTTCCCACAGATACATCTTAAATACAAAATCCGTATAAACCTATTGCAGCAAGAGTGGTAGACAAAACAATTTCTAATAATATGTAGGGAAAAGCAAGCACCGCTGAATACATAAAGTCATCTCAGTGTTTCAGAACAAGAATCTGTACACGTAAAACCAACTCATCCTTATCTTCAACTTAAAGAGAATATGAACACTTACTTCAAAGATCCAAAAGTGAGGATACATTAGGTTTGGTGGCATCCTTTGGGTCATTCTACTCTAATGTACTTCCAGGCCTGACAAAAACTCTCAGACATCACAGGCCATCCTAAAAAGGAGCAAATAATAAAGCCTTGCAGCATGGATTTTCTCTGTAACAGCAGCCTTAAAACTATCACTGATGGACGTCTGATATACACAAGGTCCTATTGCTGGACTTGATATGACACCTACCCTTGAACATGACAGTAGTCACTCATCAAAAAAAAAAAAAATAATAATAATAATAAGTGAAAAAGAAATCCAGGACACTCTTAAGAAGAAAACATCAACATTTAAATACAGCTCAAACTGCTTGAAAAAAAAAAAAAAAAAAGAAACAGACTCACTTAATATTCCAAAGGCTTCTGAGCTTTAAATATATCTGTCTTTAGAGGAGAACATAGGCAAAATACTCTCTGACATACATCACAGCAGGATCCTCTATGACCCACCCCCCAGAATATTGGAAATTAAAGCAAAAATAAACAAATTGGACCTAATTAAACTCTAAAGCTTCTGTACAACAAAAGAACTATAAGCCAGGTGAAAACACAGCCTTCAGAATGGGAAAAAAAATGATAGCAAATGAAGCAACTGACAAACTAAACTCAAAAATATACAAGCAACTCCTACAGCTCAATTCCAAAAAAATTAATGACCCAATTAAAAAATGGGCCAAAGAACTAAATAGGTATTTCTCGAAAGAAGACATACAGATGGCTATGAAACACATGAAAAGATGCTCAGCATCACTCATTATTGGATAAATGCAAATCAAAACCACAATGAGGTACCACTTCACACCAGTCAGAATGGCTGCGATCCAAACGTCTACAAGCAGTAAATGCTTGAGAGGATATGGAGAAAAGGGAACCCCTTTAAACTGTTGGTGGGAATGTAAATTAGTACGGCCACTATGGAGAACACTGTGGAGATTCCTTAAAAAAAAAAAAACTAGAAATAGGACTGCCATACGACCTAGCAATCCCACTGCTGGGCATACACACTGAGGAAACCAGAAGGGAAAGAGACACGTGTACTCCAATGTTCATCGCAGCACAGTTTCTAATAGCCAGGACATGGAAGCAACATAGATGTCCACCAGCAGATGAATGGATAAGAAAGCTGTGGTACATATACACAATGGAGTATTACTCAGCCATTAAAAAAATGCATTTGAATCAGTTCTAATGAGGTGAATGAAACTGGAGCCTATTATGCAGAATGAAGTAAGCCAGAAAGAAAAACACCAATACAGTATACTAACACATATATATGGAATTTAGAAAGATGGTAATGACAACACTGTATGCGAGATAGCTAAAGAGACACAGATGTATAGAACAGTCTTTTGGACCCTGTGGGAGAGGGAGCGGAGGATGATTTGAGAGAATGGCATTAAAACATGTATAATATCATATTAGAAATGAATCGCCAGTCCATGTTTCATGCAGGATACGGGAAGCTTGGAGCTGGTGCGCTGGGATGACCCAGAAGGATGGTATAGGGAAGGAGGTAGGAGGGGGTTCAGGATGGGGAAAACGTGTATACCTGTGGCGGATGCATGTTGATGTATGGTGAACCACTACAATAGTGTAAAGTAAAAAACAATAAGAATAAAATAAATAAATACAGAAATACAGAAATGAAAACAAACAACAAAAATTTCTAACTCTTTTGTGTGGATGAAAAATGTCAAATAGCACACCGTATCTGGAAGAAAATACCAACAGGTAAATACATTTCTCAGTATTTCTTTAACAGCATATGAAATACACTCATTATAGTGAATTACCAAGAAGTCTTTTAGGTTCACCTTTTTGCGATCCTGGAGACCATAGCCCAACAAGTTCCTCTGTCCTTGGAATTTTCCAGGCAAGAATTCTGGAGTGAGTTGCCATTTCCTCCTCCAGGGCATTTTCCCAAATCACATCTCCTTTGACTCCTGCCTTTGCTGGAAGATTCTTAACAACAGTGCCACCTGAGAAGCCCAGTGTATTGTTATAAATAATCAAACTATGGTAATGAAGTATCACCTCTGAGTAGTGAAAAAGTATCAAACACTATACAGAGAAGACATGGTAGAGAAACATTGCTAAAGGGGAATCTTTATGGTGCTAGTGAGATATATTTGGTAGGAGCCATTATAAATGTCACTACTAAGTGCCCTTTATTTTTGTTTTTAAATTTAATTTAATTTTTTAAATTTTATTTTCTTTTTAAACTTTACAATACTGTATTACTTTTGCCAAATATTGTAAGAATCCGCCACAGGTATACCCGCGTTCCCCATCCTGAACCCTCCTCCCTCCTCCCTCCCCATACCATCCCTCTGGGTCGTCCCAGTGCACCAGCCCCAAGCATCCAGTATCGTGCATTGAACCTGGACTGGTGACTTGTTTCATATATGATATTATACATGTTTCAATGCATTCTCGCAAATCAACCCACCCACTCCCTCTCCCACAGAGTCCAAAAGACGGTTCTATACATCTGTGTCTCTTTTGCTGTATCGTATGCAGGATTACTGTTACCATCTTTCTAAATTCCATATATATGCATTAGTAAACTGTATTGGTGTTTTTCTTTCTGGCTTACTTGACTCTGTATAATAGGCTCCAGTTTCATCCACCTCATTAGAACTGGTGCAAATGTATTATTTTTAATGGCTGAGTAATACTCCATTGTGTATATGTACCACAGCTTTCTTTTGATGGACATCTAGGTTACTTCCATGTCCTGGCTATTATAAACAGTGCTGCTATGAACATTGGGATACATATGTCTCTTTCCCTTCTGGTTTCCTCAGTGTGTATGGTAAGCAGTGGGATTGCTGGATCATAAGACAGTTCTATTTCCAGTTGTTTAAGGAATCTCCACACTGTTCTCCATAGTGGCTGTACTAGTTTGCATTCCCACCAACAGTATAAGAGGGTTCCCTTTTCTCCACACCCTCTCCAGCATTTATTGCGTGTAGGTGTTTGGATCGCAGCCATTCTGACTGGTGTGAAATGGTATCTCATAGTGGTTTTGATTTGCATTTCTCTGATAATGAGTGATGTTGAGCATCTTTTCATGTGTTTGTTAGCCATCTGTATGTCTTCTTTGGAGAAATGTCTATTTAGTTCTTTGGCCCATTTTTTCATCGGGCCATTTATTTTTCTGGAATTGAGCTGTAAGAGTTGCTTGTATATTTTTGAGATTAGTTGTTTGTCAGTTGCTTCATTTGCTATTATTTTCTCCATTCTGAAGGCTGTCTTTTCACCTTGCTTATAGTTTCCTTTGTTGTGAAGAAGCTTTAGAGTTTAATTAGGTCTCATTTGTTTATTTTTGCTTTGATTTCCAATATTCTGGGGGGTGGGTCATAGAGGATCCTGCTGTGATGTATGTCGGAGAGTGTTTTGCCTATGTTCTCCTCTAGGAGTTTTATAGTTTCTGGTGTTACATTTAGATCTTTAATCCATTTTGAGTTTATTTTTGTGTATGGTGTTAGAAAGTGTTCTAGTTTCATTCTTTTACAAGTGGTTGACCAGTTTTCCCAGCGGCACTTGTTAAAGAGATTCTCCTTAATCCATTGTATATTCTTGCCTCCTTTGTCAAAGATAAGGTGTCCATATGTGCGTGGATTTATCTCTGGGATTTCTATTTTGTTCCATTGATCTATATTTCTGTCTTTGTGTCAGTACCATACAGTCTTGATGAATGTGGCTTTGTAGTAGAGCCTGAAGTCAGGCAGGTTTATTCCCCCAGTTCCATTCTTCTTTCTCAAGATAGCTTTGGCTATTCGAGGTTTTTTTTTTGCATTTCCATACAAATTGTGAAATTATTTGTTCTAGCTCTGTGAAGAATACCGTTGGTAGCTTGATAGGGATTGCATTGAATCTATAAATTGCTTTGGGTAGTATACTCATTTTCACTATATTGATTCTTCCAATCCATGAACATGGTATATTCCCCCATCTATTAGTGTCCTCTTTGATTTCTTTCACCAGTGTTTTATAGTTTTCTAATATAGGTCTTTAGTTTCTTTAGGTAGATATATTCCTAAGTATTTTATTCTTTCTGTTGCAAAGGTGAATGTAATTGTTTCCTTAATTTCTCTTTATGTTTTCTCATTATTAATGTATAGGAATACAAGGGATTTCTGTGTGTTGATTTTATATCCTGCAACTTTACTATAATCATTGATTAGTTCTAGTAATTTTCTGGTTGAGTCTTTAGGGTTTTCTATGTAGAGGTTCATGCCATCTGCAAATAGTGAGAGTTTTACTTCTTCGTTTCCAATTTGGATTCCTTTTATTTCTTGTTGTGCTCTGATTGCTGTGGCCAAAACTTCCAAAACTATGTTGAATAGTAATGGTGAAAGTGGGTACACTTGTCTTGTTCCTGACTTTAGAGGAAATGCTTTCAATTTTTCACCATTGAGGATAATGTTTGCTGAAGGGTTTGTCTTATATAGCTTTTATTATGTTGAGGTATGTTCCTTCTATTCCTGCTTTCTGGAGAGTTTTTATCATAAATGGATGTTGAATTTTGTCAAAGGCTTTCTCTGCATCTTTTGAGATAATCATATGGTTTTTGTTTTTCAATTTGTTAATGTGGTGTATTACATTGATTGATTTGTGGATACTGAAGAATCCTTGCATCCCCGGGATAAAGCCTACTTGGTCGTGGTGTATGATCTTTTTAATGTGTTGTTGGATTCTGATTGCTAAAATTTGCCTTTTCAAGAATACAAGAGACTGAGCATATGACCTGGCAGCTCCACTCCTAAGACTATGTATTAAAACAAAACTAAACAAAACAGATTTTGAAAAAAACATGTAACTCAGCCATGTACTGCAGGGAGATCAACAACATCCTATAATGGCACCACACTCCGGTACTCTTGCCTGGAAAATCCCATGGATGGAGGAGCCTGGTAGGCTGCAGGGCATGGAGTTGCGAAGAGTCAGACAGGACTTAACGGCTTCCTTTTCATTTTCTACTTTCATGCATTGGAGAGGAAATGGGAACCCACTCCAGTGTTCTTGCCTGGAGAATCCCAGGGATGGGGGAGCCTGGTGGGCTACCGTCTATGGGGCCTCACAGAGTCAGACACAACGAAGCGGCTTAGCAGCAGCAGCAGCATACATGAAAAATCAGGCTTCCCTTGTGGCTCAGCTGGTAAAGAATCCACCTGCAATGCAGGAGACCTGGTTTCGACCCCTGCGTGGGGAAGATCCCCTGGAGAAGGAAAAGGCTGCCCATTACAGTATTCTGGCCATGGGCTATATAATCCATGCGGTAGCAAAGAGTCGGACATGACTGAGTGACTTTCACTACCACTACTATACATGAAAATCAAGAAACTGATGCAGCCACTATTGAAAACAGTAAGCAGTTATTTTATAATTATTATTATTTTTTTTCTTAAGGGTAATTGCTTTTCAGAATTTTGTTGCTTTCTTTCAAACCTCAACATGAATCAGCCATATGTATACATATATTCCTTCCTTTTGAACCACCTGCCCATTATCTCCTTCCCTTGTATAGAGTTTTTTAATACTCTAAAAATACAGTTACTATATGATCCAAAAATAACACTACTGGGCATATATCCATTAAGATGAAAACTCCCATCAGAAAAGTGATACGCAAAACAGTGTTTATAGTAGCACAATGTACAGTAGCAAAGACATGCAAACGACCTTAAGGCACTTAAATATGTGAGTGGATAAAGACAGATATATTATGCATACAATGGAATATTTTCCATAAGAAAGAATGAAATAATGTTATTCTTTCCAACATGGGTGGATCTAGAGATGATCATACTAAATAAGTCAGAGAAAGACATGAGGAGCTTAGGTGGGTTCAGCTTACCTTGACACATCCTTTGGACCTCAGTTGGTGGGAGATCTTCATCTTTTCCTCCTGGGTATCTAGAGTCAGCTGTCTAAGAATGATGCTAAAGCTGAAACTCCAGCACTCTAGAGCCTTCCCAGTTACCTTAGTAATTTTGAAGACTTGCAGTCGTCTACTTCAGAGCCCCTGAACACCCCTATATATATCCTTCCCCAGGTGGCCACACCCTTACACTTTATGAGGTCAGCAAGCCACTTCCACAGCCAACGGTGGCCCTGCTGAGCCTTGACATCACAAAGCCTCATCCTGACACCTCTAGGGGAGTATGGGGAGCAAGTCAGAGAGAGTTGACCTCTCCCGATTCTTTTAACCACACCCTCTATCTTCCTAGAGTTTTGGGCCACCTTTAAAATTTCTTATTTTACATGTTCTTTGTCCAGAAGTTTAAAAGGGAAAATTTACATAATGTTTTTTATAGGAAAACTCCTGCATGACTGAATAGAAAATAAACACGGAATTATAAAATGACAATTGAGAAATATTTGGAAGACAGCTGACAAATGACTCATTTACCTCATTTATGCAGAGTCCAAAGTTAAAATAAGAAAAGATGAAAAACCCAATAGAAGAGAATTGTGTAGTAAACAAGAATACAAAAAAAAAAAAAAAAAATTACCCAGAAAAAAAAGGAAAATTACCAAAAATCAGGGAAAAATATCAAACCTACTTGGTATTAAAATAAATGCAAACAAAAATAATAATGGAATATGATTTCTCACCATGAAAATTGCCAAAGTTCAATGACAAAGTTGAAATATACCAAATTGTTCCTCCAAATGGAGGATGACAAATTGGAAAAGGAGTGTTTAAGCAGTGTTGTGAGCGCATAGTGTGATGCAACTTTCTGAAGGACAATATGACATTATCTAGTAAATTTATAAATACATAGAGCCACTTGGCAAGACCCTGTTTGGAATTTCCATTTCAGAAATATTTCTGCAATTTCACCTAGATTATATACCTAATGCTCACTGAAAAAAAATTTTTTTTCCACATCTTCCTAGATAATTTCTTTGGTACACTTCCCCACACTGTCCTTCCCCATGCAACCCCTGTTCTCAGTTCTGTTATTGTAGATTACTTCTGCTTCTTTTAGAACTTCCTTTAAATGGAGCCTAGAGTATGTACGTATGTACACATGTAGTTGCTTAACAATGTTGTGTTACATTCTTCTGTCGCAAATCACACTAGGTGTACAAGTGTATAAACATAACATCTTTCATTTAATTTTCTTCTAAATTTAAGTCATCACAGAGCATGGAGGACAGTTTCTTGTGCTACACAGATAGTTCCCATTATTTATCAAGGCATTATTTTCCAAAATATACAAACGGCTATGTAGCCCAGTATCAAACACACACACACACACACACACACCACCTCAGTAAAAAAAACAGGCAGATCTAAATAAACATTTCCCAAAAGAAGTTATACAGATGATGAAAAAACCCTTGTAAAGAGGCTAAGTTCAGGTTAGTCACTCAGTCGGGTCCGACTCTTTGCGACCCCATGGACTTCAGCAAGCCAGGCCTCGCTGTCCATCACCAACTCCCGGAGTCCTCCAACTTATGTCCACTGAGGCAGTGAAGACATCCAACCATCTCATCCACTGTCGTCCCCTTCTCTGTCTGCCCTCCATCTTTCCCATCATCAGGGTCTTTTCAAATGAGTCAGCTCTTCACATCAGGTGGCCAAAATATTGGAGTTTCAGCTTAAACATCAGTCCTTCCAATGAACACCAGGACTGATCTCCTTTACGATGGACTGATTGGATCTCCTTGGAGCCCACAGGACTCTCAAGAGTCTTCTCCAACACCACAGTTCAAAATCATCACTTCTTCAGTGCTCAGCTTTCTTTACAGTCCAACTCTCACATCCATACAGGACTACTAGAAAAAACATAGCCTTGACTAGATGGACCTTCATTGGCAAAGTAATGTCTCTGCTGTTTAATACGTTGCCTAGTTTGATCATAACTTTCCTTTCAAGGAGTAATGTCTTTTAATTTCATGGTTGCAGTCATCACCTGCAGTGATTTTCTAGCCCCCCAAAATAAAGTCAGCCACTGTTTCTGCCATTTCCCCATCTATTTGCCATAAGGTGATGAGGCCATGATCTTCATTTTCTGAATGTTGAGCTTTAAGCCAACTTTTTCTCTCTCCTCTTTCACTTGTGTCAAGAAGCTCTTTAGTTCTTCTTCACTTTCTGCCTGCAGAAATGGTGGTGTCGCCTGTGTATCTGAGTTTATTGATATTTCTCCCAGCAAACTTGATTCCGGCTTGTGCTTCCTCCAGTGCAGGGTTTCTCATGATGTATTCTGCATATGAGTTAAATAAGCATGGCAAGAATATACAGCCTTGATGTACTCCTTTCCCGCTTTGGAACCAGTTTGCTGTTCCATGTCCAGTTTTAACTCTTGCTTCCTGACCTTCATACAGATTTGTCAAGAGGCAGATCAGGTGGTCTGGTATTTCCATCTCTTTGAGAATTTCCTACAGTTTATTGTTATTCACACACTCAAAGGCTTTGGCATAGTCAATAAAGAATAAATAGGTGTTTTTCTGGAATTCTCTTGCTTTTCATGATCTGACAGATGTTGGCAATTTGATCTCTTGTTCCTCTGCCTTTGCTAAAACCTCCTTGAACATCTGGAAGTTCATGCTTCATGTATTGCTGAAGCCTGGCTTGGATAATTTTGAGCATTACTTTACTAGTGTGTGAGATGAGTGTAATTGTTCTGTAGTTTGAGCATTCTTTGACATTGCCTTTCTTTGGGATTGGAAGGAAAGCTAATGTTTTCTTGTCCTGTGGCCACTTATGAGTTTTCCAGATTTACTGGCATATTGAGTGCAGAACTTTCACAGCAGCATCTTTGATAATTTGAAATAGCTCAACTGGAATTCCATCACCTCCACTAGCTTTGTTCATAGTGTTGCTTCCGAAGGACCACTGGACTTCACATTCCAGGATGTCTGCCTCTAGGTGAGTGATCAGACCAGTGTGATTAAATGGGTCTTGAAGATATTTTTGGTACAGTTCTCCTCTTAATGTCTTCTGCTTCTGTTAGGTCCATATCATTTCTGTCATTTATTGAGCCCATCTTTGCATGAAGTGTTCCCTTGGTATCTCTAATTTTCTTGAAGAGATCTCTAGTCTTTTTCATTCTTTATTTCCTTCTATTTCTTTGCACTGATCACTGAGCAAGGCTTTCTTATCTCTACTTGCTATTCTTTGGAAATCTGCATTCAAATGGATATATCTTTCCTTTTCTCCTAGCTTTTGGCTTCTCTTATTTTCACAACTATTTGTAAGTCCTCCTCAGACAGCCATTTTGCTTTTGTGCATTTCTTTTTCTTGGGGATGGTCTTGGTTCCTGTCTCCTGTACAGTGTCATGAAACTCCATCCATAGTTCATCATCACTATTCATTAGAGAAATACAAATCAAAACTACAATGTGGTATTCCTTCACGCCAGTCCGAATAGATAGCAACAAAAATTCTACAAGCAATAATTCCTGGGGAGAATGCGGGAAAAAAGGGAACAATCTTGCACTGTTAGTGGGCATGTAAATTGGTACGACCACTATGATGAAGACTATGGCAGCTCCTTTAAAAACTAAAAAATATAGTCACCTTATGACCTACTCCTGGGCATTTTTTCTGGAAAAAACCTTAAAACCAAAAGATTGATGCACACTAATGTTCATTACAGCATTATTTCCTGGAGGCGCGACATGCAACATTTTTTATTTATAGCAAAAACGGAAAAAAGAATAAAAAACGTATAAAGCAAGCAGTCTCTAAAGATGTGGTCAAATTACTCAGTATTTGTAAAAGGAAAATCTTCAGTATAAGTAAACAAAACAAGAACCACATATCAGAACCAAGTTATATGTTAAAATTCAAATAATAGAAAGTATTTTATAGTGAAAGAACTAATACACCCTGATATTTTATCTCTCCAGCTCAGGAACTCAGAATTCTGAGCCAGTGTTAAATGAGATCATGAGCGATTTTTTCTTCTTTTTTTTTTCGAGCAAATTTACATTTTCTATTAAGAGCATGTATTAATTTTTTAATAAACTTATACAGTATCTTTTTCAATATGTGAAGAATGGATCTGGATTTTTAAAATTTCATTCATAAGCATTCTTCTATTTCTCCATGAGATGGCAGTATAACCACAGTAAATATTTCTTCATACACATTTATACATATGAGTGAATACATTCGGATTTTATATTTTCATTTGTTATCATTTTTCTATTTCTGCTTGAGAGGGCATCATATGCATCCGTTCAGTTCAGTTCAGTCGATCAGTGGTGTCTGACTTTTTTGAACCCATGAATTGCAGCACGCCAGGCCTCCCTGTGCATCACCAACTCCTGGAGTTCGCTCAGACCCACGTCCATTGAGTCAGTGATGCCATCCAGCCATCTCATCCTCTTTCGTTCCCTTTTTATCCTGCCCCCAATCCCTCCCAGCATCAGAGTCTTTTCCAATGAGTCAACTCTTTGCGTGAGGTGGCCAAAGTACTGGAGTTTCAGTTTTAGCATCATTTCTTCCAAAGAAATCCCAGGGCTCATCTCCTTCAGAATGGACTGGTTGGATCTCCTTGCAGTCCAAGGCACTCTCAAGAGTCTTCTCCAACACCACAGTTCAAAAGCATCAATTCTTCGGCGCTCAGCTTTCTTCACAGTCCAACTCTCATATCCACTTGACCACTGGAAAAACCATAGCCTTGACTAGATGGACCTTTGTTGGTAAAGGAATGTCTCTGTTTTTGAATATGCTATCCAGGTTAGTCATAACTTTCCTTCCAAGGAGTAAGCGTCTTTTAATTTCATGGCTGCAGTCATCATCTGCAGTGATTTTGGAGCCCTAAAAAATAAAGTCTGACGCTGTTTCAACTGTCTCCCCATCTATTTCCCATGAAGTGATGGGACCAAATGCCATGATCTTCGTTTTCTGAATGTTGAGTTTTAAGCCAACTTTTTCCCTCACCTCTGTCACCTTCATCAAGAGCATAGTAAACTTTTATTCATACCCACATATACATATGAGAGAATACATCAACATTTTATGAATTACATTCCTAAGTATTATTCTATGTCTCCAAAAGACGTAACATAAGCACAATAAATATTTGTTCATACCCACATATACTCTGGAGAGTCTCTTGGATTGCAAGGAAATCAATCCAGTCAATCCTTAAGGGTATTACTCTTGGATATTCACTGGAAGGACTGATGCTGAAACGTCAATTCTTTGGCTACCTTATGTGAAGAACTGACTCATTGGAAAGGCCCCTGATGCTGAGAAAGATTGAAAGCAGGAGGAGAAGCAGAAAACAGAGGATGAGATCATTGGTTAACATCACCCACTCGGTGGATCTGGGTTTAAGCAGGCTCAGGTAGTAGATAATTGAACAGGGAAGCGTGGCATGCCACAGTTCATGGAGTCGCAAAGAGTTGGACATGACTGGGCAACTGAGGTGAAGTGATAGATACATATAAAATCCTTATACAGACTCAAAATGGACATACTATACCAAGAGTGCTTTATAAACACCTTTTAATAATATATTTTAGAAAATAACCATAGATGAATAGCTCTATGTATGGTTAAAATGATACAGGAATATGTACAGTTACAACAATAAGGCCATTTGAGTCAACATGCATGGCCTGAGAGTTGATCATACTAAATGAAGTGAGGCACACAGGGAAACATATATACCAAATAATATCATAATATCCAAAAGTGGAATCTAAGATATGACACAAATGAACATATGTGTGAATCAGAAAGACACTCATAGACAGAGAGAATAGACCTACAGCTTCAAGTCAGAGAGAATTGGGGGAGAAATGGAGTAAGAGACTGGGGTTAAGAGATATAAAACAAACTATATGGATTGGATTGACAAGTTCCTACTGTAGAGCACAGAGGACTACATTCAGTATCCAATTTCTCCCCCAATTCTCTTTGCCTTGAAGCTGTAGGTCTATTCTCTCTGTCTATGAGTGTCTTTCTGATTCACACATATGTTCATTTGTGTCATATCTTAGATTCCACATTTGGATATTATGATATTATTTGGTATATATGTTTCCCTGTGTGCCTCACTTCATTTAGTATGATCAACTCTCAGGCCATGCATGTTGACTCAAATGGCCTTATTGTTGTAACTGTACATATTCCTGTATCATTTTAACCATACATAGAGCTATTCATCTATGGTTATTTTCTAAAATATATTATTAAAAGGTGTTTATAAAGCACTCTTGGTATATATGTCCATTTTGAGTCTGTATAAGGATTTTATATGTATCTGTCACTTCACCTCAGTTGCCCAGTCATGTTCAACTCTTTGCGACTCCATGAACTGTGGCATGCCACGCTTCCCTGTACAATTATCTACTACCTGAGCCTGCTTAACCCAGATCCACCAAGTGGGTGATGTTAATCAATGATCTCATCCTCTGTTTTCTGCTTCTCCTCCTGCTTTCAATCTTTCTCAGCATCAGGGACTTCCCTGGCAGTCCAGAGTTTAAGACTGCAGATTTCCACTGCAGGGGAGGCAAGGTCAAACCCTGGTCAGGGAACTAATTCCACTTGTAGCACAGTGTAGCCAAAAAAGAAGAGAGATTAAATAAAAGAATGTGTGTATGTGTGTATATATATAAATATATATATCCACACACAACATATACATATATACATGTATATCTATAACTGAATCATTTTGCTGTAAAGCAGAAATTAACACAAAATTACAAATGAACTATACTACAGTTAAAAAATAGCATGACTGAGGAAAGAAAAGATTGCTATATTTCATTGTGTGTAAAGTTAATATCCAAAGAAAATTGCTATACAAAAACACGGCTGACTACTTAACGGCAGGCTTGCTGAGATACTTAAGGAGACACATACTGAAATGCACCAAGGAAAAAGATTGATTGTTGATTGGATAGAGGGATGGACAAATGGATAGATACGTGACAAAGAAAGTATTATAAATAGGTTACAAAACCAGACTTCTATGTATGCTGTGCAAAAGAGACCCACCTGAAACCAAGGAGCACATACAGAGTGAAAGTGAAGGGCTGGGAAAAGGTATTTCATGCAAAATGTGAGCAACAGAAATTAGAAGTAGCAATACTCATATCAGATAAAATAGACTTTGAAATAAAGGGTGTGAAAAGAGACAAAAAAGGCCACTATATAATGGTCAAAGGATCAATCCAAGAAGAAGATATAAAAATTATAAATATATATGCACCCAAGATAGGAGCACTCAATATGTAAGGCAAATGCTAACAAGTAAGAAACGGGAAATGAAAAATAACACAATAATAGTGGGAGATCTTAAGACCCTACACACACCTATGGATAGATCAACCAAACAGAAAATTAGCAAGGAAACACAAACTTTAAGTGATACAATGGATCAGTTAGACCTAATTGATTTCAAAAGAACATTTCACGCCAAAGCAATGAATTTCACCTTTTTCTCAAGTGCACATGGAACATTCTCCAGGATAGATCATATACTGGGCCATAAATCTAGCCTTGGTAAACTGAAAACAAAAATCAAAATAATTTCAAGCATCTCTTCTGATCACAAAGCAGTAAGATTAGATGTCAACTACAGGGGGAAAGAAACCATGACAAATAGAAACATATGGAGGGTAAACAACATGCTTCTGAATGACCAACATATAACAGAAGAAATCAGAAAAGAAATGGAAATATGCATAGAAACAAATGAAAATGAAAATACAACCCATACAAATAGCTGTGAAAAGAAGAGAAGCGAAAAACAAAGGAGAAAAGGAAAGATATAAACATCTGAATGCAGAGTTCCAAAGAATAGCAAGAAGAGAAAAGAAAGCCTTCTTCAGCGACCAATGCAAAGAAATAGAGGAAAATAACAGAATGGGAAAGACTAGGGATTTCTTCAAGAAAATCAGAGATACCAAAGGAACATTTCATGCAAAGATGGGTTCAATAAAGGACAGAAATGGTATGGACATAACAGAAGCAGAAGATATTAAGAAGAAATAACAAGAATACACATAAGAACTGTACAAAAAAGATCTTCACGACCCAGATAATCACGATGGTGTGATCACTGACCTAGAGCCAGACTTCCTGGAATGTGAAGTCAAGTGGGCCTTAGAAAGCATCACTACGAACAAAGAGAGTGGAGGTGATGGAATTCCAGTTAAGCTATTCCAAATTCTGAAAGATGATGCTGTGAAAGTGGTGCACTCAATAAGCCAGCAAATTTGGAAAACTCAGCAGTGGCCACAGGACTGGAAAAGCTGAGTTTTCATTCCAATCTCAAAGAAAGACAATGCCAAAGAATGCTCAAACTACCGCAAAATTGCACTCATCTCACGCTAGTACAGTAATGCTCAAAATTCTACAAGCCACGCTTCAGCAATATGGAAACCATGAACCTCCTGATGTTCAAGCTGGTTTTAGAAAAGGCAGAGGAAACAGAGACCAAACTGCCAACATCAGCTGGATCATGGAAAAAGCAAGAGAATTTCAGAAAAACCTCTATTTCTGCTTTATTGACTATGCCAAAGCCTTTGTCTGTGTGGATCACAATAAACAGTGGAAAATTCTGAGAGAGATGGGAATACCCGACCACCTGATCTGCCTCTTGAGAAATTTGTATGCAGGTTAGAAAGCAACAGTTAGATCTGGACATGGAACAACAGACTGGTTCCAAATAGGAAAAGGAGTACATCAAGGCTGTATATTGTCACCGTGTTTATTTAACTTCTATGCAGAGTACATCATGAGAAACGCTGGACTGGAAGAAATACAAGCTGGAATCAAGATTGCTGGGAGAAATATCAATAACTTCAGATATGCAGATTATACGACCCTTATGGCAGAAAGTGAAGAGGAACTCAAAAGCCTCTTGATGAAAGTGAAAGTGAAGAGTCAAAAAGTTGGCTTAAAGCTCAACATTCAGAAAACGAAGATCATGACCTCCAGTCCCACTACTTCATGGGAAATAGATGGGTAAATAGTGAAAACAATGTCAGACTTTATTTTTAGGGGGCTCCAAAATCACTGCAGAAGGTGACTGCAGCCATCAAATTAAAAGACACTTACTCCTTGAAAGGAAAGTTATGACCAACCTCGAGAGCAGATTCAAAAGCAGAGACATTCCTTTACCAAAAAAGGTTCGTCTAGTCAAGGCTATGGTTTTTCCTGTGGTCAGGTATGGATGTGAGAGTTGAACTGTGAAGAAGCCTGAGTGCCGAAGAATTGATACTTCTGAACAGTGGTGTTGGAGAAGACTCTTGAGAGTCCCTTGGACTGCAAGGAAAACCAACCAGTCCATTCTGAAAGAGATCAGCCCTGGGATTCCTTTGGAAGGAATGATGCTAAAGCTGAAGCTCAAGTACTTTGGCCACCTCATGCGAATACTTGACTCATTGGAAAAGTCTCTGATGCTGGGAGGGATTGGGGGCAAGAAGAGAAGGGGAAGACATAGGATCAGATGGCTGGATTGCATCACTGACTCCATGGGCATGAGTCTCAGTGACTCCAGGTTTTGGTGATGGACAGGAAGGCCTGGCGTGCTGTGATCCATAGGGTCGCAAAGAGTTGGACATGACTGAGTGACTGATCTGATCTGAAGGGGAAGGTTCATAGAAATACAAGCTTACCTCAAGAAACAAGAGAAACCTCAAATAAATGACCTAACTTTACACCTAAAGCAACTAGAAAAAGAAGAAGTGAAAAATCCCAGGGTTAGAAGAAGGAAAAAGTAATAATAACAATTAGGTAGTATACTCATTTTCACTATATTGATTCTTCCAATCCATGAACATGGTATATTTCTCCATCTATTAGTGTCCTCTTTGATTTCTTTCACTAGTGTTTTATAGTTTTCTATGTATAGGTCTTTAGATTCTCTAGATAGATATATTCCTAAGTATTTTATTCTTTCTGTTGCAATGGTGAATGGAATTGTTTCCTTAATTTCTTTTTCTGTTTTGTCATTATTAGTGTATAGGAATGCAAGGGATTTCAGTGTGTTGATTTTATATCCTGCAACTTTACTATAATCATTGATTAGTTCTAGTAATTTTCTGGTGGAGTCTTTAGGGTTTCCTATGTAGAGGATCATGTCATCTGCAAATAGTGAGAGTTTTACTTCTTCGTTTCCAATTTGGATTCCTTTTATTTCTTTTTCTGCTCTGATTGCTGTGGCCAAACTTCCAAAACTATGTTGAATAGTAACGGTGAAAGTGGGCACCCTTGTCTTGTTCCTGACTTTAGAGGAAATGCTTTCACTTTTCACAATTGAGGATAATGTTTGCTGTGCGTTTGTCATATATAGCTTTTAATATGTTGAGGTATGTTCCTACTATTCCTGCTTTCTGGAGAGTTTTTATCATAAATGGATGTTGAATTTTGTCAAAGGCTTTCTCTGCATCTTTTGAGATAATCATATGGTTTTTATTTTTCAATTTGTTAATGTGGTGTATTACATTGATTGATTTGTGGATATTGAAGAATCCTTGCATCCCTGGGATAAAGCCCACTTGGTTGTGGTGTATAATCTTTTTATTTATTTATTTACTTATTTTTTTATAATCTTTTTAATGTGCTGTTTGATTCTAATTGCTAGACTTTTGTTAAGGATTTTTGCATCTAAGTTCATCAGTGATATTGGCCTGTAGTTTCCTTTATTTTGGGGATCTTTGTCAGGTTTTGGTATTAGGGTGATAGTGGTGATAGAATGAGTTTGGAAGTTTCCCTTCCTCTGCAACTACCCAAAGCAATTTATAGATTCAATGCAACCCCTATCAAGCTACCAACGGTATTCTTGAAAGAGCTAGAACAAATAATTTCACAATTTGTATGGAAATACAAAAAGCCTCTAATAGCCAAAGCTGTCTTGTGAAAGAAGAATGGAACTGGAGGGATAAACCTACCTGACTTCAGGCTCTACTACAAAGGCACATTCATCAAGACTGTATGGTACTGGCACAAAGACAGAAATATAGATCAATGGAACAAAATAGAAAGCCCAGAGAGAATTCCACACACATATGGACACCTTATCTTTGACAAAGGAGGCAAGAATATACAACGGATTAAAGAAAATCTGTTTAACAAGTGGTGCTGGGAAATCTGGTCAACCACTTGTAAAAGAATGAAACTAGAACACTTTCTAACAACATACACAAAAATGAACTCAAAATGGATTAAAGATTTAAATGTAACACCAGAAACTATAAAACTCCTAGAGGAGAACATAGGCAAAACACTCTCTTCCATACATCACAGCAGGATCCTCTATGACCCACCTCCCAGGATATTGGAAATAAAAGCAAAAATAAACAAATGGGACCTAATTAAACTTAAAAGCTTCTGCACATCAAAGGAAACTATTAGCAAGGTGAAAAGACAGCCTTCAGAATGGGAGAAAATAATAGCAAATGAAGCAACTGACAAATAACTAATCTCAAAAATATACAAGCAACTCTTAGCTCAACTCCAGAAAAATAAATGATCCAATCAAAAAAATGGGCCAAAGAACTAAATAGACATTTCTCCAAAGAAGACATACAGATGGCTAACAAACACATGAAAAGATGCTCAACATCACTCATTATCAGAAAAATGCAAATCAAAACCACTATGAGGTACCATTTCACACGACTCACAATGGCTATGATCCAAAAGTTTACAAGCAATAAATGCTGGAGAGGGTGTGGAGAAAAGGGAACCCTCTTATACTGTTGGTGGGAATGCAAACTAGTACAGCCACTATGGAGAACAGTGTGGAGATTCCTTAAACAACTGGAAATAGAACTGTCTTATGATCCAGCAATCCCACTGCTTACCATACACACTGAGGAAAACAGAATTGAGACACATGTACCCCAATGTTCATTGCAGCACTGTTCATAATAGACAGGACATGGAAGCAACCTAGATGTCCATCAACAGATGAATGGATAAGAAAGCTGTGGTACATATACACAATTGAGTATAACTCAGCCATTAAAAAGAATTAATTTGAATCAGTTTTAATGAGGTGGATGAAACTGGAGCCTATTATACAGACTGAAGTAAGCCAGAAAGAAAAACACCAATACGGTATACTAAAGTATATATATGGAATTTAGAAAGATGCTAACAATAACCCTGTGTATGAGACAGCAAAAGAGACACAGATGTATAGAACAGTCTTATGGACTCTGTTTCAGAGAGAGAGGGTGGGAAGATTTGGGAGAATGGCATTGAAACATGTATAATATCATGCATGAAACGAGTCGCTAGTCCAGGTTTGGTGCATGATACTGGATGCTTGGGTCTGGTGCACTGGGACAACCCAGAGGGGTGGTATGGGGAGGGAGGATGGAGGAGGGTTCAGGATGGGGGACACATGTATACCTGTGGCGGATTCATTTTGATATTTGGCAAAACTAATACAATTTGTAAAGTTTAAAAATAAAATAAAATTAAAAAAAATAAACAATTAGGGCAGAAATACATGAAAAAAAGCAAAGGAACCTATAGCAAAACTCAGCAAAAATAAACGCTGGTTCTTTGAGAAGATAAATAAAATAGGAAAACCATTAGCAAAACTCATCAAGAAAGAAAGGGGGGATAATCAAATCAACAAAATTAGAAAGGAAAATAGATAAATCACAGCGGACAACACAGAAGTACAAAGGATCATAAAAGACTACTATCAGCAGCTATAGGACAATAAAATGGACAACTTGGAAGAAATGAACAAATTCCTAGAAAAGTATAACAATCCAAAACTGAACCAGGAAGAAATAGGTAATCCCAACATACCCATCACAAGCATGGAAAGCAAAACTGTAATCAAAAATCTTCCATTGAACAAAAACGAAGGTCAGGACCAGATGACTTATTCACACTCCTGGTTACCCTGGACACCTGGAGAGAACAAGAGAGGGAGCACAGAATACCACTTGTTTGGGGAAGAGGGTGAAGATGGATAGGAACGATAGTTTCAGGAAAAGTGTGACCAGAGGAGAGCTATGTGCCAGGCCAGTAGAGGGCAGGGGGGTCTCATGGGGCGGTGTCAATGGGCAAGAGGAGCTTGGATGGGTTCAACTCACCTTGACACTTTTGTGGACCCCAGTTGACAGGAAGTCTTCATCTTTTCCTCCTGCTTACCTGAAGTTGGCTATTCCATAAGTGCTCTAGAGCCTTGTGGCTTCTGAGTCTCTTTAGTCATTTTGAAGACACCCAGTGGTCTGCTCCAGAGCCCCTGAGCACACCTCTATATACCCCTCCCTAGGGTCCACAGCATTATGCTTTAAGAGATCAGCAACTCACTTCCCCAGCCAATGGTGGCCCTGGCTGAGAATTGACATCACAAAGCGCAATCCTGATACCTCTAGGGCAGAATGGGGGGCAACTCAGATGATTTGATGGGGGGGGGGAATGCATCACTTTTAATGGCCCTTAGGAGCCCTCCAAACTCACCTGTCATCCTCATCTCTCTAAGTCAACTCTGTTGTGTCACAAGGCAGGGAGCATGTGTCTCCTCCAAACCTTGACCCACAGCCACAGTACCGAGGCTTTGATTCTGTTCTCTCCCACATTTCACCATCATCTAGATTGTAATATCTTGCCTAAAGTTCCTCCATGATAATTAGGCTGTATTGAAGTGTCTGTGGAAATGAGAATCATCCCACTTTCCTCCTACAGTTCAGTTCAGTCTCTCAGTCATGTCTGACTCTTTGAGAGGTGGTCTTAAAGCACTTTCAAGACCATTTAATTCTGGGCCACCTCCCAGAACCTTTTTCCATCCCATCTCCTTTGTTCTAGCTTCCATTCAGACACTGCTGTCTTCAGGCTGTGAGACTGCACTGAATACACTTGCCCTTTCTCCACTTGGAGCTGTCTTGCTTCAAGTCTTGGAATCATGGTCACCTCACTATGTGTAAAAAAAAAAAAAAAAAAATGTTTCCCCAAAGACGTGCACATGAATGTTCATAGCAGTCTTATTTCTAATAGTCAAAAAGTTGAGATGAACAAGATGGCAGAGTGGTAGTTGCAGGAGGAATACACCTCTCTCCTTGGACACATCAGGAATACATCTTCAGACACAGAAGTGCTTGCAGAACACCAGCTGAGAGCTGACAGGAGTACCTGACCAGTGGAAAAGAATGTATAGAACCACAAAACTTGGTAGGATGAAGGAACTAGGGGGAAAAACAGGAGTGTTAATAGGTCTGGACCTGCCCTTGGTGGGTGGGAGAACTGAAGTAGGTTTCCACTTCCCTCATTGGAGTAATTGTCTGGATCAGAGGAGAAACATTTAAGGCTGAGAATGAAACAGCTGATCTGTGGCAGCCTACACCAATACATACAATGTATGACATAGCAGAATCCATTGGTTTTTGTCCCCTTAAGAGTGTAGCATTCATTAAACATTTGAAAATCCATCAGGATAAACAACTTACTAAAGAACTGAAAATGATGACACAGTAGGGTCATTTAGATGAATGCTGAAAAATAATTTGATAAAATCTAATATCCCTGGGTTGGGAAGATTCCCTGAAGTAGGGATTGGCTACCCACGTCAGTATTCTTAGGCTTCGCTGGCAGCTCAGCTATTAAAGAAAGTGCCTGGCATCTCAGAGATCTGGGTCCATCCTTGGGCTGGGAAGATCCCCTGGAGGAGAGCATGACAATCCATTCCAGTATTCTGGCCTGGAGAATCCCCAAGGCCAGAGGAGCCTGTTTGGCCTACACTTCATGGGGTTGCAAAAAGCTGGACACAACTCTGTGACTGAGCACATTCTGTATAAAATATTTTAGCGAACTAGAAATAGGAGAAGAAATAGAAATAGAATTGGAGAAGGCAATGGCACCCCACTCCAGTACCTTTGCCTAGAAAATCCCATGGATGGAGGAGCCTGGTAGGCTGCAGTCCATGAGGTCGCTAAGAGTCGGACACGACTGAGCGACTTCACTTTCACTTTTCACTTTCATGCATTGGAGAAGGAAATGGCAACCCACTCCAGTGTTCTTGCCTGGAGAAAACCAGGGAAGGGAAGCCTGGTGGGCTGCCGTCTATGGGGTCGCACAGAGTCGAACACGACTGAAGCGACTTAGCAGCAGCAGAAAGAGAAGACTTCCTCAACCTTATGAAAGTACTAAACTATCACTAATATCACACTTTATGGTAGAACACTGAGTGTTTTACTTCTAAAATCACAATCAACAGAAAGATGTCCACTCTCATTATATTGAATTTCTGTCCGTGAAGTCATATTAGGAAATGATTGAAAAGTTATCCAGTTTGGAAAAGAAGAATAAAGCTGTTTTTATCTGTTGGTGACATCTATGTAGAATATCCAATGAAATCTACAGGAACAGAATACCTAAAACTAAGAATTAATTTAAGCAAAGTCACAAGATATACAGATGATATATAAAATTTAATTAATTGCTTTCCTATATAGTAGTCCAATTTAAAATTAAAATAAAAAATAATAACAGTCACATTGAAGTCAGAAAAACTTAAGAATCAGACAGAATATATGAAACACACCAATGCAAAAATGGACAAAAGATGTGAACAGGAAATTCACTAGATAATGATATACAGATGGCAAGTAAGCATGCAGGGCACACCGAAAGTATGGCTCTCATGAGAGACAGAGAAGAACAAGTCTGATGAGGAAGTGGAAATATTTGAACTTTCATGCACTGTTTATGGGAATACAAAATAGTACACCATGGTGGAAAACAGTTTGGAAGTTCCTTCAAAAGTTAAACATTGGGTTACCATATGTCCCAGCAATCCCTTTCTTAGGTTTATACAAGCAAGTATGAAAAAAAAAAATACCCACAGACATGCACATGAATGTTCATAACAGTCTTATTTTTAGTAGTCCAAAAGTTGAGATGAACAAAATGGCTGAACAGTAGCTGGAAGTGGAGTACATTTCACTCCACGGATGCATCAAGGATACACCTTCAGACACAGAAGTGTGTGCAGAACACCAGCTGAGAGCTGACAGGAGTACCTGACCAGAGGAAAATAATAAATAGAACCACAAAACTCGGTAGGGTGAAGGAACTAGGGGTGGGGGGAACAGGAATGGTAATAGGCCTGGACCTGCCCTCGGTGGGTGGGAGAACTATAAGTTGGTGTCCGACCCCCCACCTGGGATCAACTGTCTGGATCAGAGGAGAAATATTTTAGGCTGAGAGTGAAACAGTTGATCTGTGGGAGCCTAAATGGAATGAGAATCAGACAGTCCTTGCCACAGACATACACACCCCAGACAGGGACACAGGTCCCATAGAAGGGACAGCAGTTGGGATCTGGATTTTTCGGATTGTGGAGCAATCCCAGGGCAAGGGCTACTACTGACTGCAGAGAGATGGACTGATGGGATGTGAGGAAGGAGATCGGGATGGGAAATGCTTGTGGAGGAACACCAGGCCCCATGGAAGCAAGGGGATCCTACTGGGTCAATCATAGTAGGTGGAGCCATCACCATAGTCTCTTTCTCCCCATACACCAGCATAGGCAGCTGAACAATAGAGAGGCTGGCCAATCAAGTGCCTGACTTACTGATCTGCAGACTAGGACCCCACCCAGGGGCCCCATCTATGTACCTGATGCTCCAAACAACAGAGAAGTACCCCAGGTAAGGGAGCCCTCTAAGTGCCTGAAAGGGTGGAGCTATGGAGGAAGAGTGGCAAAAGAGGCCTCCTTATCACCAGCTACAAGAGGCTGGTGAAAAGACTCTGATAGCGTCAAAACTTCTGCGGCAGAGGAGGTCATTGTCCCTGCACAGTTATCGCTACCATGGTCCCCAGAGATCAAGAAGCTATGCCAAGTTCATGCTCAATGCTCGCTGGGGCGGAGCTGCTACAGGCCAAAAAAGTCTTGTGTCTATGGATACCTGGTCACTTCAGTTCAGTTCAGTTCAGTTCAGTTCAGTTCAGATCAGTTCAGTTCAGTTCAGTCACTCATTCCTGTCCCACTCTTCGCGACCCCATGAATCGCAGCACGCCAGGACTCCCTGTCCATCACCACCTCCCGGAGTTCACCCAGATCCACGTCATAGAGTCAGTGATGGCATCCAGCCATCTCATGCACTGCTGTCCCCTTCTCCTTCTGCCCCCAAATCCTCCCAGCATCAGAGTCTTTCCCAATGAGTCAACTCTTCTCAAGAGGTGGCCAAAGTACTGGAGTTACAGCTTCAGCATCATTCCCCCAAAGAAATCCCAGGGCTCAATTGCTTCAGAATGGACTGGTTGGATCTCCTTGCAGTCCAAGGGACTCTCAAGAGTCTTCTCCAACACCACAGTTCAAAAGCATCAATCCTTAGGTGCTCAGCCTTCTTCACAGTCCAACTCTCACATCCATACCTGACCACAGGAAAAACCATAGCCTTGACTAGACGGACCTTTGTTGGCAAAGTAATGTCTTTGCTTTTGAATATGCTATCTACGTTGGTCATAAATTTCCTTCCAAGGAGTAAGTGTCTTTTAATTTCATGGCTGCAGTCACCATCTGCAGTGATTTTGGAGCCCCCCAAAATAAAGTCTGACACTGTTTCCACTGTTTCCCCATCTATTTCCCATGAGGTGATGGGACCGGATGCCATGATCTTCGTTTTCTGAATCCTGAGCTTGAAGCCAATTTTTTCACTCTCCACTTTCACCATCAGAAGGCTTTTTAGTTCCTCTTCACTTTCTGCCATAGGGCAGTGTCATCTGCATATCTGAGGTAACTGATATTTCTCCCGGCAATCTTGATTCCAGCTTGTGTTTCTTCCAGTCCAGGGTTTCTCATGATGTACTCTGCAAAGAAGTTACATAAACAGGGTGATAATATATAGCCTTGATGTACTCCTTTTCCTAATTGGAACCCGTCTGTTGTTCCACGTCCAGTTCTAACTGTTGTTTACTGACCTGCATAGAGGTTTCTCAAGAGGCAGGTCAAGTGGTCTGGTATTCCATTCTCTCTCAGAATTTTCCACAGTTTATTGTGATCCACACAGGCAAAGGCTTTGGCATAGTCAATAAAGCAGGAATAGAGGTTTTTCTGGAACTCTCTTGCTTTTTCCATGCTCCAGCAGATGTTGGCAATTTGATCTCTGGTTCCTCTGCCTTTTCTAAAACCAGCTGGAATATCAGGAAGTTCACAGTTCACGTATTGCTGAAACCTGGCCTGGAGAATTTTGAGCATTACTTTACTAGCATGTGAGGTGAGTGTAACTGTGCAGTACTTTCAGTATTCTTTGGCATTGCCTTTCTTCAGGATTCAAATGAAAACTGACCATTCCAGTCCTGTGGACACAGCTGAGTTTTCCAAATTTGCTGGCATATTGAGTGCAATACTTTCACAGCATCATCTTTCAGGATCTGACATAGCTCAACTGGAATTCCATCACTTCCTCTAGCTTTGTTCGTAGTGCTGCTTTCTAAGGCCCACTTGATTTCACATTCCAGGATGTCTGGCTCTAGGTCGGTGATCACATCATCGGGATTATCTGGATCATGAAGATCTTGATTGTATAGTTCTTCTGTGTATTCTTGTCATCTCTTCTTAGTATCTTCTGCTTCTGTTAGGTCCATGCCGTTTCTGTCCTTTATTGAGCCCATCTTTGCATGAAATGTCCCCTTGGTATCTCTAATTTTCTTGAAGAGATCTCTAGTCTTTCCCATTCTGTTGTTTTCCTCTATTTCTTTGCATTGATCACTGAGGAAGGCTTTCTTATCTCTTCCTGCTATTCTTTGGAACTCTGCATTCAGATGCGTATATCTTTCCTTTGCTTTTCGCTTCTCTTCTTTTCACAGCTATTTGTAAGGGGTGCCCAGACAGCCATTTTGCTTTTTTTGCATTTCTTGTCCATGGGGATTGTCTTGATCCCTGTCTCCTGTACAATGTCATGAGCCTCATTCCATAGTTCATCAGGCACTCTATCTAACAGGTCTAGGCTCATAAATCTGTTTCTCACGTTCACTGTATAATCATAAGGGATTTGATTTAGGTCATACCTGAATGGTCTAGGGGTTTGTCCTACTTTCTTCAATTTCAGTCTGAATTTGGTAATAAGGAGTTCATGATCTGAGTCACAGTCAGCTCCGGGTCTTGTTCTTGTTGACTGTATAGAGCTTCTTCACCTTTGGATGCAAAGAATATAATCAATCTGATTTCAGTGTTGACCATATGGTGATGTCCATGTGTAAAGTCTTCTCTTGTGTTGTTGGAAAAGGGTCTTTGCTATGACCAGTGCATTTTCTTGGCAAAACTCTATTAGTCTTTGCCCTGCTTCATTCCGTATTCCAAGGCCAAATTTGCCTGTTACTGCAGGTGTTTCTTGACTTCGTATTTTTGCATTCCAGTCCCCTACAATGAAAAGGACATCTTTTTTGGGTATAGTCCGAAAAGGACTTGTAGGTCTTCATAGAACCGTTCATCTTCAGCTTCTTCAGCATTACTGGTTGAGGTCTAGACTTGGATTACTGTGATATTGAATGGTTTGCCTTGGAAACAAACAGAGATCATTCTGTCGTTTTTGAGATTGCATCCAAGTACTGCATTTCGGAATCTTTTGTTGACCATGATGGCTACTCCATTTCTTCTGAGGGATTCCTGCCTGCAGTAGTAGATATAATGCTCATCTGAATTAAATTCACCCATTCCAGTCCATTTTAGTTCGCTGATTCCTAGAATGTCTACATTCACTCTTGCCATCTCTTGTTTGACCACTTCCAATTTGCCTTGATTCATGGACCTGACATTCCAGGTTCCTATGCAATATTGCTCTTTACAGCTTCAGACCTTGCTTCTGTCACCAGTCACGTCTGCAACTGGGTATTGTTTTTGCTTTGGCTCCATCCCTTCATTCTTTCTGGAGTTATTTCTCCACTGATATCCAGTAGCATATTGGGTCCTTACTGACCTGGGGAGTTCCCCTTTCAGTATCCTATCATTTTGCCTTTTGATACTTTTCATGGAGTTCTCAAGGCAAGAATACTGAAGCGGTTTGCCATTCCCTTCTCCAGTGGACCACCTTCTGTCAGATCTCTCCCCCATGACCCGCCCCTCTTGGGTTGCCCCCAGGGCATGGCTTAGTTTCATTGAGTTAGACAAGGCTGTGGTCCTAGTGTGATTACATTGACTAGTTTTTTGTGAGTATGGTTTCAGTGTGTCTGCCTTCTGATGCCCTCTTGCAACACATACCATCTTACTTGGGTTTCTCTTACCTTGGGCGTGGGGTATCCCTTCACGGCCGCTCCATCAAAGCGCAGCCACTGCTCCTTACCTTGGAGGAGGGGTATCTCCTCACTGCCGCCCTTAGTGTCCAACTGCATGTGACATTGTAACTGTGGCTTGCCAGGCTTCTTTCTCAGGGAAGGGGCTTCTACATGCAAAAATACTGGTACGTATGGGCCAGTACTGGTTGACATACCCTTCTAGAGCACTATATGTCCTGCTGCCCTAGCCACCAACTCCTCTGAGTCCCTGATGCAGCCAGAGCCACTATGACTGAAGCAGTTGATTCCCCATATCTGGCCCCCTCATAGGGGCAAACCCAAGTCCTCCAGGACAGTCTCAAGAGCAAACCCCAGTGGATGATTCACATTGAAAAGTGGGAATAAAACCACAATTGGAACCCAGGAGCAGTGTTGTTAAGGAAGAAGACCCAAAACCTTCCTACCACCTGTACAAGCTGCAGATTAAATCCACATAGCTGTGAAAAGAAGAGAAGTGAAAAGCAAAGGAGAAAAGGAAAGATATAAGCATCTGAATGCAGAGTTCCAAGGAAGAGCAAGAAGAGATAAGAAAGCCTTCCTCAGGGAGCGATGCAAAGAAAAGGAGGAAAACAACAGAATGGGAAAGACTAGAGATCACTTCAAGAAAATTGGAGATACCAAGGGGAGATTTCATGCAAAGATGGGCTCGATAAAGGACGGAAATGGTATGGACCTAACAGAAGCAGAAAATATTAAGAAGATGTGGCAAGAATACACAGAAGAACTGTACAAAAAAGATATTCACGACCCAGATAATCACGATGGTGTGATCACTGAACTAGAGCCAGACATTGTGTAATATAAAGTCAAGTGGGGCTTAGAAAGCAGCATTATGAACAAAGCTAGTGGAGGTGATGGAATTCCAGTTGAGCTATTTCAAATCTCAAAGGATGATGCTGTGAAAGTGCTGCACTCAATATGCCAGCAAATTTGGAAAACTCAACAGTGGCCACAGGACTGGAAAAGCTGAGTTTTCATTCCAATCCCAAAGAAAGGCAATGCCAAAGAATGCTCAAACTACCACAGAATTGCACACATCTCACACACTAGTAAGGTAATGCTCAAAATTCTCCAAGCCAGGCTTCAGCAATACATGAACTGTGAACCTCCTGATGTTCAAGCTGGTTTTAGCAAAGGCAGAGGAACCAGAGACCAAATTGCCAACATCTGCTGGATCATGGAAAAGCAAGAGAGTTCCAGAAAAACCTCTATTTCTGCTTTATTGCCTATGCCACAGCCTTTGCCTGTGTGGATCACAGTAAACTGTGGAAAATTCTGAAAGAGATGGGAATACCAGACCACCTGACCTGCCTCTTGAGAAACCTCTATGCAGGTCAGGAAGCCACAGTTAAAACTGGACGTGGAACAACAGACTGGTTCCATATAGGACAAGGAGTACGTCAAGGCTGTATGTTCTCACCCTGCTGATTTAACTTCTATGCAGAGTACATCATGAGCAACCCTGGACTGGAAGAAACACAAGTAGGAAAGAAGATTGCCGGGAGAAATGTCAATAACCTCATATATGCAGATGACACCACCCTTATGGCAGAAAGTGAAGAGGAACTGAAAAGTCTCTTGATGAAATGAAAGTGGAGAGTGAAAATGAAGATCATGGCATCTGGTCCCATATACTTCATGGGAAATAGATGGGGAAACAGTGGAAAGAGTGTCAGTTTTGTTTTGTTTTCTTTTGTTTTGTTTTGTTTTTGGGGGGGGGGGCGGTGTTGGTGGGGCAGGGCTCCAAAATCACTGCAGATGATGACTGCAGGTATGAAATTAAAAGACGCTTACTTCTTGGAAGGAAAATTATGACCAACCTAGATAGCATATTCAAAAGCAGAGACATTACTTTGCCAACAAAGGTCCGTCTAGTCAAAGCTATGGTTTTTCCTGTGGTCATGTATAGATGTGAGAGTTGGACTGTGAGGAAGGCTGAGCACTGAAGAATTGATGCTTTTGAACTGTGGTGTTGGAGAAGACTCTTGAGAGTCCCATGGACTCCAGGGAGATCCAACCAGTCCATTCTGAAGGAGACCAGCCCTGAGATTTCTTTGGAAGGAATGATGCTAAAGCTGAAACTCCAGTACTTTGGCCCCCTCATGCAAAGAGTTGACTCATTGGAAAAGACTCTGATGCTGGGAGGGATTCGGGGCAGGAGAAGGGGACGACAGAGGATGAGATGGCTGGATGGCATCACTGACTCGATGGACGTGAGTCTGAGTGAACTCCGGGAGTTGGTGATGGACTGGAGGCCTGGCGTGCTGCGATTCATGGGGTCGCGAAGAGTCGGACACGACTGAGCGACTGAACTGAACTGAATAATATATAAAAAGACACTGATAACTGCCACAAAAGGAAACGTCCTGGTTCTGATAGTTGTGAACATTGGAGACAAAAAACATATAGGAGTAGGACCGGATTAGAATGAGCTCCCCCCAAATCAGGTTCAGAGTTCAGCACAGTTTTGGAGGGCATCCTAGGGAGGTGAGGTGGACTGCAATTTTAGCGGGCGAAAGGACTCTGAGAGCAATGACTAAAGAAAAACCTGTATTATTCTCATGTTTTGACTTGCTCTGTAGATTCTCTAGGATTTTTGTTTGTGTGGTTGGTTTCGATTCCTTCCCCTCTCCCACGTTGTAGTTGCCAATTTCATTGGCACTATGAAATCTAATGAAGCTTTTGAGCCTTATTATTCTTCGGTCACATTTGTATTGCTGTTATAAATCTCTGTCTCTATATACAGCTTTTGAAATTCTGTGGCGTTTCCTTTTCTCTCTCTCTCTCTCTTTTTCATTTTTTAAACCTATTATTATTTTCTCTACATTTATTATTTGTTTACTTTCCCTACTGTTCTTTTCCACTTGCAGTTAATCTTTAATGTATATAAATCTTTTCAGTTCAGTTCAATTCAGTTCAGTGACTCAGTTGTGCCCGACTCCTTGTGACCCCATGAACCACAGCACGCCAGGCCTCCCTGTCCATCACCAACCCCTGGAGTCCAACCAAACCCATGTCCATCGAGCTGATGATGCCATCCAACCATCTCATCCTCTGTTGTTCGCTTCTCCTCCTGCTCTCAATCTTTCCCAGCATCAGGGCCTTTTCCAATGAGTCAGCTCTTCACATCAGGTGGCCAAAGTATAGGAATTTCAGCTTCAACATCAGTCCTTCCAATGAACACCCAGGACTGATCTCCCTTAGAATGGACTGGTTGGATTTACTTGCAGTCCAAGGGACTCTCAACAGTCATCTGTACCTCTATTTAACTCTGCATACGTATTTTTTCCTTTCTTTCCTTTTCTCTCAATATATTTGTTAGTTTTATTTTCATTCTTTTATTCTCCAATTGGCACCTTGCTCTAGTTTTGTTTCCCAGTTTGTGCTTCAGGTGGTTCTATTCTGGTATATATATGTGTATATATATATATATATAGATAGATAGATAGATAGATAGATAGATAGATAGATATAGATATAGATATAGATATAGATATAGATATAGATATAGATAGATATATAGATATAGATATAGATATATTTAGATATATATATATATTTTTTTTTTTTTTTCCTTTGTTCACCAGGTCAATCAATCTATTGTACTTTATTTTGCTGGAATGTTTTGATTTTGCTTGTGGGTGTATATGTACATGTGTATATTCAGTCATACTTTTTACTCTTGTGATAAACCTCTGCTTCTACATTGGATTTTTACAGTTCTTTGGAGGATTCCTGGCTTACCCAGTCATTTTTGATTTTTTTATTATTTTCTATTTTTATTGTTTTAAATTTTAATTTTTTAAACCTATTATATTTATTCCATTGTTTGCCTTTCCTCTGTTCTTGTCCCCTTGCAGTTAAACTTTAAACAAACCTTGTTCACCTACCTCTGTTGAACCTCGCATGTCTATTCTTTCTTTCTTTTCTTTCCTTCCTTTCCTCTCAACATTTTGTTAGTTTTATTTTCAGTGCTTTCATCCCCACTTGGGACTTTGCTTTAGATTTCTTTTCCAGCTTGTGCACTTGCACTCGTTAGTTTTGTGCTTAACTGGTAGATATCATTTTTGGTTTCCGTTGTTTGCTAGGTCAGTCTATTGTAGTTTATTTTTGTTGAACTGTTTGGATTTTGCTGATGGTTGTATATGTGTATATTTCCATATATTGGAATATATGTGTATATTCCTTTATTTTAATTATTATTTGTGTGACAGTGTAGCTGCCATTTGTCAGGGGTTCACCTTTGGTTTCTCTCTCTCTTTTTTTTTTTTTGGATATTTATTTTAATCTAATTTAATACCATAACAAACCACCTGTTGTAACGGTGTTCCTGGCCAATGATCCAGCCCCGAGCATTTGGAGTGGGAGCACTGACTCCAAGACCCTATACAACCGGAGAACTCCTAACCTTAGGGAGTATCAATTACTGAGAACTCACTCATGCAAACTAAACCACTTGAATACAAGACCTAGAATCACCCAACCACCAATCAGGACAACCCAACCCAGTGTAGGACACCTCATCCAAACAGCAAATAGGACAAAAATAGAAACCCAGTCATCAGCAGACAGGATTATCCTTCTCAATCAACCCTGTGCATCAGAAGGAAAAGAAAAAAAAAAAAAAAACAACTCAGCACCAATCTCACCCAATGCAAAGCTTACACAAACCATTGGACCAAATTTAGGAGTGCAGAAACTAAAAGGAAGAAAGAATGCAAATTTGAAGGCTGGCAAAAGGAGACCTCAAACACAATAAGATCTTTTTAAAAAGGAAGAAATGACAAAGAAATGCTGCACAAATAAAGGAACAAACTAGACACACAGAAATTTAAACAAATGAAGAGGAAATAGGCAAGCTGCCTGAAAAACTATTCAGAATAATGATAGTAAAGATGATCAAAAACTTTGAAAATGACATGGAGACAATGCAAGAATCAATGAGCAAACCCCTAGTTGAATTGAAGAATAAGCAAAAAATAAATTGAAAAATAAATAGAGAGACAAACAACAATTACTGAAATTAAAAATACTCTAGAAAGAATCAAGAGCAGGGTATCTGAACCAGAAAATGGATCAGTGTGTTGAAAGACAAAATGGTGGAAACAACTGCGGAAGGGCAGAATAAAGTCAAAAGAATGAAAAGAACTGAGGATAGTCTCAGAGACCTCTTGGACAATATTAAATGCACCAAGATTCAAATTATAGGGGTCCCAGAAGAAGAGAGAAAAATAAAGGGTATGAGAAAAGTTTAGAGGAGATTATACTTGAAAAACCCCCAACATGGAAAAGGAAATAGTCAATCAAGTCCAAGAGGTGCCAAGAGTCCCATTTGTGATAAACCCAAGGAGAAACAGCCCTAGACATATACTAAGCAAACTAAGGAAGATGAAACACAAAGAAAGAATATTAAAAGTAGCAAGTTAAAAGTAACAAGTAACATCCAATGGAAACCCCATATGTTTCACGCTGATCTTTCAACAGAAACTCTGCAGGCCAGAAGAGAATGGCATGGCATATTTAAAGCACTGAAAGAGAAAAATCTACAGCCAAGATTACTGTACTTGGCAAGGATCTCCTTCAAAATTGATGGAGAAATCAAAGATTTTCAGATGAGCCAAAGGTAAGAGAATTCTTTACCACAAAACCAGCTTTAAAATAAATGGTAAAGGGACTTATATAGTCAAGAAATATAAGAGAAGAAAAAAGATCGACAAAATCGACCCCCAAAAAATTAAGAAAATGGCAATAGGAGCACTGCTGCTGCTGCTGCTAAGTCGCTTCAGTCCTGTCTGTCTCTGTGCGACCCCATAGACGGCAGCCCACCAGGCTCCCCGGTCCCTGGGATTCTCCAGGCAAGAACACTGGAGGGGGTTGCCATTTCCTTCCTCAATGCATGCAGGTGAAAAGTGAAAGGGAAGTCGCTCTGTCATGTCGAACTCTGTGTGACCCCATGGACTGCAGCCTACCAGGCTCCTCCGTCCATGGGATTTTCCAGGCAAGAGTACTGGAGTGGGGTGCCATTGCCTTCTCCGAAAAGGAGCACATATGTCAATAATTATTCTAAATATAAATGGATTAAATGTTCCAACCAAAAAGCCCAGACTGGCTAAATGGATACATAAACAAGACCTCGGGGTGGGGGCGTGGTCCTAAGATGGCAGAGGAATAAGATGGGGAGACCCCATTCTCCCCAACACATTCATCAAATGATCATTTGAACGCTGAGCAACTTCCACAAAACAATTTCTGAATGCTGGCAGAGGACACCAGGTACCCAGATAGGCTGCTCATTGTCTTTGAAAGGAGAACAAAGGATTGAGCAAATACCAAAGCAGAACTAGCCGGCTGTCTCCAGGCCCCTGCCCCAACAAGAGGCAGACAGCCATGTGTGTGGCAGCCAGAACCAGAAGGCAAGGGGCGGCCTCAGCCTCAGAGACCGGCATTCTCCACCAAACTGTGAGCAGGCTGCCAGTTTCTAACCATGTCTTCCTGGAGTCCTGGACGGTTGACATCTGCCAGGAGAGTTGCAGCTTGAGATCAGCTCCCCAGAGGAGATACATGATACACCTGAGGCAGTGTTCTCATGGCACACCCAGGAAACTGAGCGGCCTGGACCCAGTAGGTAATTAAGATGCATGGCCCACTTGGGACAGTGCGTTGGCCAAGCACCTGGTCGCCTGAGCTGCTGGGACCTGGGAAGGGCACAAAACGCACGTGCATCTGAGTCTGTGACTTTGCGGTGTACCTAAAAACCTGAACCTGAGCAGCTTAGACCTGGGAATTGCAGGAAATGCAGGGCCCACATTGGGCAGTACCCCTGAAGAGCAATCTGGAAGCTGAGCAGTGTACACGTAGAAAGCACACACCACCATGATCTTGGGAAAGCCCAGTGTGTTCCATACACTGCAAGCACTTTCCCAAAATACACATCAACATTGTTTGTTTGCAGTGTTCCTCCCTCCTCACAACTCAACTGAACAAGTGAGCCGAAATAAGTGACCACCTTTGCCCCCTTGTGCCAGGGCAGAAATTAGACACTAAAGAGACTTGCAAAGAGAGAAAGCCAAAATAAATAAAGAAAAGGGAACCCCTCTGGGAGTGAGAGGTGCAACGGATTAAAACCCTGTAGTTAATATTGACTAAGCATAGGAAGGGGCTTATAGATCTTGTAAAGAAATGCAAGCTGGAACAAGGAATTATCTGAAACTCAACTGAACCCACACTGCCCACAACGGCTCCAGAGAAATTCCTAGATATAGTTTTTCTATTATCAACCTTCTAATTGATTAAAATTATTTATTATTTTTTCCTTCTTACTTTTTTTTTTTTTTTAATTTTACAATATTGTATTGGTTTTGCCATACATCCACATGAATCTGTCATGGTTGTACACGTGTTACCCATCCTGAACCCCCCTCCCACTCCCTCCCTGTACCATACTTCTGGGTCATCCCAGTACACCAACCCCAAGCATCCTGTAACCTGCATCAAACCTGGACTGGCGATTCATTTCTTATATGATATTATACATGTTTCAATGCCATTCTCCCAAATCATCCAACCTTCTTCCTCTCCCACAGAGTCCAAAAGACTGTTCTATACATCTGTGTCTCTTTTGCTGTCTCACATACAGGGTTATCGTTACCATCTTTCTAAATTCCATAGACATGTGTTAGTATACTGTATTGGTGTGGGTTTTTTTTTTTTCTTTCTTTCTTTCTTTCTTTCTGGCTTACTTCACTCGATATAATAGGCTCCAGTTTCATCCACCTCATTAGAACTGATTCAAATGTATTCTTTTTAATGGCTGAGTAATACTCCACTGTGTATATGTACCACAGCTTTCTTATCCATTTGTCTGCTGATGGACATCTAGGTTGCTTCCATGTCCTGGCTATTAGAATCAGTGCTGTGATGAACATTGTGGTACATGTGTCTCTTTCAATTCTGGTTTCCTTGGTGTGTATGCCCAGCAGTGGGATTGCTGGGTCATAATTAATCCTTTAATTTTCAATTTTACAACCTATTACCTTGCAAAATATTACCCTATTTTTAAAGCATATTTCATATTTGTTAAATATATTTTGTGACTGATTGTGTTTTGTATTTTTAATATTGTATTTCAGAGAGTTTACCCTCTACTCAAGATTTTTTTTTTTTTTACTTAAATTAATTTACTTGTTTTAATTAGAGGCTAATTACTTTACAAAATTGTAGTGGTTGTTGCCATACATTGACATGAATCAGCCATGGATGTATCAGTTCAGTTCAGTTCAGTTGCTCAGTTGTGCCCGACTATTTGCGACCCCACACGCTGCAGCATGCCAGGCCTCCGTGTCCATCAACAACGGCTGGAGTCTACCCAAACCCATGTCCATTGAGTCGGACATCCAAACATCTCCTCCTCTGCTGTCCTCTTCTGCCCTCAGTCTTTCCCTGAATCAGGGTCTTTTCAAATGAATCAGCTCTTCACATCAGGTGGCCAAAATATTGAAGATTCAGCTTCAAAATCAGTCCTTCAAATGAACACCCAGGACTGATCTCCTTTGGGATGGACTGGTTGGGTCTCCTTGCAGTCCAAGGGACTCTCAAGAGTCTTCTCCAACGCCACAGTTTAAAATCATTTATTCTCAGGTGCTCTGCTTTCTTTATAGTTGAACTCTCATATCCATACATGACCATGGGAAAAACCATAACCTTGACTAGATGGACCTTTGTTGACGAAGTAATGTCTCTGCATTTCAATTTACTGTCTAGGTTGGTCATAACTTTCCTTCCAAGGTGTAAGTGTCTTATAATTTCATGGCTGCAATCACCATCTGCAATGATTTTGGACCCCCTTCCTCCTCTCAAAGTATGACGTCAGCCACTGTTTCCCCATCTATTTGCCATGAAGTGATGGGACTGAATGCCATTATCTTAGCTTTGTGAATGTTGAGCTTTAAGCCAATCTTTTCAATCTGCTCTTTCTCTTTCATCAAGAGGCTCTTTTTTTTTTTTTGAATTAAAAAAAAATTAATTTATTTATTTTAATTGGAGGCTCATTACTTTCCAATACTGGAGTGGTTTTTGCCATACATTGACATGAATCAACCATGGGTGTACATGTGTCCCCCATCCTGAATCCCCCTCCCACCTCCTTCCCCGTCCCATCCCTCAGGGTCATCCCAATGCACTGGCCCTGAGCGCCCTATCTCATGCATCAAACCTGGACTGAAGATCTATTTCACATATGGTAATATACATGTTTCAATGGTATTCTCTCAAATCATCCCACTCTTGCCTTCTCCCACAGAGTCCAAAGTCTGTTCTTTTTCTCTGCGTCTCTTTAGCTGTCTCATATATAGGGTCATTGTTACCATCTTTCTAAATTCCATATATATGCATTAATATACTGTATTGGTATTTTTCTTTCTGACTTACTTCACTCTGTATAATAAGCTCTAGTTTCACCCACCTCATCAGAACTGATTCAAATGCATTCTGTTTAATGGCTGAGTAATATTCCATTGTGTGTATGTACCACAGCTTTCTTATCCATTCATCTGCTGAGGGACATCTAGGTTGCTTCCATGTCCTGGCTATTATAAACAGTGGTGCGATGAACATTGGGGTACATGTGTCTCTTTCAATTCTGGTTTACTTTGTGTGTATGTCCAGCGGTGGGATTGCTGGGTCATATTTCCAGTTTTTTAAGAAATTTCCACACTCTTCTCCACAGTGGCTGTACTAGTATGCATTCCCACCAATAGTGTAATATAGTTCCTTGTACTCCACACCCTCTCCAGCATTTACTGTTTGCAGACTTTTTGATAGCAGCCATTCTGACCGGTGTAATATGGTACCTCATTGTGGTTTTGATTTTAATTTCTCTGATACCGAGTGTTGTTGAACATCTTTTCATGTGTTTGTTAGCCATCTGTATGTCTTCTTTGGAGACACGCCTATTTAGTTCTTTGGCCCATTTTTTTGATTGGGTCGTTTATTTTTCTGGTATTGAGCTGCATGAGCTGCTTGTATATTTTTGAGATTAACACCTCTGTACAGAAAACTATAAAACACTGATGAAAGAAATCAAAGAGGACACTATTAGATGGAGAAATATACCATGTTCATGAATCAGAAGACTCAATATAGTGAAAATGAGTATTCTACCCAAAGCAATCTGTAAATTCAATGCAATCCCTATCAAGCTATCAATGGTATTTTTCAGAGAACTAGGACAAATAATTTCACAATTTGTATGGAAATACAAAAAAACCTTGAATAGCCAAAGCAATCTTGAGAAAGAAGAATGGAACTGGAGGAATCAACCTGCCTGATTTCAGACTATACTACAAAGCTACAGTCATCAAGACAGTGTGGTTCTGGCACAAAGACAGAAACATAGATCAATGGAACAAAATAGAAAGCCAGAGATGAATCCATGCACCTATGGACACCTTATCTTTGACAAAAGATGCAAGAATATACAATGGAGAAAAGACCATCTCTTTAACAATTGGTGCTTGGAAAACTGGTCAACCACTTGCAAAAGAATGAAACTAGAACACTTTCTAACACCATACACAAAAATAAACTCAAAATGGCTTACAGATCTAAATGTAAGACCAGAAACTATAAAACTCCTAGAGGAAAACATAGGCAAAACACTCTCTGATATAAATCACAGCAGGACCCTCTATGACCCACCTCCCAGAGTAATGGACATAAAAGCAAAAATTAACAAATGTAACCTAATTAAACTTAAAATCTTTTGCACAACGAAGGAAACTATAAGCAAGGTGAAAAGACAGCCTTCAGAATGGGAGAAAATAATAACAAAAGAGGCTCTTTAGTTCTTCTTCACTTTCTGTCAAAAAGTGGTGTCATCTGCATATCTGAGTTATTGATATTTCTTCCAGCAAACTTGATTCCAGATTGTACTTCCTCCAGCCCAGCGTTTCTCATGATGTACTCTGCATATAAGTTAAGTAAGCAGGGTGACAATATACAGCCTTGACCCACTCCTTTTCCTATTTGGAACCAGTCTGTTATTCCATGTTCAATTGTAACTGTTCCTTCCTGACCTGCATACAGGTTTCTCAAGCGGCAGGTTACGTGGTCTGCTAATATGTACCATGGGTGTATACCCATGGATGTATGTGCGTGCCTAATCCTGAACCCCCTCCCATCTCCCTCCCCATCTCATTCCTCAGGATTGTCCCAGTGCACTGGCCCTTGGCACCCTGTCTCATGTACCAAACCTGGACTGGTCTTCTATTTCACATATGGTAATATGCATGTTCCACTTCTATTCTCCCAAATCATCCCACCCCTAGCTTCTTCCACAGAATCCAAAAGTCTGCTATTTATATCTGTGACTCTTTTGCTCTCTCACATGTAGGGTCCTCATTACTATCTTTCTAAATTATATATATATATATATATATATATATATATATATATATATATATATGTTAATATAGTGTATGGATGTTTTCCTTTCTGCCTTGCATCACTCTGTATCATAGGATCCAGTTTCATTCACCTCATTAGAACTGATTCAAATGCACTCTTTTAAGTAGCTGAGTAATATTCCATTCTGTATATGTACCAAAGCTTTACTATCCACTCATCTGCTCATGGATATCTAGGTAGCTTCCATGTCCTAAACATGAAAACACTGCTGTGATGATGAACATTGGGGTAGACATGTCTCTTTCAATTCTGGTTTCCTCAGTGTGTATGCCCAGCAGTGGGTTTCTTGGGTCACATGACAGTACTAGTTCCAGCTTTTTAAGGAATCTACACAGCGTCCCCCATACTGGCTGTATTAGTTTGCATTGCCTCCAACACTGTAAGAGGATTCCCTTTCTTCTGCAGTCTGTTCAGCATGTATTTTTTGTCGACGTTTTGATAACAGCCATTCTGACAGGTGTGAGATGGTATAACATTGTGGCTTGATGTCCATTTCTGTGATAATGAGTGATGTTGAGCATCTTTTCATATGTTTCTTAACCATCTGTATGTCTTCTTTGGAGAACTGTCTGTTGAGTTCTTCAGCCTAATTTTTGATTGGGCCATTAATTTTTTCTGGTATTGAGTTGCATGAGCTTCTTGTATATTTTTGAGTTTCACTTAGTCAATTGCTTCATTTACTATCATTTTCTCCCGTTCTGATGACTGTCTTTTCACCTTCCTTGTTTCCTTCATTGTTCAGGAGCTTTTAAATTTGATTCGTTCCGTTGGTTTATTTTTGCTTTTATTTACATTACTCTGGGAGGTGAGTCATAGAAGGTCCTGCTGTGATTTATGTCAGAGACTGTTCTGTATATATTTTCCTCCAGAAGTTTTACAGTTTCTGGTCTTTCATTTAGATCTTTAATCCATAATTAGTTTATTTTTGTGTATCATTAGAAAGTATTCTAGAATCATTATTTTACAGGTGGTTGGCCAGTTTTTCCAGTGCCATTGTTAAAGATATCGGTCTTTTCTCCATTGTATATTCCTGAGTCCTTTGTCGAAGATAAAGTGACCATAGGTGCGTGGATTTATCTCTGGGCTTTCTATTTTGTTCCATTGATCTATATTTCTGTCTTGGTGTCAGTAACATACTGTCTTGATAACTGTAGCTTTGTACTATAGCCTGAAGTCATGCAGGTTGATTCCTTCAGTTCCATTCTTCTTTCTCAAGATTGCTTTGGCTATTCCAGGTTTGTTTCCTGCCCCCCCCCCCTTCATACAAACTGTGCAATGATTTGTTCTAGTTCTCTGAAAAACACTTTTGGTAGGTTGATAATTACTTTAAATGTAAACAGATTAAATGTTCCAACCAAAAGACACAGACTGATTGAATGGATACAAAAACATGACCCATATGTATATGCTGTCAACCAGAAACCACCTTCAGATGCAAGGACACATATAGACTGAAATTGAGAGGATGGAAAAATACATTCTATGCAAATGGAAAGCAAAAGAAAGCTGGAATATTAATCCTGATATCATACAGGCCTTAAAATAAGAATACTATAAAAAATAAGGAAAGACACTACACTATGATAAAAGGATCAATCCAAGAGGGAGACATAACAGTTGTAAACATCTATACACTGAACACTTTACTGCCGAATTTTACCTTAAATTGAAGAAACTAGCGAAAATGACTAGATGATTCAGGTATGAACTAAATCAAATCCCTTATGTTTATACAGTGGAAGTGACAAATAGATTCAAGACAGAATATTGAAGATTCAAGACAGAATCAAGATAGACAGAATGCCTGAAGAACTATCGATGGAGTTTTGTGACAGTGTACAGGAGGCAGTGATCAAGACCATACCCAAGAAACACAAATGCCAAAAGTCAAAATGGTTCTCTGAGGAGGCCTTCCAAATAGCTGAGAAACGAAAGGAAGCAAAAGACAAAGGAGATAGGGAAATATATACACATTTGAATGAAGAGTTCCAAAGAATTGCAAGTAGAGATAAGAAAGCCTTCCTCAGCAATCAACAAAAAGAACAGAGGCAAACAATAGAATGGGAAAGACTAGAGATCACGTCAAGGAAATTAGAGATACTAAGGGAGCATTTCATGGAAAGATGGGCACAATAATGGACAGAAATGGTACGGACATAAGAGAAGCAAAAGATATTAAGAATTGATGGCAACAATGCACAGAAGAATTATACAAAAAAGATCTTCATGATGCAGATAACCAGGATAGTGTGATCACTCACCTAGAGCCAGACATCCTGGAATGTGAAGCCAAGTGGATCTTAGGAAGCAAAGCTACTGGAAGTTATGGAATTCCAGTTGAGCTATTTGAAATCCTAAAAGACGATGTTGTGAAAGTACTATGCAATACGCCGGCAAAGTTTCAAAGCTTGGCAGTGGCCACCGGACTGGAAAACGTCAGTTTTCATCCCAGGCTCAAAGGAAGGTAATGCCAAAGAATGCTCAAACAACCACACAGTTGCACTCATCTCACGTGCTAGTAGAGTAATGCTCAAAATTCTCCAAACCAGGCTTCAACAGTATGTGAACTGTGAACTTCCAGATGTTAAAAGTGGACTTAGAATAGGCAGAGGAACCAGAGATCAAATTGCCAACATCCACTGGATCATTGAAAAAGCAAGAGTTCCAGGAAAAACATATATTTCTGCTTTATTCAATATGCCAAAACCTCTGAGTGTGTGGGTCAAAATAAACTGTGGAAAATTCTAAAAGAGATGGGAGTACCAGGTCACCTGACTTGCCTCCTGAGAAATCTGTGTGCAGGTCAAGAAGCATCAGTTAGAACTGGACATGAAACAACAGACTGGTTGCAAGTCGGGAAAGGAGTATATCAAGGCTGTATTTCATCACCCTGCTGTTTAACTTACAAGCAAAGGACATCATGCTAAATGCCAGGCTGGATGAAGCACAAGCTGGAATCAAGATTGTCAAGAGAACTATCAGTAATCTCATATATGCAGATAACACCACCCTTATGGCAGAAAGTGAGGACCTAAAGAGCCTCTTGATGAAAGTGAAAGAGGAGAGTGAAAAAGTTGGCTTAAAACTCAACATTCACAAAACTAATATCATGGCATCCAGGCACATCCCTTCATGGCAAGTAGATCAGGAAACAGTGCCAGACTGTTTTTCGCAGTTGGGCAGGCAAATCACTACAGATGTTGATTGCAGCCATGAAATTCAAAGGTGCTTGCTCCTTGGAAGTCACGCTATGACTTACTTAGAAAGCATTAAAAAACAGAGACATTATTTTACCAAGAATCAACCAATGTGTCAAAGCAATCCTTTTTGCAATAGTCATGTACTGATGTGAGAGTTGGAGGAGAAGGAAAGCTGAGTGCCTAAGAATTGATCCTTTGGAACTGTGGTGTTGGAGAAAACTCTTGAGGATATCAAAGCAGTCAATCCCAAGAAAATCAGTCCTGAACATACATTGAAATGACTGAAGCTCCAATACTTTGGCAACCTGATGCAAAGAAGTAACTCATTTGAAAAGACCCTGATGCTGGAAAAGATCGAAGGCCAGAAGAGAAGGGGACGATAGAAGACGAGATAGTTGGATGGCATCCTCAATGCACATGAGTTTTACCAAGCTCCGGAAGTTGGTGATGGACAGGGACAAGGAAGCCTGGTGTGATGTTTTACCATAAAGTATGATGTTAGTTACACAGTTTATTACCATCATCAGGTTGAGGAAGTTTTCTATTTCTAGTTTGCTAAGAGTTTTTATACAGAATGTGTTCAGTCACTCAGATCTGTCCAGCTCTTTGCGACCCCATGGAGTTTAAACCCAAACGGTTCCTCTGGTTGAGGATTCTCCAGGCAAGAATACTGGAGATGGTTGCCATGCCCTCCGCCAGGGCATCTTCCCAACCCTGGAATAGATATTAGACTTTATCAAATTATTTTTCAGCGTTTTTCGAGATGACCCTACTGTGTTTTATTTTTTGTCCTTTAATACTTTAAATTACACTGATTGATTTTCAAATGTTTAACCAATCCTGCATTCTTAGGGGACAAAAATTAATAGATTATGCTGCGTTGTCTTTGTATATATTGGCATAGTCTGCGCTTCACTCTGAACACTTTCTGTTGCTACGTCTTCAAGTGCACAATTTTCTCCTGCTGTCCTGTCTAATCTGTCATTTATTCCATCGACTGTGTTTGCCATCTGACGCTACAGTTTTCCTATCTACAAGATGGTTTGGTCTACTTTATTATTTGCATGTCTCTACTTAATTTTACAAAATGCAAAACACAGTCATTCCAATATTTTAATGTCTCTGTCTGCAATGTCTTAAATCTATGCCGCTTCTGGGTCAGTTTGATTTCTCAAGGGAAATTTAATATGATTTTTCCTTACCTTAGTGAGATTAAATATCTTTTTAATGTGGTTAGTGTATAGTCCCATATCTTTCTTGTCAAATGGCTGCTCATGTCTTTTAAACATCTCTGAATAAAGTGAATGTCCAGTAGTACATCTTTCTTAGAAACTGAGGGCTCGTGTGTTTTTCACATTTTTCTATCATTCTTTAGGTTCTTTGTTATAAAATTTTAACAGTCATTTTTTGGGTTTGTTGATGGTGCTTTTTTTTTTTTTTCTACCTCTTAAAATTTTAAGCAGTGTCATGCATCCAGGGTGAATAAGGAACCAGTGAACACCAGGAAGTGAGCGCTTCACAGGAAATCCAGGAAGTCCCACTAAGACAAAAAACTGTGTACCCCAGGGCACACCTCAGGCTGGCTGACCCTGCTTGTCAATTAGGAACACAAGGACTGAGATGAAGCCGACACCTCATTCCCCTTTCCTCCAGAGGCAACCACCTCAATGAGAGACCTTGGGAACTAGGTGGGGATACATGATTACACAGTGTTCCTTCCAGGAAGCTGGAATCTTGTCGTAGCTCTTCATGGAAATGAATTCCAGCATGGTCTCAATGGTGACGTAAGCAGCAATGCAGCTGGCAAACAAGATGAGAAAAGAGATTTGTAAGGGCACATGTTGAGAAAGCCCTTTCCAGACGAGGCTCACACAACTCTGAGCAAGCACCACCCCTTCGGGGGAATACTAATCACTCAAAGGTCGTCATTTCTTTCTTGGGATGCCTCATCCCCATCACCCTGTAGAAACCCAAACTTGGGTATTACACCTAATGTGGTGAGCATGAGTCCTAGATTTGAAACTAGACAGCTCCAAGTGGACCAATAGCAAAAATATTCAGTGCATTCTCACAGCCTGAAGACAGGGGTTTCAGACTGGAAACTAGAAAAGTGAGGACACCTATGTGCAAACTGAGCAAAGGAAGTGGGATGGAAAAGATTCCTGGTAGGTGGTCCAGAATTAAATGGTGCTCAAAGTGCTTTAAGACCACCTTATAGGAGGAAAGTAGAATGATTCTCTTTTCCACAGATACTTCGATAGAACCTAATTATCATGGAGGAATTTTAGGCAGGATATGAAAAACTAGATAATGGTGAAATGTGAGAGAGAAAAGAATGAAAGCCTGAATACTGTGGCTGTGGGCCAAGGTTTGGAGGAGACCCAGTCTCCCTGCCATGTGGCCCTTCATGTAGACTTAGAGAGATGAGGATGGCAGGTGAGTTTGGAGGGCTCCTAAGGCCATTAAAAATGCTACCTTTCCCCCACCAAATCATCTGAGCTGCTCTCCATCCTCCCCTAGAGTTGACAGGATCGGGCTTTGTGATGTGAAGGCCCACCCAGGGCCACCATTGGCTGGTGGCAGCAACTTTATGAGTTGCTGACCTCAGAAAGCATAAGGCTGTGGCCCCCTGGGAGGGGTATACATAGGGCTGCTCAGGGGCTCTGGAGCAGACCACTGTGAGTCTTCAAAATGACTAAGGTGACTGGGAAGCCACAAGGCTCTAGAGAAGTTGTGGAACAGCAGACTCTAGATACCCAGGAGGAAAAGATGAAAAGCTCCTGTCAACAGATGTCCAAAGAAGTGTCAAGGTGAGCTGAACCCATGCAAGGTCCTCTTGTCCATTGAGACCGCCCCATAAGACACCTCCCCTTGTCCTTGCCAGGCCCTTACCCCTTCTCCTCCCACACCCCTTCTCCTGAAGCCATTGTTCCCATCCAACTTCACCCTCTTCCCCAAACAAACCGCCACTCTGTACTCCCTTTTTTTGTTTTCTCCAGGTGGCCAGGGTAACCATGAGGGTGAATAAGCCATCTGGTCCTGAGCTTATTTTTTCTTGTGGTTGGAAGCTTTTTGATTGCAGTTTTGCCTTCTGTGTTCGTGATGGGTCTGTTGAGATTATCTATTTCTTCCTGGTTCAGTTTTGGAAGGTTATACTTTTCTGAGTATTTGTCCATTTCTTCTAAGTTGTCCATTTTATTGTCATATAGCTGCTGATAGTAGTCTCAGGATCCTTTCTATTTCTGTGTCGTCTGTTGTGATTTTTCCATTTTCATTTCTAACTTGTTGAATTGATTCTTCTCCCTTTCTTTCTTGATGAATCTGGCTAATGGCTTGTCTTTTTTTATTATTATTATTATTCTTAAAGAACTGTCTTTTCCTTTCACTGATGTTTGTAACAGTTTCCTTTCTTTTTCACTTATTTCTTCCCTAATTTTTATGATTTCTTTCCTTCTGCTAACCCCGGGGTTCTTCATTTCTTCTTTTTCTCATTGCTTTAGCTGGGACGTTAGGTCATTTATTTGAGGTTTCTCTTGTTTCTTCAGATAAGCTTGTATTTTTATGAATCTTCCCCTTTGCACTGCTTTCTGAATCCCATTGGTTTTCATTTCATTTTCATTCATATCGTGTTTTCATTTTTGTTTGTATCTATGCATATTTTCATTTCTTTTCTGATTTCTTCTGTTATATGTTGGTTATTCAGAAGTGTGTTGTTCAGCCTCCATATGTTTGTATTTTTAATAGTTTTATTTTTCCTGCTGTTGTAGGTTGTTTAGTCGCTCAGTTGTTTCCGACTCTTGTGGCCCCATGGACTGTAGCCTGCCAAACTCCTCTGTCTGTGGAACTCTCCAGGCCAGAATACTGGAGTTGGTTGCCATTTCCTTCTCCAGAGAATCTTCCCAACTCAGGAATCGAACCTGGGTCTCCTGCATTGCAGGCAGATTCTTTGCTGACTGAGCTACAACATCTAATCTTACTGCATTGTGATCAGAAACGATGCTTGAAATGATTTCATTTTTGTTTTCTTTTTCTAATTTATCAAGGCTAGATTTATGCAATCTATCCTGGAAATGTTCCATGTGCACTTGAGAAAAAGGTGAGATTTATTGTTTTGGGGTGAAGTGTCCTATAGATATCCATTAGGTCTAACCGGTCCATTGTATCACTTGAAGTTTGTGTTTCCTTGCTGATATTCTGCTCGGTTGATCTATACATACATGTAAGTGGAAATACTCCTGATCACACCTCTCTGTCACTGCACTGAACGAATCTAGGTTCTGCCCTCGTTAGTCTCCCAACACATAATCCTGAACGCACATAAGGATCCCTGCACAAAAGCAGGCTGGGTGCTCCCAATGTTTAAGCCCCGAGAAACACTCCTGATCCTGCAATTCGGTCCCTGCACTGAACCAGGATGAGTCCTGACCTTGTTCAAACCCCCAACAAATACTCCTGAGTCAGCATCTCTGTCCCTGCCATGAACCAGGCTGGGTCCTTCTCTTGTTCAAGCCCCTGACAAATGTAGGTTAACATTAGTATCCAAACAAAAGTGAAATGTACTTACACTCCTGGTAAGAAACTTACAGTTAGCAAATGGTGTCAATGCGTAAGAAGCTGAAAGGTGAAGGCTGCAATAGACTTATTGCCCTGAATACCTATGCAATTCATAATCCACACAGACCTCCTGTATCAAGAGACATGTCCTCAACAGATTCTGTTGATTTTTTCAGATTCTGAAAAAAATAGGTGACAATAACTGCAGCAGAATACCTCCAGTTGTCTGTGGAAGGGAAGGAGAAACTGTGTACCTGCAATAATTACAATGGAGTAAATAGTCTTAAGTAAGAAATAAAACTTTACTTATAGTAAAAAATCTTAAAGGCTCAAGAGACAAAAGCTTTGGGTGGCTTCCTCTTTCTTATTTTACTCTCATTTACAAGCAGGTCTGGGATAACCACAGAGGCTTCTGTTACCAGAGCAACAAGAGCAGGGCATGAAGAAATGCTGGCGTCTTGTGGACATTTTTTTCTAACAGTAACCTTAAAATGCTTGCTGATGGACACACTATTCACAAGGGTGCTGAGCTCCAACTGATACCCACCCATGACAAATTACCAGAGCTCACCTAAGGGGAAAAATAACGTAAACACAGGAGAAGCTAACAGGAAGAGCATGTGAACAGGTAAACACAATTCCATGTTTATCTAAGAAAGCACATGGCAATTTGCACATTGGGTTGAATTCTAAGAGACATAAACATCGAAGTTGTGAGGACATTATCACCTCTGCATGAGCATGGAACAAGACCATGTGTCAAAAGCTGGACATGGTATCAATGGTAGAGTAACATTACTACAGTGGACAGTTTAGAGTACTGGTGGGATAGACTTGGTAAGAGTCATATGAGCATGACTAGAAAAGTGCACTCCCATGAGAGAGAAATAAATAAATAAAAAAAGAGGTAGAGACAGTTTGATTAATCAGATCCTCTCCTGGAATATTTCAGAAATGAAGAGATTTTGCACACAACACACCCCAAACCTCCCGTGGCACCATTCAGAACATTGAAGAGATGAAAGCAAAGTTAGCATACCTGGAGAGAGCAATGGATAAACAAACATGATACAGGTCTAGAATGATTTTTGAATCAAGCATTGAAATATGAACATAGGCCGTCTTCAGAGAGAGAGATCAACCCAGAGATCATCACACTGAGTGAAGGAGAATCGACTCAAGAAACATTATGGGATGCAACGGACAATTGCTATACAAAAATCCAGAGCAGTTAGCACCCACACAAAGGTGATGTGAGCATCCAACCTGGCATGAAATTTATGGGTAGCAGAGGACCCTGGTTGCATGGAAGGGATACATCTGGAAATTGGTACTAATTTCTTCCCAGAGATACATATAACATACAGAATCCATGCAAACCTAGTTCAGCAAGAGTGGTAGATGAGACTCGTTCTAATAACATGTAGGTGAAAACAAGCACAGCTGAATATCTAGTATTCTCAGTCCCATGGAACAAGAATCTGTACAAGTAAAACAAACGTGTCCTTGTCAATCAAGGATTGACTTTTACTTAAAATAAAATCCAAGTGTGAGCAGTCACCAAGTGTGAGCAGTCACCAGGTTTGCCGGCATCCTCTGGCTCTTTCTACTTTAATATACAACCAGGCCTGAGTAAAACTCTCAGGCGGCACAGACCATCCTAAAATAGGACAGAATAAAGAAACCCTTCAGCATGGAAGATTTTCTCTGCAACTGCAGCATCAAAACTATCGCTGATGGACATCTGATATTCACAAGGCCTCTGGACTCGACAGGACACCCATCCTTGAACATGTCAAGGTCACACACCCAAAATTAAATAAATAAACACACACACACACACAACTGGAACACTCTCAGGAAGAAAGTATCAACAGGAAAATACAACTCAAAGTGCTTTCTAAAAGCAAAAAGCCCATGAATAGTACTCCACAAGGTTTCTTATCAGAGATACAAACTGCCACAAGATATCAACTCTGACCAGTGAAAAAGGCCACCGTGGAAAACAGACCAGGCCAGAAATGGTAGATTAACATTAGTCAGCGGGATCCTTTTATAGTAGTGAGGGTATATCAGCAGGAGGAGCCAGTATAAGAATCACTGTCCACGTGGCTTTATAAAAAAAAAAAAGAAAATATGACAGGGCTTCTCCACTCCTATGATACTTCAGAAATACACAGACTTTGAAAACCACATGCCCAAGAGCATGCACTGCAGCAGGATTCCCAATGCCCAGAGATGAAATTAAAGGAAGTACACAGGGACAGAGAGATGAACAGATAAAGGAATCGGGTAGGGGTTCATGACGGAATATGACTCAAGCATTGAAACAAGGAAAGAATGACCTTGTCAGAGGTACAGACAATTGTGATAATCAGAGTCACTGAAGAAGGGCAGATGAGAGTTGTGTTACAGAATTTACCTTTCACATAGGACAGACAATATTGCTGGTAGTGAGTACCCCAACCGAGGTAAAATGGAACTCCCTGGAAGGCTTATATTGGTAGGCTGAAATTCATGGATTCCCACAAATACCTGTCACATACATAATCTACAGGGACCGACTTAGCAAGAGTGATGTCGTACACACTTCTGAGAGCAGGTCAGAGAAAATAAACACTGCTGACTGCCTCTGTGTATCGATGTAAGGGAGCGAGAATCAGTACAGCCACAACAAAGGAAACTCTGTACAGATTCGTCAAACAAGAAATACGAACTATAATAAAGCTGAGAAGGAAGGAGACACAAGCTCCCGGAGTTAGTGATTGACAGGGAAAGCGGGGCATGCTACAGTCCATGGGGTTCCAAACCATCGGACACAACTGAGCAATTGAAGTGACTGACATATCCATATAAAATCCTAATACAGACTCAAAATGGATGTACTATACCAAGAGTGGTGTACTACACTCATTTAAAAAATATATACAGGAAATTAATCACAGATGAATAATTCTATGTATAGTTAGAAGGATACAAGAAAATGTACAACTACAAAAATAAGGCCATTTGAGTCAACATGCATGGCCCGAGAGATAATCATACTAAATGAAATAAGGCACACAGAGAAAGACAAATACCAAATTATATCATTCAAATGTAGAATCTAAGATATGACACAAATGAACATGTGTACGCAACAGATGCAAGCTCATGGACATATATAACAGACTTGAGGCTTCCAAGGCAGAGAGAATTGGGGGAGCAATGGACTAAGAGATTGGGGGGAGGAGATATAAACTAGAGTACATGGAATAGATTGACAAGTTTCTACTGTAGAACACAGAGAAATATATTCAGTACCCCATGATAACTTATAATGAAAACAAATATATATGGGGGAACCCTGGCAGTCCAGCAGTAAAGATTCCACACTTGCACTGCAGTGGATACATGTTCAAATCCTGGTTATAGAACTAATCACACGCACTACAGTGTAGTAAAAAAAATTAAATAAATAAATAAATGCATACATACATAAAGATTAAATAAAAGAATGTGTATATGTGTGTGTGTGTGTGTGTGTGTGTGTGTGTACACACAATGCATTTACACGTATATATGTGCATAACTGAATCACTTTTCTGTAAAACAGACATTCACACAATGTTGTAAATCAACTATACTTCAGTTAAAAAGTAACGTGACTGTGAAAAGAAAATATTGCTATATATCATTGTATCTAAAATTAGTATCCAAAGAAAATTGCTGTAAACAAATTCGGCTCACTACTTAATGGCAGGCTTGCTGAAATATCTAAGGAGACACATACTGATGTCTGCAATTTAAAACAAAAGCAACAAGGAAAAAGATCGACTGTGCGTTGGAAAGAGGGATGGACAAATGGATAGATAGGTGACAAAGGAAGTATTGTAAAATGGTTACCAAACCAGACTCCTTTATATGCTCTCTACAAGAGAACCACCTGAAGCCAAGGTACACATATAGCTTGAATGTGGAGTGCTGGGAAAAGGTATTTCATGCAAGTGGAGACCGAAAGAATGCAGGAGTAGCTATATTCATATCAGATAAAATAGACTGAAATAAAGCCTGTGAAATGAGAAAGTGAAGGCCACTACATAATGATCAAAGCATCAATACAAGAAGAAGATATCAGATCAGATCAGATCAGTCGCTCAGTTGTTTCTGACTCTTCGCAACCCCAGGAATCGCAGCACGCCAGGCCTCCCTGTAGATCACCAACTCCCGGAAGTCACTGAGACTCACGTTCATCGAGTCAGTGAAGCCATCCAGCCATCTCATCTTGTGTCGTCCCCTTCTCCTCTTGCGCCCAATCCCTTCCAGCATCAGAGACTTTTTCAATGAGTCAATCCTTCTCAAGAGGTGGCCAAAGTACTGGAGTTTCAGCTTTAACATCATTCTTCCAAAGAAATCCCAGGGCTCATCTCCTTCAGAATGTACAGCTTGGATCTCCTTGCAGTCCAAGGGACTCTCAAGAGTCTTCTCCAACACCACAGTTCAAAAGCATCAATCCTTAGGCGCTCAGCATTCTTCACAGTCCAACTCTCACATCCATATATGACCATAGGAAAAACCATAGCCTTGACTAGATGGACCTTTGTTGATAAAGGAATGTCTCTGTTTTTGAATATGCTATCTAGGTTAGTTATAACTTTCCTTCCAAGGAGTAAGCGTCTTTTAATTGCATGACTGCAGTCACCATCTGCAGTGATTTTGGAGCCCAGAAAAATAAAGTCTGACACTGTTTCCACTGTCACCCCATCTATTTCCCATGAAGTGATGGGCCCAGATGCCATGATCTTCGATTTCTGAATGTTGAGCTTTAAGCCAACTTTTTCACTCTCCACTTTCACCTTCATCAAGAGGCTTTTTAGTTCCTCTTCACTTTCTGCGATAAGGGTGGTGTCATCTGCATATCTGAGGTTATTGATATTTCTCCCGGCAATCTTGATTCCAGCTTGTATTTCTTCCAGCCTAGCGTTTCTCATGATGTACTCTGCATGGAAGTTAAATAAACAGGTTGACAATATACAGCCTTGACGGACTCCTTTTCCTATATGGAACCAGTCTGTTGTTCCATGTCCAGTTCTAACTGTTGCTTCCTGACCTGCATACGAATTTCTCAAGAGGCAGATCAGGTGGTCTGGTATTCCCATCTCTTTCAGAAGTTTCCACAGTTTATTGGGATCCACACAGGCAAAGGCTTTGGCATATTCAATGAAGCAGAAATAGATGCTTTTCTGGAACACTCTTGCTTTTTCCATGATCCAGCGGATGTTGGCAATCTGATCTCTGGTTCCTCTGCCTTTTCTAAAACCAGCTTGAACAGCAGGAAGTTCATGGTTCCCATATTACTGAAGCCTGGCTTGGAGAATTTTGAGCATTACTTTACTAGTGTGTGAGATGAGTGCAAATGTGTGGTAGTTTGAGCATTCTTTGGCATTGCCTTTCTTTGGGATTGGAATGAAAACTCACCTTTTCCAGTCCTGTGGCCACTGCTGAGTTTTCCAAATTTGCTGGCGTATTGAGTGCAGCACTTTCACAGCATCGTCTTTCAGGATTTGGAATAGCTCAACTGGAATTCCATCACCTCCACTATTTTTGTTCGTAGTGCTGCTTTCTAAGGCCCACTTGACTTCACGTTCCAGGATGTCTGGCTCTAGGTCAGTGAACACACCATCATGATTAACTGGGTCATGAATATCTTTTTTGTACAGTTCTTCTGTGTATTCTTGCCATCTCTTCTTAATATCTTCTGCTTCTGTTAGGTCCATACCATTTCTGTCCTTTATTGAGCCAAGGTTTGCATGAAAGTTTCCTTTGGTATCTCTGATTTTCTTGAAGAGATTCCCTAGTCTTTCCTATTCTGTTGTTTTCCTCTATTTCTTTGCATTGACCGCTGAAGAAGGCTTTCTTATCTCTTCTTGCTATTCTTTGGAACTCTGCATTCAGATGTTTATCTCTCTCCTTTTCTTCTATAAATACCTATGTACCCAACATAGGAGTACCGCAGTACGTAAGGCAAATGCTAACAAATTTGAAAGGGGAAATTAAAAGTAATGTAGTAATAGTCGGAGACTTTCATATGCCAGTTACATGTATGTATAGATCAACCGAGCAGAATATCAGCAAGGAAACACAAACTTCAAGTGATACAATGGACCGGTTAGACCTAATTGATATCTATAGGACACTTCACCCCAAAACAATGAATCTCACCTTTTTCTCAAGTGCACATGGCACATTTCCAGGATAGATCGCATAAATCTAGCCCTGGTAAATTAGAAAAAGAAAACAAAAATGAAATCATTTCAAGCATCATTTCTGATCACAATGCAGTAAGATTAGATGTTGTAGCTGAGTCAGCAAAGAATCTGCCTGCAATGCAGCAGACCCAGGTTCGATTCCTGAGTTGGGAAGATTCTCTGGAGAAGGAAATGGCAACCAACTCCAGTATTCTGGCCTGGAGAGTTCCACGGACAGAGGAGTTTGGCAGGCTACAGTCCATGGGGCCACAAGAGTCGGAAACGACTGAGCGACTAAACAACCTACAACAGCAGGAAAAATAAAACTATTAAAAATACAAGCATATGGAGGCTGAACAACACACTTCTGAATAACCAACATATAACAGAAGAAATCAGAAAAGAAATGAAAATATGCATAGATACAAACAAAAATGAAAACACGATATGAATGAAAATGAAATGAAAACCAATGGGATTCAGAAAGCAGTGCAAAGGGGAAGATTCATAAAAATACAAGCTTATCTGAAGAAACAAGAGAAACCTCAAATAAATGACCTAACGTCCCAGCTAAAGCAATGAGAAAAAGAAGAAATGAAGAACCCCGGGGTTAGCAGAAGGAAAGAAATCATAAAAATTAGGGAAGAAATAAGTGAAAAAGAAAGGAAACTGTTACAAACATCAGCGAAAGGAAGACAGTTCTTTAAGAAGATTAAAAAAGAAAAAAAAAAAAAAGACAAGCCATTAGCCAGATTCATCAAGAAAGAAAGGGAGAAGAATCAATTCAACAAATTAAAATGAAAAGGGAAAAATCACAACAGACAACACAGAAATAGAAAAGATCCTGAGACTACTATCAGCAGCTATATGACAATAAAATGGACAACTTAGAAGAAATGGACAAATACTCAGAAAAGTATAACCTTCCAAAACTGAACCAGGAAGAAATAGATAATCTCAACAGACCCATCACGAACATAGAAGGCAAAACTGCAACCAAAAAGCTTCCAACCACAAGAAAAAATAAGCTCAGGACCAGATGGCTTATTCACCCTCATGGTTACCCTGGCCACCTGGAGAAAACAAAAAAAGGGAGTACAGAGTGGCGGTTTGTTTGGGGAAGAGGGCGAAGATGGATGGGAACAATGGCTTAAGGAGAAGGGGTGTGGGAGGAGAAGGGGTAAGGGCCTGGCAAGGACAAGGGGAGGTGTCTTATGGGGCGGTCTCAATGGGCAAAGGGACCTTGCATGGGTTCAGCTCACCTTGACACTTCTTTGGACATCTGTTGACAGGAGCTTTTCATCTTTTCCTCCTGGGTATCTAGAGTCTGCTGTTCCACAACTTCTCTAGAGCCTTGTGGCTTCCCAGTCACCTTAGTCATTTTGAAGACTCGCAGTGGTCTGCTCCAGAGCCCCTGAGCAGCCCTATGCATACCCCTCCCAGGGGGCCACAGCCTTATGCTTTATGAGGTCAGCAACTCATTTCCCCAGCCAATGGTGGCCCTGAGTGAGCCTTCACATCACAAAGCCCGATCCTGTCAACTCTAGGGGAGGATGGAGAGCAACTCAGATGATTTGGTGGGGGAAAGGTAGCATTTTTAATGGCCTTAGGAACCCTCCAAACTCACCTGCCATCCTCATCTCTCTAAGTCTACATGAAGGGCCACATGGCAGGGAGACTGGATCTCCTCCAAACCTTGGCCCACAGCCACAGTATTCAGGCTTTCATTCTTTTCTCTCTCACATTTCACCATTATCTAGTTTTTCATATCCTGCCTAAAATTCCTCCATGATAATTAGGTTCTATCGAAGTTTCTGTGGAAAAGAGAATCATTCTACTTTCCTCCTATAAGGTGGTCTTAAAGCACTTTGAGCACCATTTAATTCTGGACCACCTACCAGGAGTCTTTTCCATCCCACTTCCTTTGCTCAGTTTGCACATAGGTGTCCTCACTTTTCTAGTTTCCAGTCTGAAACCCCTGTCTTCAGGCTGTGAGAATGCACTGAATATTTTTGCTATTGGTCCACTTGGAGCTGTCTAGTTTCAAATCTAGGACTCATGCTCACCTCGTTAGGTGTAATACCCAAGTTTGGGTTTATACAGGGTGATGGGGATGAGGCATCCCAAGAAAGAAATGACGACCTTTGAGTGATTAGTATTCCCCCGAAGGGGCGGTGCTTGCTCAGATTGTGTGAGCCTCATCTGGAAAGGGCTTTCTCAACATGTGCCCTTACAAATCTCTTTTCTCATCTTGTTTTCCAGCTGGTACCTCCATTGCTGCTTACGTCACCATTGAGACCATGCTGGAATTCATTTCCATGAAGAGCTACGACAAGATTCCAGATTCCTGGAAGGAACACTGTGTAATCATGTATCCCCGTCTGGTTCCCAAGGTCTCTCACTGAGGTGCTTGCCTCTGGAGGAAAGGGGAATGAGGTGTCGGCTTCATCTCAGTCCTTGTGTTCCTAATTGACAAGCAGGGTCAGCCAGCCTGAGGTGTGCCCTGGGGTACACAGTTTTTTGTCTTAGTGGGACTTCCTGGGTTTCCTGTGAAGTGCTCACTTCCTGGTGTACACTGGTTCCTTATTCACCCTGGATGCATGACACTGCTTAAAATTTTAAGAGGTAGAAAAAAAAAAAAAAAGCACCATAAACAAACCCAAAAGATGGCTGTTAAAATTTTATAACAAAGAACCTAAAGAATGATAGAAAAATGTGAAAAACACACGAGCCCTCAGTTTCTAAGAAAGATGTACTACTGGACATTCACTTTATTCAGAGATGTTTAAAAGACATGAGCAGCCATTTGACAAGAAAGATATGGGACTATACACTAACCACATTAAAAAGATATTTAATCTCACTAAGGTAAGAAAAAATCATATTAAATTTCCCTTGAGAAATCAAACTGACCCAGAAGCGGCATAGATTTAAGACATTGCCGACAGAGACATTAGAATATTGGAATGACTGTGTTTTTTGCATTTTGTAAAATTAAGTAGAGACATGCAAATAATAAAGTAGACCAATTCCATCTTGTAGATAGGAAAACTGTAACGTCAGATGGCAAACACAGTCGATAGAATAAATGACAGATTAGACAGGACAGCAGGAGAAAATTGTGCACTTGAAGACGTAGCAACAGAAAGTGTTCAGAGTGAAGCGCAGACCATGCCAATATGTACAAAGACAACGCAGCATAATCTATTACTTTTTGTCCCCTAAGAATGCAGGATGGGTTAAACATTTGAAAATCAATCAGTGTAATTCAAAGTACTAAAGGACAAAAAATAAAACACAGTAGGGTCATCTCGAAAAACGCTGAAAAATAATTTGATAAAGTCTGATATCTATTCCAGGGTTGGGACGATGCCCTGGCAGAGGGCACGGCAACCAACTTGAATATTCTTGCCTGGAGAATCCTCAACCAGAGGAACCATTTGGGTTTAAACTCCATGGAGTCGCAAAGAGCTGGGCAGATCTGAGTGACTGAACACATTCTGTATAAAAACTCTAAGCAAACTAGAAATAGAAAACTTCCTCAACCTGATGATGGTAATACACTGTATAACTAACATCATACTTTATGGTAAAACATCACACCAGGCTTCCCTGTCCCTGTCCATCACCAACTTCCAGAGCTTGCTAAAACTCATGTGCATTGAGGATGCCATCCAACTATCTCGTCTTCTATCGTCCCCTTCTCTTCTGGCCTTCGATCTTTTCCAGCATCAGGGTCTTTTCAAATGAGTTACTTCTTTGCATCAGGTTGCCAAAGTATTGGAGCTTCAGTCATCTCAATGTATGTTCAGGACTGATTTTCTTGGGATTGACTGCTTTGATATCCTCAAGAGTTTTCTCCAACACCACAGTTCCAAAGGATCAATTCTTAGGCACTCAGCTTTCCTTCTCCTCCAACTCTCACATCAGTACATGACTATTACAAAAAGGATTGCTTTGACATATTGGTTGATTCTTGGTAAAATAATGTCTCTGCTTTTTAATGCTTTCTAAGTAAGTCATAGCGTGACTTCCAAGGAGCAAGCACCTTTGAATTTCATGGCTGCAATCAACATCTGTAGTGATTTGCCTGCCCAACTGCGAAAAACAGTCTGGCACTGTTTCCATTGTTTCCTGATCTACTTGCCATGAAGGGATGTGCCTGGATGCCATGATATTAGTTTTGTGAATGTTGAGTTTTAAGCCAACTTTTTCACTCTCCTCTTTCACTTTCATCAAGAGGCTCTTTAGGTCCTCACTTTCTGCCATAAGGGTGGTGTTATCTGCATATATGAGATTACTGATAGTTCTCTTGACAATCTTGATTCCAGCTTGTGCTTCATCCAGCCTGGCATTTAGCATGATGTCCTTTGCTTGTAAGTTAAACAGCAGGGTGATGAAATACAGCCTTGATATACTCCTTTCCCGACTTGCAACCAGTCTGCTGTTTCATGTCCAGTTCTAACTGATGCTTCTTGACCTGCACACAGATTTCTCAGGAGGCAAGTCAGGTGGCCTGGTACTCCCATCTCTTTTAGAATTTTCCACAGTTTATTTTGACCCACACACTCAGAGGTTTTGGCATAATGAATAAAGCAGAAATATATGTTTTTTCCTGGAACTCTTGCTTTTTCCATGATCCAGTGGATGTTGGCAATTTGATCTCTGGTTCCTCTGCCTATTCTAAGTCCACTTTCAACATCTGGAAGTTCACAGTTCACATACTGTTGAAGCCTGGCTTGGAGAATTTTGAGCATTACTCTACTAGCACGTGAGATGAGTGCAACTGTGTGGTTGTTTGAGCATTCTTTGGCATTACCTTCCTTTGAGACTGGGATGAAAACTGACGTTTTCCAGTCCGGTGGCCACTGCCAAGCTTTGAAACTCTGCCGGTGCATTGCATAGTACTTTCACAACATCGTCTTTTAGGATTTCAAATAGCTCAACTGGAATTCCATAACTTCCACTAGCTTTGCTTCCTAAGATCCACTTGGCTTCACATTCCAGGATGTCTGGCTCTAGGTGAGTGATCACACTATCCTGGTTATCTGCATCATGAAGATCTTTTTTGTATAATTCTTCTGTGCATTGTTGCCATCAATTCTTAATATCTTTTGCTTCTCTTATGTCCGTACCATTTCTGTCCATTATTGTGCCCATCTTTCCATGAAATGCTCCCTTAGTATCTCTAATTTCCTTGACGTGATCTCTAGTCTTTCCCATTCTATTGTTTTCCTCTGTTCTTTTTGTTGATTGCTGAGGAAGGCTTTCTTATCTCTACTTGAAATTCTTTGGAACTCTTCATTCAAATGGGTATATATTTCCCTCTCTCCTTTGTCTTTTGCTTCTTTTCGTTCCTCAGCTATTTGGAAGGCCTCCTCAGAGAACCATTTTGACTTTTGGCATTTGTGTTTCTTGGGTATGGTCTTGATCACTGCCTCCTGTACACTGTCACAAAACTCCATCGATAGTTCTTCAGGCATTCTGTCTATCTTGATTCTGTCTTGAATCTTCAATATTCTGTCTTGAATCTATTTGTCACTTCCACTGTATAAACATAAGGGATTTGATTTAGTTCATACCTGAATCATCTAGTCATTTTCGCTAGTTTCTTCAATTTAAGGTAAAATTCGGCAGTAAAGTGTTCAGTGCATAGATGTTTACAACTGTTATGTCTCCCTCTTGGATTGATCCTTTTATCATAGTGTAGTGTCTTTCCTTATTTTTTATAGTATTCTTATTTTAAGGCCTGTCTGATATCAGGATTAATATTCCAGCTTTCTTTTGCTTTCCATTTGCATAGAATGTATTTTTCCATCCTCTCAATTTCAGTCTATATGTGTCTTTGCATCTGAAGGTGGTTTCTGGTTGACAGCATATATATATGGGTCATGTTTTTGTATCCATTCAATCAGTCTGTGTCTTTTGGTTAGAACATTTAATCTGTTTACATTTAAAGTAATTATCAACCTACCAAAAGTGTTTTTCAGAGAACTAGGACAAATCATTGCACAGTTTGTATGAAGGGGGAAAAAAAAAAAAAAAAAACCTCGAATAGCCAAAGCAATCTTGAGAAAGAAGAATGGAACTGAAGGAATCAACCTGCATGACTGCAGACTATAGTACAAAGCTACAGTTATTAAGACAATATGTTACTGACACCAAGACAGAAATATAGACCAATGGAACAAAATAGAAAGCCCAGAGATAAATCCACGCACCTATGGTCACTTTATCTTTGACAAAAGACTCAGGAATATACAATGGAGAAAAGACCGATCTCTTTAACAAGTGGCACTGGAAAAGCTGGCCAACCACCTGTAAAATAATGACTCTAGAATACTTTCTAATGATACACAAAAATAAACTAAATATGGATTAAAGATCTAAATGAAAGACCAGAAACTGTAAAACTTCTAGAGGAAAATATAGACAGAACAGTCTCTGACATAAATCACAGCAGGACCTTCTATGACTCACCTCCCAGAGTAATGTAAATAAAAGCAAAAATAAACCAACGGAACGAATCAAATTTAAAAGCTCCTCAACAATGAAGGAAACAAGGAAGGTGAAAAGGCAGTCATGACTAAGTAAAACTCAAAAATATACAAGAAGCTCATGCAACTCAATACCAGAAAAAATTAATGGCCCAATCTGGACATGGGTTTGGGTAGACTCCAGCAGTTGTTGATGGACACGGAGGCCTGGCATGCTGCAGCGCGTGGGGTCGCAAATAGTCGGGCACAACTGAGCAACTGAACTGAACTGAACTGATACATCCATGGCTGATTCATGTCAATGTATGGCAACAACCACTACAATTTTGTAAAGTAATTAGCCTCCAATTAAAACAAGTAAATTACTTAAATTTAAGTAAAAAAAAAAATCTAGTGTAGAGGGTAGACTCTATGAAATACAATATTAAAAATACAAAACACAATCAATCACAAAATATGTTTAAAAAATATGAAATATGCTTTAAAAATAGGGTCATATTTTGCAAGGTAATAGGTTGTAAAATTGAAAATTAAAGGATTAATTATGACCCAGCAATCCCACTGCTGGGCATACACACCAAGGAAACCAGAATTGAAAGAGACACGTGTACCACAATGTTCATCACAGCACTGTTTCTAATAGCCAGGACATGGAAGCAACCTAGATGTCCATCAGCAGACGAATGGATAAGAAAGCTGTGGTATGTATACACAGTGGAGTATTACTCAGCCATTAAAAAGAATACATTTGAATCAGTTCTCATGAGGTGGATGAAACTGGAGCCTATTATATCGAGTGAAGTAAGCCAGAAAGAAAGAAAGAAAGAAACCCACACCAATACAGTATACTAACACATGTCTATGGAATTTAGAAAGATGGTAACGATAACCCTGGATGTGAGACAGCAAAAGAGACAAAGATGTATAGAACAGTCTTTTGGACTCTGTGGGAGAGGAAGAGGGTTGGATGATTTGGGAGAATGGCATTGAAACATGTATAATATCATATAAGAAACGAATCGCCAGTCCAGGTTTGATGCAGGTTACAGGATGCTTGGGGTTGGTGTACTGGGATGACCCAGAAGGATGGTACAGGGAGGGAGTGGGAGGGGGGTTCAGGATGGATAACACGTGTACACCCATGACAGATTCATGTGGATGTATGGCAAAACCAATACAATATTGTAAAATTTAAAAAAAAAAAAAAAGTAAGAAGGAAAAAATAATAAATAATTTTAAAAAATTAGAAGGTTGATAATAGAAAAACTGTATCTAGGAATTTCTCTGGAGCCGTTGTGGGCAGTGTGGGTTCAGTTGAGTTTCAGATGATTCCTTGTTCCAGCTTGCATTTCTTTACAAGATCTATAAGCCCCTTCCTATGCTTAGTCAATATTAACTACAGGGTTTTAATCTGTTGCACCTTTCACTCCCAGAGGGGTTCCCTTTTCTTTATTTGTTTTGGCTTTCTCTCTTTGCAAGTCTCTTTAGGGTCTAATTTCTGCCCTGGCACAAGGGGGCAAAGGTGGTCACTTATTTCGGCTCACTTGTTCAGTTGAGTTGTGGGGAGGGAGGAACACTGCAAACAAATAATGTTGGTGTGTATTTTGGGAAAGTGCTTGCAGTGTATGGAACACACTGGGCTTTCCCAAACTCATGGTGGTGTGTGCTTTCCACGTGTACACTGCTCAGGTTCCAGATTGCTCTTCAGGGGTACTGCCCAATGTGGGCCCTGCATTTCCTGCAATTCCCAGGTCTAAGCTGCTCAGGTTCAGGTTTTCAGGTACACCGCAAAGTCACAGACTCAGATGCACGTGCGTTTTGTGCCCTTCCCAGGTCCCAGCAGCTCAGGCGACCAGGTGCTTGGCCAACGCACTGTCCCAAGTGGGCCATGCATCTTAATTACCTACTGGGTCCAGGCCGCTCAGTTTCCTGGGTGTGCCATGAGAACACTGCCTCAGGTGTATCATGTGTCTCCTCTGGGGAGCTGATCTCAAGCTGCAACTCTCCTGGCAGATGTCAACCGTCCAGGACTCCAGGAAGACATGGTTAGAAACTGGCAGCCTGCTCACAGTTTGGTGGAGAATGCCGGTCTCTGAGGCTGAGGCCGCCCCTTGCCTTCTGGTTCTGGCTGCCACACACATGGCTGTCTGCCTCTTGTTGGGGCAGGGGCCTGGAGACAGCCGGCTAGTTCTGCTTTGGTATTTGCTCAATCCTTTGTTCTCCTTTCAAAGACAATGAGCAGCCTATCCGGGTACCTGGTGTCCTCTGCCAGCATTCAGAAATTGTTTTGTGGAAGTTGCTCAGCGTTCAAATGATCATTTGATGAATGTGTTGGGGAGAATGGGGTCTCCCCATCTTATTCCTCTGCCATCTTAGGACCACGCCCCCACCCCGAGGTCTTGTTTATGTATCCATTTAGCCAGTCTGGGCTTTTTGGTTGGAACATTTAATCCATTTATATTTAGAATAATTATTGACATATGTGCTCCTTTTCGGAGAAGGCAATGGCACCCCACTCCAGTACTCTTGCCTGGAAAATCCCATGGACGGAGGAGCCTGGTAGGCTGCAGTCCATGGGGTCACACAGAGTTCGACATGACAGAGCGACTTCCCTTTCACTTTTCACTTGCATGCATTGGAGAAGGAAATGGCAACCCCCTCCAGTGTTCTTGCCTGGAGAATCCCAGGGACCGGGGAGCCTGGTGGGCTGCCGTCTATGGGGTCGCACAGAGTCAGACAGGACTGAAGCGACTTAGCAGCAGCAGCAGCAGTGCTCCTATTGCCATTTTCTTAATTGTTTGGGGTCGGTTTTGTAGATCATTTTTCTTCTCTTATATTTCTTGACTATATAAGTCCCTTTACCATTTGTTGTAAAGCTGGTTTTGTGGTAAAGAATTCTCTTACCTTTGGCTCATCTGAAAAGCTTTGATTTCTCCATCAATTTTGAAGGAGATCCTTGCCACTTACAGTAATCTTGGCTGTAGATTTTTCTCTTTCAGTGCTTTAAATATGCCATGCCGTTCTCTTCTGGCCTGCAGAGTTTCTGTTGAAAGATCAGCTGTGAAACATATGGGGTTTCCATTGGATGTTACTTGTTACTTTTAACTTGCTACTTTTAATATTCTTTCTTTGTGTTTCATCTTCCTTAGTTTGCTTAGCATATGTCTAGGGCTGTTTCACCTTGGGTTTATCACAAATGGGACTCTTGGCACCTCTTGGACTTGATTGACTATTTCCTTTTCCATGTTGGGGGTTTTTCAAGTATAATCTCCTCTAAACTTTTCTCATACCCTTTATTTTTCTCTCTTCTTCTGGGACCCCTATAATTTGAATCTTGGTGCATTTAACATTGTCCAAGAGGTCTCTGAGGCTATCCTCAGTTCTTTTCATTCTTTTGACTTTATTCTGCCCTTCCGCAGTTGTTTCCACCATTTTGTCTTTCAACACACTGATCCATTTTCTGGTTCAGATACCCTGCTCTTGATTCTTTCTAGAGTATTTTTAATTTCAGTAATTGTTGTTTGTCTCTCTATTTATTTTTCAATTTATTTTTTGCTTATTCTTCAATTCAACTAGGGGTTTGCTCATTGATTCTTGCATTGTCTCCATGTCAATTTCAAAGTTTTGATCATCTTTACTACCATTATTCTGAATAGTTTTTCAGGCAGTTTGCCTATTTCCTCTTCATTTGTTTAAATTTCTGTGTGTCTAGTTTGTTCCTTTATTTGTGCAGCATTTCTTTGTCATTTCTTCATTTTTAAAAAGATCTTATTGTGTTTGAGGTCTCCTTTTGCCAGCCTTCAAATTTGCATTCTTTCTTCCTTTTAGTTTCTGCACTCCTAAATTTGGTCCAATGGTTTCTGTAAGCTTTGCATTGGGTGAGATTGGTGCTGAGTTTTTTTTTTTTTTTTTTTTTTTTCTTTTCTTGTCCTTCTGATGTGCAGGGCTGATTGAGAAGGATAATCCTGTCTGCTGATGACTGGGTTTCTACTTTTGTCCTATTTGCTGTTTGGATGAGGTGTCCTACACTGGGTTGGGTGGTCCTGATTGGTGGTTGGGTGATTCTAGGTCTTGTATTCAAGTGGTTTAGTTTGCATGAGTGAGTTCTCTGTAATTGATACTCCCTAAGGTTAGGAGTTCTCCGGTTGTATAGGGTCTTGAAGTCAGTGCTCCCACTCCAAATGTTCAGGGCTGGATCATTGGCCAGGAACACCGTTACAACAGGTGGTTTGTTATGGTATTAAGTTAGATTAAAATAAATATCCAAAAAAAAAAAAAAAGAGAGAGAGAAACCAAAGGTGAACCCCTGACAAATGGCAGTTACACTGTCACACAAATAATAATTAAAATAAAGGAATATACACATATATTCCAATATATGGGAATATACACACATACAACCATCAGCAAAATCCAAACAGTTCAACAAAAATAAACTACAATAGGCTGACCTAGCAAACAAGGGAAACCAAAAATGATATCTACCAGTTAAGCACAAAACTAACGAGTGCACAGGCTGGAAAAGAAATCTAAAGCAAAGTCCCAAGTGGGGATGAAAGCACTGAAAATAAAACTAACAAAATGTTAAGAGGAAAGGAAGGAAAGAAAAGAAAGAAAGAATAGATATGCGAGGTTCAACAGAGGTAGATGAACAAGGTTTGTTTAAAGTTTAACTGCAAGGGGACAAGAACAGAGGAAAGGCAAACAATGGAATAAATATAATAGGTTTAAAAAATTAAAATTTAAAACAATAAAAATAGAAAATAATAATAAAAAAAAATCAAAAATAAATGGGAAAACAAGGAATCCTCCAAAGAACTGTAAAAATCCAATGTAGAAGCAGAGGTTTATCACAAGAGTAAAAAGTATGACTGAATATATACATGTACATATACACCCACAAGCAAAATCAAAACATTCCAGAAAAATAAAGTACAATAGATTGATTGACCTGGTGAACAACGGAAAAAAAAAAAAATATATATATATATATGTATATGTATATATATATATACCTACATACCAGAATAGAATCACCTGAAGCACAAACTGGGAAACAAATCTAGAGCAAGGTGCCAATTGGAGAATAAAAGAATGAAAATAAAACTAACAAATATATTGAGAGAAAAGGAAAGAAAGAAAAAAATACATATGCAGAGTTAAATAGAGGTACAGATGACTGTTGAGAGTCCCTTGGACTGCAAGTAAATCCAACCAGTCCATTCTAAGGGAGATCAGTCCTGGGTGTTCATTGGAAGGACTGATGTTGAAGCTGAAATTCCTATACTTTGGCCACCTGATGCGAAGAGCTGACTCATTGGAAAAGGCCCTGATGCTGGGAAAGATTGAGAGCAGGAGGAGAAGCGAACAACAGAGGATGAGATGGTTGGATGGCATCATCAGCTCGATGGACATGGGTTTGGTTGGACTCCAGGGGTTGGTGATGGACAGGGAGGCCTGGCGTGCTGTGGTTCATGGGGTCACAAGGAGTCGGGCACAACTGAGCCACTGAACTGAACTGAACTGAACTGAAAAGATGTATATACATTAAAGATTAACTGCAAGGGGAAAAGAACAGTAGGAAAAGTAAACAAATAATAAATGTAGAAACAATAATAATAGGTTTAAAAAATGAAAAAGAGAGAGAGAAAAGGAAACTCCACAGAATTTCAAAAGCTGTATATAGAGACAGAGATTTATAACAGCAATACAAATGTGGCTGAAGAAAAATAAGGATCAAAAGCTTCATTAGATTTCATAGTGCCAATGAAATTGGCAACTACAACGTGGGCGAGGGGAAGGAATTGAAACCAACCACACAAACAAAAATCCTAAAGAATCTACAGAGCAAGTCAAAACATGAGAATAATACAGGTTTTTCTTTAGTCATTGCTCTCAGAGTCCTTTCGCCCGCTAAAATTGCAGTCCACCTCACCTCCCTAGGATGCCCTCCAAAACTGTGCTGAACTCTGAACCTGATTTGGGGGGAGCTCATTCTAATCCGGTCCTACTCCTATATGTTTTTTGTCTCCTATGTTCACAACTATCAGAACCAGGACGTTTCCTTTTGTGGCAGTTATCAGTGTCTTTTTATATATTATTCAGTTCAGTTCAGTCGCTCAGTCGTGTCCGACTCTTCGCGACCCCATGAATCGCAGCACGCCAGGCCTCCAGTCCATCACCAACTCCCGGAGTTCACTCAGACTCACGTCCATCGAGTCAGTGATGCCATCCAGCCATCTCATCCTCTGCTGTCCCCTTCTCCTGCCCTGAATCCCTCCCAGCATCAGAGTCTTTTCCAATGAGTCAACTCTTTGCATGAGGGGGCCAAAGTACTGGAGTTTCAGCTTTAGCATCATTCCTTCCAAAGAAATCCCAGGGCTGATCTCCTTCAGAATGGACTGGTTGGATCTCCCTGGAGTCCATGGGACTCTCAAGAGTCTTCTCCAACACCACAGTTCAAAAGCATCAATTCTTCAGTGCTCAGCCTTCCTCACAGTCCAACTCTCACATCTATACATGACCACAGGAAAAACCATAGCTTTGACTAGACGGACCTTTGTTGGCAAAGTAATGTCTCTGCTTTTGAATATGCTATCTAGGTTGGTCATAATTTTCCTTCCAAGAAGTAAGCGTCTTTTAATTTCATACCTGCAGTCATCATCTGCAGTGATTTTGGAGCCCTGCCCCATCAACACCGCCCCCCCAAAAAAAACAAAACAAAACAAAAATTGACACTCTTTCCACTGTTTCCCCATCTATTTCCCATGAAGTATATGGGACCGGATGCCATGATCTTCATTTTCACTCTCCACTTTCATTTCATCAAGAGACTTTTCAGTTCCTCTTCACTTTCTGCCATAAGGGTGGTGTCATCTGCATATATGAAGTTATTGACATTTCTCCCAGCAATCTTCTTTCCAACTTGTGTTTCTTCCAGTCCAGCGTTTCTCATGATGTACTCTGCATAGAAGTTAAATCAGCAGGGTGAGAACATACAGCCTTGACGAACTCCTTTTCCTATATGGAACCAGTCTGTTGTTCCATATCCAGTTTTAACTGTGGCTTCCTGACGTGCATACAGGTTTCTCAAGAGGCAGGTCAGGTGGTCTGGTATTCCCATCTCTTTCAGAATTTTACACAGTTTATTGTGATCTACACAGCAAAGGCTGTGGCATAGTCAATAAAGCAGAAACAGAGGTTTTTCTGGAACTCTCTTGCTTTTCCATGATCCAGTAGATGTTGGCAATTTGGTCTCTGGTTCCTCTGCCTTTGCTAAAACCAGCTTGAACATCAGGAAGTTCACAGTTCATGTATTGCTGAAGACTGGCTTGGAGAATTTTGAGCATTACCTTACTAGTGTGTGAGATGTGTGCAATTCTGTGGTAGTTTGACCATTCTTTGGCATTGCCTTTCTTTGGGATTGGAATGAAAACTCAGCTTTTCCAGTCCTGTGGCCACTGCTGAGTTTTCCAAATTTGCTGGCATATTGAGTGCAGCACTTTCCCAGCATCATCCTTTGAGATTTGAAATAGCTCAACTGGAATTCCATCACCTCCACTAGCTTTGTTCATAATGCTGCTTTCTAAGCCCCACTTGACTTTATATTCCACAATGTCTGGCTCTAGTTCAGTGATCACACCATCGTGATTATCTGGGTCGTGAATATCTTTTTTGTACAGTTCTTCTGTGTATTCTTGCCACATCTTCTTAATATTTTCTGCTTCTGTTAGGTCCATACCATTTCCGTCCTTTATCGAGCCCATCTTTGCATGAAATCTCCCCTTGGTATCTCTAATCTTCTTGAAGTGATCTCTAGTCTTTCCCATTCTGTTGTTTTCCTCCTTTTCTTTGCATCGCTCCCCGAGGAAGGCTTTCTTATCTCTTCTTGCTCTTTCTTGGAACCCTGCATTCAGATGCTTATATCTTTCCTTTTCTCCTTTGCTTTTCACTTCTCTTCTTTTCACAGCTATGTGGATTTACTCTGCAGCTTGTACAGGTGGTAGGAAGGTTTTGGGTCTTCTTCCTTAACAACACTGCCCCTGGGTTCCAATTGTGGTTTTATTCCCACTTTTCAATGTGAATCATCCACTGGGGTTTGCTCTTGAGACTGTCCTGGAGGACTTGGGTTTGCCCCTGTGAGGGGGCCAGATGTGGAGATGCAACTGCTTCAGTCATAGTGGCTCTGGCTGCATCAGGGACTCAGAGGAGTTGGTGGCTAGGGCAGCAGGACATATAGTGCTCTAGAAGGGTATGTCAACCAGTACTGGCCCATACGTACCAGTATTTTTGCATGTAGAAACCCCTTCCCTGAGAAAGAAGCCTGGCAAGCCACAGTTACAATGGCACATGCAGTTGGACACTAAGGGCGGCAGTGAGGAGATACCCCTCCTCCAAGGTAAGGAGCAGTGGCTGCACTTTGATGGAGCGGCTGTGAAGGGATACCCCACACCCAAGGTAAGAGAAACCCAAGTAAGATGGTATGTGTTGCAAGAGGGCATCAGAAGGCAGACACACTGAAACCATACTCACAAAAAACTAGTCAATGTAATCACACTAGGACCACAGCCTTGTCTAACTCAATGAAACTAAGCCATGCCCTGGGGGCAACCCAAGAGGGGCGGGTCATGGGGGAGAGATCTGACAGAAGGTGGTCCACTGGAGAAGAGAATGGCAAACCGCTTCAGTATTCTTGCCTTGAGAACCCCATGAACAGTATCAAAAGGCAAAATGATAGGATACTGAAAGGGGAACTCCCCAGGACAGTAAGGACCCAATATGCTACTGGATATCAGTGGAGAAATAACTCCAGAAAGAATGAAGGGATGGAGCCAAAGCAAAAACAATACCCAGTTGCAGTTGTGACTGGTGACAGAAGCAAGGTCTGATGCTGTAAAGAGCAATATTGCATAGGAACCTGGAATGTCAGGTCCATGAATCAAGGCAAATTGGAAGTGGTCAAACAAGAGATGGCAAGAGTGAATGTAGACATTCTAGGAATCAGCGAACTAAAATGGACTGGAATGGGTGAATTTAATTCAGATGAGCATTATATCTACTACTGCAAGCAGGAATCCCTCAGAAGAACTGGAGCAGCCATCATGGTCAACAAAAGATTCCGAAATGCAGTACTTGGATGCAATCTCAAAAACGACAGAATGATCTCTGTTCGTTTCCAAGGCAAACCATTCAATATCACAGTAATCCAAGTCTAGACCTCAACCAGTAATGCTGAAGAAGCTGAAGATGAACGGTTCTATGAAGACCTACAAGTCCTTTTCAAACTATACCCAAAAAAGATGTCCTTTTCATTGTAGGGGACTGGAATGCAAAAATAGGAAGTCAAGAAACACCTGCAGTAACAGGCAAATTTGGCCTTGGAATACGGAATGAAGCAGGGCAAAGACTAATAGAGTTTTGCCAAGAAAATGCACTGGTCATAGCAAAGACCCTTTTCCAACAGCACAAGAGAAGACTCTACACATGGACATCACCATATGGCCAACACTGAAATCAGATTTATTATATTCTTTGCAGCCAAAGATGGAGAAGCTCTATACAGTCAACAAGAACAAGACAAGGAGCTGACTGTGACTCAGATCATGAACTCCTTATTACCAAATTCAGACTGAAATTGAAGAAAGTAGGACAAACCCCTACACCATTCAGGTAAGATCTAAATCAAATCACTTATGATTATACAGTGAAAGTGAGAAACAGATTTATGAGCCTAGACCTGTTAGATAGAATGCCTGATGAACTATGGAATGAGGCTCATGACAATCTACAGGAGACAGGGATAAATACAATCCCCATGAACAAGAAATGCAAAAAAAGCAAAATGGCTGTTTGGGCACCCCTTACAAATAGCTGTGAAAAGAAGAGAAGCGAAAAGCAAAGGAGAAAAGGAAAGATATACGCATCTGAATGCAGAGTTCCAAAGAATAGCAGGAAGAGATAAGAAAGCCTTCCTCAGTGATCAATGCAAAGAAATAGAGGAAAACAACAGAATGGGAAAGACTAGAGATCTCTTCAAGAAAATTAGAGATACCAAGGGGACATTTCATGCAAAGATGGGCTCAATAAAGGACAGAAACGGCATGGACCTAACAGAAGCAGAAGATACTAAGAAGAGATGACAAGAATACACAGAAGAACTATACAATCAAGATCTTCATGATCCAGATAATCCCGATGATGTGATCACCGACCTAGAGCCAGACATCCTGGAATGTGAAATCAAGTGGGCCTTAAAAAGCAGCACTACGAACAAAGCTAGAGGAAGTGATGGAATTCCAGTTGAGCTATGTCAGATCCTGAAAGATGATGCTGTGAAAGAATTGCACTCAATATGCCAGCAAATTTGGAAAAGTCAGCTGTGTCCACAGGACTGGAATGGTCAGTTTTCATTCGAATCCCGAAGAAAGGCAATGCCAAAGAATACTCAAAGTACTGCACAGTTACACTCACCTCACATGCTAGTAAAGTAATGCTCAAAATTCTCCAGGCCAAGTTTCAGCAATACGTGAACTGTGAACTTCCTGATATTCCAGCTGGTTTTAGAAAAGGCAGAGGAACCAGTGATCAAATTGCCAACATCTGCTGGATCATGGAAAAAGCAAGAGAGTTCCCGAAAAACCTCTATTCCTGCTTTATTGACTATGCCAAAGCCTTTGCCTGTGTGGATCACAGTAAACTGTGGAAAATTCTGAGAGAGATGGGAATACCAGACCACCCGACCTGCCTCTTGAGAAATCTCTATGCAGCTCAGTAAGCAACAGTTAGAACTGGACGTGGAACAACAGACTGGTTCCAATTAGGAAAAGGAGTACGTCAAGGCTATATATTATCACCCTGCTTATGTAACTTCTATGCAGAGTACATCATGAGAAACCCTGGACTGGAAGAAACACAAGCTGGAATCAAGATTGCCGGGAGAAATATCAGTAACCTCAGACATGCAGATGACACCGCCCTATGGCAGAAAGTGAAGAGGAACTAAAAAGCCTCCTGATGAAGGTGAAAGTGGAGAGTGAAAAAATTGGCTTCAAGCTCAGCATTCAGAAAACGAAGATCATGGCATCCGGTCCCATCACCTCATGGGAAATAGATGGGGAAACAGTGGAAACAGTGTCAGACTTTATTTTGGGGGGCTCCAAAATCACTGCAGATGGTGACTGCAGCCATGAAATTAAAAGACACTTACTCCTTGGAAGGAAAGTTATGACCAACGTAGATAGCATATTCAAAAGCAAAGACATTACTTTGCCAACAAAGGTCCGTCTAGTCAAGGCTATGGTTTTTCCTGTGGTCATGTATGGATGTGAGAGTTGGACTGTGAAGAAGGCTGAGCACCTAAGGATTGATGCTTTTGAACTGTGGTGTTGGAGAAGACTCTTGAGAGTCCCTTGGATGGCAAGGAGATCCAACCAGTCCATTCTGAAGGAATTGAGCCCTGGGATTTCTTTGGGGGGATGATGCTTAAGCTGTAACTCCAGTACTTTGGCCACCTCTTGAGAAGAGTTGACTCATTGGAAAAGACTCTGATGTTGGGAGGAATTGGGGGCAGAAGGAGAAGGGGACAACAGAGCATGAGATGGCTGGATGCCATCACTGAGTCTATGGACGTGGATCTGGGTGAATTCCGGGAGGTGGTGATGGACAGGGAGTCGTGGCGTTCTGCGATTCATGGGGTCGTGAAGAGTGGGACAGGAATGAGCGACTGAACTGAACTGATCTGAACTGAACTGAACTGAAGTGACCAGGTATCCATAGACACCAGACTTTTTTGGCCTGTAGCAGCTCCGCCCCAGCGAGCTTTGGGCATGAACTTGGCATAGCTTCTTGATTTCTGGGGACCGTGGTAGCGATAACTCTGCAGGGACAAAGACCTCCTCTGCCACAGAAGTTTTGACCCTATCAGAGTCTTTTCACCAGCCTCTTGTAGCTGGTGATAAGGACGTCTCTTTTGCCACTCTTCTTCCATAGCTCCACTCTTTCAGGCACTTAGAGGGCTCCCTTGCCTGGGGTACTTCTCTGTTGTTTGGAGCATCAGGTACATAGATGGGGCCCCTGTGTGGGGTCCTAGTCTGCAGATCAGTAAGTCAGGCACTTGATTGGCCAGCCTATCTATTGTTTAGCTGTCTATGCTGGTGTAGGGGGAGAAAGAGACTATGGTGAGGGCTCCACCACCTATGATTGACCCAGTAGGATCCCCTTGCTTTCATGGGGCCTGGTGTTCCTCCACAAGCATTTCCCATCCCGATCTCCTTCCTCACATCCCATCAGTCCGTCTCTCTGCAGTCAATAGCAGCCCTTGCCCTGGGATTGCTCCACAATCCGAAAAATCCAGATCCCAACTGCTGTCCCTTCTATGGGACCTGTGTCCCTGTCTGGGGTGTGTATGACTGTGGCAAGGACTGTCTGATTCTCATTCCATTTAGGCTCCCACAGATCAACTGTTTCACTCTCAGCCTAAAATATTTCTCCTCTGATCCAGACAGTTGATCCCAGGTGGGGGGTCGGACACCAACTTATAGTTCTCCCACCCACCGAGGGCAGGTCCAGGCCTATTACCATTCCTGTTCCCCCCACCCCTAGTTCCTTCACCCTACCGAGTTTTGTGGTTCTATTTATTATTTTCCTCTGGTCAGGTACTCCTGTCAGCTCTCAGCTGGTGTTCTGCACACACTTCTGTGTCTGAAGGTGTATCCTTGATGTATCCGTGGAGTGAAATGTACTCCACTTCCAGCTACAGTTCTGCCATTTTGTTCATCTCAAATTTTGGACTACTAGAAATAAGACTGTTGTGAACATTCATGTGCACATCTGTGGGTTTTTTTTTTTTTTTTTTTTTCATACTTGCTGGTATAAACCTAAGAAAGGGATTGCTGGGACATATGGTAACCCTATGTTTAACTTTTGAAGGAACTTCCAAACTGTTTTCCACCATGGTGTACTATTTTGTATTCCCATAAACAGTGCATGAAAGTTCAAATATTTCCACTTCCTCATCAGACTTGTTCTTCTCTGTCTCTCATGAGAGCCATACTTTCGGTGTGCCCTGCATGCTTACTTGCCATCTATATATCATTATCTAGTGAATTTCCTGTTCAAATCTTTTGTCCATTTTTGCACTGGTGTGTTTCATATATTCTGTCTGATTCTTAAGTTTTTCTTACTTCAATGTGACTGTTATTATTTTTTATTTTAATTTTAAATTGGCCGACTATATAGGAAAGCAATTTATTAAATTTTATATATCATCTCTATATCTTGTGACATTGCTTAAATTAATTCTTAGTTTTAGGTATTCTGTTCCTGTAGATTTCATTGGATATTCTACATAGATGTCACCAACAGATAAAAACAGCTTTATTCTTCTTTTCCAAACTGGATAACTTTTCAATCAGTTCCTAATATGACTTCACGGACAGAAATTCAATATAATGAGAGTGGAAATCTTTCTGTTGATTGTGATTTTAGAAGTAAAACACTCAGTGTTCTACCATAAAGTGTGATGTTAGTGATAGTTTAGTACTTTCATAAGGTTGAGGAAATCTTCTCTTTCTGCTGCTGCTAAATCGCTTCAGTCGTGTCCGACTCTGTGCGACCCCATAGATGGCAGCCCACCAGGCTTCCCTTCCCTGGTTTCCTCCAGGCAAGAACACTGGAGTGGGTTGCCATTTCCTTCTCCAATGCATGAAAGTGAAAAGTGAAAGTGAAGTCGCTCAGTCATGTCCGACTCTTAGTGACCTCATGGACTGCAGCCTACCAGGCTCCTCCATCCATGGGATTTTCTAGGCAAAAGTGCTGGAGTGGGGTGCCATTGCCTTCTCCAATTCTATTTCTATTTCTTCTCCTATTTCTAGTTCGCTAAAATATTTTATACAGAATGTGCTCAGTCACAGAGTTGTGTCCAGCTTTTTGCAACCCCATGAAGTGTAGGCCAAACAGGCTCCTCTGGCCTTGGGGATTCTCCAGGCCAGAATACTGGAATGGATTGTCATGCTCTCCTCCAGGGGATCTTCCCAGCCCAAGGATGGACCCAGATCTCTGAGATGCCAGGCACTTTCTTTAATAGCTGAGCTGCCAGCGAAGCCTAAGAACACTGATGTGGGTAGCCAATCCCTACTTCAGGGAATCTTCCCAACCCAGGGATATTAGATTTTATCAAATTATTTTTCAGCATTCATCTAAATGACCCTACTGTGTCATCATTTTCAGTTCTTTAGTAAGTTGTTTATCCTGATGGATTTTCAAATGTTTAATGAATGCTACACTCTTAAGGGGACAAAAACCAATGGATTCTGCTATGTCATACATTGTATGTATTGGTGTAGGCTGCCACAGATCAGCTGTTTCATTCTCAGCCTTAAATGTTTCTCCTCTGATCCACACAATTACTCCAATGCGGGGAGTGGAAACCTACTTCAGTTCTCCCACCCACCAAGGGCAGGTCCAGACCTATTAACACTCCTGTTTTTCCCCCTAGTTCCTTCATCCTACCAAGTTTTGTGGTTCTATACATTCTTTTCCACTGGTCAGGTACTCCTGTCAGCTCTCAGCTGGTGTTCTGCTAGCATTTCTGTGTCTGAAGATGTATTCCTGATGTGTCCAAGGAGAGAGGTGTATTCCTCCTGCAACTACCACTCTGCCATCTTGTTCATCTCAACTTTTTGACTATTAGAAATAAGACTGCTATGAACATTCATGTGCACGTCTTTGGGGAAACATTTTTTTTTTTTTAACACATAGTGAGGTGACCATGATTCCAAGACTTGAAGCAAGACAAATCCAAGTGGAGAAAGGGCAAGTGTATTCAGTGCAGTCTCACAGCCTGAAGACAGCAGTGTCTGAATGGAAGCTAGAACAAAGGAGGTGGGATGGAAAAAGCTTCTGGGAGGTGGCCCAGAATTAAATGGTCTTGAAAGTGCTTTAAAACCACCTCTCAAAGAGTCAGACATGACTGAGAGACTGAACTGAACTGTAGGAGGAAAGTGGGATGATTCTCATTTCCACAGACACTTCAATACAGCCTAATTATCATGGAGGTACTTTAGACAAGATATTACAATCTAGATGATGGTGAAATGTGGGAGAGAACAGAATCAAAGCCTCGATACTGTGGCTGTGGGTCAAGGTTTGGAGGAGACACATGCTCCCTGCCTTGTGACACAACAGAGTTGACTTAGAGAGATGAGGATGACAGGTGAGTTTGGAGGGCTCCTAAGGGCCATTAAAAATGATGCATTTCCCCCCCCCCCATCAAATCATCTGGGTTGCCCCCCATTCTGCCCTAGAACTATCAGGATTGCGCTTTGTGATGTCAATTCTCAACCAGGGCCACCATTGGCTGGGGAAGTGAGTTGCTGATCTCTTAAAGCGTAATGCTGTGGACCCTAGGGAGTGGTATATAGAGGTGTGCTCAGGGGCTCTGGAGCAGACCACTGGGAGTCTTCAAAATGACTAAAGAGACTCAGAAGCCACAAGGCTCTAGAGCACTTATGGCACAGCCGACTTCAGGTAACCAGGAGGAAAAGATCAAGACTTCCTGTCAACTGAGGTCCACAAAAGTGTCAAGGTGAGTTGAACCCATCCAAGCTCCTCTTGCCCATTGACACCGCCCCATGAGACCCCCCTGCCCTCTACTGGCCTGGCACATAGCTCTCCTCTGGTCACACTTTTCCTGAAACTATCGTTCCTATCCATCTTCACCCTCTTCCCCAAACAAGTGGTATTCTGTGCTCCCTCTCTTGTTCTCTCCAGGTGTCCAGGGTAACCATGAGGGTGAATAAGTCATCTGGTCCTGAGCTTCGTTTTTGTTCAATGGAAGATTTTTGATTACAGTTTTGCTTTCCATGCTTGTGATGGGTATGTTGGGATTATCTATTTCTTCCTGGTTCAGTTTTGGATTGTTATACTTTTCTAGGAATTTGTTCATTTCTTCCAAGTTGTCCATTTTATTGTCCTATAGCTGCTGATAGTAATCTTTTATGATCCTTTGTACTTCTGTGTTGTCTGCTGTGTTTTATCCATTTTCCTTTCTAATTTTGTTGATTTGATTATCCCCCCTTTCTTTCTTGATGAGTTTTGCTAATGGTTTTCCTATTTTATTTATCTTCTCAAAGAACCAGCGTTTATTTTTGCTGAGTTTTGCTATAGGTTCCTTTGCTTTTTTTCATGTGTTTCAGCTCAAATTTTTTTTTAATTTTATTTTATTTTTAAACTTTACAAATTGTATTAGTTTTGCCAAATATCAAAATGAATCCGCCTCAGGTATACATGTGTTCCCCATCCTGAACCCTCCTCCCTCCTCCCTCCCCATACCATCCCTCTGGGTTGTCCCAGTGCACCAGACCCAAGCATCCAGTATCATGCACCAAACCTGGACTAGCAACTCGTTTCATGCATGATATTGTACATGTTTCAATGCCATTCTCCCAAATCTTCCCACCCTCTCTCTCTCAAACAGATTCCATAAGACTGTTCTATACATCTGTCTCTTTTGCTGTCTCGTACACAGGGTTATTGTTAACATCTTACTAAATTCCATATATATGCTTTAGTATACCGTATTGGTGTTTTTCTTTCTGGCTTACTTCAGTCTGTATAATAGGCTCCAGTTTCATCCACCTCATTAAAACTGATTCAAATTTATTCTTTTTAATGGCTGAGTAATACTCCATTGTGTATATGTACCACAGCTTTCTTATCCATTCATCTGTTGATGGACATCTAGGTTGCTTCCATGTCCTGTCTATTATGAACAGTGCTGCGATGAACATTGGGGTACATGTGTCTCTTTCAATTCTGTTTTCCTCAGTGTGTATGGTGAGCTGTGGGATTGCTGGATCATAAGACAGTTCTATTTCCAGTTGTTTAAGGAATCTCCAGACTGTTCTCCATTGTGGCTGTACTAGTTTGCATTCCCACCAACCGTATAAGAGGGTTCCCTTTTCTCCACACCCTCTCCAGCATTTATTGTTTGTAAACTTTTGGATCACAGCCATTGTGAGTCGTGTGAAATGGCACCTCATAGTGATTTTGATTTGCATTTTTCTGATAATGAGTGATGTTGAGCATCTTTTCATGTGTTTGTTAGCCATCTGTATGTCTTCTTTGGAGAAATGTCTATTTAGTTCTTTGGCCCATTTTTTTGATTGGGTCATTTATTTTTCTGGAATTGAGCTGTAAGAGTTGCTTGTATATTTTTGAAATTACTTGTTTGTCAGTTGCTTCATTTGCTATTATTTTCTCCCATTCTGAAGGTTGTCTTTTCACCTTGTTAATAGTTTCCTTTGATGTGCAGAAGCTTTTAAGTTAAATTAGGTCCCATATGTTTATTTTTGCTTTTATTTCCAATATTCTGGGAGGTGGGTCATAGAAGATCCTGCTGTGATGTATGGCAGAGAGTGTTTTGCCTATGTTCTCCTCTAGGAGTTTTATAGTTTCTGGTGTTACATTTAGATCTTTAATCCATTTTGAGTTTATTTTTGTGCATGCTGTTAGAAAGTGTTCTAGTTTCATTCTTTTACAAGTGGTTGACCAGATTTCCCAGCACCATTTGTTAAACAGATTTTCTTTAATCCGTTGTATATTCTTGCCTCCTTTGTCAAAGATAAGGTGTCCATATGTGTGTGGAATTCTCTCTGGGCTTTCTATTTTGTTCCATTGATCTATATTTCTGTCTTTGTGCCAGTACCATACTGTCTTGATAACTGTGGCTTTGTAGTAGAGCCTGAAGTCAGGTAGGTTGATTCCTCCAGTTCCATTCTTCTTTCACAAGATAGCTTTGGCTATTCGAGGTTTTTTGTATTTCCATACAAATTGTGAAATTATTTGTTCTAGCTCTGTGAAGAATACCGTTGGTAGCTTGATAGGGGTTGCATTGAATCTATAAATTGCTTTGGATAGTTGTAGAGGAAGGTAAACTTCCAAACTCATTCTATGAGGCCACCATCACCCTAATACCAAAACCTGACAAAGATTCCCAAAATAAGAAAACCACAGGCCAATATCACTGATGAACTTAGATGCAAAAATCCTTAACAAAAGTCTAGCAATTAGAGTCCAACAGCACATTAAAAAGGTTATACACCACGACCAAGTGGGCTTTATCTCAGGGATGCAAGGATTCTTCAATATCCACAAATCAATCAATGTAATACACCACATTAACAAATTGAAAAATAAAAACCATATGATTATCTCAAAAGATGCAGAGAAAGCCTTTGACAAAATTCAACATCCATTTATGATAAAACCTCTCCAGAAAGCAGGAATAGTCGGAACATACCTCAACATATTAAAAGCTATATATGACAAACCCACAGCAAACATTATCCTTAATGGTGAAAAAGTGAAAGCATTTCCTCTAAAGTCAGGAAAAAGACAAGGGTGCCCACTTTCACCGTTACTATTCAACATAGTTTTGGAAGTTTGGCCACAGCAATCAGACCAGAAAAAGAAATAAAAGGAATCCAAATTGGAAAAAAAGTAAAACTCTTCACTATTTGCAGATGACATGATCCTCTATACAGGAAACCCTAAAGACTCCACCAGAAAATTACTAGAACTAATCAATGATTATAGTAAAGTTGCAGGATATAAAATCAACACACAGAAATCCCTTGCATTCCTATACACTAATAATGACAAAACAGAAAAAGAAATTAAGGAAACAATTCCATTCACCATTGCAACAGAAAGAATAAAATACTTAGGAATATATCTACCTAGAGAATCTAAAGACCTATACATAGAAAACTATAAAACACTAGTGAAAGAAATCAAAGAGGACACTAATAGATGGAGAAATATACCATGTTCATGGATTGGAAGAATCAATATAGTGAAAATGAGTATACTACCTAATTGTTATTATTACTTTTTCCTTCTTCTAACCCTGGGATTCTTCACTTCTTCTTTTTCTAGTTGCTTTAGGTGTAAAGTTAGGTCATTTATTTGAGGTTTCTTTTGTTTCTTGAGGTAAGCTTGTATTTCTATGAACCTTCCCCTTCAGATCAGATCAGTCGCTCAGTCATGTGCAACTCTTTGCGACCCTATGAATCACAGCACGCCAGGCCTTCCTGTCCATCACCAAAACCTGGAGTCACTGAGACTAATGCCCATGGAGTCAATGATGCCATCCAGCCATCTGATCCTATGTCTTCCCCTTCTCTTCCTGCCCCCAATCCCTCCCAGCATCAGAGATTTTTCCAATGAATCAAGTCTTCGCATGAGGTAGCCAAAGTACTTGAGCTTCAGCTTTAGCATCATTCCTTCCAAAGGAATCCCAGGGCTGATCTCTTTCAGAATGGACTGGTTGGTTTTCCTTGCAGTCCAAGGGACTCTCAAGAGTCTTCTCCAACACCACTGTTCAGAAGCATCAATTCTTTGGCACTCAGGCTTCTTCACAGTCCAACTCTCACATCCATACCTGACCACAGGAAAAACCATAGCCTTGACTAGACGAACCTTTTTTGGTAAAGGAATGTCTCTGCTTTTGAATCTGCTCTCTAGGTTGGTCATAACTTTACTTTTAAGGAGTAAGTGTCTTTTAATTTGATGGCTGCAGTCACCTTCTGCAGTGATTTTGGAGCCCCCCCAAAATAAAGTCTGACATTGTTTCCACTGTTTACCCATCTATTTCCCATGAAGTGGTGGGACTGGAGGTCATGATCTTCGTTTTCTGAATGTTGAGCTTTAAGCCAACTTTTTCACTCTTCACTTTCACTTTCATCAAGAGGCTTTTGAGTTCCTCTTCACTTTCTGCCATAAGGGTCGTATAATCTGCATATCTGAAGTTATTGATATTTCTCCCAGCAATCTTGATTCCAGCTTGTATTTCTTCCAGTCCAGCGTTTCTCATGATGTACTCTGCATAGAAGTTAAATAAACACGGTGACAATATACAGCCTTGATGTACTCCTTTTCCTATTTGGAACCAGTCTGTTGTTCCATGTCCAGATCTAACTGTTGCTTTCTAACCTGCATACAAATTTCTCAAGAGGCAGATCAGGTGGTCGGGTAGTCCCATCTCTCTCAGAATTTTCCACTGTTTATTGTGATCCACACAGACAAAGGCTTTGGCATAGTCAATAAAGCAGAAATAGAGGTTTTTCTGAAATTCTCTTGCTTTTTCCATGATCCAGCAGATGCTGGCAGTTTGGTCTCTGTTTCCTCTGCCTTTTCTAAAACCAGCTTGAACATCAGGAGGTTCATGGTTTCCATATTACTGAAGCCTGGCTTGGAAAATTTTGAGTATTACTGTACTAGCGTGAGATGAGTGCAATTTTTTGGTAGTTTGAGCATTCTTTGGCATTGTCTTTCTTTGAGATTGGAATGAAAACTCAGCTTTTCCAGTCCTGTGGCCACTGCTGAGTTTTCCAAATTTGCTGGCATATTGAGTGCACCACTTTCACAGCATCATCTTTCAGAATTTGGAATAGCTTAACTGGAATTCCATCACCTCCACTCTCTTTGTTCGTAGTGATGCTTTCTAAGGCCCACTTGACTTCACATTCCAGGATGTCTGGCTCTAGGTCAGTGATCACACCATCGTGATTATCTGGGTCGTGAAGATCTTTTTTGTACAGTTCTTCTGTGTATTCTTGTCATTTCTTCTTAATATCTTCAGCATCTCTTATGTCCATACCATTTCTGTCCTTTATTGAACCCATCTTTGCATGAAATGTTCCTTTGGTATCTCTGATTTTCTTGAAGAAATCCCTAGTCTTTCCCATTCTGTTATTTTCCTCTATTTCTTTGCATTGATCGCTGAAGAAGGCTTTCTTTTCTCTTCTTGCTATTCTTTGGAACTCTGCATTCAGATGTTTATATCTTTCCTTTTCTCCTTTGTTTTTCGCTTCTCTTCTTTTCACAGCTATTTGTATGGGTTGTATTTTCATTTTCATTTGTTTCTATGCATATTTCCATTTCTTTTCTGATTTCTTCTGTTATATGTCGGTCATTCAGAAGCATGTTGTTTACCCTCCATATGTTTCTATTTGTCATGGTTTCTTTCCCCCTGTAGTTGACATCTAATCTTACTGCTTTGTGATCAGAAGAGATGCTTGAAATGATTTTGATTTTTGTTTTCAGTTTACCAAGGCTAGATTTATGGCCCAGTATATGATCTATCCTGGAGAATGTTCCATGTGCACTTGAGGAAAATGTGAAATTCTTTGCTTTGGCGTGAAATGTTCTTTTGAAATCAATTAGGTCTAACTGATCCATTGTATCACTTAAAGTTTGTGTTTCCTTGCTAATTTTCTGTTTGGTTGATCTATCCATAGGTGTGTGTAGGGTCTTAAGGTCTCCCACTATTATTGTGTTATTTTTCATTTCCCGTTTCTTACTTGTTAGCATTTGCCTTACATATTGAGTGCTCCTATCTTGGGTGCATATATATTTATAATTTTTATATCTTCTCCTTGGGTTGATCCTTTGACCATTATATAGTGGCCTTTTTTGTCTCTTTTCACACCCTTTATTTCAAAGTCTATTTTATCTGATATGAGTATTGCTACTTCTAATTTCTGTTGCTCACATTTTGCATGAAATACCTTTTCCCAGCCCTTCACTTTCACTCTGTATGTGCTCCTTGGTTTCAGGTGGGTCTCTTTTACACAGCATACATAGAAGTCTGGTTTTGTAACCTATTTATAATACTTTCTTTGTCACCTATCTATCCATTTGTCCATCCCTCTATCCAATCAACAATCAATCTTTTTCCTTGGTGCGTTTCAGTATGTGTCTCCTTAAGTATCTCAGCAAGCCTGCCGTTAAGTAGTCAGCCGTGTTTGTGTATAGCAATTTTCTTTGGATATTAACTCTACACACAATGAAATATAGCAATCTTTTCTTTCCTCAGTCATGCTATTTTTTAACTGAAGTATAGTTCATTTATAATTTTGTGTTAATTTCTGCTTTACAGCGAAATGATTCAGTTATAGATATATATGTATATATGTATATGTTGTGTGTGGATATATATATATATATATATATATATATATATATATATATATACACACATACACACATTCTTTTATTTAATCTCTCTTTTTTTTTGGCTACACTGTCCTACAAGTGGAATTAGTTCCCTGACCAGGGTTTGAACTTGCCTCCCCTGCAGTGGAAATCTGCAGTCTTAACCTCTGGACTGCCAGGGAAGTCCCTGATGCTGAGAAAGATTGAAAGCAGGAGGAGAAGCAGAAAACAGAGGATGAGATCATTGGTTAACATCGCCCACTCGGTGGATCTGGGTTTAAGCAGGCTCAGGTAGTAGGTAATTGTACAGGGAAGCATGGCATGCCACAGTTCATGGAGTCGCAAAGAGTTGGACATGACTGGGCCACTGAAGTGAAGTGACAGATACATATAAAATCCTTATACAGACTCAAAATGGACATATATACCAAGAGTGCTTTATAAACACCTTTTAATAATATATTTTAGAAAATAACCATAGATGAATAGCTCTATGTATGGTTAAAATGATACAGGAATATGTAAAGTTACAACAATAAGGCCATTTGAGTCAACATGCATGGTCTGAGAGTTGATCATACAAAATGAAGTGAGGCACACAGGGAAACATATATACCAAATAATATCATAATATCCAAATGTGGAATCTAAGATATGACACAAATGAACATATGTGTGAATCAGAAAGACACTCATAGACAGAAAGAATAGACCTACAGCTTCAATGCAGAGAGAATTGGGGGATAATTGGATACTGAATGTAGTCCTCTGTGCTCTAGAGTAGGAACTTGTCTATCCATTCCATATAATTTGTTTTATATCTCTTAACCCCAGTCTCTTACTCCATTTCTCCCCCAATTCTCTCTGACTTGAAGCTGTAGGTCTATTCTCTCTATGTGTGTCTTTCTGATTCACACATATGTTCATTTGTGTCATATCTTAGATTCCACTTTTGGATATTATGATATTATTTGGTATACATGTTTCCCTGTGTGCCTCACTTCATTTAGTATGATCAACTCTCAGACCATGCATGTTGACTCAAATGGCCTTATTGTTGTAACTGTACATATTCCTGTATCATTTTAACCATACATAGAGCTATTCATCTATGGTTATTTTCTAAAATATATTATTAAAAGGTGTTTATAAAGCACTCTTGGTATAGTATGTCCATTTTGAGTCTGTATAAGGATTTTATATGTATCTATCACTTCACTTCAGTTGCCCAGTCATGTCCACCTCTTTGCGACTCCATGAACTGTGGCATGCCACGCTTCCCTGTACAATTACCTACTACCTGAGCCTGCTTAAACCCAGATCCACCGAGTGGGCGATGTTAACCAATGATCTCATCCTCTGTTTTCTGCTTCTCCTCCTGCTTTCAATCTTTCTCAGTATCAGAGGCCTTTCCAATGAGTCAGTTCTTCACATAAGGTAGCCAAAGAATTGACGTTTCAGCATCAGTCCTTCCAGTGAATATCCAAGAGTAATACCCTTAAGGATTGACTGGATTGATTTCCTTGCAATCCAAGAGACTCTCCAGAGTATATGTGGGTATGAACAAATATTTATTGTGCTTATGTTACGTCTTTTGGAGACATAGAATAATACTTAGGAATGTAATTCATAAAATGTTGATGTATTCTCTCATATGTATATGTGGGTATGAATAAAAGTTTACTATGCTCTTGATGAAGGTGACAGAGGTGAGGGAAAAAGTTGGCTTAAAACTCAACATTCAGAAAACGAAGATCATGGCATTTGGTCCCATCACTTCATGGGAAATAGATGGGGAGACAGTGGAAACAGCGTCAGACTTTATTTTTTAGGGCTCCAAAATCACTGCAGATGATGACTGCAGCCATGAAATTAAAAGACGCTTACTCCTTGGAAGAAAAGTTATGACCAAACCTAGATAGCATAGTGAAAAGCAGAAACATTACTTTGCCACCAAAGGTCCATCTAGTCAAGGCTATGGTTTTTCCAGTGGTCAAGTGGATGTGAGATTTGGACTGTGAAGAAAGCTGAGTGCCGAAGAATTGGTGCTTTTGAACTGTGGTGTTGGAGAAGACTCTTGAGAGTCCCTTGGACTGCAAGGAGATCCAACCAGTCCATTCTGAAGGAGATGAGCCCTGGGATTTCTTTGGAAGAAATGATGCTAAAACTGAAACTCCAGTCCTTTGGCCACCTCATGCGAAGAGTTGACTCATTGGAAAAGACTTTGATGCTGGGAGGGATTGGGGACAGGAGAAGAAGGGAACGATAGAGGATGAGATGGCTGGATGGCATCACTGACTCAATGGACGTGGGTCTGAGCGAACTCCAGGAGTTGGTGATGCACAGGGAGGCCTGGCGTGCTGCAATTCATGGGTTCAAAAAAGCCCGACACCACTGATCCACTGAACTGAACTGAACGGATGCATATGATGCCCTCTCAAGCAGAAATAGAAAAATGATAACAAATGAAAATATAAAATCCGAATGTATTCACTCATATGTATAAATGTGTATGAAGAAATATTTATTGTGGTTATACTGCCATCTCATGGAGAAATAGAAGAATGCTTATGAATGAAATTTTTAAAATCCAGATGCATTCTTCACATATTGAAAAAGATGCTGTATAACTTTATTAAAAAATTATTAAATGCTCTTAATAGAAAATGTAAATTTGCTCGAAAAAAAAAAAAAAAGAAAAAATCGCCCATGATTTCATTTAACACTGGCTCAGAATTCTGAGTTCCTGAGCTGGAGAGATAAAATATCAGGGAGTGTTAGTTCTTTCACTATAAAATACTTTCTGTTATTTGAATTTTAACATATAACTTGGTTCTGATATGTGGTTCTTGCTTTGTTTACTTATACTGAAGATTTTCCTTTTACAAATACTGAGTAATTTGACCGCATCTTTAGAGACTGCTTGCTTTATACGCTTTTTATTCCTTTTTGTTTTCTTTTTTCCGTTTTTGCTATAAATAAAAAATGTTGCATGTCGCGCCTCCAGGAAATAATGCTGTAATGAACATTAGTGTGCATCAATCTTTTGGTTTTAAGGTTTTTTTCCAGAAAAAAATGCCCAGGAGTAGGTCATAAGGTGACTATATTTTTTAGTTTTTAAAGGAGCTGCCATAGTCTTCATCATAGTGGCCGTACCAATTTACATGCCCACTAACAGTGCAAGATTGTTCCCTTTTTTCCCGCATTCTCCCCAGGAATTATTGCTTGTAGAATTTTTGTTGCTATCTATTCGGACTGGCGTGAGGGAATACCACATTGTAGTTTTGATTTTTATTTCTCTAATGAATAGTGATGATTAACCATGGATGGAGGTTCATGACACTGTACAGGAGACAGGAACCAAGACCATCCCCAAGAAAAAGAAATGCACAAAAGCAAAATGGCTGTCTGAGGAGGACTTACAAATAGTTGTGAAAATAAGAGAAGCCAAAAGCTAGGAGAAAAGGAAAGATATATCCATTTGAATGCAGATTTCCAAAGAATAGCAAGTAGAGATAAGAAAGCCTTGCTCAGTGATCAGTGCAAAGAAATAGAAGGAAATAATGAATGAAAAAGACTAGAGATCTCTTCAAGAAAATTAGAGATACCAAGGGAACACTTCATGCAAAGATGGGCTCAATAAATGACAGAAATGATATGGACCTAACAGAAGCAGAAGACATTAAGAGGAGAACTGTACCAAAAATATCTTCAAGACCCATTTAATCACAATGGTCTGATCACTCACCTAGAGACAGACATCCTGGAATGTGAAGTCCAGTGGTCCTTCAGAAGCAACGCTATGAACAAAGCTAGTGGAGGTGATGGAATTCCAGTTGAGCTATTTCAAATTATCAAAGATGCTGCTGTGAAAGTTCTGCACTCAATATGCCAGTAAATCTGGAAAACTCATAAGTGGCCACAGGACTAGAAAACATTAGCTTTCCTTCCAATCCCAAAGAAAGACAATGTCAAAGAATGCTCAAACTACAGAACAATTACACTCATCTTACACACTAGTAAAGTAATGCTCAAAATTCTCCAAGCCAGGCTTCAGCTATACGTGAACCGTGAACTTCCAGATGTTCAAGGAGGTTTTAGCAAAGGCAGAGGAACAAGAGATCAAATTGCCAACATCTGTCAGATCATGAAAAGCAAGAGAATTCCAGAAAAACACCTATTTATTCTTTATTGACTATGCCAAAGCCTTTGAGTGTGTGAATAACAATAAACTGTAGGAAATTCTCAAAGAGATGGAAATACTAGACTACCTGATCTGCCTCTTGACAAATCTGTATGCAGGTCAGGAAGCAAGAGTTAAAACTGGACATGGAACAGCAAACTGGTTCCAAAGCGGGAAAGGAGTACATCAAGGCTGTATATTCTTGCCGTGCTTATTTAACTCATATGCAGAGTACATCATGAGAAACCCTGCACTGGAGGAAGCACAAGCCGGAATCAAGTTTGCTGGGAGAAATATCAATAAACTCAGATACGCAGGAGACACCACCATTTCTGCAGGCAGAAAGTGAAGAAGAACTAAAGAGCTTCTTGACAAAAGGGAAAGAGGAGAGAGAAAAAGTTGGCTTAAAGCTCAACATTCAGAAAATGAAGATCATGGTCTCATCACTTTATGGCAAATAGATGGGGAAATGGCAGAAACAGTGGCTGACTTTATTTTGGGGGGCTCGAAAATCACTGCAGGTGATGACTGCAACCATGAAGTTAAAAGACATTACTCCTTGAAAGGAAAGTTATGATCAACCTAGGCAACTTATTAAAAAGCAGAGACATTACTTTGCCAATGAAGGTCCATCTACTCAAGGCTATGTGTTTTCTAGTAGTCCTGTATGGATGTGAGAATTGGACTGTAAAGAAAGCTGAGCACTAAAGAAGTGATGATTTTGAACTGTGGTGTTGGAGAAGACTCTTGAGAGTCCCGTGGGCTCCAAGGAGATCCAATCAGTCCATCTTAAAGGAGATCAGTCCTGGTGTTCATTGGAAGGACTGATGTTTAAGCTGAAACTCCAATATTTTGGCCACCTGATGTGAAGAGCTGACTCATTTGAAAAGACCCTGATGATGGGAAAGATGGAGGGCAGACAGAGAAGGGGACGACAGTGGATGAGATGGTTGGATATCTTCACTGCCTCAATGAACATAAGTTGGAGGACTCCTGGAGTTGGTGATGGACAGCGAGGCCTGGCATGCTGAAGTCCATGGGGTCGCAAAGAGTCGGACACGACTGAGTGACTAACCTGAACTTAGCCTCTTTACAAGGGTTTTTTCATCATCTGTATAACTTCTTTTGGGAAATGTTTATTTAGATCTGCCTGTTTTTTTACTGAGGTGTTTGTGTGTGTGTGTGTGTGTGTGTGTGTGTGTGTGTTTGATACTGGGCTACATAGCCGTTTGTATGTTTTGGAAAATAATGCCTTGATAAATAATGGGAACTATCTGTGTAGCACAAGAAACTGTCCTCCATGCTCTGTGATGACCTAAATTTAGAAGAAAATTAAATGAAAGATGTTATGTTTATACACTTGTACACCTAGTGTGATTTGTGTACAGAAGAATGTAACACAACATTGTTAAGCAACTACATGTGTACATGTGTACATACTCTAGGCTCCATTTAAAGGAAGTTCTAAAAGAAGCAGAAGTATCTTTCTAAATTCCATATATATGCGTTAGATGCTGGATGCTGGGGGCTGGTGCACTGGGACGGCCCAGAGGGATGGTATGGGGAGGGAGGAGGGAGGAGGGTTCGGGATGGGGAGCACATGTATACCTGTGGCGGATTCATTTTGATATTTGGCAAAACTAATACAATTATGTAAAGTTTAAAAATAAAATAAAATTAGATAAAAGAAGCAGAAGTAATCTACAATAACAGAACTGAGAACAGGGGTTGCATGGGGAAGGACAGTGTGGGGAAGTGTACCAAAGAAATTATCTAGGAAGATGTGGAAAAAAAATTTTTTTTCAGTGAGCATTAGGTATATAATCTAGGTGAAATTGCAGAAATATTTCTGAAATGGAAATTCCAAACAGGGTCTTGCCAAGTGGCTCTATGTATTTATAAATTTACTAGATAATGTCATATTGTCCTTCAGAAAGTTGCATCATATTATGCACTCACAACACTGCTGAAACAGTCCTTTTCCAATTTGTCATCCTTCATTTGGAGGAACAATTTGATATATTTCAACTTTGTCATTGAACTTTGGCAATTTTCATGGTGAGAAATCATATTCCATTATTATTTTTGTTTGCATTTATTTTAATACCAAGTAGGTTTGATATTTTTTCCTGATTTTTGGTAATTTTCCTTTTTTTTCTGGGTAATTTGTTTTTTTTTTTTTTTGTATTCTTGTTTACTTCACAATTCTCTTCTATTGGGTTTTTCATCTTTTCTTATTTTAACTTTGGACTCTGCATAAATGAGGTAAATGGGTCATTTGTCAGTTGTCTTCCAAATATTTCTCAATTGTCATTTTATAATTCCTTATTTATTTTCTATTCAGTCATGCAGGAGTTTTCCTACAAAAAACATTATGTAAATTTTCCCTTTTAAACTTCTGGACAAAGAACATGTAAAATAAGAAATTTTAAAGGTGGCCCAAAACTCTAGGAAGATAGAGGGTGTGGTTAAAAGAATCGGGAGAGGTCAACTCTCTCTGACTTGCTCCCCATACTCCCCTAGAGGTGTCAGGATGAGGCTTTGTGATGTCAAGGCTCAGCAGGGCCACCGTTGGCTGTGGAAGTGGCTTGCTGACCTCATAAAGTGTAAGGGTGTGGCCACCTGGGGAAGGATATATATAGGGGTGTTCAGGGGCTCTGAAGTAGACGACTGCAAGTCTTCAAAATTACTAAGGTAACTGGGAAGGCTCTAGAGTGCTGGAGTTTCAGCTTTAGCCTCATTCTTGGACAGCTGACTCTAGATACCCAGGAGGAAAGGATGAAGATCTCCCATCAACTGAGGTCCAAAGGATGTGTCAAGGTAAGCTGAACCCACCTAAGCTCCTCATGTCTTTCTCTGACTTATTTAGTATGATCATCTCTAGATCCACCCATGTTGGAAAGAATAACATTATTTCATTCTTTCTTATGGAAAATATTCCATTGTATGCATAATATATCTGTCTTTATCCACTCACATATTTAAGTGCCTTAAGGTCGTTTGCATGTCTTTGCTACTGTACATTGTGCTACTATAAACACTGTTGTGCATATCACTTTTCTGATGGGAGTTTTCATCTTAATGGATATATGCCCAGTAGTGTTATTTTTGGATCATATACTAACTGTATTTTTAGAGTATTAAAAAACTCTATACGAGGGAAGGAGATAATGGGCAGGTGGTTCAAAAGGAAGGAATATATGTATACATATGGCTGATTCATGTTGAGGTTTGAAAGAAAGCAACAAAATTCTGAAAAGCGATTACCGTTAGGAAAAAAAAAATAATTATAAAAGAACTGCTTACTCTTTTCAATAGTGGCTGCATCAGTTTCTTAATTTTCATGTATAGTAGTGGTAGTGAAAGTCACTCAGTAATGTCTGACTCTTTGCGACCACATGGATTATATAGCCCATGGCCAGAATACTGTAGTGGGTAGCCTTTTCCTTCTCCAGGAGATCTTCCCCACGCAGGGGTCGAAACCAGGTCTCCTGCATTGCAGGTGGATTCTTTACCAGCTGAGCCACAAGGGAAGCCTGATTTTTCATGTATGCTGCTGCTGCTGCTAAACCACTTCGTTGTGTCTGACTCTGTGAGGCCCCGTAGACGGCAGCCCACCAGGCTCCCCCATCCCTGGGATTCTCCAGGCAAGAACACTGGAGTGGGTTCCCATTTCCTCTCCAATGTATGAAAGTAGAAAGTGAAAAGGAAGCCGCTAAGTCCTGTCTGACTTTTCGCAACTCCATGCCCTGCAGCCTACCAGGCTCCTCCATCCATGGGATTTTCCAGGCAAGAGTACCGGAGTGTGGTGCCATTATAGGATGTTGTTGATCTCCCTGCAGTACATGGCTGAGTTACATGTTTTTTTCAAAATCTGTTTTGTTTAGTTTTGTTTTAATACATAGTCTTAGGAGTGGAGCTGCCAGGTCATATGCTCAGTCTCTTGTATTCTTGAAAAGGCAAATTTTAGCAATCAGAATCCAACAACACATTAAAAAGATCATACACCACGACCAAGTAGGCTTTATCCCGGGGATGCAAGGATTCTTCAGTATCCACAAATCAATCAATGTAATACACCACATTAACGAATTGAAAAATAAAAACCATATGATTATCTCAAAAGATGCAGAGAAAGCCTTTGACAAAATTCAACATCCATTTATGATAAAAACTCTCCAGAAAGCAGAAATAGAAGGAACATACCTCAACATAATAAAAGCTATATGAGACAAACCCTTCAGCAAACACTATCCTCAATGGTGAAAAAATGAAAGCATTTCCTCTAAAGTCAGGAACAAGACAAGGGTACCCACTTTCACCATTACTATTCAACATAGTTTTGGAAGTTTTGGCCACAGCAATCAGAGCACAACAAGAAATAAAAGGAATCCAAATTAAAAAGAAGAAGTAAAACTCTCACTATTTGCAGATGACATGATCCTCTACATAGAAAACCCTAAAGACTCCACCAGAAAATTACTAGAACTAATCAATGATTACAGTAAAGTTGCAGGATATAAAATCAACACATAGAAATCCCTTCTATTCCTATACACTAATAATGAGAAAACATAAAGAGAAAATAAGGAAACAATTACATTCACCTTTGCAACAGAAAGAATCAAATACTTAGGAATATATCTACCTAAAGAAACTAAAGACCTATAATAGAAAAGTATAAAACACTGGTGAAAGAAATCAAAGAGGACACTAATAGATGGGGGAATATACCATTGTTCATGGATTGGAAGAATCAATATAGTAAAAATGAGTACACTACCCAAAGCAATTTATAGATTCAATGCAATCCCTATCAAGCTACCAATGGTATTCTTCACAGAGCTAGAACAAATAATTTCACAATTTGTATGGAAATGCAAAAAAAAAAAAAAAAAAAACCTCGAATAGCCAAAGCTATCTTGAGAAAGAAGAATGGAACTGGAAGAATAAACCTGCCTGACTTCAGGCTCTACTACAAAGCCACATTCATCAAGACTGTATGGTACTGACACAAAGACAGAAATATAAATCAATGGAACAAAATAGAAATCCCAGAGATAAATCCACGCACATATGGACGCCTTATCTTTGACAAAGGAGGCAAGAATATACAATGGATTAAGGAGAAACTCTTTAACAAGTGCTGCTGGGAAAACTGGTCAACCACTTGTAAAAGAATGAAACTAGAACACTTTCTAACACCATACACAAAAATAAACTCAAAATGGATTAAAGATCTAAATGTAACACCAGAAACTACAAAACTCCTAGAGGAGAACATAGGCAAAACACTCTCCGACATACATCACAGCAGGATCCTCTATGACCCACTCCCCAGAATATTGGAAATAAAAGCAAAAATAAACAAATGGGACCTAATTAAACTCTAAAGCTTCTGCACAACAAAGGAAACTATAAGCAAGGTGAAAAGACAGCCTTCAGAATGGAGAAAATAATAGCATATGAAGCAACTGACAAACAACTAATCTCAATAATATACAAGCAACTCCTACAGCTCAATTCCGGAAAAATAAATGGCCCGATCAAAAAATGGGCCAAAGAACTATATAGACATTTCTCCAAAGAAGACATACAGATGGCTAACAAACACATGAAAAGATGCTCAACATCACTCATTATCAGAGAAATGCAAATCAAAACCACTATGAGGTACCATTTCACACCAGTCAGAATGGCTGCGATCCAAACACCTACAAGGAATAAATGCTAGAGAGGGTGTGGAGAAAAGGAAACCCTCTTATACTGTTGGTGGGAATGCAAACTAGTACAGCCAGTATGGAGAACAGTGTGGAGATTCCTTAAACAACTGGAAATAGAACTGTCTTATGATCCAGCAATCCCACTGCTGAGCATACACACTGAGGAAACCAGAAGGGAAAGAGACATATGTACCCCAATGTTCATCGCAGCACTGTTTATAATAGCCAGGACATGGAAGTAACCTAGATGTCCATCAGCAAATGAATGGATAAGAAAGCTGTGGTACATATACACAATGGAGTATTACTCAGCCATTAAAAAGAATACATTTGCACCAGTTCTAATGAGGTGGATGAAACTGGAGCCTATTATACAGAGTCAAGTAAGCCAGAAAGAAAAACACCAATACAGTTTACTAATGCATATATATGGAATTTAGAAAGATGGTAGCAGTAACCCTGCATACGATACAGCAAAAGAGACACAGATGTATAGAACCGTCTTTTGGACTCTGTGGGAGAGGGAGTGGGTGGGATGATTTGCGAGAATGCATTGAAACATGTATAATATCATATATGAAACAAGTCGCCAGTCCAGGTTCAATGCACGATACTGGATGCTTGGGGCTGGTGCACTGGGACGACCCAGAGGGACGGTATGGGGAGGGAGGAAGGAGGAGGGTTCAGGATGGGGAATGCGGGTATACCTGTGGCGGATTCTTTCAATATTTGGCAAAACTAATACAGTATTGTAAAGTTTAAAAAGAAAATAAAATTTAAAAAATTAAATTATATTAAAAAAAAAATAAAGGGCACTTAGTAGTGACATTTATAATGGCTCCTACCAAATATATCTCACTAGTACCATAAAGCTTCCCCTTTAGCAATGTTTCTCTACCATGTCTTCTCTGTATAGTATTTGATACTTTTTCACTACTCAGAGATGATACTTCATTAGCATAGTTTGATTATTTATAACAATACACTGGGCTTCTCAGGTGGCACTGTTGTTAAGAATCTTCCAGCAAAGGCAGGAGTCAAAGGAGATGTGATTTGGGAAAATGCCCTGGAGGAGGAAATGGCGACTCACTCCAGAATTCTTGCCTGGAAAATCCCAAGGACAGAGGAATTTGTTGGGCTATGGTCTCCGGGATCACAAAAAGGTGAACCTAAAAGACTTCTTGGTAATTCACTATAATGAGTGTATTTCATGTGCTGTTAAAGAAATACTGAGAAATGTATTTACCTGTTGGTATTTTCTTCCAGATACGGTGTGCTATTTGACATTTTTCATCCACACAAAAGAGTTAGAAATTTTTGTTGTTTGTTTTCATTTCTGTATTTCTGTATTTATTTATTTTATTCTTATTGTTTTTTACTTTACACTATTGTAGTGGTTCACCATACATCAACATGCATCCACCACAGGTATACACGTTTTCCCCATCCTGAACCCCCTCCTACCTCCTTCCCTATACCATCCTTCTGGGTCATCCCAGCGCACCAGCTCCAAGCTTCCTGTATCCTGCATGGAACATGGACTGGCGATTCATTTCTAATATGATATTATACATGTTTTAATGCCATTCTCTCAAATCATCCTCTGCTCCCTCTCCCACAGGGTCCAAAAGACTGTTCTATACATCTGTGTCTCTTTAGCTATCTCACATACAGTGTTGTCATTACCATCTTTCTAAATTCCATATATATGTGTTAGTATACTGTATTGGTGTTTTTCTTTCTGGCTTACTTCATTCTGCATAATAGGCTCCAGTTTCATTCACCTCATTAGAACTGATTCAAATGCATTTTTTTAATGGCTGAGTAATACTCCATTGTGTATATGTACCACAGCTTTCTTATCCATTCATCTGCTGGTGGACATCTATGTTGCTTCCATGTCCTGGCTATTAGAAACTGTGCTGCGATGAACATTGGAGTACACGTGTCTCTTTCCCTTCTGGTTTCCTCAGTGTGTATGCCCAGCAGTGGGATTGCTAGGTCGTATGGCAGTCCTATTTCTAGTTTTTTTTAAGGAATCTCCACAGTGTTCTCCATAGTGGCCATACTAATTTACATTCCCACCAACAGTGTAAAGGGGTTCCCTTTTCTTCACATCCTCTCAAGCATTTACTGCTTGTAGACATTTGGATCGCAGCCATTCTGACTGGTGTGAAGTGGTACCTCATTGTGGTTTTGATTTGCATTTATCCAATAATGAGTGATGCTGAGCATCTTTTCATGTGTTTCATAGCCATCTGTATGTCTTCTTTCGAGAAATACCTATTTAGTTCTTTGGCCCATTTTTTGATTGGGTCATTAATTTTTTTGGAATTGAGCTGTAGGAGTTGCTTGTATATTTTTGAGTTTAGTTTGTCAGTTGCTTCATTTGCTATTATTTTTTTTCCCATTCTGAAGGCTGTGTTTTCACCTGGCTTATAGTTCTTTTGTTGTACAGAAGCTTTAGAGTTTAATTAGGTCCAAGTTGTTTATTTTTGCTATTATTTCCAATATTCTGGGGGGTGGGTCATAGAGGATCCTGCTGTGATGTATGTCAGAGAGTATTTTGCCTATGTTCTCCTCTAAAGACAGATATGTTTAAAGCTCAGAAGCCTTTGGAATATTAAGTGAGTCTGTTTTTTTTTCAAGCAGTTTGAGCTGTATTTAAATGTTGATGTTTTCTTCTTAAGAGTGTCTTGGATTTCTTTTTCACTTATCATTATTATTATTATTATTATTTTTGATGAGTGACTACTGTCATGTTCAAGGGTAGGTGTCATATCAAGTCCAGCAATAGGACCTTGTGTATATCAGATGTCCATCAGTGATAGTTTTAAGGCTGCTGTTACAGAGAAAACTCCATGCTGCAAGGCTTTATTATTTGTTCCTTTTTAGGATGGCCTGTGATGTCTGAGAGTTTTTGTCAGGCCTTGGAGTACATTAGAGTAGAATGAGCCAAAGGATGCCACCAAATCTGATGTATCCTCACTTTTGGATCTTTGAAGTAAGTGTTCATATTCTCTTTAAGTTGAAGATAAGGATGAGTTGGTTTTACGTGTACAGATTCTTGTTCTGAAACACTGAGATGACTTTATGTATTCAGTGGTGCTTGCTTTTCCCTACATATTATTAGAAATTGTTTTGTCTACCACTCTTGCTGCAATAGGTTTATACGGATTTTGTGTTTAAGATGTATCTGTGGGAAGAAATTAATATCAAGTTCCAGATGTATCCCTTCCATCCATCAAGGTCCTTGGCTACCATAAGTTTCTTGCCAGTTTGGATGTCCACATCACCTGTGGGACCCACTAGCTCTTTGGGGGCGGGGAGTGAGGGGGATGGTCGGGAGGTGGGGAGTGGTGTGTTGGGGGTGGCGTGAGGCCAAGGAAAGGGGTGCCGGACAGCCCAGGCCAGGGTGAACGGGCACTGGGACATCAGCGGAAAACAGGCAGGAGCCTAGGCTGTGAGCCACGCACAGGCTCCTTGCCCAAATCTAGACCAAAGGCGGAGAGGGTAGTGGGCGGCACCCTTATGGACATGCCCCTAGACCGGAGGGCATCTTCCGCGGTTCCTGTGCTCCGGTGCCCCTACGTGGCCAGATTCTGCCCCAGGAATGTAGAGGGTTTTGCATGTGGCTGGGGTAGCCCCAGGCGCTGTTATTGACCTGGCTCTGGAAATTCCAACCACGGGTTCCTGCTCCGCAATCCAAACAATACACTCCTGTGTCCCCCAGAACCGGCAATAACTGGGAGCTCTCCCTGACTATCCAAAGGATATGCAGGGGTGCCAAGTGGCTGGATAATTTTCTTCATGGGACAGGGAGCCTGTTGCTGTCCTGATGCTAGGGGAGTAGGGAAAAAACCCCAAATTTGCTACAGTTGATCTTCACTGTTCAGGGAGACCAGAGCCTTAGGGTGCAGAGCTCGCTCTTTGTCTCTCTATCTTTGCTTCCGGCATAGCACTGTTTTGGGCAATCCTTCTGTATGTGTACCAGGGGCTGATGTCTGTGTGTCTCTGTCTCTCTAAGTAGTGTTGTTGCCGTCTGCCACTCTCTGGACAGCAGCTCTCAGAAAAGACGCTTATCCTTTGCAAGCCCTTCGCGTCCTGAGTGAGTTGCAGCAATGGGAGATTAGACGGTTTTAGTCCACACGTTCGGAGAGTGCTTTCTCAACCTTGAGAGCCAACAGTGGGCGGTCACTGCTGAACTGCAGAATTGGACGTGCGACCCTCCCTCCCTCGCTGGACAGATGTGAACACTGCACAGGCCTGAGGTGGCTTGGCCACACTTTGCACAGAGGGAGAAATGGGGCCCGCTCTGCTGGCATGAGGGAACTCCCTGAACCTTGTTCGAATGCCTGCCAGGGAGACTCTAAAGACAGTTCCCCTTAAGTTCCATGACTCACCGGTGTCGGAGACATGCATGTCTGCCATTTACCCTATTGAGACCCTTTCAAAGTGGTACTGTTCTCCATGTGAGAACACATCCCAGCCTGCCCTGTCACCCAAGCCTGTGGGGCCTGGAGCAGCAAGAGGACCAAGCTAAGCCAGCCACCCTATAGTCCTGATATATGATACATGCATTCTACAAAGAGCTTGAACATGGGCAGGACCCACCGGATTCAGTGCAAGGACTGAGATGTGGGCTCAAGAGTGTTTGTTGGGGGCTTGAACAAAGGCAGGACCCAGCCTGGTTCATTGGAGCGACTGAGATGTGGCCTCAGGAGTGTCTGTCTGGATGAACAAGGGGTGGATCCAGCCGCGATCAGTGCAGGGACCGAGATGTGGGCTCAGGAGTGTTTTTCGGGTGCTTGAACAAGGGCAGGACCCGGCCTGGTTCAGAGAAGGGACCCAGATATGGGCTCAGGAGTATTTCCCATGGATTTCAGCAAGTGCTGGACCTAGCCTAGTTCAGTGTAGGGAACGAGATCAGCCTGAGAGTCAAATGCACGCCAAGCAGTGTTTGTCAGGGTCTTGAACATATGTAGGACCCAGCCTAGTCCAGTTCAGGGGCAAAAACTGGGGTCAGGAGTGTTTGTCTGGGCTTGAATATGGGCAGGACCCAGCCGCTATCAGTGCAGGAACCAAGATGTGGTCTTAGGAGTGTTTGTCGTGGTTGATATGGGCAGGAACCAGCCTGGTTTGGTGCAGGAACCGGGATGTTGGCTCAGCAGTATTTGTCATGGCTTGAACTTTGGAGGGACCCACCCTGGTTCAGGGCAGCGAGTGAGATGCAGGCTCAATAATGTTTCCTGGGGGATTGAACAAGGGGAGCACACACCTTAATTCAGGATCAGGGAGCAATTTGTGGGCTCAGGATTGCTTGCTGGGGCTTAAATAAGACCAGAAACCAGCCTTTGAGTCAGATGCAGGCCTAGAACAGTTGGTCAGGGACTTGAATATGTGCAGTTCCTGGCCTGGTTCAGTGAAGTTTCTGATGTGTGGGCTCAGGAGTGTTTGTCAGGGGTTTCAACAAGGGCAGGACCCAGCCTGCCTCAGTGCAGGGACCAGGATGTGGGTTCAGGAGCATTTGCAGGGGACTTCTGCAAGTGCTGAACCCAGCCTATTTCAGTGCAGGGAACAAGATATTGGCACAGGAGTGTTTGTAAGGGTCTTGAACAAGTGTGTGGATCAAAGTAAAGTGTGGGAAATTCTGAAAGAGATGGGAATACCAGACCACCTGATCTGCCTCTTGAGAAATTTGTATGCAGGTCAGGAAGCAAGAGTTAGAACTGGACATGGAACAACAGATTCATTTCAAATAGGAAAAGGAATACCCCAAAGCTGTATATTGTCACACTGTTTATTTAACTTACATGCAGAATACATCATGAGAAACGCTGGACTGGAAGAAGCACAAGCTGGAATCAAGATTGCCGGGAGAAATATTAATAACCTCAGATATGCAGATGACACCACACTTATGGCAGAAAGTGAAGAGGAACTGAAAAGCCTCTTGATGAAAGTGAAAGTGGAGAGTGAAAAAATTGGCTTAAAGTTCATCATTCAGAAAATAAAGATCATGGCCTCCAATCCCATCACTTCATGGGAAATAGATGAAGAAATAGTGGAAAAAGAGGCAAACATTATTTTTCTGGGCTCCAAATCACTGCAGATGGTGACTGTAGCCATGAAGTTAAAAGATGCTTACTCCTTGGAAGTAAAGTTATGACCAACCTAGATAGCATATTCAAAATCAGTCTAGTCAAGGCTATGGTTTCTCCTGTAGTCATGTATAGTTGTTAAAGTTGGACTGTGAAGAAGACTGAGCGCCAAAGAATTGATGCTTTTGAACTGTGGTGTTGGAGAAGACTCTTGAGAGTCCCTTGGACTGCAAGGAGATCCAACCAGTCCATTCTGAAGGAAATCAGCCCTGGGATTTCTTTGGAAGAATGATGCTAAAGCTGAAACTCCAGTCCTTTGGCCACCTCATGCGAAGAGTTGACTCATTGAAAAAGACTCTGATGCTTGGAGGGATTGGGGGCAGGAGGAGAAGGGGACCACAGAGGATGAGATGGCTGGATGGCATCATTGACTCGATGGACGTGAGTCTCAGTGAACTCCTGGAGTTGGTGTTCGACAGGGAGGCCTGGCGTGCTGAGATTCATGGGGTCGCAAAGAGCCAGACATGACTGAGCGACTGATCTAATCTTAACAAGTGTAGGACTCAGCCCAGTTCAGTGTAGGGAGCGAGATGTGGGCTCAGAAGTGTTTGTCAGGGCTTCAACGTGGGCAGGACCCACCTGCTTCAGTGCAGGGACCGAAATGTGGTTTCAAGAGAATTTATCAAAGTCTTGAACAAGGGCAGGAACCAGGCGGCTTCAAGGCAGGGCGTGAGATGCGGGTACAGGAGTGTTTCCAGGGGGATTGAAAAAGGGGAGGACACACCTTAGTTCAGGGGCAGGCAGCGAGTTGTCAGCTCAGGATGGTTTTGTGGGGGCTTGAACAAAGTAGAAACCATTCTAGTTCAGTTCAGGGATGGAGATGTTGGCTCAGGAGTGTTTGTCAGGGATTTGAATGAGGGCAGGGACCAGCGTACTTCAGTGCAGTGAATGAGATATGGGCTCGTAGTGTTTCCTGGGGTATTGGTCAAGGGGAGGACACACCTTACTTCAGTGGCAGGGAGAGAGTTTTCGGCTCAGGATTGTTTGCCGGGGCTTGAACAAAGGCAGGAACTATCCTGGTTCAGTGCAGGAACCAAGATGTTGGCTCAGGAGTAGTTTGTCAGGGTCTTGAACAAGTGCAGGACACAGCCTAGTTCAGTGCAGGGATGGCGGTGGAGGCTCAAGAGTGTTTGTTGGGGGGGTTGAACAAGGGCTTGACCCAGCCTATTTTAGTGCAGGTACTGAGATGTGGGCTTAGGAGTTTTTGTCAGGGATTTCGACAAGGTCTGGACCCAGCCTGGTTCAGTGCAGTTCGTGAGATGAGGGCTTAGTAGTGTTTCTGGGGGTTTGAACAAGGGAAGGACTCACCTTAGTTCAGGGGCAAGGAGCGAGTCGTCGGCTCAGGATTGTTTGTCAGGGCTTGAACAGAGGCAGAAACCATCCTGATTCAGTGCAGGGATGGAGATGTTGACTCAGGAGTTTTTGTCAGGGAGTTGAACATGGGCAGGACCCAGCCTAGTTCAGTGCTGAGACCGAGATGTGGCCTCAGGAGTATGTGTAGGGGGATCGAACAATGGCAGGACCTAGACTCGTTCAGTCGGAGAAGTCAATGGCACCCCACTTCAGTACTCTTTCCTGGAAAATCCCATAGATGGAGGAGCCTGGTGGGCTACAGTCCACAGGGTCACTAAGAGTTGGACATGACTGACCGACTTCACTTTCACTCTCATTCTTTGGAAAAGGAAATGTCAACCCACTCTAGTGTTCTTGTCTTGAGAATCTCAGGGATGGGGGAGCCTGGTGGGCTGCCATATATGGGGTCGCACAGAGTCGGACACAACTGAAGAGACTTAGCAGTGGTAGCAGCAGACTCGTTCAGTGCAGTGACCGAGATGTTGGCTCAGGAGTGTTTGTCAGGGTCTTGAACAAGTGTAGGACCCAGCCTAGTTCATTGTAGTGAGTGATATGTGGGCTCAGGAGTATTTGTCGTGGCTTGAACATGGGCAAGAACCCATCTGCTTCAGTGCAGGGACTGACATGTGGGTTCCAGAGTATTTGTCAGGGTCTTGAACAAGGGTAGGGCCCAGGCGGCTTCAGTGCAGGGAGTGATATGTGGGATCAGGGGTGTTTCCTGGGGGGCAGAGAGTTGAACAAGGGGAGGACACACCTTAGTTCAGGGGCAGGGAGCTAGGTGTCGGCTCAGGATTGTTTGCCAGGGGGCTTGAACATGGACAGTGCATGGACAGAGATGTTGGCTCTGGAATGTTTGTCGGGAGTTTGAACAGGGGCAGGACCCAGCCTAGTTCAGTGCAGGGACTGAGATGCAGGCTCAGGAGTGTTTGTCAGGGTCTTCAACAAGGGCAGGACCCAGACTGCTTTTGTGCAGGGACCGAGATGTGGGTTGAGGAGTATGTGTTGGGGGATCTAACAAGGGCATGATCTAGACTGGTTCAGTGCTGGGGATGTGATATGGACACAAGAGTGTTTGTTGGGGTCTTAAACAAGGGCAGGACCCAGCCTAGTTTAGTGCAGGGACTGAGATGTGCGCTCAGCAGTATGTGTTGGTGGATCTAACAAGGGCATGACCTAGACTGCTTCAGTGCACGAACTAAGACGTAGGTTCAGGAGTATTTATCGGGGTCTCAGAGCAGGGAGTGAGATGAGGGATCAGGAGTGTTTTCTGGGGGATTGAACAAGGGCAGGACAGACCTAATTTCAGGGGCAGGGAGGGAGTTGTGGGCTCACAGTTGTTTGCCGGAGGCTTGAACAAAAGGCAGGACTCAGCCTGCTTCAGTGCGGGGACTGAAATGTGGGCTCAGGTGTATGTGTTGGGGGATCTACCAAGGGCAAGACATAGACTGGATCTTGTGCAGGGCATGAGATTCAAGTGTAGGAGCGAGCCTAGTTCAGTGCAGTGACCGAGAGGTTGGCTCAGGAGCATTTGTCGGGGCTTGAACATGGGAAGGACCAACCTGCTTCAGGGCAGGGCCCGAGATGTTGGTTCAGAGGTATGTGTCGGGGGACTAACTAAGGAAGAACCTAGACTGGTTCAGTGCAGTGACCGAGATGTGGACTCATGAGTATTTTCCAGGGGTTTGAGCAACTGCTGGACCCAGCCTAGTTCAGTGCAGTGACAGAGATGTGGGCTCAGGAGTGTTTCTCACGGTTTGAACATGGGAAGGATACAGCCTGCTATTGTGCAGGGACCAAGGCTTGGGCTCAGGACTGCACTGGAAAAAGGTGATTCCATTACTAATGAGTGTAATGCCTATGTATAATAATTAGGTGTAACTAGTCCATTGTGCCATTTAGGAGCACCTCAAGATGCAAGGCAAATGCAAGGAAGTAGGAAAGGGGGAATTAACAGTACCACAATTATAATGGGGGACTTTAATACCCCACTCACACCTATGGATACATCAACTGAAAAGAAAATTAGCAAAGAATCATGAGCTATAAATGTACTTGTGTGTGTTATCTGCCTTTACACTTACTGTAGTGCCTCTAGTATGGCAGGAGGAGATACTATATAGTTGGCCATATTTAGTAGTGTCAGGAAGTTACCTAGAACAATTGGTAGAGTTGGGAAATTGATAGAAAAGTCCTAATACAAAGATGTACCTTCTAACTAGTGCTATCTTCCTTTTTCTTAAGTGGAGAAGTACTCACCAAGAAAGTGAAATCCCAGATATCAGGTTATATGATCTCATAATTGGAATTTTCCTAAGATAGCAGTCTACATGCATATAAGTGAGTCCTGGCTCGAGCCCCGTTAATTATGCTAAATGTTAGAACATGTCTGATAGAACACATCTCCGACAAGTCTCACACACCCTCCCTAAATTAATATCTCTTGAATTTCTAAGCTATGACTCTCTACTTGGTATAGTATCATAGGCTGAGGCTTTAAGGTTGTAAAAGCTCATAAAGGACAGAGACCACATTAATTTATTACATTTGGAAATATCTCCTCAAGGCCTGCAGCCAGGTTTGGAGCAGCTGCCATCACCCTAAATGTCCAGAAGCTAGATCTGAAATCTGCCCTCCATTCTCCTCTCCAACTTCCTCCATCTTATCACCAACCTGTGGTGTTGTCTGTCCCTTGCCCTGGAAAGATACTTTGTTCTTACAGTCTTCATCATCTTCCGTGGGTGCCTACCCATTGCCTATATTTCATACTGTCTGCTGATTGAATGAACACAATTTATGAATGGAAAGCAGAGGCTGAAGACAGGCCTGCACAGAAGCTTCTGAAGTTACCTAGTGGGAATCTGCATTGACATGTGGCTACGCTGAGTGTTATTAGTGACTTGAATCCTGTTCACTTGGGCATCTGGGAAATGCACATTTTCAGTCTGAAACTGGCACAAAAGGCTTTTTTTTTATTATTTCATTTTTGTGTACACCTTCTCTATAGTGTCCTATACCTGGTACTGTTACCTCCAAATATTCCCAGTTGAATGTGTCTTGGGCCTGATATGCACATATTCTGTCTTTTAGGCTTGGCTAAGATGGGAGGTTCAGAGGTCTTGTTGACACAATTTCTCAAATCGGTAGAGGACTTACAATCTACAATCTTTATCCATTACCAGGACATGTCCTTTGAAGGGCTGCAGGTGTTCACAATGAACTTGCCTGGACCCGTGCTTTTGTGGCCCTAATGGCCCTTCATAGAACTGAGGACCATTTGATTATCCTTAGGCACTTCAGTTTGGACTGGATTTTATCCTTTTGTTTGTTTTCTAAGCAGATGTATACTTTGCAAGCTAGAATTGGTCTTGTGGGGTTCTCACAAATTCAGAGGACTGGCAGTAAGACTGGTGGCCATAGATGAGAATTTTTGCCATGGAAAAGGTGACCTCATCACACCTGCAAACCCTCTGTGGGAAAGGCCCAGGTGGCTCCAACCATTTACAGGAGACCTTGTGATCCTGTAAGCTCCCCAATGGCTAGTGCAGCCTATTGTCTTGGTTAGGGAAGGTTAACGAAGGCATGATTACCATAATGTGCTTGCTTTGTGTCATCACTAAAGTAATAGGCAGAAATTGTTTTAGATAACATCCATTTGCAATGACCATTCCTCAGGATTGGTGAGGTCCCATCGTCAGGATTCAATTGATGGGTAAGAGAGTTCTTTACCATTTTCATTTTGCTGAGAACCTAAGTAAGTACGGTGAGTATCATTAAGTACTTAGTCCAGTCCGACTTCTGACCCCATGGATTGCAGCATGCCAGGCTTCCCTGTCAATCACCAACTCATAGAGCCTGTTCAAACCCATAACCACTGATTCCGTGATGCCACCAAGCATTTCATCTTCTGTCGTCACCCTCTCCTCCACACTTCAATCTTTCTCAGCATCAGGTTCTTTCCCAATGAGTCAGCCTTTCATTTCAGGTGGCTAAAATATCCAGGATCCAGTTTCAGCATCAGCCCTTCCAATCAATATTCTGAACTGATTTCCTTTAGAATTGACTCCTTTCATTTCCTTGCAGTCCAAGGGACTCTCAAGTGTTTTCTCTAACACCACATATCAATAGCATCGATTCCTTGGAGGTCAAGATTCTTTAGGTCCAATTCTCATCTCTGTACATAGCTTTGATGAGACTGACCTTTGTCTGCTTTATAATGTGCCGTCTAGCCTGGTTGTAACTTTTCTTCTAAGCAGAAAGCATATTTTAATTTCCTGAACAGAGTCACCATCTTCAGTGATTTTGGAACCTGCTCCCCCCAAATAAAGTTTCTCAGTGTTTCCGTTGGTTCCCCATCTTTATGCTATGAAGTGATGGGACTAGATGCCATGAATCTCATTTTGAATGTTGAGTTTTAAGTCACCTGAATCACTCTCCTCTTTTACTTTCCTCAAGATACTCTGTAGTTCTTTCCGTGTTCTGCTACATGAATCATGCCATCTGCATATCTGATGTTATTAATATTTCTCCCAGAAAACTTGATCCCAAACCCTGTTTCATTCAGTCTGGCATTTTGTGTGATGAACTCTTCATGTAAGTTCAATAAAGAGGTTGACAGTACAGCCTTGAAATATTCCTTTCCCAACTCAGAACCTGTCTGTTGTTCCATTTCCTTTTCTGACTGTTACTTCTTGAACTGCATACAGATTTATCAGGAGGCATATAACATACTCTAGTAGTCCCATGTTTAGAAGAATTTAAAATGTTTTGTTGTGATCTACACAAACAAGACTTTGGCATAGCCAAAAAGGAGTAGATGTTTTTCTGGTGTTCTCTTGCTTTTTTGATAACCCAACGTGTGTTGGTAATTTGATCTCAGGTTCTTCTGACCTTTCTAAATCGAGCTTGAACATCTGGAAGCTCATGGTTCACATTCTATTGAAGCCTGGCTTTGGGAATTTTGAGCAATACTTTGCGAATGTGTGAGATGAGTGCAGTTAAGCAGTAGTTTGCACATTCGATGGATTGCCTTTTATTGTGGTTGGAATGAAAACTGAACTTTTCCAGTCATCTGGTCACAGCTGTGTCTTCCAAATCTGCTGGCATATGGAGGGCAGCACACTCACAACATCATCTTTTAGAATGTGAAAGAGCTCAACTGAATTCCATCACCTCCATGAGCTTTGTTTATAGTTATGCTTCTAAAGTCTGACTTGACTTTGCATTCCAGGACGTCTGGCTCTAGGTGAGTGATCACACCATTGTGCTTAACTGGGTCATGAAGATCTTTTGTGCATATTTCATCTGTGTATTCTTCCCTCCTCTTCTTAAGAGCTTCTGCTTCTGTTATCTCCATACCATTTCTGTCCTTTATTGTGCCCCTCTTTGCATGAAATGTGCCCTTGGTATCTCTGATTTTCTTGAAGAGATCTGTAGGCTTTCCCATTCTATTTATTTCCTCTATTAACTGGTTTTGATAACTGAGGAAGGTTTTATCTCTCCTTGCTATTCTTTGGGACTCTGCACTCAAATGGGTATTGTTTTCATTTTCCCGTTTTTGTTTTGCGTCTTTGGTCTTTTCAGATCTTTGCAAGGCCTCATCACTTTGTCATTTTGCATTTCTTTTATATGGGAATGGTCTTTATCCCTGATTACTGTACAATGTCATGCCTCCACCCATAGGTCTTCAGGCTCTCTGTCTATCAGATAGAATCCCCTGAATCTATTTATCACTTCCACTGTATAATCATAAGTGTTTTGGTTTTGCATGTGTAAAATATGCTAATCCCCTATTTCATGCAGAGAAATCTTCACCCAGACTTTTTTCAAAGAAATACAGAGAACCCTTTCTGTTATTCAGGAAATATATGAAATACAGCTGTACCTATTTGATGTTTTAGCTCAAATATCAATTTCTGATTCATTGAAAATTCTCTATTTCATGTATACAGTTCAGTTCAGTTTAGTTCAGTCACTCAGTCGTGTCTGACTCTTTGCAACCCCATGAATTGCAGTATGCCAGGCCTCCCTGTCCATCACCATCTCCCGGAGTTTATTCTAACTCACTTCCATCGAGTCAGTGATGCTGTCCAACCATCTCATCCTCTGTCATCCCCTTTTCCTTCTGTCCCCAATCTCTCCCATCATCAGAGTCTTTTCCAATGAGTCAACTCTTCCTATGAGGTGGCCAAAGTACTGGAGTTTCAGCTGTAGCATCAGTCCTTCCAAAGAAATCCCAGGGCTGATCTCCTTCCAAATGTACTGGTTGGATCTCCTTGCAGTCCAAGGGACTCTCAAGAGTCTTCTCCAACACCACAGATCAAAAGAGTCAGTTCTTCAGCGCTCAACAATCTTCACAGTCCAACTGTCACATCCATATATGACCACTGGAAAAACCATAGCCTTGACTAGATGAACCTTTCTTGACAAAGTAATATCTCTGCTTTTGCATATGCTATCTAGCTTGGTCATAACTTTTCTTCCAATGAGTAAGTATCTTTTAATTTCATGGCTGCTCATTATCTGCAGTGATTTTGGAGCCCCCCAAAATAAAGTCTGACATTGTTTCCACTGTTTCACCATCTATTTCTCATTAAGTGATGGGACCAGATGCCATGATCTTTGTTTTGTTAATGTTGAGCTTTAAGCCAACTTTTTCACCCTCCTTTTTCACTTTCTTCTAGAGGCTTTTTTGTTCGTCTTCTCTTTCTGCCATAAGGGTGGTGTCATCTGCATATCTGAGGTTACTGATATTTCTCCCAGCAATCTTGATTCCAGCTTGCACTTCTTCCAGCCAAATGTTTCTCGTGATGTACCCTGCATATAATTTAAATAAGCAGGGTGACAATATATAGGCTTGCGGTCCTCCTTTTCCTAATTGGAACCAGTCTGTTGTTCCATGTTCAGTTCTAACTGTTTCTTCCTGACCTGCATATAAGTTTCATGTGTACAAATCTAGAAAAAATTTCGTAAGTGAATAATCAAGATTTCATATTTCATATGAGAACATTTCTCCCCAAATTGTTATATGTGAAATACACAAAATTCCAAGTCTCATATCAGAAGACCTTCATTCAAGCTTTCTTGATGGAAATATAGAGAATTTCACAGCTCAAGCATAAAAATCTGTGGGAAAATTCTGCATTTCTTGTAGGAGAATGAATGCACTTTTTTCAAATGTTAAATAGACAGTATTCAATATTTCATGAAGGAAAGACAGCACAAAGATTTTCAAATGAGAAATATGAAAAAATTCCATATTTCATGTGAGAAAAACCTGTGACTATATTTTGATATGTGAAATAGCCATTTTTATATTTCCTGTCAAAGAATCTGCATCCCGATTTTCATATCTCTAACATGAAAAATTCCACATTTTACACAGAAAATATTGTATCTATACTTTCATGTGAGAATTCCACATTTCTAGTTGGAAAAATTGTCCCCAGATTTGTATATGTGACTGAAATTTATATTTCACATTCTGAAATATGCATCTAGATTTTCATATGTGAAACTGAGAATTTCATATTTTATGAAGGACTATGTCATTTCAGATGTCTGTACTTGAAACAGGTAATACCTTCATCAAGAGGTGCCTTAATTCCTATTATTCTTCTGTCATTTGGGTGTTGTCATCTGGATAACTAAGTTATCATATCGCCCACATAAATTTTGTGTCTAGCTTGAGATTCATCTGGGATTTTATTTTTTCATGATGTCCTCTGCACAGAAGTCAAATAACCAGGGCAACACTAGATAGCTTTGACTTATTCCTTTCCCGATTTTGAATCACTTCATTGTCCCGTGTCCAGGTCTAACTGTTGTAAATTTAATAGCGTACACATTTCCCAGGAGACAGGTAAGGGATTATAGTATTCTTTTCTCTAAGAATTTTCCAAAATTACTTTTCTTTTTTAATGGTTTGTGTGCGATTCACAGTGTCCAAGTCATTAGCAGAAACAATTAAGCAGATATAGATGATTATATAGTCCATACATCAATTCATGTGTACCTGTTATGACTGAATCCCTAACTACACATTTCTGTGTTTTTTTTGTTTGTTTATTTTTTGGTCATTGTTGCTATTGTCATTTTCTCTCTTTATCAAGTAGTCAAGTACCAAGTAGTCAAGTCAGTATGAACTTGCCAACTTATTCTACAGGAATTAAATTATGCCCATGGCAGACTCTGACCCTTGAGACTCACTGAATGGAATTAAGCTTTGAGATTCAAAATCAGACATCGGTACTCTGGGAAAATGTCAGGAACATTCAAAATATAGCTAGATATATTCAAGTGCTGACTTTTTGAGCCCAGTTATGCTATTATATTTTATGTGGAAAGTTCTGCATTTCTTCATGCTGACGACAATTCATCATTAAGAGAAATTTTCTAGAGGGAAAACAACAACAACAACAAATGTGCTTGATTGCATGTTGGAAGTCAAAGTAATGCCAGTGACATGTGTACGTAAGCAACGTCCCATCAAACAGAGTAATTCATGTCCACTAATGTTTCATGTTTTGCTGTCAAGGAAAAAGAATAATAGAGCTTTCCAGGAAACACTGAGAAGTTCAAAGAAGGCAGAAATGTAGAAGGATATGAAATACACCTCTCTCAATGTATAGATCAGAAATAATACTTCTACATGGTCAACAGTTTTCCCAGAGCATCAGATAAATACTAGCAGAAGACCCTAGTCCCCAGAGTGTCCCATGTGGGTTTCAGACATACCTGGGTGGGAAGGAATTAGGATGGGAGAAGGAGTATAAGAGGAAGCAAAACAAAACCTGAGCCTTGTGGTGGGAGATGGAGAAGCAGGGAAGAGATTTCCAGAATGAGGCAAGCCCCTTCAGTAAAGGGTAAATTGCTTTGGACTAAAAGGAAGCAAGGTAGAACAGCTGATGAAATATTATTTATGTAGAGCAAAAGTTACACAGATAATGTGTGTCGTGGCTCTATATGGCCCAAACTGCAATGCAGCTCAACCAGTGTGCATGGGGTCTGGAAGCTGGACACGGGATTTAGAGAGCCATCCTGGGAGAGGACTGTTGTTGGTTATGTGGAGATGGCCTGACGGAGCACGTATGAGTAGTTGTGTAGCAGAAAATGCCTTTTGAGAAATCACAAACTGCCAAAGAGGCAGGACCTTACTGCTGTGTCACACTCAGGAGGTAGAGATACCTTTGTAGCCACTCCTCTTCCTGCCTGTTAACACCTACTACAAGGCAATAGAGAAAGACCAGTCAGAAGTACTACTCATGCTTCTGCAAAAACACGCTAGATAATGATCCCATTAAGGCCAAATCTCTTCTGCCCGTGGCTGCTGGCTCCTATTCATAATTGGCACCACCAGGGTTCCAGCACTCCAAGCAGCTGTACCACATCCTGTGCTCACCCAGGCAGGCCCCGGTGTGCCACGAGTTTCTCAGGGCAGACTCCTTTGGTGACCACATGTGAGGAAGGACAAAAATTACACCAGAGACCCAGGGATAGAGCCATTAAGCAAGAGGATTGGAAACCTTCCAACCAGTTGTGCACGCGGCAAATTAAATATACATGATTAATGACACAGACCCTGTATCTATGGAATACATCAAAAGATGAGAAGAGGCCAAAGGAAAGAAAATGCCCAGGATCAGGAGTATACTAACACATGTATATGGAATTTAGAAAGATGGTAACGATGACCCTATATGTGAGACAGCAATATAGACATAAATGTACAGAACGGTATTTTGCACTCTGTAACCTAGATAGCATATTCAAAAGCAGAGACACTATTTTTCCAACAAAGGTTCGTCTAGTCAAGGCTATGGCTTTTCCTGTGGTCATGTATGGATGTGATAGTTGGACTGTGAAGAAGGCTGAGCGCCAAAGAATTGATGCTTTTGAACTCTGGTGTTGGGGAAGACTCTTCAGAGTGCCTTGGACTGCAAGGAGATCCAACTAGTCCATTCTGAAGAAGATCAGCCCTGGGATTTCTTTGGAAGGAATGATGCTAAAGCTGAAACTCCAGTTCTTTGGCCACCTCATGTGAAGAATTGACTCATTGGAAAAGGCTTTGATGCTGGCAGGGATTGGGGGCAAGAGGAGAAGGGGACGACAGAGGATGTGATGACTGGATGGCATCACTGACTAGATGGACATGAGTCTGGGTGAACTCCGGGAGTTGGTGATGGACAGGGAGGCCTGGCATGCTGCAATTCATGGGGTCACAAAGAGTCGGATACGACTGAGCAGCTGATTTGATCTGATCTGATCTGAAGAGAAGGCGAGGGTGGGATGATTTTAGAGGTTAGCATTGAAAAATGTATATTATGATATGAGAAACAGATCTCCAGTTTGGATTTGATACATGAGAGAAGGTCCTCAGGGCTGGTGCACTGGGATGATCCTGAGGGATGGGATGGGGAGGAATGTGGAAGGAATGTTCATATCAGGAACACATGTAAACACATGGCTGATTCATGCCAATGTATGGAAAACCAACTACAATATTTTATTTTATTTTATTTTATTTTTGCTTCCATGTTCTGGCTATTATAAACAGTGCTGCGATGAACATTGGGGTACACGTGTCTCTTTCCCTTCTGGTTTCCTCAGTGTGTATGCCCAGCAGTGGGATTACTGGATCATAAGGCAGTTCTATTTCCAGTTTTTTAAGGAATCTCCACACTGTTCTCCATAATGGCTGTACTAGTTTGCATTCCCACCAACAGTGTAAGAGGGTTCCCTTTTCTCCACACCCTCTCCAGCATTTATTATTTGTAGACTTTTGGATTGCAGCCATTCTGACTGGTGTGAAATGGTACCTCATAGTGGTTTTGATTTGCATTTCTCTGATAATGAGTGATTTTGAGCATCTTTTCATGTGTTTGTTAGCCATCTGTATGTCTTTTTGGAGAAATGTCTATTTAGATCTTTGGCCCATTTTTTGATTGGGTCGTTTATTTTTCTGGAGTTGAGCTGTAGGAGTTGCTTGTATATTTTTGAGATTAGTTGTTTGTCAGTTGCTTCATTTGCTATTATTTTCTCCCATTCTGAAGGCTGTCTTTTCACCTGGCTAATAGTTTCCTTTGATGTGCAGAAGCTTTTAAGTTTAATTAGGTCCCATTTGTTTATTTTTGCTTTGATTTCCAATATTCTGGGAGGTGGGTCATAGAGGATCCTGCTGTGATGTATGTCAGAGAGTGTTTTGCCTATGTTCTACTCTAGGAGTTTTATAGTTTCTGGTCTTACGTTGAGATCTTTAATCCATTTTGAGTTTATTTTTGTATATGGTATTACAAAGTGTTCTAGCTTCATTCTTTTACAAGTGGTTGACCAGATTTCCCAGCACCACTTGTTAAAGAGATTGTCTTTAATCCATTGTATATTATTGCCTCCTTTGTCAAAGATAAGGTGTCCATATGTGCGTGGATTTATCTCTGGGCTTTCTATTTTGTTCCATTGATCTATATTTCTCTCCTTGTGCCAGTACCATACTGTTTTGATAACTGTGGCTTTGTAGTAGAGCCTGAAGTCAGGTAGGTTGATTCCTCCAGTTCCATTTTTCTTTCTCAAGATCGCTTTGGCTATTCGAGGTTTTTTGTATTTCCATACAAATTGTGAAATTATTTGTTCTAGCTCTGTGAAGAATAATGTTGGTAGCTTGATAGGGATTGCATTGAATCTATAAATTGCTTTGGGTAATATACTCATTTTCACTATATTAATTTTTCCAATCCATGAACATGGTATATTTCTCCATCTATTAGTGTCCTCTTTGATTTCTTTCACCAGTGTTTTATAGTTTTCTATATATAGGTCTTTAGTTTCTTTAGGTAGATATATTCCTAAGTATTTTATTCTTTTCGTTGCAATGGTGAATGGAATTGTTTCCTTAATTTCTCTTTCTGTTTTCTCATTATTAGTGTATAGGAATGCAAGGGATTTCTGTGTGTTGATTTTATATCCTGCAACTTTACTATAATCATTGATTAGTTCTAGTAATTTTCTGGTGGAGTCTTTAGGGTTTTCTATGTAGAGGATCATGTCATCTGCAAATAGTGAGAGTTTTACTTCTTCTTTTCCAATTTGGATTCCTTTTATTTCTTTTTCTGCTCTGATTGCTGTGGCCAAAACTTCCAAAACTATGTTGAATAGTAATGGTGAAATTGGGCACCCTTGTCTTGTTCCTGACTTTAGAGGAAATGCTTTCAATTTTTCACCATTGAGGATAATGTTCGCTGTGGGTTTGTCATATATAGCTTTTATTATGTTGAGGTATGTTCCTTCTATTCCTGCTTTCTGGAGAGTTTTTATCATAAATGGGTGTTGAATTTTGTCAAAGGCTTTCTCTGCATCTTTTGAGATAATCATATGGTTTTTATTTTTCAATTTGTTAATATGGTGTATTACATTGATTGATTTGCGGATATTGAAGAATCCTTGCATCCCTGGGATAAAGCCCACTTAGTCATGGTGTATATCTTTTTAATGTGTTGTTGGATTCTGATTGCTAGAATTTTGTTTAGGATTTTTGCATCTATGTTCATCAGTGATATTGGCCTGTAGTTTTCTTTTTTTGTGGGATCTTTGTCAGGTTTTGGTATTAGGGTGATGGTGGCCTCATAGAATGAGTTTGGAAGTTTACCTTCCTCTGCAATTTTCTGGAAGTGTTTGAGCAGGATAGGTGTTAGCTCTTCTCTAAATTTTTGGTAGAATTCAGCTGTGAAGCCGTCTGGACCTGGGCTTTTCTTTGCTGGAAGATTTTTTATTACAGTTTCAATTTCCGTGCTTGTGATGGGTTTTTTAAGGTTTTCTATTTCTTCCTGGTCGAGTTGTGGAAAGTTGTACTTTTCTAAGAATTTGTCCATTTCTTCCTCGTTGTCCATTTTATTGGCATATAATTGTTGATAATAGTCTCTTATGATCCTTTGTATTTCTGTGTTGTCTGTTGTGATCTCTCCATTTTCGTTTCTAATTTTATTGATTTGATTTTTCTCCCCTTGTTTCTTGATGAGTCTGGCTAATGGTTTGTCAATTTTATTTATCCTTTCAAAGAACCAGCTTTTGGATTTGTTGATTTTTGCTATGGTCTCTTTTCTTTCTTTTGCATTTATTTCTGCTCTAATTTTTAAGATTTCTTTCCTTCTACTAACCCTGGGGTTCTTCATTTCTTCCTTTTCTAGTTGCTTTAGGTGTAGAGTTAGGTTATTTATTTGACTTTTTTCTTGTTTCTTGAGGTGTGCCTGTATTGCTATGAACTTTCCCCTTAGGACTGCTTTTACTGTGTCCCACAGGTTTTGGGTTGTTGTGTTTTCATTTTCAATCGTTTCTATGCAAATTTTGATTTCTTTTTTGATTTCTTCTGTGATTTGTTGGTTATTCAGCAGCGTGTTGTTCAGCCTCCATATGTTGGATTTTTTAATAGTTTTTCTCCTGTAATTGAGATCTAAGCTTACTGCATTGTGATCAGAAAAGATGCTTGGAATTATTTCTATTTTTTTGAATTTACCAAGGCTAGCTTTATGGCCCAGGATGTGATCTATCCTGGAGAAGGTTCCATGTGCGCTTGAGAAAAAGGTAAAATTCATTGTTTTGGGATGAAATGTCCTATAGGTATCAATTAGGTCTAACTGGTCTATTGTGTCGTTTAAAGTTTGTGTTTCCTTGTTAATTTTCTGTTTAGTTGATCTGTCCATAGGTGTGAGTGGGGTATTAAGGTCTCCCACTATTATTGTGTTATTGTTAATTTCTCCTTTCATACTTGTTAGCATTTGTCTTACATACTGCAGTGCTCCTGTGTTGGGTGCATATATATTTATAATTGTTATATCTTCTTCTTGGATTGATCCTTTGATCATTATGTAGTGGCCTTCTTTGTCTCTTTTCACAACCTTTGTTTTAAAGTCTATTTTATCTGATATGAGTATTGCTACTCCTGCTTTCTTTTGGTCCCTATTTGCATGGAAAATCTTTTTCCAGCCTTTCACTTTCAGTCTGTATGTGTCCCCTGTTTTGAGGTGGGTCTCCTGTAGACAACATATGTAGGGGTCTTGTTTTTGTATCCATTCAGCCAGTCTTTGTCTTTTGGTTGGGGCATTCAACCCATTTACGTTTAAGGTAATTACTGATAAGTATGGTCCCGTTGCCATTTACTTTATTGTTTTGGGTTCGAATTTATACACCATTTTTGTGTTTCCTGTCTAGAGAATATCCTTTAGTATTTGTTGTAGAGATGGTTTGGTGGTGCAGAATTCTCTCAGCTTTTGCTTGTCTGAGAAGCTTTTGATTCCTCCTTCATACTTGAATGAAATCCTTGCTGGGTACAATAATTTGGGCTGTAGGTTATTTTCTTTCATCATTTTAAGTATGTCTTGCCATTCCCTTCTGGCTTGAAGAGTTTCTATTGAAAGATCAGCTGTTATCCTTATGGGAATTCCCTTGTGTGTTATTTGTTGTTTTTCCCTTGCTGCTTTTAATATTTGTTCTTTGTGTTTGATCTTTGTTAATTTGATTAATATGTGTCTTGGGGTGTTTCGCCTTGGGTTTATCCTGTTTGTGACTCTCTGGGTTTCTTGGACTTGGGTGATTATTTCCTTCCCCAGTTTAGGGAAGTTTTCAACTATTATCTCCTCAAGTATTTTCTCATGGTCTTTCTTTTTGTCTTCTTCTTCTGGAACCCCTATGATTTGAATGTTGTAGCGTTTAATATTGTCCTGGAGGTCTCTGAGATTGTCCTTATTTCTTTTAATTCGTTTTTCTTTTATTCTCTCTGATTCATTTATTTCTACCATTCTATCTTCTAATTCACTAATCCTATCTTCTGCCTCTGTTATTCTACTATTTGTTGCCTCCAGAGTGTTTTTAATTTCATTTATTGCATTATTCATTATATATTGACTCTTTTTTATTTCTTCTAGGTCCTTGTTAAACCTTTCTTGCATCTTCTCAATCCTTGTCTCCACGCTATTTATCTGTGATTCCACTTTAATTTCAAGATTTTGGATCAATTTCACTATCATTATTCGGAATTCTTTATCAGGTAGATTCCCTATCTCTTCCTCTTTTGTTTGGTTTGGTGGGCATTTATCCTGTTCCTTTATCTGCTGGCTATTCCTCTGTCTCTTCATCTTGTTTAAATTGCTGAGTTTGGGGTGTCCTTTGTATTCTGGCAGTTTGTGGAGTTCCCTTTATTGTGGCTTTTCCTCACTGTGTGTGGGTTTGTACAGGTGGCTTGTCAAGGTTTCCTGGTTAGGGAAGCTTTTGTCGGTGTTCTGATGGGTGGAGCTGTATTTCTTCTCTTTGTTCAGTCGCGCTGTGGGGAGGGAGGGAGGGATGCTGCAAACAAATAACACTGGCGTGCGCTCGCAGTGCCTCAGCCACACTGGGTCTGCCCCCGCTCATGGCGCGTGTAGCCTCCCTGCCCACACTGCTCGGGCTCTAGGTTGTTCCGCTGGGAACAATCCGAGGCTGGCCCTGGGCTGCATGTACCTCCCACGTCCAAGCCGCTCAGGTTCAGGCGCTCGGGCAGTCCTCAGAGGCGCAGACTCAGTTGGGCCTGAGTTTTGTGCTCTTCCCAGGTCCGAGCAGCTCAAGTGATGAGGTGTTTGGCGAGCGCCAATGCTGCGACTTATCACCTCCCAGCCACTCGGTTATCTGGGTATAAAACCGGCGCACCTTCTCAGGCAGATGTTAACCGTCCAGACCCCCAAGAAGTTTTAGTTAGCAAAGAAGCCGGCTTACAGTTTTATAGATAATGTCTCTCTGGGGCTGCGATTGCCCCCTTCCGGCTCTGGCTGCCTGTCACTGGAGGGGGAAGGTCTGCAGCCAGCTATCTCTGTTCAGTTCTTTGTTCCCTGCGCGGGCCTGGCGGTGTCTTAGGTTGGGGCTGGCTTTTCGCGTGGTAGATATCCCACAGTCTGGTTTGCTAGCCCAGATTATTTCGCTCAGATAGTGCTCAGGGTATTCAGGCCAGATTCTTACTCTAAGCAATGCAGCCCGCGCTGCGCCTCCCTGCCCAGCCCCCGCTTGCTAATGGTGCGTGCAGGCGTCTGCGCTGCTTCTCTGCTGGGGGAGTTACTGTAGGACTCGCAATCTTCGAGTTTTAATTGTTTATTTTTTTTTTCTCCCCGTTATGTTGCCCTCTGTGCTTCCAAAGCTCGGCACAGATTCGGCAGTGAGAAGGTTTCCTGGTGTTTGGAAACTTCTCTCTTTTTAAGACTCCCTTCCCGGGACGGAAATCTGTCCCTCCCTCTTTTGTCTCTTTTTTTGTCTTTTATATTTTTTCCTACCTCCTTTCGAAGAGTTGGATTGCTTTTCTGGGTGCCGGATGTCCTCTGCCGGCATTCAGAAGTTGTTTTGTGGAATTTACTCGACGTTTAAATGCTCTTTTGATGAATTTGTGGGGGAGAAAGTGTTCTCCCCGTCCTACTCCTCCATCATCTTAGACTAGTCTCCAATATTTTAAAGTAATTAGGCCCCAATTAATATAAATGAAATTTAAATATATATATATACTTTAAAAAAAGCCTGCTGGGTTTCTCCAGTGATCCTGTGGGTTTAGAATTTCCCTGCCAATGCAGGGGACGTGGGTTCGATCCTTGGTCTGAAGATATGGCACATGCTACCAAAGTAGATAACCCTTTTTGCCCCAACTACCTAATCTGGGCGTCCTAGGGCTTCTGTTTGCAATAGAAGGGAGTACCATGAGACACTAGCTAACTGCAATGAAGAGTAGTCCCCAACTACTGTAACTTGAGAAACTTTGTGCACAGCAATGAAGAAAGTGCAGCCATAAATAAATAAATAATTTCTAAAAAATATAAATAAATTCTAGATTTTTAAATTTCTTTCATATAATATGAATTTCCTGTATTTTATTGAATATCCAGATGTTGGATTGACTGCTTGAAATATGGAATTCCTATCTTTCAAATACTAAAATCAAGGGCACTATTCCTAAATGAAATATAAATTCTCTATATTTCACATATAAGAATTTTGGTGTAGATTTTCCTATATGAGTCTCTAAATTTCACATAGGAAAACATAGGTGTCAATTCTATTTGAAAGTTGCTATTCTCTATAATTCACTTTTGAAATTCAGGATGATTATGCTTCCTACTGCACATGTGGAATTCCTTAATTTTGTATGAAAATTTGAATGTAGATTTTCATAGATAAACAATGCAAATTTCTGCATTTCAAATTTTTACCACTGAAGCTATCACGGAACTTTAATAGTTTAGGAAAACATCCAAGATTTTCTAAAATTACCACCCAAAAGAGATGCCCTTTTCATGATAGCTGACTGTGATGTAAAACAGGAAGTCAGGAGATACATGGGTAACAGGCAAGTTTGGACTTGGGTATACAATGATGCAGAACAAAGGCTAAATGCAGTTTTTCAAATACAAAGGTTAAACATAGAAAGACGACAGTGTTCCTGGTCTCCAAAATCATTGGGGACAGTGATTACAGCCACGAAAATAGGACACTCTAGCTCCACGGAAGAAAACCTATGATAAACCTAGATACAATGTGCTGAGAAGCAGAGACATCATTTTGTTGACAAAGGTCCGTTTAGGCAAAGCTGGTTTTTCCTTCCCCCCACCCCCAGGCAAAGCTAGTTTTTCCTCCCCCCGCCCCCTCAGGGGATATGTATGGATGTCCACCTTGTGTGAGCCTACAAAGCATGGCTTAGTTCCACTGAGTTAGACAAGCCAGGGTTCATGTGATAGATTGGTTAAGTTTCTGCGATGGTGGTTTCAGTGTTTCTGCCCCCTAATGCCCTCTCTCAGCACCTACCATCTTACTGGGATTTCTCTTACCTTGGATGTGCAGTATCTCTTCACTCCTGCTACTGCAAAGTACAGCCGCTGCTCCTTACTTTGGACGTGGGATATCTCCTCCTGACTGCTGGCTGTTCCAGTGCCACAGAGCCACAGCTCGCTGCTCTAGTGAATTAGGAAAACTCAGTAATGGCCACAGGAATGGAATGTCAGTTTGCATTCCAATCCCAAAGAGAGGTAATGCCAAAGAATACTCAAACTACAACACAATTCCCTTCATCTCATGCACTAGTAAAGTAATACTCAAAATTCTCCAAGGTAGGCTTCAACAATATGTGAACTGTGAACTTCCAGATGTTCAAGCTGGTTTTGGAAAAGACAGAGGAACTAGAGATCAAATTGCAAACATCTGCTGGATCTCTGAAAAAGCAAGAGAGTTTCAGAAAAACATCAATTTCTGCTTTATTGACTATGCCAAAGACTTTGACTCTATGGATCACAACAAACTGAAAAATTCTACAAGAAATGGGAGTATCAGACCACCTGGGCTGTCTCTTGATAAATCTGGATGCAGGTCAGTAAGAAACAGTTAGAACAAGGCATAGAAGAGCAGGCTGGTTCAAATAGGAAATGGAGTAGGTCAAGGCTGTATTGTCACCCTGCTTATTTAATTTATATGCATAATACATCATGAGAAACACTGGGTTGTATGAAGTACAAGCTGGAATCCAGCTTGTGCCAAGAAATATCAATAAATATAAACATGCAGATGACACCACCCTTATGACAGAAAAAACGGAAGATCTAAAAGTCTCTTGATGAAAGTGAAAAAGAGAAAAAATGACTTAAAATTCAACATTCAGAAAACTAAGATCATGGTATCTGGTCCCATCACTTCATGCCAAATAGATAGGGAAACAATGTTAGACCTTATTTATTTTATTGGTGGATGGTGGGTCCAAATCACTGCAGATGGTGACTGTATCCATGAAATTAAAAGATGCTTCCTCTTTGAAAGAAAATTTATGAGCAACCTACACTGTCTATTAAAAAGCAGAGACATTACTTTGCCAACAAATGTCTGTCTAGTCAAGGCTACTGTTTCTCCAGTAGTCATATATGAATGTGATAGTTGGACTATATAGAAAGCTGAGAAGAATAAATGATGCTTTTGAACTGTGATTTTGGAGAAGACTCTTGAGAAACCCTTGGACTGCAGGAGATCCAATCATTCCATCTTAAGGAGTTCAGTCCCTGGATGTTCCTTTGAAAAACTGCTGTTGAAGCTGAAATTCCAATACTTTGCCCAACTGATAAGAAGAGCTGACTCATGGGAAAAGACCCTGATGCTGGGAAAGATTGAGGGAAGGAGGACAAGGGGATGACAGAGGATGAAATGGTTGGCTGGCATAGCAGACTCAATGGGCATGAGTTTGTGTAGACTCTGGGAGTTGGTGATGGACAGGGAGACCTGGACTCCTGTGGTCCATGTGGTCACAAAGAGTTGGATATGATTGCGAGAATGAACTGAACTGATCTGAGCCGATGTATGGACGTGAGAGTTCACCTATAAAGAAGCCTGAGTATCAAAACTGAGGTTTGAACCCTGTTCTGAAGGCAACTACTGAGAGTCCCTTGAACAGCAGGCGTTCAACCCAGTCAATCCTAAAAGAAACTAACTGTAAATGTTCATTGGAAGGTCTGATGCTGAAGCTCAAGCTCCAATATTTTGGCTAAAGGACTCATGAGAAAAGACTGCCACTCTAACTTGTCATGAAACATTATTGGCTCTAATGTGGGAAAGACTGAGTGAAGGAGAAGAAGGCAACAGAAGTTGAGTTGCTTGGACGTCCATCCTGGAATCTCTTGACTCAACAAAGGTGAGTCTGAGCAAAGTGTTGGAAACAGGGAAGGGTTGGGAAGGCTGCAGTGATGCTGTCCACGGTGTTACAGTGTTGGAACTGGCCAGTCAACTGAAAACCAGCAAAAACTCTGTCTCATATATGTCAATCAGGAGGAGTTTTTTGTACCTGAAATATGGAATTTTCTATATCCCCTTAGGAAAATTAAATGCTTCTTTATGAATTATGGATATCTCTTCATTTCATTTATGAAAGTCTGGGTGGATATTTCACTTCTTAATCTATGAGAGATTCAATTATTCAGGAAGCAAATTTTAATACAACGATGTTTACATGTAATACAGAGTATTGTACATTTCAAATGTGAAAATGAGGGTATACATGTCCTTATGGGACATGCCATTAGAAAATCTGGGTGTCCATTTTCCTATATTAAAGATGAAATTCTCCGTATTTCCAGGACCAAAAACTGAGCACAGTTTTTGTTACATGAAATATGCAATTGTTTCTATTTCCCTTTTGAAAATATAGCTTTGAACTTTGCAGTATGATAGATGAAATCTGTGGAATTCATGCACTAAAAGGTGGGTCCTTGATAATTTAACATGAATTATGGAATGCACGTTATTTCATGTATAAAAATCAAGGCACATACTTTCTTGCATGAAATATGGTATTCTCAACTGAATGTTAAAGTTTAATACCAAACAAAATTCTGTAAAATAATTGTCCATCAGTTAAAAATATATACTAACAAAGTTGCTTAAAACATAGTATTCCTTATATTTTTTATTTCACCATCTAGATGTAGATGTTTCTAACTGAAATAGGAAATTCTCTATATCTCATGTATGTAAATCTGCAAGCAGGGTCTCCAATATGCGGTAGTGAATTCTCTATATTTGACGTAAGATAAACTGCTGAGGAATCTTGGACATGGCAAAGTCGGATTTTTGTTCCTTTCACATGTGGAAACCAGGCCACAATTTGTCTTATAAGATATGAACTGTACATATTTCCGATATGAAAATTTGAATGAAGCAATTTTACATGAAATATACATTTAGTCAAAGCCTTTGTTTATCCAGAAGTCATGTATGGAGGTGAGAGATGAACTATAATGTAAGGTGAGCAGGAAAATTAATGCTTTTGAACTGTGGTGTTGGAGAAGGCTCTTGAGAGTCTCTTGGATGGCTAGGAGAAATCCAACCAGTCCATCCTAAAGGACATCAATCCTGAATATTCTTTGCAAGGACTGGGGCTAAAGGTGAAACTCCAATACTTTGGTCACACGATGTGAAGAACTGACACATTGGAAAGGATCATGATGCTGGGAAAGGTTCAAGGCAGGAGGAGGAGGGACAACACAGGATGAGAAGATTGGATGGAATCACTGAATCAATGGATATGAGACTGAGTAAACTTAGTGAGATGGTGACCAACAGGGATTCCTGGCAAGCTCCAGTTTATGTGGAGCTTGTTCAAATCAACAAAGATTTGAACATGATTGAGCCACAAAACTGAACCAAACATGGCCCTGTCCATCAGAACAAGAATCAGATTCCCCCTCAGTTAGCCTTTCCCATAAGGAAGTTTCCACAAGCCTCTTATTCTTATTCATCAGAGGGTAAAGAGAATGAAAATCATAATCACAGAAAACTATCCAAACTGATCACATGGTCCATAGCCTTGTCTAACTCAATGAAACTATGAGTCGTGGGTGTAGGGCCACCCAAGATAGACGGGTCATGGTGAAGGGTTCTGACAAAACGAGGTCCTTGGAGAAGGAAATGGAACACCTCTTCAGTATCCCTGCTTTGAGAAAGCCGTTAGCAGGATGCTATGGCAAAATATACCATACAGAAAGAAGAACTCCCAAGGGTGGCAGGTGCCTGATATGCTACAGGAGATCAGTTGAGAAGAAACTACAGAAAGAAAATTCTTGTTCCATGAAGGCATGGAACCAGAGAAAAAACAGCACCCAGTTGTAGATATGACTGGTGATGGAATGAAGTCCGATGCTATAAGGAGTAATGCTGCCATATAACCCAGCAATCCCACTGCTGTGCATACACACTGAGGAAACCAGAATTGAAAGAGCCACGTGTACCCCAATGTTCATCACAGCACTGTTTCTAATAGCCAGGACATGGAAGCAACCTAGATGACCATCAGCAGATGAATGGGTAAGAAAGCTGTGGTACAAATACACAATGGAGTATTACTCAGCCATTAAAAAGAATTCATTTGAATCAGTTCTAATGAGGTGGATGGAACTGGAGCCTATTATACAGAGTGACATAAGCCAGACAGAAAAACTCCAATACAATATACTAATGCATATATATGGAACTTAGAAAGATGGTAATGATAACCCTGTATGTGAGAGAGCAAAAGAGACACAAATGTGTAGAACAGTTTTTTGGGCCCTGTGGGAGAGGGAGGGGGCAGATGATTTGGGAGAATGGCATTGAAACATATATCATATCATATAAGAAAAGAACTGCCAGTCAAGGTTCGATGCAGGATGCAGGATACATGAAGCTTGGGGCTGGAGTACTGGGATGACCCAGAGGGACGGTATGGGGAGGGAGGTGGGAGGGGGATTCAGGATGGGGAACATGTGTACACCCGTGGCGGATTCATGTTGATGTATGGCAAAACCAGTACAATATTGTCAAGTAATTAGCCTCTAATTAAAATAAATATATTTAAATTTAAAAAAGAGTAATGTTGCATAGGAACCTGGAAGGTTATGTCCATGAATTACGGAGAATTGCAAGGGGTCAAACAGGGGGTGCCAAGAGTGAGCATCAACATTTTAGGAATCAGTGAATTAAAATGGACTGGAATGGGTGAATTTGACTCAAATGACCACTATGTCTACTACTGTGGGCATGAAGCTCTTAGAAAAAATGGAGTAGTGGCCATAGTCAACAAAGAGTCTGAAATGTAGTACTTGGAGGCAATCTCAAAAATGATAGAATGATCCCTGTTCATTTTCAAAACAAACAATATTACAGTCATCTAGTTCTATGCCACTATAAGTAATCGTAATGTTGAAGGAAATGAAGTAATAGCTTTTTCTATGAAGACCTACAAGAACTTATAGAACATACATGCATAAAATATGTCCTTTTCATCACAGGGGAATGGGATTCAAAATAGGAAGTCAAGAGACACCAGGAGTAGCACGCAAATATGGCCCTGGACGACAAAATGAAACCACTGAAAAGAAATAGAGTTTTGCCTAGGGAACACACGGCTCATACAAAGCACTCACTTCCAGGAACACCAGAGAAGACTCTACACAAGGACATTACCAGATGCTCATACTGAAATCAGATTGATTCTTTTATTTGTGGCCAAACATGGAGTAACTATATACACTCAGCAAAACAAGACTGGGATCTATTGTAGCTCAGATCATGATCTCCTTGTTGCCAATTTCAGGCTTAAATTGAAAAAAGTGGGGAAACCACTAGAATTTTCAGGTAGAATCTAAATCATAACCCTTTTGATTACACAGTGAAAGTGACAAAAGATTCAAGAGATTAGATCTGATAGAAAGGGTTTCTGAGTAACTATGGACAGAGGTTTGTGAAAGTGTACAAAAGGCAGTGATCAAGACCATCTTCAAGAAAAAAAAAAAAAACTGCAAAAAGCCAAAATGGGTGTCTGAATATACCTTACAAGTTACTGAGAAAAGAAGAGAAGCGAAAGCAAAGGAGAAAGACAAAGATATATCCATGTGAATGCAGAATTACAAAGAAGAGGAAGGAGAGATAAGAAAGCTGACTTTAGTGAAGAATGCAAAGAAACAGAGGAAAATAATGTAATGGCAAAGACAAGATATGTTCAAGAAAATTAGAGATACCACGGGAACATTCCATGCAAAGATGGTCGAAATAAAGAACAGAAGTGGTACTGACTTAACAGAAGCAGAATGTATCAAGAAGAGGTGTAAATAATACACAGAAGAACTATACAAAAAGGATCTTCAATATCCAGATATCCACGATGATCGCTCACCTAGAGCCAGGCATCTTGGAATGTGAAATCAAGCCATCCTTATGAATCATCACTATGGAGAAAACTAGTGGAGCTGATGGAATTCCAGTAGACCTATTTCACAGACTAACCAATGATTCTATGAAAGTGCTACATTCAATATGCCAGGACATTTGAAAAACTCACCAGTTGAAACAGGACTGGAAAATATCTGTTTTCGGTCCAATCCTAAAGAAAGGCATTACCAAAGAATGTCCACTATCACACATTTTCCCCCATGTCAAATGGGAGAGAAGTAATGCTCAAAATTCTCCAATCTAGGCTTCAGCAGTTCCTGAACAATGAGCTTCCACATGTTCTAGCTGAATTTAGAAAAGTGTGAGGAACAAAAGATCAAATTGCCAACAACCATGGGGTCATCAAAAAAGTAAGATATAAAAAAAAAAAAAAGACCTGTTTCATTCTTTATACAGAAGCCTTTGACTGAGGGGATCAGAAATAATTGTTAAATACATTCAAAGTGCTGGGAAAACCAACCACCTGACCTGCCTCCTGAGAAATCTGTACCTAGGTGAAGAAGCAACAGGCTATGGAGCAACAGCGTGCTTTCAAATAAGGAAAGGATTATACCAAGGCTGTATATTGTCACCCTGCTTATTTAATTTCAATGCAATGTGCAACATGAGAAATGCCAGGCTGTATGAAGCACAGGCTTTAAATAATACTGCTGGGAGAAATATCAATAAACTCAGAGAAGTAGACGACATCAGCCTTATGGCAGAAAATGAAGAAGAACTAAAGAGCTTCTTGATGAAAATGAAAGAGAAGAGTGAAAAATCTGGCTTAAAATCTCAATATTCAAAGAACTAAGATCATGACTTCTGATACAATCACTGATTAGTAAAGGGATGGAGAAACAATGGAAAGAGCAAAAGACATTATTTTGGTGGGTCCAAAATTGCTTCAGATGTTGACTTCACCATGAAATTAAAACATCCTCCTTGGAAGAAAGCTATGACCAAACTAGACAGCATACTGAAAAGCAGAGACATTGCTTTGCCAACAAAGGCTCACATAGTCAAAGATATGGCTTTTCTAGCAGTCATGTATGGATGTGAGATTTGGAGTCTAAAGATAGCTGAAGGTGGAAGAATCGATGCTTTTAATCTGTGCTTTTGGTGGAGATTCTTAAGGGTCTCTTGGCCTTAAGGTGGCTAAAGGAAATCGTTTCTGATTATTCATTGGAAGGGCTGATTTTGAAGGTGAAACTCCAATAATTTGGCCACCTGATTCAAATAAATGACGCATTTGAAAAGACCCTGACGCTTGGAAAGATTGAAGGCAGGAGAAGAAGAGGATGACAGAAGATGAGGTGGTTGGATGGAATCACCTACTCGATGGACACGAGTTTGGGTATGCTCAAGGAATTGTTGATGGACAGGGAAGCATGGCGTGCTGCAGTCCGTGGGGTCGCAGAGTTGGACAAGATCCAGAAACTGAACTGAACTAAACACAAATGTAGAATCACCTATATTTTTACATGCCAATATAACGATGCTGGATTTACTACATGATATATTGCATTTCTTTTTCACTTCATGAAAATATGGAAGCTGTTCTTCTTACATGAAAGGTGGAATTCTCTCCACCTCATGCATGAAAATCTGGGCGGTGGTTCTCTACCATTAAATGTGGACATATGTATATTTCACATATGAAAACCATGGCACTGAAGATTTGAATCTTCGATCTGAAGATAAGAAGAACCTGTATGAAATTTCAATTCTATTTCACAAATGAAAATCTGGACACCACTGTTTCTTCATAGAGAGTGTTTGCATTTCTCAAACATATATCAAAACAAAGAGTTTGTTTGATGAAATATGTAATGTTCTGTATCAGCTGTATCACAACTTAGGTGCAAATTTTCCATCTAGAATTTTGGACTTCTACGGGAGAAAGTCAAGTGGAACTCAAAAGCCTCTTGATGAAAGTGAAAGAGGAGAGTGAAAATGTTGCCTTAAAGCTCAACATTCAGAAAACTAAAACCATAGCATCTGGCCCCATCAGCTCATGGGAAATAGATGGGGAAACAGTGGAAACAGTGTCAGACTTTATTTTGAGGGGCTCCAAAATCACTGTAGATGGTGATTTCAGCCATGAAATTAAAAGACGCTTACTCCTTGGAAGAAAAGTTATGACCAACCTAGATAGCATATTGAAAAGCAGAGACATTACTTTGTCAACAAAGTTCCACCTAGTCAAGGCTATGGTTTTTCCAGTAGTCATGTACGGATGTCAGAGTTGGACTGTGAAGAAAGCTGAGTCCTGAAGAATTGATGCTTTTGAACTGTGGTGTTGGAGAAGACTCTTGAGAGTGCCTTGGACTGCAAGGAGATCCAACCAGTCCATTCTAAAGGAGATCAGTCCTGTTTACTTTGGAAGGAACGATGCTAAAGCTGAAACTCCAGTGTTTTGCCCACCTCTTGTGAAGAGTTGGTTGACTCATTGGAAAAGACTCTTATGCTGGGAGGGATTGAGGGCTGGAGGATAAGGGGAAGACAGAGGATGAGATGGCTGGATGGCATCACCCACTCAATGGACTTGAGTTTGAGTGAACTCCAGGAGTTGGTGATGGACAGGTAGGCCTGGCGTGCTGCAATTCATGGGGTCGCAAAGAGTCAGACACAACTGAGTGACTGAACTGAACTGAACTGATATAGTATTTGAGATCAGAATGGAGATTTTACCATAAAAACCTGGAAATCTCTATATTTCATACAAAGAACGGGTTCTGCAGCTACAGAAACACCTATGTTTCCTGTTTACCTGTTTCCTGTGTCTTGAATATTAATTTGTGTCTGTATATGTGAGATTGTTGACTCTTTTCTGTATATTTTTCTGCGTGGTTGTCTGTTCTTCCACAGTTGATGAAGAGATGAAGCTGACAGATCACAAGATGTGTAAGAAGAAGAAGGATCTCTCTTCATTTCCAAGACAAACCATTCAACAGCACAGTAAACCAAGTCTGTGTCCTGACCAGTTATGCTGAAGTAGCTGAAGTGGAACATTTGTATGAAGACTTGAAAGACCATCTAGAACTAACATCCAAAAAAAGACATCATTTTCCCCATAGAGGAATGGAATGCAAATGTAGAAAATCAAGAGATACCTGGAATAACAGACAAATTTGGCATTAGAGTGCAAAAGGAATCCAGTCAAAGTCTAACAGAGTTCTGCCAAGAGAACACACAACATATAGCACGCACCCTGGTCCACCAACACAAGAGAAGACTCTACTCATGGATTCACCGTAAGTTCAGGACTGACATCACATTGCAGCCAAAATGGAGAAGCAATATGTAGTCAGCAAAAACAGGATGGTGACCTGACTATGGCTCAAATCATGAATTCCTTATTGCCAAATTCAGACTTAAAACTTTAAAGTAGAGAAAAACATTAGACTATTCAGGTATAACCTACGTCAAATCCCTTAAGAAAGGCTTCCTCAGTGATCAATGCAAAGACATAGAGAAAAACAATAGAATGGTATGACTTGAAGTCTCTCTAAAAAATTAGAGATACCGAGGAAATATTTCATGCAAAGTTGGTCAAAATAAAAGACAGAAACTTCACGGACCTAATGGAAGCAGAAGATATTAAGAAGAGGTGGCAAGAATACACAGATCAGATCAGTCGCTCAGTCGTGTCCCCATGAATCACAGCACCCCATGCATGCCAGGCCTCCCTGTCCGCACCAAATCCCGGAGTTCACTCAGACTCACGTCCATCGAGTCAGTAACGCCATCCAGCCATCTCATCCTCTGTCGTCCCCTTCTTCTCCTGCCCCCAATCCCTCCCAGCATCAGAGTCTTTTCCAATGAGTCAACTCTTCACATGAGGTGCCCAGAGTACTGGAGTTTCAGCTTTAGCATCATTCCTTCCAAAGAAATCCCAGGGCTGATCTTCAGAATGGACTGGTTGGATCTCCTTGCAGTCCAAGGGACTCTCAAGAGTCTTCTCCAACACCACAGTTCAAAAGCATCAATTCTTCAGCGCTCACAGAAGAACTGCACAAAGTACTCATGAACCAGATAGCCAAAATAACCACGCACCTAGAGCCAGACATCTTAGAATGTGAAGTCAAGGAGTCCTTATGAAGCATCCTTATGAACAACGCTTGTGGAATTGATGGAATTCTACTTGAGTTATTTCATAGCTATGGGAATGCTTCATTCAATATGCCAGCAAATTTGGAAAACTCAACAGTGGACAAAGAACTGGGAAAGTTCATCCAATTCCATAGACAGGCAATTCCAAAAACTGTTCACACAACCATACAATTGTCCTCATCTAAAACGGAAGCAAAGTAATGTTCAAAATTCTCCAAGCCAGGCTTCAACAGTACATGAACCATGAAATCCCCGATGTTCAAGCTGGATTTAATAAAGGCAGAGGAACTAATAATCAAATATCCAACATGTGTGGGGTTATCAAAGTGACAAGAGAGCTCCAAAGGTGGGGAAAATCTATTTCTTCTTCATTGTTTATACCAAAGCTTTTGACTGTGTGGATCAAAACAAACTGGAAAATTCTTAAAGTGATAGGAATACCGGATCACCTTACCTGCCTCCAGGAAATCTGTTTCAGCTCAAGAAGCAACAGTTAGAACTGAATGTAAAACAACTGAATGCTTCCCAAAAGGAAAAGGGTATGACAAGGCTGCATACTGTCACCCTGCTTATTTAAATTGTATGTAATGTTCACTTCAATAGTTCAGTGGTGTCCAACTCTTTGTGACCCCATGAACCACAGCATGCCAGGCCTCCTTGTCCGTGACCAGCTCCTTGAGTTTACCCACTCATGTCAATTGTGTTGGAGATGCTATCTAACCATCTCATCCTCTGCCATCCCTTTATCTTCCTGCCCTCAATATTTTGAAGTATCAGAAGCTTTTCCATGAGTCAATTGCTTGCATCAGGTGGCCAAAGTATTTCAGTTTCAGCTTCAACATCAATCCTTCCAGTGAAAGCCCAGGACTGATCTCTTCTAGGATGTACTCATTGGACCTCCTTGCAGTCCAAGGCACTTTCAAGACTCTCCTCTAACATCACATTTCAAAAGTATCAATTCTTGGTTCTTAACTTTCTTTATAGTCCAAATAACACATCCATACATGACTACAGGAAAAACCATAGCCTTGACTAGACAGACCTTTGTTGGCAAACTAATGTTTCTGCTTTTTAATATGTTGTCTAGGTTGGTGATAACATTCCTTCCAAGGAGTAAGCATTTTTAATTTAATGGCTTCAATCATCATCTGAAGTGATTTGGAGATGCACCAAAAAAATAAATAAATAAATAAAAATTAAAATAATGTCAGGCACTGTTTCCACCATTTTTCATTCTATTTGGCATGAAATGATGGGGCCAGAGTCCATGATCTTAGTTTTTGTAAATGCTGGGGTTTAAGCCAAATTGTTCACTCTCCTCATCACTTTAATCAAGAAGCTCTTTAGTTGTTCGTCACTTTCTGCCCTATGTGTGGTGTTGTCTTCGTATCTGACATTATTGATATTCCTTCCAGCAATCTTGCTTCCAGCTTGTGTTTCTTTCAGCCTAGCTTTTCTCATGATGTACTCTACATTTAAGTTAAATAAGTAGGGTGACAATATACAGCCTTGGCATACTCCTTTTCCTATTTGGAACCAAAATGCTGTTCCATCTCCAGCTCCAGCTGTTGCTTCCAGACCTGCATACAAGTTTCTTAGGAGTCAGGTCAGGTGGTCTGGTATTCCCATCTCTTTCAGAATTTTCCATAGTTTATTGTGATCCACACAGTCAAAGGCTTTGGCATAGTCAAACAAGCAGAAATAGATATTTTTCTGGAACTCTCTTGCTTTTTTGATGATAGTAGCTGCCGCTGCTGCTGTTAAATCACTTCAGTCGTGTCTGACTCTGTGTGACCACATAGACGGCAGCCCACCAGGCTCCCCCATCGCTGGGATTCTCCAGGAAAGAACACTGGAGTGGTTTGCCATTTCCTTCTCCAATACCTGAAAGTGAAAATGAAGTCGCTCAGTCGTGTCTGACCCTCGGTGGCCCCATGGACTGCAGCCTTCCAGGCTCCTCCATCCATGGGATTTTCCAGGCAGGAATACTGAGGTGGGGGTGCCATTGCCTTGATGTTGGCAATTTGATGTCTGGTTCGTCTGCCTTTTCTAAAACCACTTTAAACATCTAGGACTTCATGGTCACACATATCGAACTCTGGCTTAGAGAATTTTGAGCATTATTTACTAGTGTGTGAGGTGAGCGCAATTGTGCGATAGTTTGAGCATTCTTTGGCATTGCCTTTCTTTGGGATTGGAATGAAAGCTGACTGTTTCCAGTCCTGTGACCACCGCTGAGTTTTCCAAATTTGCTAACATATTGAGTGCAAAATTTTCACAGCATCATCTTTTAGGATTTCTCACAGCTGAACTGGAATTCCATCACCTCCACTGGCTTTGTTAATAGTGATGTTTCCTAAGGCCCACTTGACTTCTCATTCCAGGATGTCTGGCTCTAGGTGAGACTAAGTGATAACACCATTGTGATTATCTAGGTCATGAAAATGTTTTTTTGTATAGTTCTTCTGTGTATTCTTGAGACCTCTTAATATCTTCTGCTTCTGATAGGTCCATACCATTTCTGTTCTTTATTGAGGCCATTTTGGCAAGAAATGTTCCCTTGGTATGTCTAATTTTTTGAATAGACTCTAGTCTTTCCCATTCTATTGTTCTCCTCTATTTCTTTGCATTGATTGCTAAGGAAGACTTTCTAACACTCCATGATATTCTTTGTAACTCTGCATTGAAATAGATAAATCTTTCCTTTTCTCCTTTGCTTTTGTCTTGTCTTCTTTAACAGTTCTTTGTAAGGCCTTCTCAGACAGCCACTTTGCTTTTTTTTTTTTTTTCCTTTTTCTTTGTGCTGGGGATGGTCTTGATTTCTGTTCCCTGTACAATGTCACAAACCTCCGTCCATAGTTCTTATGTCGTGTACAACATGCTAAATGCCAGGCTTGAAGAAGCACAAGCATGAATCAAGAATGCTGGGAGAAATATCAACAGCCTCAGATACTTAGACGAAATCACTCTTATGGCAAAAAGTGAAGAAATGTAAAGAAGCTCTTGATGAAAATGAAAAAGAGTGAAAAATGTGGTTTAATACTCAACATTCAAAAAGTAAGATCATGATAACTGGTCTCATCATTGCTTAGCAAATGGATGGAGAAACAATGAAAATACCAAAAGACTTTATTTTGGGGGGCTCCAAAATTATTGGAGATTGTGACTGCAGCCATGAAATTAAATGGTACTTACTGTTTGGATGAAAAGCCGGGAACTACCTAGACAACATATTCAAAAACAGAGACATTGTTTGCCAGCAAAGGTCCACCTGGTCAAAGCTATGGTTTTTCCAGAGGTCATGACTGGAAAGACAGCTGAGCATGGAGGAATTGATGCTTTTATTTATTTATTTTTTTTTTTTTTCGGTGAACAAGGCCCACACTTTATTTTCTTTTTTTTTTTTTTTTTTTAGTTTTTATACCTTAAGTTATGCATAGAGGATAATGGGGGAAAGGGTAGAGTCATACAGTAAGCCAGGCTTTCTTCCTGCAAACTTATCACATGCAAAAGTTTAGGTGATTTGCATCATCTTCTGGCCCAGAGGACTGTTAACATTTTAAGATCATTTCTTCAGAAAACTTATTTTTCTCTGAAGGTGATTAGTCAGGTGCCACCATCCAAAAGCATTAGATAAAGTTGCATTCCTATAGGGTAAAGGTGTGGTGGGCTACAACAAGAAAAATAATTAACTCAAGGGTCCAAGGTTACAAACATTAAAGCTACTACTTACACCAATTATATTAATAAATACACTGTCAGGGACACAGCAGGTAAGGGATATGGAAACTTAGCAACAAACATTGGCCTAACAAGTGAAAAACCCTTCACCAATACAATTTCTTTCTTTCTTTTTTTTTTCCTTTTTTTTGAAATTTTTATTTTTTTATTTTTTAAACTTTACATAATTGTATTAGTTTTGCCAAATATCAAAATGAATCCGCCACAGGTATACATGTGTTCCCCATCCTGAACCCTCCTCCCTCCCCATACCATCCCTCTGGGTCATCCCAGTGCACCAGCCCCAAGCATCCAGTATCGTGTATCGAAGCTGGACTGGCAACTCGTTTCATATGAAAGGAATTGATGCTTTTAAAATGTGGTGTTGGTGAAGACTCTTGAGAGTCACTTCCACTGCAAGGATGTTAAAGTAAATCAGTCCTGAATATACATTGGAAGCACTAATCCTGAAGCTGAAACTTCAATAGTCTGGCCCTTGATGTGAAGAATGGACTCATTGGACAAGACCCTGATGCTGGGAATCATTGAAGGCAATAAGAGAAGAGGACGACAGAGGATTAGATGGTTAGATGGCATCATCAACTTGATGGACATGAGTTTACAGTGGTTCTGGGTGTTGGTGATAGACACGGACACGTGACATGCTGCAGTACATGGGGTCATTAAAGTTGAACACGACTGAGAGACTGAACTGAACTGATCTCAAATGTAGAAGTACCTATATTTTTACATGCAAATATACTGATGCTTGTTTTCCTCCATGATATATCACAGTTTTTATCTCACTTTATGAAAATCTTGAACCTCTTTTTCTTATGTGAAATTTGGACTTGTCCATCCTTCATATCTATCTAGATGGTGGTTTTCTACCATTAAATGTGAAGTTCTGGATATTTCACATAGGACAATCTTGGCAATGGTTTCTGAAGATATGGAAAACCCTTATGAAAATGGAATTATCTCTATTGTACAAATGAAAATCTGGGCACCCCTTTTTTTAAGTGAAGTAAGGAGTTTGCTGCATTTCTAATAATATATACCAAAACAAAGGATTGATTCCATGAAGTGGGGAATGGTTTGAATGTACTGCATGAAAACCTAGGTGCTAAGTCTCCATCATGGAACTTGGACTTCTCTATACTTCATATTTCAGCTTAGAATGGAGATTTTCCTATAAGAAAATGGAAATAGCTGTATTTCATATGAAGCACTGGAAACATCTATATTCACTGTTTGCTTATGTTTCCACGTGCCTTAAACATTTGTGTGCCTACCCACATGAGCTTGTTGCCCACGTTTGTGTGATTTTCTGTGTGGATTGTGTCCAACCACAGCTGACAGAAATGAATGTTACAGACCGTGAGATATGGAGCAAGCAGAAGGCTGCACCAGGCATCCACAGAGTGTGGGAGACTGGCCCATGCATCTCTGAGGTCATCCTGTTCAAGACAGGAATGAGGAAAGAATGGCCAGTGACAACACAGAACAGTGTGTTCACAAATTTGGGCTTACATCAAGAGACATAAAGAAGCTCACAGTGTCTGCTGTGTTGATGTGTGTGTGTACATAAAATGTATGTGGAAGGCTTGAGGACTCATCCAGTGTAAATCCAGTGATGTGGGGCTTTTAAAGCATAACCTGTGGACCTTTCAATCTATGATAACAGGGCTGGCCTGTCGAAATGGTGGATATGGCTATAACTGGATCTAAGTCTGTGAAGAGGTGAAGGTCCTTCAGAAAAGAGTAGAGACTGGAAGGAGGAGGAACAGAAAGATAAAATACTGCACTGGAGAAGTTTTCAATATTAGAGGAAGGCTCTGGGATAGTGCTGCCTTGGGTCAGCCCATCAAAAAGCACATTCTCTCTTTACACGTCACAAATAATATCATCATGTGAGACAAATGACATGATAAGGTAGGATTCTTCATTGTGAAAAAAAAGACATCCTAGAAGAGAGGAGGTGACCTTCGCTCTGTCCATGGGCTTCTAGCCTATCTGACAGTGCAGAAAGGTGAAGAAATTTCAGAGGTGGGATGTAGACATTTTGCCCTTTGCCGGTTTGTGCCCATGAGTAAGTGAGGATGGCAAAGTAGAAGGGTTTCAATTCATCTTTTCCTGTGAGAGATCCAAAATTACAGCTTTCTGCTGAATGATCATTGACAGGAGAATGTTGGGTCCCACCAAAAAGAAAAACAACAACAACAACAACAACAATAAAAATACATGTCCATGGCAAAGGAAAAGACCCAACAAGATTGTAGAAGGGGTGAATTTCCATTTAAAATCAATACTTACCAGCCACACTGAGAGTGCTCAATAAAATATTTTGTGCACCTATACCCAAGGAACGCACAAAGACAGAGTCAGAACTGCTTTTGAGTGATTGAGTGTCTCTTGCAGAAGCATGGGTCAGCAATGGCCTAACATGGAAGAGAGGCTCTGTCTGCTACAGACCTTGTTCATGCAGTTTGTGATATAAGCCCTCTCAGAGGAGGTAACATTTCAACCCACCAAAAAGTGGCCTAGTGCACAATCCATAAATTGCAGGGTAATTATTCTAAAGAAATTCTTGTACAGGTAAGGAAGTTTTAGGACCACTAGAGATTTCTCAACCTGCGGATCTGGCAAAGGGATTGAGAACCCTCAGGGAATTTGACTTTGGAGGCCAGTTGATTTAATTATAGAACTTCCACAGGACTGAAACAGACTGTTGGAGGGCACAAACAAAACCTTGTGTCCACCAGGAGCCAAGAGTAAGGGCAGTGTCCCCACAAAAGACTGAGTCAGACTTGCTTGTGAGTGTCTAGGAGTCTCCAGCAGAGGCATGGTCCAAGAATGGGATGCATTGAATACAAGAGTGCCTGCTCAAGTCCTTTTGAAGAAGGTCCCAATTACTTTCATTACTCATACCATAATTAGGCCTGAACAGGGCCTAGGTTCACTCACAGTCTGTCTCTCCCATCAGGAAGTTTCCACAAGCCTTCTTATCCTTATCCATCAGAGGGCAGACAGAATGAAAACCACAATCACAGAAAACTAACCAAATTGATCAAATGGATCACAGCCTTGTCTACCTCAATGAAACTATGAGACATGCCATGTAGGGCCACCCAGGATGGATTGAACATGGTGGAGAATTCTGGCAAAATGTGGTTCATTGGAGAAGGGAAATGGAAAAGCACTTCAGTATTCTTGCTTTGAAAACCCCATGAACAATATGATAAGCCAAAAAGATAGGACACTGAAAGGTAAACTCTCCAGGTTTGTCGGTGTCCTCTATGCTTCTGGAAATCACTAAAAAAGAAGAGATGGAGCCAAAGGAAAAACAACACATAATTGTGGATATGACTATGGATAAAAGTACAGTTTGATGCTGTAATGAACGATATTTCATAGGAACCTAGAATGCTAGGTCTATGAAGGAAGGTAAATTGGAGTGGTCAAACAGAAGATGACATGTGTGAACATCAGACTTTCAGGATTCAATGAATTAAAATTCACTGCAACGGATGAATATAATTCAGAGGGCCATTCAAAAGCCCGGCAGTTTATACAAATGCACATTTATATAAACACAGGCATTGAGATAAAGCCTCATATTCCTCTTAATTATTTCAGAGTAGAAAGTGAAACTATGAAGGTGAAGATGTAAATTTAATATTGAAATAAGAGAAATGTAGGAATTTGTTGGCATCACCAACATAAATTTTAATCTACAGTATCCTGCATGATCAGGTTCCTACTTGGGAGATCAGTTGTAAATAGTAATTATATGAAAGAAATTATATGTAATCATATGAAAGATGGCTGATGAGTTGACCTTGAAAGAGAAGTAGTAAATGCATCAGTATTGTTTGCACTGGGAACCATGCCTCCCAGTTGCAGTTTAGGGAAAATATCTTCAGGGGCTGACATATTGCTGTATCTAACTGTAAAGGTACAAGGCTGATCATCAGTCAAAATCATGTATCTGCAAAAGAGATATGATGTGGTACTGAGAAACAGAAATAGTCATAGTAACAAAATTCTCCCTGTGACCGTTTGCTTGATTGTAGTTGCTCTGTGAATGCTCATGTAAAAAGATCAACAGATTTTAAACATCAGTTTGATCTATCACACTTTGCTCTTTCAGTCTAACTGACATTGATGATGAAGAAAAAAATCACTTTGAGTTGGGACACTTGCACTAGCAACTATGTGGCTTGTAGAAGAATTTCGTATGAAAGACACACTTAGAATTGTGAAGGCTGAAAATACACACTCTCCTCTAGTTTCGGGAAGAATCCAAGAGATATGATCATCCACATTACTCCTTCCTTTAGCATGCTTCATCTTGTAATCTCAAACTAATGAAGGTACTGGAGAGATATTTTTAGTGCCAACTCTTCTTTCCATTCTTAGTAAAACTTGGGGATAGTATCGCTTAACATTTGGATTATGAGATAACTTCAACTAAAACCAAAGAAGAACATTATTAGTGACCTTTCAAACCAAGGTAAAATAGAGAAACATAGCCAGACTCAAAATATCGTTCCTTTAAACATACAAAGATAATAGCCTCAAATAATACACCTCCACTAATAGTTTTAAATATTTAAATATTTGAATTATTTCCTCATGTAACAATATATTATATATCCACACCATATACTCCTTTAAGTGCTTCAGGATTTCTCTCTGGTTCCAAGTTGCTAGGGGAACTTAAAACTTAAATTTGTTACACTTAAAATGTCTTAATATCCAGCTCTTCTCAACTTGAGAAGAATAGAAAAATATTTCAGCAGCATATTATCTCAATTTTAAAGTCAGTTTTAGCTACCTATGTTAACACAGTTAAATTGTCACTATATTTTAAAAATATATATTTCCTATAATAATTGAAATTTATGGAGTGCCTTACTCAAAACAGAGACTTCTTTTTCTCCTGCCAGACGGTCAGCTAGTGAAGCAGATCTTTGAAAAAGCCATCACATTTTACAGGTGCTTGGAGTTTTGGAACCCTGGTGGTGTCAGTTTTTCTGAGAAGCCAGCAATCACAGGCAGAAATGATATGGCGCTAATGCGATCATCTTCTAGCTTGTGGTGGCAGAAGCATGGGTGGTAGTTCTGGCTAGTCTTTTCTATCATCTGATAGTAGGTCTTAGTATGTGGCAAGAGGGGAAAATTCAATACTCTCACCACCTCGCTGGGTGACTTGAGCCCTAAGGTCCTGCTTCTTTGTCAGTTTGGGAATTTTCAAAAGCCATTCCTTTCTACACACCTTGTCATCACAGATCCAACATTCCGTCTCCACATAGTCAAAAACCAACCCTCCCAGGTTGGCTTTCTAACCTCATGTTTCATCTTCCAGGCCCTATGCACACTACTTGACCTGCATTGCAGTTTGGGGGATGCAGGACCACACAACACATTCTCTATTTGATTCTCACTCTAGACAAACTAAATGTCATCATCTTCTTCACCTTGCTTCCTTTCAGTCAAAAGAAATTTAAGTTTAGTGAGGTGACTTATCTGAATCCTCAATCTATTCCTTGCTTCTCCAAATCCTAACCCAGGACACATATTTGTTTCTATTTGTCTCGTCCTCCTTCTCCCATCTTCCCTCCGTTCTTCCCAGTTATGTCTACTTTTCATATAGTCTCTCTTAAGCAAGATCGTCTGCTAATATTCATTTGATGCTCTGGAGGAACTGTTGCCTTTATAGAAGGGTTATTTGTGATGCTTCCATGGAGAGAGTTGCACTCAATGTGCTCTTTTATTTTCTGTCAAATCAGAAGTTTTGATTTCCTTTCTAGGCAAACTAGGTAATTCTTTTAGACATGCTGGTGAAACAACAAATTTGCTTGACATAAATTAATCTGTCTGATGGGAGGCTACATACATACTCACATAATTGGTACTTCACTAACATGAACATTCCAATAAGCACATTTATTTTTCCTAAAATTTCTGCTAATGAGAAATTCTCATCAACATGAGGAAACATAGTTCTTTTCCAGATAAGTGATGGTACAGGAATTTTTCTCAAAATCAGTCAGTTCCTGAAAATATCTAGCTATTTATCAAAATGTCCTGACGTTTTCCCAGAGCACAGATTCATTCTGTCCTGGAAACTTAGTTGTTTTACAGAGGTGTCAAAGGCCAGAGACTGGCATGATAATAATTTAATTCTTGTATAAGAAGGTGGCAAATGCCCAGGAACGTAAAAATATGTAGATGATAGCTTGAAAAAGAGAGACTGAGGAAAAAAAAATATATATATATATATAAACAGGCAGTTATAGTTAGTCGTACTCATGTAATATTAATAGGTAAACCTTAAATTGAGGTTGGATCATAGAAAAAAGCAAGGTGGCTTCATAAAGTCATCTACATCTACTTTATTATCTCTTACTGGCTTAGACTGTGTGTGAAAATGAGGTCATTCAGTCGTGTCTGACTCTTTGTGACCCCATGGACTGTAGCCTACCATTTCCTTCTCCTGGGGATCTTCCAAACCCAGGTACCAAACTGGTTCTGCCCCATTGCAGGCAGATGCTTTATCATCTGATACACCAGGGAAGACCTTTGACTGTGAGGGTCACAACAAATTGTGGAAAATTCTTAAGGAGATAAGAATACCAGACTACTGTCCCTGTTTCCACGGAAGGCTGGAGGCAAGTCAAGACACAGGAGTTGGAATTGGACAAAGAACAATGAACTGGTACAAAATAGGGAAGGAAATGCTGTGCTATGCTAAGTCACTTCAGTCGTGTCCGACTCTATGTGACCCCATAGACGGCAGCCCACCAGGCTTCCCCGTCCCTGGGATTCTCCAGGCAAGAACACTGGAGTGGGTTGCCACTTCCTTCTCCAGGAAATGGAGAAGGAAATACATCAAGGCTATATATTTTCATCCAGCTTATTTGACTTATGTGCAGAGTACTTCATGGAAAGTAACTTGCTGAAAGAATCTGAAGTGGGAAACAAAATTACTGTGAGAAGTATGAATAACCTTAGTTTTAAGATGACAACATATAAATGGCTGAAAAACACTAGGAACTAAAGGTGAAAGGAGAAATTGAGAAAGCTGAATTAAAACTCAATACAAAAACAAACAGACACAAAAAATAAGATCATGGAATTTGCCCCCATCATTTTGAGATATTTTAATGAGATACAATTGAATTAGTGACAGGTTTCACTTTCTTGATCTCTGATATGACTGCGTGATGGGACTGAAGCCATGAAACAAAAAGGCACTTGCCCATTGGATGAAAAGCTATGACCAATCTCAAAACCATATTACAAAGCTGAGAGATTATTGAAAAAGGCCTGAATGGTCAAAGTTGATTTTCAGGAGTAATGTATGGAGGAGTGAGCAGGAACACAAGAACTGACTGCCAAAATATAGATGCTTTACAACAGGAGGGCTAGAGAAGACATGCTGAGAATGGAGTTCAAACTAATAAAGTGTGAAGGAAATGATTTCAGATTATTCTCAGAAGGACTGATGCTGCACATGAAGAGCCAATATATCAGCCTCTTGAAGCCAAGAGCAAAATCACTGGGAAGAAACTGATGCTGGGAAAGATTGAGCACAGGAGAAGAAGGAAACGACAGAGGGTGAGATGGCTGAAAAGCATTGTTGACTCAAAGGTCATGGGTTTGAATACAACTCTGGGAGATTTGAATGGCAGGTGAGCCCTGGGTTCTTGCTGTACATGGAATCACAAGAGTCTGACAAGTCTGAGTGACTGAACAACATCAAAAAGTTAGAACTGGCAATGCTTGGGACATGGTTCAGATTGCATGTTAAGTCTGTCATTGTAATTGGAATGATAAGTGAGATTTGGGACATTTAGAAAGAACACAGCTCTTGTCAGTTTCCTTGTTTTCCTCCCTCATATTGTACTTCCCACAATGTCTTTTTAAAGCTTCCCAGAGAAGGAGAACACCGGCGGTGTCATATGATATCCTGAGATGGAAACCTTATCCCACCTGCCACTTGGATCTATAAGCTTGGCCTTAGGCAGAAGCAGACATTGTCTGTAAATACCTGGTAGAGCTGTCCATCTTCTGATGTGTTAACAGGAATGGTATGTGATCTTAAGGGTTATCTCTAAGTTAAGCACACTTATAGCTTCTCAATCAACCTCTCTTATCCTGGGAGAAGCATCTTTGAGTTGTTTATCCTAGTTGCCCTTAGGAATGCTTACAAGGGGTTCCATTACTGAGCATGGAAGTATGTAGGAGACTGGATCCATTTTTGACTTTTACGCTTGGCTTCTGTGTAAATAGACCATTCCTCTTAATGTCAGTTTTTGACTTCAGATAAAGGTTGAGGATTGTGGAAATGTGTGAATGCGTGTGAATGTCCCATAAAACTGAGGACATGGAGTACACAGTTTTCCTCTTTGAATCAGATCTCAAGGCTTCTGGCTTAATAGATTTATACTATCAGTGCATCTCAAATATTCATAAAATGTTTATATGATGACTGCCACACAGATTTGAAGCTGGAACTCCTGTATTGTCATCATCTTAGTAGTGTAGTTGGGCTTGGACATTTAAGGTATTATGTAAGAAGTATGTGGGCTATGTTATAACTTCCTTCTATTTTAACTGTCTGTCAGATACTCTTGGGAAGGGGGAAATCAATGTCGACCATGTGGGAATAGAATTATAGATTTCATCCTTAGGTTCTTTGATACCTAAGAGTATTCTTTGTTATTGGTGAGTGTCCAGCCTCCTGTAGGAAGGTAGTATCCTATTATAGGAAGGCCTGGTTGAAACTTCAGGCATCTACTGAGCCTTCTCTGGTACTGCCATATTAGCAGGTTTGTGTTTTGTTATTGCCAGACATAATAAACATCTAAGGTCCCATTAAATTTTTGCTAGGTGATTGGGAGAGTACCATAGTTTGTACAAAAGTTAGGATGGAGTAGCTTGGTTATTACTGAAATGCTTTCAACTTCTGAAACTCAGCCAGTTGTCTTGAGCTTTTTGGCATTTATTATTATTATTATGTTTATTTTTTACTTTACAATATTGTATTGGTTTTGCCATACATCAACATGTGTCTGCCAAGGGTGTACATGTGTTCCCCATCCTGAACCCTCCTTCTAGTTCCCTTCCCATACCATCCCAGTGGTCATCCCAGTGCACCAGCCCCAAGCTTCCTGTATCCTGCATCAAACCTGGACTGGCAATTCATTTCTTATATGATATTATACATGTTTCAATTTGAATCCATTCCAATGAGGTGGATGAAACTGGAGCCTATTATACAGAGTGAATTAAGCCAGAAAGAAGGACACCAACACAGTATGCTTCTAAGTCACTTCAGTCATGTCCGACTCTGTGTGACCCCATAGACAGCAGCCCACCAGGCTCCGCCATCCCTGAGATTCTTCAGGCAAGAATACTGGAGTGGATTGCCATTTCCTTCTCCAGTGCATGAAGGTGAAAAGTGAAAGTGAAGTCTCTCCATTGTGTCTAATTCTTAGCGATCCCATAAACTACAGCCTACCAGACTCCTCCATCCATGGGATTTTCCAGTCAAGAGTACTGGAGTGGGGTGCCATTGCCTTCTCCACAGTATACTAAGGCATATATATGGAATTTAGAAAGATGGTAATGACAACCCTGTATGTGAGACAGGAAAAGAGACACAAATGTATAGAACAGTCTTTTGGACTCTGTGGGAGAGGGAGGGGAGGGATGATTTGAGTGGGCATTTTAATTTGTGCCTCTTTATATTTTTGAATTAGCCATTTCTTCAGCCGAAATCTCTAACATAAAAGTCCAAAGGAGAACCTAGACATACACTCACAAACACATTTTTAATCTGATGTGCACACACACACACAAGCACAGTCTCAGTCTTATATACTCAAAACACAATTATGAAAGGAAAATAAAACCAAAGGACTCACAGAAGGAAACCTATGAACTGCACAGAGTTCTCTGATATTTGTTTTTAGGCTTAAGGTTGGAAGTTATTTTGTAGTTGAATGATTTCAGTCTAGTGACATTTTAAGTCAGAATGCTTTGCTATACATAACGTTGTTCTGGATCCCATGGGATCTTAGAATATTTTGCATGTAAAACTATTCTGTGATTTGCTAAAATGAAAATAATGCAGGGTAACAATGTGGAAGTCATTTTGACCTCGTTACGCCCTGCAGTTACAATTTTGCTTGTTATATTTTAAGCATCCAATTTCATCCTCTAACCTTCTCCATCCAATATTTCTACTTTTTGCCTCAATTTGCCGTATTTACCTCACTTACATTTTTGTTTTTACTTTTACAATTTTCAGTTCAGTTCAGTTCAGTTAAGTCTCTCAGTCATGTCCGATTCTGCAACCCCATAAATCGCAGCAGGCCAGGACTCCCTGTCCATCACCAACTTCCAGAACTCATTCAAACTCACATCCATCGAGTTGGTAATGCCATCCAGCCATCTCATCCTCTGTCGTTCCCTTTTCCTCCTGCCCCAAATCCCTCCCAGCATCAGAGTCTTTTCCAATGAGTCAACCCTTCCCATGAGGTGGCTAAAGTACTGGAGTTTCAGCGTTAGCATCATTCCTTCCAAAGAACACACAGGGCTGATCTCTTTTAGGATGGACTGGTTGGATCTCCTTGCAGTCCAAGGGACTCTCAAGAGTCTTCTCCAACACCACAGTTCAAAAACATCAATTCTTTGGCTCTCAGCTTTCTTCACAGTCCAGCTCTCATTTCCATACATGGCCACTGGAAAAACCATAGCCTTGACTAGATGGACTTTTGTTGGCAAAGTAATGTCTCTATTTTTCAATATGCTCTCTGGGTTGGTCCAAACTTTGCTTCCAAAGAGTAAGTGTCTTTTAATTTCATGACTGCAGTCACCATCTGCAGTGATTTTGGAGCCCCCCAAAATAAAGTCTGACACTGTTTCCACTGAAACCGTTTCCATTGTTTTACAATGAAAGTCTGAATCTGTTTCCATTGTTTTACAATTTTAGGCACCAATTATAAGGTAAATGCATAAAGGAAAGAAAATTTGAATTCATGTACAATGTTTCCCTAATGTATTGAGCTATTTTCTTTATTCTTTTGAGAATTAAAGGCACCAATATGTTGAAGCCATCTGGGAATTGATCATCAAGGTAAAGGATCATTTACCAGGCTTCTTTTGATCAGACAATTGAAGTACAGTTTACTAATATGCTCTCATGAAGGAACAAAAACAGCAGCTTTTCAACATGGTATGTTGAATATCCTTATCCATGCCTCTTCCAAGTTATGACAGAGAATGACATGAATTAATCCTGTTCTTTTTGAGAAGGACCTGCCACTCAAAGCAAAGCATGAAAAGAAGATAAAAGGGACTGAGAAGGATTAGTCAGTACAAGGCAATGAAATGGAAGATGGAATTGCCTTTAAGGTGATATTGTACAAAGCATGCAAATTTGACTACATAGTAAGACACCTGAAATTTAAAACAAGGCTATTGGACTTTGGTCTTGAAATGATTACTAAGGACACCAATTTCAATACCTCTTACAATGGCTCCAAAATGCTCACCTCTCTAAAGCATAGTATTCTCTCTTACATTTAGCAAAACATTTCAGTGAAAGAAAAAGAGTGTGATTTTTCTACCACTCCCTTAACTACACAGATATTCGACAGATTTCACTGTCTGTTAGCTGCAAGAATGAGAACGTTGAACTTAACTTGGTGTTGTCCTATGGGGGTTACCATACCAAAACAGGGACATGACTTGATGTTCCCACTGCCATCTGAAGGAATGACCACAAATTTGAGATTGCCAATATTTCTAGGTAGTCTTCATGACAGTGTGGATAGTCCAACAAGCAGGGACTCTGTTCAGAGTATTTCAAACTGAAATATATTTAGGATCCACCATTGATTTTGATCCTTGCTTACTCCATGACTTTTCTAGATTATTAAAATAAATGATTCCTTTTCTTCTCCTCCCACCCCTTTGGATACATGTCTCTGTAACTACTACTGCATTTTAGGGAACTGTGGCCTGAAACAACATGCTTAGAATGGGTTATTGTAGACTGTAAATTTCATAAAAGCAGCAATCATTTTATAATTTGAATTCCCACATTTAACATTCATGTAAATACAATAAATAGATATCAACTTGTAATAATTTCTCAGCAAATAGGAAAGGTGAATTATGATAAGTGCAGGTTATAGGATGCTGTTAAGTAATGTGTAGAGCATTGATTGGTTATTACATTTCTTTATTGATAATTTAGTAAGTGCTTAAAATGTGTCATTTGCAGGCTCTAAGTTTCACCTGATGTGAAAGATACATTAAAAAATGAGAGTAGACATAAAACACATTGAAGACATGATATCTGCACTCACCTTGGTAGGAGGGCAAACAGAAGTTCCTTCCAACCCCAAGAAAGAATTGAGGCAAAAATTTGAGAAGGGTCTTAGCATGACTGAAAATAGTTTGTGTGATTGTAGCTCCAGAAGAGAAAGATAATGAAATTACTAAGGAAAATATATCATGTCTTCAAAGAACTTGTTGACCATGCTGATGTGCTGCAAACACCATCAGGAATGTATCTGTCTCTGTGGGGACAGATAAGCAACATTGAAACATGTCTTAGGAAATATAGAGTGGATCTTGGTGTCAGGAAATAAAGGCATGCCTTAAGGACAGTAGAGCAGAAATAACCCTACAGCATACCACCTGTAAACTATATATCTTGTGCTTACCATGGGACAATCACTGATTATGTCATGTTATCTTTGGTACACAGTCATGGTATAATGGTGATCATGATTTTGGACATGTTACACTGTCTATATTTCAAGGATGAAATGACTTTCTATAATGAAGAAAATCTGCTGTCTAACCTTTTAAGACTCTACCAGTAACTAATAGAATATAAGGTAACTGTGAACACACTAAGGTACATCCTGTGTATTTCCATTTTTCTGACTTTATTTGCATCTCTTCCTTCACCCATGCCATCCTAATTGAGCCACCCATTCATTTCAGCAGGGATGATTTCAGAAATCACTTTACATCCATTATCTATTTTCCCTTGGTTCTCTCTCTCTCTCTCTTTTTTTTTTTTTTTTTGCTTACAAACATTAGATCAGGTGTCATTTACCTAGGATGCATAACAAATTTTGTCTTGAACTGTAGAGTTTATAAAACCGTGCAGTAAAATAGCCAGCCATTTGAACTAAAGCATAATTTTACTCTTCATTGTTTGAAAATAGAAAATGAAACTATGAAGATGAATATGTAAATTTATTGTTGAAATGCAAGAATTTTAGGTATTTGTTGACATCTCCCAATATAAAGTTCAATCTTCTTTAGGCTCCATAATCTGACACTTATTTGATAGGTCAGTTTTAATTAGCATAGTTTTCATCTGATGATGATTGTTGATCAGTTGACTTGAAAGAGAGGAGGCAGATATATAAGCGATCATTGACATTGAGGACCGTGAGTTGCCTGTCTCTTGCAGGATAGGAAAAGGGCTGTCATGGGCTGACATATTGCTATATGTGACTGGAAATTTAGAAGATTCCACCATCAGTCCGGAATAACTGCTTTGTAATGGAGACACAATGTGGTTCTGAGAAGTAGATGTAGTTGTAGTAGCGAAGTCCTCAACGTGGCCATTTACCTGAGTGTAGCTGCTATGTGAGTGCCAATTAAAAATGCTCAGTGTTTTAAAAACAGCAGGTTGATCTACTACAATCTGGTCTGTTTGTCTAAGTGATATTGGTGATGGGGAAGGTAAGTCACATGGACTTACAGCGCTTGTATTAGCAAATATCTGGCTGCTATGAGGCTTTGGTATGTATGGCACATTTAAAGTTCTGGAGGCTGAAAATGCACTCTCTCCACTCGTTTCTCGAAGAAAGTCAGAGTTATGATCATCTTTGTTGACCCTTGCTTTAACATACGTCTTGTTATCTTGAACTAATGAAGATATTAGAGACACATTGTTAATTCCAAGTCTTCTTTGCATTCTTACTAAAAGTTGGGGATGGCCTGTTTGGAATTTGATTTATAGTAGGTTTGTAACTAAAATCAAAGAAAAACTTATTTAGTTTCTTTATAAACCAAGGTAAAACTGACAATCAAAGCTAAGCTATAAAAAATTATTCCTTTAATGACACCAATTAAATAGCATCAAATAAAACACCTCCATTAGTAGTTTTAACAGGTAATATGTTAAAAGCAATTATGCTCAACTAAAAATATGTTGTATATATACAGTAAATACCACTTTAAGTAGCTTCAGGACCTGTATCTGGTTTCACATTGCTAGGAAAGGTTTTTAAACATCCAATATTTTAACCTCCAGCTGTTCTCAACTTCAAAACAAAACTTTTTTTAAAAAATTTACTATCTCAATTTCTTTCTTTTCTTTTTTTTTTTTTTTACATTTCACGTGTTTCAATGCCATTCTCCCAAAACTTCCCACCCTCTCCCTCTCCCACAGAGTCCATAAGACTGCTCCATACATCAGTGTCTCTTTTGCTGTCTCGTATACAGGGTTATCATTACCATCTTTCTAAATTCCATATATATGCGTTAGTATAATGTATTTATGTTTTTCCTTCTGGCTTACTTCACTCTGTATATTAGGCTCCAGTTTCATGCACCTCATTAGAACTGATTCAAATGTATTCTTTTTAATGGCTGAGTAATACTCCATTGTGTATATGTACCACAGCTTTCTTATCCATTCATCTGCTGATGGGCATCTAGGTTGCTTCCATGTCCTGGCTATTATAAACAGTGCTGCGATGAACATTGGGGTACACGTGTCTCTTTCCCTTCTGGTTTCCTCAGTGTGTATGCCAAGCAATGGTATTGCTGGATTATAAGGCAGTTCTATTTCCAGTTTTTTAAGGAATCTCCACACTGTTCTCCATAGTGGCTGTACTAGTTTGCATTCCCAGAAACAGTATAAGAGGGTTCCCTTTTCTCCACACCCTCTCCAGCATTTATTATTTGTAGACTTTTGGATCGCAGCCATTCTGACTGGTGTGAAGTGGTACCTCATAGTGGTTTTGATTTGCATTTCTCTGATAAGGAGTGATGTTGAGCATCTTTTCATGTGTTTGTTAGCCATCTGTATGTCTTCTTTGGAGAAATGTCTATTTAGATCTTTGGCCCATTTTTTGATTGGGTCATTTATTTTTCTGGAGTTGAGCTGTAGGAGTTGCTTGAATATTTTTGAGATTAGTTGTTTGTCGGTTACTACATTTGCTATTATTTTCTCCCATTCTGAAGACTGTCTTTTCACCTTGCTAATAGTTTCCTTTGATGTGCAGAAGCTTTTCAGTTTAATTAGGTCCCGTTTGTTTATTTTTGCTTTGATTTCCAATATTCTGGGAGGTGGGTCATAGACGATCCTGCTGTGATGTATGTCAGAGAGTGTTTTGCCTATGTTCTCCTCTAGGAGTTTTATAGTTTCTGGTCTTACGTTGAGATCTTTAATCCATTTTGAGTTTATTTTTGTATATGGTGTTAGAAAGTGTTCTAGTTTCATTCTTCTACAAGTGGTTGACCAGATTTCCCAGCACCACTTGTTAAAGAGATTGTCTTTAATCCACTGTATATTCTTGCCTGCTTTGTCAAAGATAAGCTGTCCATATGTGCGTGGATTTATCTCTGGGCTTTCTATTTTGTTCCATTGATCTATATTTCTGTTTTGTGCCAGTACCATACTGTCTTGATAACTGTGGCTTTGTAGTAGGCCTGAAGTCAGGTAGGTTGATTCCTCCAGTTCCATTTTTCTTTCTCAAGATCGCTTTGGCTATTCGAGGTTTTTTGTATTTCCATACAAATTGTGAAATTATTTGTTCTAGCTCTGTGAAGAATACTGTTGGTAGCTTGATAGGGATTGCATTGAATCTATAAATTGCTTTGGGTAGTATACTCATTTTCACTATATTGATTCTTCCAATCCATGAACATGGTATATATCTCCATCTATTAGTGTCCTCTTTGATTTCTTTCACCAGTGTTTTATAGTTTTATATATATAGGTCTTTAGTTTCTTTAAGTAGATATATTCCTAAGTATTTTATTCTTTTCGTTGCAATGGTGAATGGAATTGTTTCCTTAATTTCTCTTTCTGTTTTCTCATTATTAGTGTATAGGAATGCAAGGGATTTCTGTGTGTTGATTTTATATCCTGCAACTTTACTATAATCATTGATTAGTTCTAGTAATTTTCTGGTGGAGTCTTTAGGGTTTTCTATGTAGAGGATCATGTCATCTGCAAAGAGTGAGAGTTTTACTTCTTCTTTTCCAATTTGGATTCCTTTTATTTCTTTTTCTGCTCTGATTGCTGTGGCCAAAACTTCCAAAACTATGTTGAATAGTAATGGTGAAAGTGGGCACCCTTGTCTTGTTCCTGACTTTAGAGGAAATGCTTTCAATTTTTCACCATTGAGGATAATGTTTGCTGTGGGTTTGTCATATATAGCTTTTATTATGTTGAGGTATGTTCCTTCTATTCCTGCTTTCTGGAGAGTTTTTATCATAAATGGGTGTTGAATTTTGTCAAAGGCTTTCTCTGCATCTATTGAGATAATCATATGGTTTTTATTTTTCAATTTGTTAATGTGGTGTATTACATTGATTGATTTGCGGATATTGAAGAATCCTTGCATCACTGGGATAAAGCCCACTTGGTCATGGTGTATGATCTTTTTAATGTGTTGTTGGATTCTGATTGCTAGAATTTTGTTTAGGATTTTTACATCTATGTTCATCAGTGATATTGGCCTGTAGTTTTCTCTTTTTTTGTGGGATCTTTGTCAGGTTTTGGTATTAGGGTGATGGTAGCCTCATAGAATGAGTTTGGAAGTTTACCTTCCTCTGCAATTTTCTGGAAGAGTTTGAGCAGGATAGGTGTTAGCTCTTCTCTAAATTTTTGGTAGAATTCAGCTGTGAAGCCGTCTGGACCTGGGCTTTTGTTTGCTGGAAGATTTTTTATTACAGTTTCAATTTCCGTGCTTGTGATGGGTCTGTTAAGGTTTTCTATTTCTTCCTGGTCGAGTTTTGGAAAATTGTAGTTTTCTAAGAATTTGTCCATTTCTTCCTCGTTGTCCATTTTATTGGCATATAATTGTTGATAATAGTCTCTTATGATCCTTTGTATTTCTGTGTTGTCTGTTGTGATCTCTCCATTTTCATTTCTAATTTTATTGATTTGATTTTTCTCCCCTTGTTTCTTGATGAGTCTGGCTAATGGTTTGTCAATTTTATTTATCCTTTCAAAGAACCAGCTTTTGGATTTGTTGATTTTTGCTATGGTCTCCTTTCTTTCTTTTGCATTTATTTCTGCTCTAATTTTTAAGATTTCTTTCCTTCTACTAACCCTGGGGTTCTTCATTTCTTCCTTTTCTAGTTGCTTTAGGTGTAGAGTTAGGTTATTTATTTGACTTTTTTCTTGTTTCTTGAGGTGTGCCTGTATTGCTATGAACTTTTCCCTTAGGACTGCTTTTACTGTGTCCCACAGGTTTTGGGTTGTTGTGTTTTCATTTTCATTCGTTTCTATGCAAATTTTTATTTCTTCTGTGATTTGTTGGTTATTCAGCAGCGTGTTGTTCAGCCTCCATATGTTGGAATTTTTAATAGTTTTTCTCCTGTAATTGAGATCTAATCTTACTGCATTGTGGTCAGAAAAGATGCTTGGAATGATTTCTATTTTTTTGAATTTACCAAGGCTAGCTTTATGGCCCAGGATGTGATCGAACCTGGAGAAGGTTCCATGTGCGCTTGAGAAAAAGGTAAAATTCATTGTTTTGGGATGAAATGTCCTATAGATATCAATTAGGTCTAACTGGTCTATTGTATCATTTAAAGTTTGTGTTTCCTTGTTAATTTTCTGTTTAGTTGATCTATCCATAGGTGTGAGTGGGGTATTAAAGTCTCCCACTATTATTGTGTTATTGTTAATTTCTCCTTTCATACTTGTTAGCATTTGTCTTACATACTGCGGTGCTCCCGTGTTGGGTGCATATATATTTATAATTGTTATATCTCCTTCTTGGATTGATCCTTTGATCATTATGTAGTGACCTTCTTTGTCTCTTTTCACAGCCTTTGTTTTAAAGTCTATTTTATCTGATATGAGTATTGCTACTCCTGCTTTCTTTTGGTCCCTATTTGCATGGAAAATCTTTTTCCAGCCCCTCACTTTCAGTCTGTATGTGTCCCCTGTTTTGAGGTGGGTCTCTTGTAGACAACATATGTAGGGGTCTTGTTTTTGTATCCATTCAGCCAGTCTTTGTCTTTTGGTTGGGGCATTCAACCCGTTTACGTTTAAGGTAATTACTGATAAGTATGATCCCGTTTCCATTTACTTTATTGTTTGGGGTTCAAATTTATACACCATTTTTGTGTTTCCTGTCTAGAGAATATCCTTTAGTATTTGTTGTAGAGATGGTTTGGTGGTGCAGAATTCTCTCAGCTTTTGCTTGTCTGAGAAGCTTTTGATTTCTCCTTCATACTTGAATAAAATCCTTGCTGGGTACAATAATCTGGGCTGTAGGTTATTTTCTTTCATCATTTTAAGTATGTCTTGCCATTCCCTCCTGGCTTGAAGAGTTTCTATTGAAAAATCAGCTGTTATCCTTATGGGATTTCCCTTGTGTGTTATTTGTTGTTTTTCCCTTGCTGCTTTTAATATTTGTTCTTTGTGTTTGATCTTTGTTAATTTGATTAATATGTGTCTTGGGGTGTTTTGCCTTGGGTTTATCCTGTTTGGGATTCTCTGGGTTTCTTGGACTTGGGTGATTATTTCCTTCCCCAGTTTAGGGAAGTTTTCAACTATTATCTCCTCAAGTATTTTCTCATGGTCTTTCTTTTTGTCTTCTTCTGGAACCCCTATGATTCGAATGTTGTAGCGTTTAATATTGTCCTGGAGGTCTCTGAGATTGTCCTCATTTCTTTTAATTCGTTTTTCTTTTATTCTCTCTGATTCATTTATTTCTACCATTCTATCTTCTAATTCACTAATCCTATCTTCTGTTTCTGTTATTCTACTATTTGTTGACTCCAGAGTGTTTTTAATTTCATTTATTGCATTATTCATTATATATTGACTCTTTTTTATTTCTTCTAGGCCCTTGTTAAACCTTTCTTGCATCTTCTCAATCCTTGTCTCCAAGCTATTTATCTGTGATTCCACTTAAATTTCAAGATTTTGGATCAATTTCACTATCATTATTCGGAATTGTTTTATCAGGTAGATTCCCTATCTCTTCCTCTTTTGTTTGGTTTGGTGGGCATTTATCCTGTTCCTTTATCTGCTGGCTATTCCTCTGTCTCTTCATCTTGTTTAAATTGCTGAGTTTGGGGTGTCCTTTCTGTATTCTGGCAGTTTGTGGAGTTCTCTTTATTGTGGCTTTTCCTCGCTGTGTGTGAGTTTGTACAGGTGGCTTGTCAAGGTTTCCTGGTTAGGGAAGCTTGTGTCGGTGTTCTGATGGGTGGAGCTGTATTTCTTCTCTTTGTTCAGTCGCGCTGTGGGGAGGGAGGGAGGGATGCTGCAAACAAATAACATTGGCGTGCGCTCGCAGTGCCTCAGCCACACTGGGTCTGCCCCCGCTCACGGCGCGTGTAGCCTCCCTGCCCACACTGCTCGGGCTCTAGGTTGTTCCGCCGGGAACAATCCGAGGCTGGCCCTGGGTTGCATGTACCTCCCAGGTCCAAGCCGCTCAGGTTCAGGCACTCGGGTAGTCCTCAGAGGCGCAGACTCAGTTGGGCCTGACTTTTGTGCTCTTCCCAGGTCCGAGCAGCTCAAGTGATGAGGTGTTTGGCGAGCACCAATGCTGCGACTTATCGCCTCCCCGCCACTCGGTTATCTGGGCGTAAAACTGGCGCACCTTCTCATGCAGATGTTAACCGTCCAGACCCCCAAGAAGTTTTAGTTAGCAAAGAAGCCTGCTTATAGTTTTATAGATAATGTCTCTCTGGGGCTGCGATTGCCCCCTTCCGGCTCTGGCTGCCTGTCACTGGAGGGGGAAGGTCTGCAGCCGGCTATCTCTGTTCAATTCTTTGTTCCGTGCACTGGCCTGGTGGTATCTTAAGTTGGGGCTGGCTTTTCGCGTTGTAGATATCCCACAGTCTGGTTTGCTAGCCCAGATTATTTCGCTCAGATAGTGCTCAGGGTATTCAGGCCAGATTCTTACTCTAAGCGATGCAGCCCGCGCTGCGCCTCCCTGCCCAGCCCCCACTTGCTAATGGCGCGTGCAGGCGTCTACCATGCTTCTCCGCTGGGGGAGTTACCGTAGGACTCACAATCTTCGAGTTTTAACTGTTTATTTATTTTTTCTTCCTGTTATGTTGCCCTCTGTGCTTCCAAAGCTCGGCACAGATTCGGCAGTGAGAAGGTTTCCTGGTGTTTGGAAACTTCTCTCTTTTTAAGACTCCCTTCCCGGGACGGAACTCTGTCCCTCCCTCTTTTGTCTCTTTTTTTGTCTTTTATATTTTTTCCTACCTCCTTTCGAAGAGTTGGATTGCTTTTGTGGGTGCCGGATGTCCTCTGCCAGCATTCAGAAGTTGTTTTGTGGAATTTACTCGACGTTTAAATGCTCTTTTGATGAATTTGTGGGGGAGAAAGTGTTCTCCCTGTCCTACTCCTCCGCCATCTTGGCTCCTCCTCCCTATCTCAATTTCAAATTCGTTTTAGCTACATATGTGAACATGCTCTCTAGGTCACATGATTTAATCTTATGTATTGCTAATAAGTGAAATTTTTGGAATACCTTGCTCAAAAGAGAGATGTTTTCTTCCAGAAAGTCCGCTTGTGAAGCAGATCTTTGAAAAGCTTGTTGCTTTTTATTAAACCCATAAAGGTTAACCTGTCAAACTAAACTTTTCATACTGTTGGTTTCAAATATTCTGAAAGGCTCCTTTCTTTTCAAGACCTTTTTAAAAAGTTCTTCACTGATCACTATACATACACCACTCTCATCCTACCTAAAAGATTCCAGCTGATAATTTGCAACTATACTCCAAAGTTTTGTGGAAATGTGAAAGAAAATCATTCAGCTCATCTGTTTCAGAGACAGAATTTGTGTAGCATAGCCTTTTTATCACAAGATCCTCAGACAAAGCCTGAAAAGCATATTCTTCAATCATAGATCTCAAAACTGAGTCCCTAGTAAGTGTATAATCATACAAAGAAGATCTAACGGAGGTTTCTGAACCAGTTGATTCATCCTTAGGAGTCCCATCTTGAATTTCTGAAGAAATATGTGCCATCTCAAAGAAAGTCTTTCTTCAGATATTTTTCTCATTTGTCTGATTTTACACACTGCAACTTCAAATGCTGCTTGGCTGGCCTACAGACCTCTCTAGACCATCACAGAGGTCCTCAAAGTCACCTAGCAATTGAAGGGTAACTGTGACATCACAAAGTCACTGGTCTTCGAGCAATTGAAGGATAATGTTCAACCAGTGCTTACTTCAGCATCAACTTAAAATACACACTGCTTACAGAAATACTAACCAAAGCCATGAAGGCTGCAAAACCTCATTCCTAAAGAATTTTTACACAGAAAAATCATATCAATAAATCTACTTGAAATCTGAACTAAAAGCGATTTATCATCCTTCTAGACACACATTCTTAATATTCATTACTGTTACCCATGCAAACTTGGATCTACTCGCTACTGTGAAGTAAAATCAATCAACTGACTGAGTTACAGTGAAAGCATGTGTTTATTGTAGGACTGAGCAAGGTTTCCTAGCAGTCTTTGGTGCTTCAAAGACCCAAATTCACAAATACTTTCAGGGGAAGGATTTTAATGACTGATCACACACCTGTGATCAGTTTTGGGGCATTGTACTAATGGCCTGTTACTGAGGATATTGGGAGTCAACATCATCGACCGTCTGCTTCCAACTACTCTGTGGTCTATGTACGTACATTTCAGCCTGGTTGGAGCTTTAACATTTCTAAAACTGTTCACAGTGTATTGCTCAGAATGTTATCTATGGCCTTTGAGGAGGAACTAAAGACCTTTCTGCTACGTCTGCTACATCACCTCAGTCGTGTCCGACTCTGTGTGACCCCATAGACGGCAGCCCACCAGGCTCCCCTGTCTCTGGGATTCTCCAGGGAAGAACACTGGAATGGGTTGCCATTTCCTTCTCCAATGCATGAAAGTTAAAAGTGAAAGTATCATTACTATCTTCAGTTGCTTGATTATTTTCCTTAATTTCTGGCTTTTCTAGCTTCTCTGATTAAAATTACTCTTGGAAAATGAGGAGGTCTACAGGCTTCCCAGCTCTTGAACTGTGTGAGTCAGCAACAACTTTTGCTATTTCCTGTTGACCTGGAGCATGGAGTTGGAAAAAATTCTGAGATCTAAGGTTGGTATCAACATTTTCTGCAATGGAAACATATCTATTTTATATAGATATTTGTATATCTATATACATAAATATGCATATAAATAGGTATATCTGCTGTCACTTCAGACGTGTCCAACTCTGTGTGACCCCACAGACGGCAGCCCACCAGGCTCCTCTGTCCCAAGATTCTCCAGGCAAGAACATTCGAGTGGGTTGCTATGTCCTTCTCCAATGCATGAAAGTGAAAAGTGAAAGGGAAGTCACTCAGTTGTACCGATCTATTTGTGACACCATGGACTGCAGCCTACCAGGCTCCTCCATCCATGGGATTGGCCAGGCAAGAGTAGTGGAGTGGGGTGCCGTCACCTTCTCATATATATATAAATATATATACATTTTTTCTATATCTGAGTATTTTTTCATTAAACCTGGGCAAACTTTTGAAAATTGGTAGGTATTTATTAAAAGGAGAGAGGGGAGTGGTTTAAAAGAGTCCTTATATGTTAGATGTAGCCAATAAAACATATTTTGAAGTATTTCCACTTACATATATTCAATAACTGAGTAGAGTCTTGAGTCATTCTGCATTTGGGTTTTAATTTTTCCATGTTGTTATACCTAATGGGAATTAAAAGTCAATGTGATTTTTTTATACCCAAACTCATACACACATGGGTATGTATGTGGATATGTCAAAATAAAATTTTAGGCAACATTATTCAGGTGGCCAAACACTTTGCTTGCTCCCAAGATCTTAAATGAACTGTTTGGGAAGCCCAACATTGCTTAATAAATTACTGGCTGAATGCTTTAGATACTGTTGCTGAAAGGCTCTCCTTTAATCTAGTTCGTCTTCCACTATTGTTTCTGTAATAAGAGATGGCGTTCTTACATATGAGGAAACCTTGAGGCCATACAATTGTTACTCTCATTTGCTTAGAGATATTGTTTGAAGAAAGCTGTTGTTCTCCCACATTGGATACAATTTTAAACATTCAAGTCTGTAATAGCATAGGAACATGTTGGAACCACATGCACAATGGTCAACTAGCTGGATTTAGGATAAACAGCTACCCACTTAATGGCTAAAAGAGATGCCAAGGGCATTGTGCATAGATCATAGACAGGCTCTTCTGACTAGCTGAACACTGAAATTATATGAGGTGTACATCAAAATTACTTCTCCACAATTCAGTATGTAAAGTTTTCTTTCATCACTTTCAACTTCTGGTAACAAATATTTCAATAGAAATCACTGATGATCAAAATTTATCTTGCTTCATGCCACAGGGGTTCAGCTTCCTGCCCCCATCCACATCATTTATCTTGTTCCTTGTCCTCCTTTGTATTTTTGAGGTAGCCACATTAGAGAAAATCTAACAAGATAACAAAAACAGTCTCAATATATTATGTTAATGGAAAAATATATTATAGGCTGTGTATTTTGCAATATTTTACCCAGTTGTCACAGAAGTATGGCACAAATTCTCTAACAGGCAACTTAAAACCAGCAGTATAATATATAATAAGTAACTATCATAGAATATTCTCAGAAAACAATTTCTTATTCAAAACATTGAGGGAAAACAAAGGTACGAGAATACAGTAATTCTCAGTGTTCATAGGAAAACTTAGGGTAAACAGTACATTTGAATTCTCTGCTGCTGCTGCTAAGTTGCTTCAGTTGTGTCCGACTCTGTGTGACCCCAGAGATGGCAACCCACCAGGCTCACCAATCCCTGGGATTATCCAGGCAAGAACACTGGAGTGGGTGGCCATTTCCTTCTCAGTATTACACAAAGTAAGATCATGACATCTGGTCCCACACTTTCATGGGAAATGGAAGTGGAAAAGACAGAAGCAGTGACAGATTACCTCTTTTGGCTCTAAATTCACTGCAGATGGTGATGGAAGCTATAAAATTAGAAGACAATTTCTTCCTGGAAGAAAAGCTCTCACAAATTTAGAAAGCATGTTAAAAAGTGAAGACATGACTTGATCAATGGAGGCACTTTGAGTCACATCTATGGTCTTTCCAGTAGACATGTACAGATGTGAGAACACCAAACTGCTCTGCTAGGAATGACTTGTGTGTATCCATTGAATTGCAAGGACATAAATCCAGTCAAACATAAAGGAAATCAACTCTGAAGAAGAATTAGAATCACTGATGCTGAAGATGAGTCTTCAAAGCTTTGACCACCTGAGCAAAGAAATGACTCAGTGGAAAAAAAAAAAAAAACCTGATTCTTAGGAAACAATGAAATCAGGAGGAGACATGGGTGAGAACGAAGGAGAAGGTTGTATAGCTTCACCCATTCAATGGATATGATTTCAGGCAGACCCTGGGTGATGCAGAGGGCAGAAAGCCCTTGTGTGCAGTCCAAGGGGTCACAGAGAGTAAGACATGGCTTTGTGACTGAATAACAACAAGATTTCAGTTAATAAAATGGATCTTCCAGGGTCATGGTGGAGGTCTCATAATGTTAGAGGAATAGGAGGCACAGTCCACTTTCTCCTCCACAAATCCATCAAAGGATCGACTGCACATGGACCACCTTCCAGAAATCAACTTGAACGATGTTGATGGTCCCTAGAAACCAAGAAATGAAAATCCATCTCTTAAAAAGGAGGTAGGACAAAATAAGAGATGGACATGAAGAAAAGGTTTTAGGGAACGAGACTCCCCTTGGAGAGGGAGTCGTAAAGGAGGAAAATTAAAACAAGATAGGAAACCCTCTCTCAAAAGTGTCAGTGGGAGGAAAAAGAAAAAAAACAGAACCAGGGGAAAAAGAACAAAAACACAGATTATGCCAATAAATGCAATTACTAGCCAAAAAGTCACTCAGATTCTTCTGTCCACAGTCATACATGAGGTCTGGGAGGAGACCTGTGGTGTATCAAACACAGTATTGTTAGAACCAGGATTTAGTGCCCTGAGGACAATCTGATGGAGCTAATGTGACAAAGAACATAAACCATGGGAAAACTAGAGACAGCCATTTTAGAAAGGACTTTTCCTACAAGAAGGCTCTAAGTCTACATAGTGAACCATGGCACACTCACAGACCAGAAAACTAGAAAATACCAAAGAAGACCAAGCCAGCTTCCATTGAAGACCCTTTCCTCCATGGAGGTAGAGAGGAATGTATATGACTGCCAGAGGCAGAAGCAAATAGGTTACTAGTAACTTGGTCCTACAGACATCCCCTACCAAGCTCTAAGCTGGTTAAAATTTGCTAATGATGAATTCCTGAGTTCATGGACAGTTCACATAGGCCGGGATCATGACAGCCTGGGGTCAGCTACCCTGAAGAGACACATGGAACACCTGAGGCTGTGGGCTCTGGCACAGGTAGCAAACTGTGTGGTTGAGACCAGAGAGCTGCATAAGGCATGGGCCACCTAGGACTGTGTCTTGTCCTCCAACCAGCCACCTGAGATTTTTGACTTGTGAAGAGCAAAAAACACCGAGCCAATCATGGTCATTGCCCTTGCTGAGCACCTAAGTGCCTGACTGGCTGGGAAGTGCATGAAACACACGACCCACTTGGGACCATGCCCTCACGTATCAACAGGGAGGCTGAGCGTGTGGACCCAGGAAGAACATGTCACATTTGTCAGTGGCAAGCCCAATGTGGTCAATCCACCTCAAGCACCCACATATCCCAGAGGTATTTGTTTTCAGTGTCCCACCTCACCGCCAAAACACCAAGCAAGTGAGGTCAAATAAGAGGCTACCACACCCTCGTTTCATGTTGAAAGCCAGATATGGAGAGGCTTTCAAATAAAAGAAGGAAATATAAACAAAGGAGCATAAACCAACCCAGAAGTGATAGGTTCAACAGCATAAATCTTCAATTAATGCCAATTAATTCAATTAATGTTCAACTGAGGTACAATAGTAGAATTTGACAACAAGTACAAGCTTCAACTAGGGACTATCTGACACTGTACTGACACCAAAAAGCAATTTTTTTTTTTTTTAATTCTGAGATCTATTTCTATATGATTTCTGTAACTTTTAACAATGCTAGGCCTTTTTAATACCCTAAACTTTTATTTCTGTTAACTCTTATTACCTTTCAAATAAAAACAACACGTCTGTGTTTTAAACACTTGTTATATATATAAGAATGAATTCGATCTCCGTTTTCTTTTCTTGTACTATTTAAATGAGTCTAATTTTTATTCTTGGTTCTTAACTTTTGCTTTCCAAAAATGGTTATCAATGTTGTAACTTTAGGAATACAATTTTTAGGATCAGATTTCACTTATGAGGGCATCAGATTTCAGACACGCTGAAACCATAATCTCAAAAACCTAGCCAATCTTGTCACATGGACTGCAGCCTTGTCTAACTCAATGAAAGTAAGCCATGCCCTGTGGTGCCACCCAGGATGGGCGAGTAATGGTGGAGAGTTCTGAAAGAATGTGGTCTATGGAGAAGGGAATGGCAAACTACATCAGTATTCTTGTCTTGAGAACACCATGAACAGTATGAAACACATGATAGGATACTGAAAGAGGAAATCCCCGGGTGGGTTGGTAGGTATCCAATATGCTACTGGAGATCAGTGGAGACATAACTGCAGAAAGAAAGAAGGGATGAAGACAAAGCAAAACTAATATCCAGATATGGGTGTGACTGGTAATAGAGGCAAGGTCTGATGCTGTAAAGAGCAATATTACATAGGAAATTGGAATGTCAGTTCCATGAATCAAGGCAAACTGGAAGTGATCAAACCGGAGATGATAAAAGTGAACGTCAACATTCTAGGTATCAGCGAACTAAAAGGGACTGGAATGGGTGAATTTAACTCAGATGACCATTATATCTACTACTGTGAACGGGAATACCTTAGAAGAAATGGAGGAGCCAGCATGGTCAACAAAAGAGTCTTACATGCAGTACTTAGATGCAATCTCAAAGATGAAAGAATGATCTCTGTTCGTTTCCAAGGCAAACCATTCAATATCACGGTAATCCAAGCCTTTGCCCCAATGAGAAATGCTGAAGAAGCTGAAGTTGAATGGTACTGTGAAGACCTGCAAGACCTTTTAGAACTAATATCCAAAAAAGATGTCCTTTTCATTAAAGGGGATTGGAATGTAAAGGTAGGAAGTCAAGAAATACTTGGAGTAACAGGCAAATTTGGCCTTGGAATACTGAATGAAGCAGGGCAAAGGCTAATAGAGTTTTTCCAAGAGAACACACTGGTCATAGCAAACACCCTCTTCAAACAACACAAGAGAAGATGGTCAACACCAAAATCACCAAAATCAGATTAATTCTACCTTTGCAGCCAAAGATGGAGAAACTCTATAAAGTCAGCAAAAACAAGACCAGGAGCTGACTGTAGCTCAGATCATGAACTCCTTTATTGCCAAATTCAGACTTGAATTAAAGAAAGTAGGGAAAACCACTAGACCATTCAGGTATGACCTAAGTCAAATCCCTTATCATTATACAGTGAAATATAGATTTAAGGGACTAGATCTAATAGACAAAGTTCCTGATGACCAATGGATGGGTATTTATGACACTGTACAGGAGACAGGGACTAAGACCATCCGTGTAGACACGAAATGCAAAAATGCAAAATGGCTGCCTGAGGAGGCCTTACAAATAGCTGTGAAAAAAAGAGAAGCAAAAAGCAAAGCAAAGAAAAGATATATGTATCTGAAAGCAGAGATCCAAAAGAATAGCAAACAGAGATAAGAAAGCCTTCCTCAGAGATCAATTCAAAGAAATAGAAGAAAACAACATAATGGGAAAGACTAGAGTTCTCTTCAAGAAAATTAGATACAAAGGGAATATTTCATGCAAAGATGGGTTCAATAAAGGGAAGAAATGGTAAGGATCAAACAGAAGCAGAAGATATTATGGAGAGGTGGCAAGAATACACAGGGAAATTGTACAAAAATGACTTTCAAGACCCAGATAATCACAATGGTGTGATCACTCACCTAGAGCCAAACATCTTGGAATGTGAAATCGAGAGGGCCTTAGAAAGCCTCACTATGAACAAAGCTAGTGGAGGTGATAGAATTCCAGTTGAACTATCTCAAATGTTGAAAGATAATGCTGTGAAAGTGCTGCACTCAATATGCCAGCAAATGTGGAAAACTCAGCAGTGGCCACAGGACTGGAAAAGGTCAGTTTTCACTCCAATTCCAAAGAAAGGCAATGACAATGAATGCTCGAACTTCTTCACAGTTGCACTTATTTCACACGCTAGTAAAGCAATGCTCAAAATTCTCCAAGCCAGGCTTCAGCAATATGTGAACTGTGAACTTCCAGATGTTCAAGCTGGTTTTAGGAAAGGCAGAGGAACCAGAGATCGCATTGCCAATATCCGATGGATCATCAAAAAAGCAAGAGAGTTCCAGATAAACACCTATTTCTGCTTTATTGACTATGCCAAATCCTTTGACTGTGTGAATCACAATAAACCGTGGAAGATTCTGAAAGAGACGGGTATACCAGACCACCTGACCTGCCTTGGATGAACCTATATGCAGGTCAGGAAGCAACAGTTAGACCTAGGCATGGAACAACAGACTGGTTTTGTATATGAAAAGGAGGACATCAGGCTTTGTATTATCACCTGCTTATTTAACTTGTAGGCAGAGTACATCATGAGAAACGCTGGGCTGAAAGAAGCACAAGCTGGAATTCAGATTACCGGGAGAAATATCAATAACCTCGGATTTGCAGATGACACCAACCTTATTGCAGAAAGTGAAGAGGAACTAAAAAGTCTCTTGATGAAAGTCAAAGAGAAGACTGGAAAATTTGGCTTAAAGCTCAACATTCTGAAAACGAAGACCATGGCATCTGGTCCCATCACTTAATGGGAAATAGATGGGGAAACAGTGGAAAGATTGTCAGACTTTACTTTTTTGCGGCTCCAAAACCACTGCAGATGGTGATTGCAGCCTTGAAATTTAAACACGCTTACCCCTTGGAAGGGAAGTTATGCCCAACCTAGATAGCATATTAAAAATCAGTGGCATTACATTGCCAACAAAGTTTGTCTAGTCAAGGATCTGGTTTTTCTAGTGATCATGTATGAATGTGAGAGTTGGACTGTGAAGAAAGCTGAGTGCTGAAGAATTGATGCTTTTGAACTGCGGTGATGGATAAAATTTTTGAGAGTCCCTTGTACTGCAAGGAAATCCAGCCTGTCCATCCTAAAGGAGATCAGTCCTGGGTGTTCATTGGAAGGACTGATGCTAAAGCTGAAATTCCAATACTTTGCTCACTCATGCAAAGTGTTGACTCATTGAGAAAGACCCAGATGCTCGGAGGGAATGGGGTCAAGACGAGAATGGGACTACAGAGGATGGAAGGCTGGATGGCATCACCGAATCAATAGACATGAGCGTGAGTGAACTCAGTGAACAGGTAGCCCTGGTGTGCTGCGATTCATGGGGTTGCAAAGAGTCGGTGATGAAGGACCAACTGAACTTAACTGAGAAAGGAGGATATAAATGAAACAGAGTGTGGTGCGGGGAAAAAAAATGAAAGAAAGAAGGAAACCAGGAAAAGGTCTGATGTAGCAATGATAGATGCCCCACAATGAGAAATGTAGGTGTCTAGATGGAGAACACCAAAACTAAAAGGGTTGGGGTACATGGGAAATCTTGAGGAAATAAAAGTTGGAATCACCCTTAAATGAGTCAAGACGCAAGAATTGGATCGGGCATGGACAAATTGACCACTTCAAAAGTGAAAGAAGAGTGACAAATCTCTTTACTGTCACTTGCTTACGTGAATCATATGCAGAATATACTATTTAAATACCAGTTGAGTGAATCAAAAGCTGGCATCAAAGTGGCTGGGAGAAACAGCAAAACACTCACATATATAGATGTTAACGCAAAAACAAAGAGAAAGTGAAGAGGAAATAAAGAGCCTTTTCATGAGGGTGAATGATTAGAGTGAAAAACCGTGCTGAAAACTCTACATTCATAAAAACAAAGATAAGGGCATCTGGTCCAATCACTACTTGCAAAATAGAAGGGGTAAACATGTGGAAACAGTGACAAGCTTAATTTTCTTGAGCTTCAAAATTACTAGGAATGGTGACTGCAGTTATCAAATTAAATGTCACTTGCTTTTGGATGTAAAAGTTATGACAAACCTAAGCATTGCATTATAAAGAAAACACACCACTTTACTAAATTGTCAGTAAATAAAAAATGTCAATTATGGTAAGAGTGGAGACTCTCGGATGTTTTTGAGTAACTTATATGGCTTTTGATTGCTAATTTATTTAGCATCTTTTCATTGTTAATTCAGTAAGTACTTAAAATACATCATTTGGCAGGCACTATGTCTTAGCTGATGTGCAAGATACATAAGGAAACTTGTGTAGACATGAAACACATAGAAGAATTGAATATCTGTGATTAACTTGGTAGGAAGGAAGACAGTTTCTTTCCAATCCCAAACAATGCTTAGGAAAAATTGTGAAAAGTGGCTTATTATGACTGAAAATATTTTGCCTAATGTATCTCTAGAAATTCAATAAAAACATAGATAATGAAGCTACGAAGGGAAACACAACATATGTCTTCCAAGAACTGATTACCATGCTGAGATGCTGCATTCGCCACAAGGATTTAAGTCTGTCTTTGGAGGAGCAGGAAAGCAACATCAAAATATCCACTAAGAAATATAGGTGGTGTCTTGGTGGGAGAAAATAAAGGCATAATATAAAGAGAGTAGAGCAAGAATGACCTTTTATAATACTACTTGTAAAATGCCTAACTTTTGCTGACTTTGGTGTAATCTTTGAATATATCAGTCATGTTATGATAGTGATCGTGATTTCTGAGTAGGCTGCATCTATACTGTCAAGTATGAAACATATATTTATATATATTTTCAATGAATAAAACCTGCTGTTTAAACTCTTAGCTTTCTTCCCAATAATGGACATAAAATAATAAAACTGAAAAAGCACTAAAGTATATACTGTTCATTTGCTTTCTCTAAATGGGATTTGTATTGTTCCTTCTCCCATATCATCCTATCAGCCTTTGGCTGATCTCCACATTTCCTTGCCCCAGCCATTTATGAGATAACTATTCCAAACAACCTCGGAGAAGAACAGGCCCACTTAAGACAGTGGCTTTCCAAATATATGCCTATATATATATTTACTCTTGTCTTGGGTTAGTGCAGCAGCTCACTAATCTGACTGCTGCCCTTTCTCACCTTATTAAAGGTGATCTGTTCCTGTAAAGTGCTGGTCTCATTCTTTTTCTGAACCTTGCCTTCTCTGACTCCCTTATGCTACAGACAAACTGAGTGGTTGACAGGTACATAAGATGCATGACCTACCCTGGAGGTGCCTTTCCTGCCATCCAGATGCCTGAGCAGTTTGGAACAGGGAAGGAAACAATGCACATAGCCAACTGAGTTCAGTGCCCTTGAAGATCACCTAGGAGCCTGAGTGGCTTAGACTTGGGATGTGCATGAAACACAGGGAACACTTTGGGCAGTGCCATCGCAGATTACCCAGGAACCTGAGCTGGGTGGACTGAGGAAGTACATGTCACCTATGACAGTGGCAAGCCCACTGTGCTCCATCCACCTTAAGCACCCTCACCCACATATTCTACAGGTGTTTTTTTTTTTTTTTTCAGTGTGCTCCTCCTCATCATTGTACCACTGATACAAATAAGGGCCTGCTGTCCCCTTGTGTTATGGTGCAAACTAGTCTTGTGTAAGCATGTCACAGAAGAGAATTGCAAAATGAGGAAGTAAAAATAAGCAAAGAAGGGTGAACTAGCCCAGAAGTGACAGAAGCTACAGATTGAAACTCTGAAGCTAATGTAGAAACTGTGCAATTCAAGGACAGCAATAGTATTGGACAACAAGTAGAAGCAGGAAAAACAGATTGTCTGACACTGATCTGGCACCACTAAACTCACAACAATTTCTCTAGAGAAATTGGTAGATTATTCTTTACTGTTTTCATGTTTTTTAATTAAACACTCTTTTGTTCCTTATCATTCCCTTTAATTTCATTTCTATATACCACAAGATAAATGTTTGATAATTATTTTGACTTCTAAATTTTCTCCAGTAATCATAGGAGTTTAAATACTATTCTAGGTTCTTAATCTTTGATTTTGAAACTTTTTATTAATAAATGTTTATCCTTTAGGAATTCTGTATTTGGAATCTATTTTCACTTATTAATTTAATTCCCAGTTGATTGCACTCTTGCCTTTTTACTCTCCCTTTACTCCTCCTAGAAACCTTTATCTCCCTCCTCAGTTTGCTCTGATCCATATAACTCTGTCAATTCCTTTAACTGTTTTTGATTATGGAAAATTGCTTCACCATCAACCTTGGGTTTTCTCCTCTGTTCTGAGGATGCAGAATTCTTAATGTGACTGTAACTCAGCACCAAAACGCAGAGGCCATGAAGTTAATCCAGAGCTTTAGATCATTGTTGAACTCCTGACACCAATGAGCTTTAAAAAAGAAGCAAAGTCAAAAGGTTCCATGCCTACATGGAAATGAAGCCCCAAGCTGAAACCAGCAATTTCAGTGCAAGACAACTCACACCTATTCTCCAGCAAAGCAGCAACACAAAAATGAACATTATAAAAGGTACTACCTGAAGCTGTACCAAACCCACAGACAACACAATGCACATTACAGGACAATTCATTGCATTTCATAGAGAAGTGATTCAGCACCACCTGACAGACCACAGGCACACAATATCCCAAACATTAAAGCTTGAAAACTTACAGGTTCAGTCCCACCCACAAAGATCAGATTCCACCACAAACTGGATCCAAAATGCTGCGGCCTGCAGAAAGGGGACCAAAACCACTGCAATCTAAACCAAATGAAGCTTTTAAGTTTAATAAGGTCCCATTTGCTTATTTTTGCTTTTATTTCCAATATTCCGGGAGGTGGGTCATAGAGGATCCTGCCATGATGTATGTCGGAGAATGTTTTGCCTATGTTCTCCTCTAGGAGTTTTATAGTTTCTGGTCTTACGTTTAGATCTTTAATCCATTTTGAGGGGCCTAATTAAACTTAAAATATTCTGCACAACAAAGGAAACTATAAGTAAGGTGAAAAGACAGCCTTCAGAATGGGAGAAAATAATAGCAAATGAAGCAACTGACAAACAACTAATCTCAAAAATATACAAGCAACTCCTACAGCTAATTTCAGAAAAATAAACGGCCCAATCAAAAAATGGCCCAAAGAACTAAATAGACATTTCTCCAAAGAAGACATACAAATGGCTAACAAACACATGAAAAGATGCTCAACATCACTCATTATCCGAAAAATGCAAATCAAAACCATAATGAGGTACCATTTCATGCCAGTCAGAATGGCTGTGATCCAAAAGTCTACAAGCAATAAATGCTGGAGAGGGTGTAGAGAAAAGGGAACCCCCTTACACTGTTGGTGGGAATGCAAACTAGTACAGCCACTGTGGAGAACAGTGTGGAGATTCCTTAAAAAGCTGGAAATAGAACTGCCTTATGATCCAGCAATCCCACTGCTAGGCATACACACCCAGGAAACCAGAATTGAAAGAGACACGTGTACCCCAATGTTCATAGCAACACTGTTTATAATAGCCAGGACACAGAAGCAACCTAGATGCCCATCAGCAGATGAATGGATAAGAAAGCTGTGGTACATATACACAATGGAGTATTACTCAGCCATTAAAAAGTACATTTTTTTTCTCAGTTTTCTGAATGTTGAGCTTTATTTATTTTTTTTAAACTTTACAATATTGTATTAGTTTTGCCAAATATCAAAATGAATCCACCACAGGTATACCTGAGTTCCCCATCCTGAACCCTCCTCCCTCCTTCCTCCCCTACCCTCCCTCTGGGTCATCCCAGTGCACCAGCCCCAAGCATCCAGTACCATGCATCGAACCTGGACTGGCGACTCGTTTCATACATGATATTATACAGGTTTCAATGCCATTTTCCCAAATCATCCCACCCACTCCCTCTCCCACAGAGTCCAAAAGACTGTTCTATACATCTGTGTCTCTTTTGCTGTCTCGTACACAGGGTTATTGTTACCATCTTTCTAAATTCCATATATATGTGTTAGTATACTCTATTGGTGTTTTTCTTTCTGGCTTACTTCACTCTGTATAATAGGTTCCAGTTTCATCCATAATCAGTTCTAATGAGATGGAAAATACATGGGGAAACAGTGGAAACAGTGTCAGACTCTATTTTTTGGAGGGCTGCAAAATCAATACAGTTGGTGATTTGCAGCCATGAAATTAAAAGACACTTACTCCTTGGAAGGAAAATTGTGCACCACCTAGATAACATATTCAAAAGCAGAGACATTACTTTGCCAACAAATGTCCGACTAGTCAAGGCTATGGTTTTTAAAGTGGTCATGTATGGATGTGAGAGTTGGGCTGTGAACAAAGCTGAGCACCAAAAAATCGATGTTTTTCAACTGTGGTGTTCAAATGACTCTTGAGACTCCCTTGGACTGCAATGAGATCCAACCAGTTCATTCTAAAGGAGATCAATCTTGGGTGTTCATTGAAAGGACTGATGCTAAAGCTGAAATTCCAATACTTTGGCCACCTCGTGCGAAGAGTTGACTCATTGGAAAAGACTCTGATGCTGGGAGGGATTAGGGGCAGGAGGAGTAGGTGATAACAGAGGATGACATGGCTGGATGGCATCACTGACTCGATGGACATGAGTTTGAGTGAACTCCAGGAGTTGGTGATGGATAGGGAGGCCTGAAATGCTGTGATTCATGGGGTCAGACACAACTGACTGAACTGAACCGAACTGAGAAAGGAGGGAATAAAGAAAACACAGTGGCATGTGTAAATACATATTTTTTTAGAGAAGGAAAACATTAAAAGCTCTGATAATTCTTAGACAGTATTAAATGCCATACTGTGAGGATATCCACATGGAAAAGACCACAAAAAAAAAAAAAAAAAAGAAAGAAAAGAAAAAAGAAAGGAAAGGAAAAAGAAAAAAAAAAAAAGGTGTTTGGGTGCTTGAGAAAATTCTTCAAGAGATAAAAGTTGAAAACCTCCATTAAATGGGCAAGGAAATAGCTCCTTGAGTCCCAACACAGCATGTCCCAACAAACAGGATGAACCCAAAGTGAAATATCCCACAACAATATTTTAACCAAACACTGAAAATTTAAACACAAAAAAACAAACATTAAGAGCAGCGAGAGTAAAGACATAAATATACTGTCAGATCCCCATAAAGATAGCAGCTGAACTTTCAATAGAAACTCTTCAGGCCAGTAGAGCATGGTAGAACATTCTCAAAATTATGAACAAGCCAAAACCAACACCAACACGGATCTTATTCAGATATGAAGGAGAAATCAAATGGTTTAAGCAAAAATTTTAAGCAGTCATTAACATGAAACTGCTAAACTCTTAATGATGTGGTGAAACTGGGACACTGAGTTCATATGTCATCAGATTTGCAAAACTCATCAGTGGACATGAGTTTGGAAAAGGACAGTTTTCATTCACACCAAAGGTAGATAAGGCCAAAGAATATTCAAACAAGCATGCACGGTTGCTCCTTTCACATGTTAGCTGGATAAAACTCAAAATTCTACAACAGTACATAAACTAAGAACTTTCAAGGGGAAAGCTCGACTTGGAAACAATACATGAACCAGAGAACAATTTGGAAACATTCATTGGATCCTAGAGGGAACCAGGAATTTCAGAAAATCATTTACTTCTGCTTCAGTGACTCCACTAAAGACATTGACTGTGTATATCACAGTAAACTGTGAACACTTTGAAAGAGACAGGAATCATGGACCTTCTAACCTGTCACATGAGAAATGTGTATGCCGTTCAAGATGTAAGAGTTGGAACAAGACATGGAAAAATTGATCAGTATAAACCTGGGAAAGGTGAGTGACAAGACTGCATATTATCAGTCTTCTTATGTGAAATATATGCAGACTATACTATTCAAAAGGCCAGGCTGGGTGGATAATAAACTAGAATCAATGTTTCTGGGATAAACTTCAACAAACTTAGAAAGACAGATAGAAACACTGTAAAAAGAGAAGGTGAAGAGGAGCTAAAGAGGGTCTTGCTAAGGATGAATGAGGAGTGTAGAAACCTCGCTGAGAACTCAATAGTCAAATGAACAACACAAGGTGTCTGGTCCCATCACGACTTGGCAAATAGAAGGGGAAAACATGGAATAAGTGATAAACTTAATTTTCTTGGGCTCCAAAATCACTGTGAATGGTGACTGCAGGCATGAAATGAAGAGACACTTTCTTCTTGGAGAAAAAACGATGGAAAAACCTTGACCTTGTATTAAAAAGAAGAAAGATGAGCTTATTAACAAAGGTCTCCTCAGTCACAACCCCTATTGTTTATCCATTAGTCATGTAAATGTGTGAGAATTGGAATCTAAAGAAGGCTGAGAGCTCGAGAACTGATGCCTTCAAACAGTGATGTTGGAGAAAACTCTTAGGGGTCCCTTGAACTGCAAACAGATCCCGCCAATCAATCCACAAGGAAACCAACCCTGGATACACATCTGAAGCACTCATACTGAAGCTGAAAGTCGAGGATTTTGCTAAACTAATTCAAAGAACCAACTCTGGAAAACACCATGACACTGGGAAAGACTGAGGACAGGAGGAGAAGGTGCTGATAGAGGATGAGATGTTTGGAGGGCATCACCAGTTCAATGGACATGTGTTTGAGCAAACTATGGGAAACACTGAAAGAGAGGGAGGCCTGCTGTGCTACAGTCACAAAGGGTTGGACATGACTCAATGAATGAACAACAGCAATTAAAATATCTAGAACTACGCTAGGCTAACAGAGTTTGGCCAGGAGAATGCACTGGTCATAGCAAACACCCTCTTTCAACAACACAAGTGAAGACTCTAACATGAACATCACCAGATGGTCAACACCAAAATCAAATTGATTCTATTCTTTCCAGTCAGAGATGGAGAAGCTCTATACAGTCAGCAAAAACAAGATCAGGAGCTGACTGTGGCTCAGATCATGAACTCCTTATTACCTAATTCAGACTTAAATTCAAGAAAGTAGGGAAAACCAAACTCTGATAGCCTTTTCCCTGCTTTATTCTGTATTAAAGGCTAAATTTGCCTGTTATCACAGGTGTTTCTTGACTTCCTACTTTTGCATTCCAGTCCCTTATAATGAAAAGAATTTCTTTTCGGTTGTTAGTTCTAAAAGGTCTTGTGGTTCTTCATAGAACCATTCAACTTCAGCGTCTTTAGCATTTCTGGCTGGTGCATAGGCTTGGGTTACTGTGATTTTGAATGGTTTGCCTTGGACAAACAGAAATCATTCTGTCGTTTTTGAGATTGCATCCAAGTACTGCATTTTGGACTCTTTTGTTGACCATGATGGCTACTCCATTTCTTCTAAGGGATTCCTGCCCACAGTAGTAGATATCATGGTCATCTGAGTTACATTCACCCATTCCAGTCCATTTTAATTTGCTGATTCCTAGAATGTCGATGATCACTCTTGCCATCTCCTGTTTAACAACTTCCAATTTGCCTTCATTCATGGACCCCATATTCCAGGTTTCTATGCAATATTGCTCTTTGATGCATCGGACCTTGCTTCTGTCACCAGTCACATGCACAACTGGGTATTGTTTTTGCATTGGCTCCATGTCTTCATTCTTTCTGGAGTTCTTTCTCCACTCATCTCCAATAGCATATTGGGCACCTACCGACCTGAATAGTACAGGTTTAAAAGAAACTGGTCCTAAGGGCTTATTTACAAACAATGGGATAACCAATTCAACTTCTTCTTCTTCTTTTTTTTTATTAATCTGTTCGTTTCCCACCCCCCCCCCCAGTATATAAAATTGTTTTAGTCACTCTGTTATTCTAGCAATTTGACTGCTTCACATAGTTTGAGACTTTTATTGACAGATATTCCTTTTGTAAATACCCAAATTCCTCCTTTTTTAGTATGTTTAGTAGCAATGGCATCTTATTCATTCTCATTTCAGTAACTAAATCTGCTCTTTTCGTTTTTTAGTTTACCTAATATTCTTTTTACTATCTTTGTTTCATGTTCAATTTTCTGTATTCTTTTTCTATTAACTTAAAACCATACTAATATTTGTTCATTTCCTCTTTCTTCTTTCTGTGAAATTAGATTTTTTTCCCAGCTTTTAAAGAAGGCATTACCTTCTCCCCAGAATTGAAGAGCTTTCTTTTTATGTAACCTTAAATATATATGGGTTCTTCTTCTGCTGTATCTGATGACTTTCTACATTGGGTTTTCATTTTAAATCACCTTAGAATATGTTCCCATTTCCCCTGTGAGTTATTCTTCACCTCATCGAGCCCTTCAGAATGTGTTGTTTAATTTTGCATGCATTCAGTTCAGTCGCTCAGTCATGTCCGACTCTTTGTGACCCCATGGATTGCAGCACACCAGGCCTCCCTGTCCATCAAAAACTCCCAGAGTTCACTCAAACTCACATCCATTGAGTCAGTGATGCCATCCAGCCATCTCATCCTCTGTCGTCCCCTTTTCTTTGTGCCCCCAATTTATCTCAGCTTCAGTAGTTTCCAGAGTCAACTCTCGAATGAGATGGCCAAATTACTGGAGTTTCAGCTTTAGCATCATTCCTTCCAAAGAACACCAAGGTCTGATCTCCTTTAGAATGGACTGATTGGACTCCTTGCAGTCTATGTGACTCTCAGGAGTCTTCTCCAATGCCACAGTTCAAAAGTGTCAATTCTTTGGCGCTAAGCTTTCTTCACAGCACAGCTCTCACATCCATACATAACTACTGGAAAAACCACAGTTTTGACTAGACGGTCCTTTGTTGGCAAAGTAATGTTTCTGCTTTTGAATATGCTATCGAGGATGGCCATAACTTTCCTTCCAAGGAGTAAGCGTCTTTTAATTTCATGGCTGCAATCACCATCTGCGGTGATTTTGCAGCACCCTCCCCCCCCCCCCCCAAATGAAGTATGACTCTGTTTCCACTGTTTTCCCATCTATTTCCCATGAAGTGATGAAAACCGATGCCATGATCTTAGTTTTCTGAATGTTGGCTTTTAAGTCAACTTTTTGAGGTATGACCTAAATCCAATCCTTTATGATTATATAGTAGAAGTGAGAAATAAATTTAAGGGACTAGATCGGATAGAGTGCATGATGAACTATGGACAGAGGTTTGTGACATTGTACAGGAGACAGGTATCACGACTATCCTCATGGAAAAGAAATGCAAAACAGCAAAATAGGTGTCTGTGGAGGCCTTAAAAATAGCTGTGAAAAGAAGAGAAGTGAAAAAGAAAGGAGAAAAGGAGTGATATAAGCATCTGAATGCAGTGTTCTCAAGAGTAGCAAGGAGAGATAAGAAAGCCTTCCTCAGCGATCAATGCAAAGAAATAGAGGAAAGCAAAAGAATGGGAAAGACCATCCCCTCAAGAAAATTAGCGATACTGAAGGAACATTTCATGCAAAGATGGGTTCTATAGAGGACAGAAATTTTACGGACCTAAAAGACTCAGAAAATATTAAGAAAAGTGGCAGGAATACAGACTAGAACTGTACAAAATAGATCTTCAAGACCGAGATATTCACGATGGTGTGATCGCTCACCTAGAGCCAGACATCCTGGAATGTCAAGTCAAATGGGCCATAGAAAGAATCACTCCGAATAAAGCTAGTGGAGGTTATGGAATTCTAGCTGAGCTATTACACATCCTGAAAGATGATGCTGTGAAAGTGCTGAACTCAATATGCCAGCAAATTGGAAAACATAGCAGTGGCCATGGGACTGAAAAAGATCGGTTTTCATTCCAACCCCAAAGAAACACAGTGCCCAATAATGCTCAGATTACCACACAATTACACTCATCTCACGTTCTAGTGAAGTAATGCTCAAAGTTCTCCAAGCCAGGTTTCATTAATACAGGAACCGTGAACTTCCAGATGTTCAAACTAGTTTTAGAAAATGCAGAGGAACCAGAGATCCAAATGCCAACAATCTTGGATCATTGAAAAAGCAAGAAGGTTCCAGAAAATTAAAAACAAACAAACCAAAAAACACCTATTTCTGCTTTATTGACTATGCCAAAGCTTGGATTGTGTGGATCACTATAAACTGTGGAAGATTCTGAAAGAGATGGAAATACCAGACCACCTGGCCTGCCTCTGGAGAAACCTATATGCAAGTCAGGAAGCAACAATTAGAAATGGACACGGAACAACAGATGGGTTCCAAATAGAAAGAGGAGGACGTCAAGGTTGTATATTGCCACCCTGCTTATTTGGTATGAATGCAGAGTACATCATGAGAAACTCTAGGCTGGAAGAAGCAGAAGCTGGAGTCCAGATTGCCAGGAGAAATGTCAATAACTTCAGATATGCAGATAACACCACACTTATGGCAGAAAATGAAGAGGAAGTGTCAAGCCTCTTGATGAAAGTGAAACAGGAAAGTGAAAAACTGGGCTTAAAGCACAACATTCTGCAACGAAGATCATGGCATCTGGTCCCATCACATCATGGGAAATAGATGGGAAAACAGTGGAAACTATGTCAGGCTTTATTTTTGGAGCTCCAGAATCACTGCAGATGGTGATTGTAGCCATGAAATTAAAAGACATTTACTCCTTGGAGGGAAAGTTATGTCCAACTTAGATCTCATTTTAAAAAGCAGAGACATTATTTTGCCAACGAAAGTCCATCTAGTCAAGGCTATTTTTTTTTCCAGTGGTCATATATTGATATGAGAGTTGGACTGTGAAGAAAGCTGAGTACCAAAAAATTGATGCTTTTGAACTCTGGTGTTGGAGGAGACTCTTGAGAGTCCCTTGGACTGCAAGCAGATCCCACCAGTCCATCCTTAAGGAGACCAGTCTTGGGTGTTCTTTGGAAAGACTGATGCTAAAGCTGAAATTCCAGTATTTTGGCCACCTCACTCATAGAGTTGACAAATAAAAATCTCTGATGATGGGAGGGATTTGGATCAGGAGGAGAAGGGAACGACAGAGGATGAGATGGCTGGATGGCATCATCGTCTGGATGAACATATGTTTGCCTGAACTCCAGGAGTTAGTAATGGACAGGGAGGCCTGGTGTGGTGTGATTCATGGGGTGATAAAGATTCGGACACGGGCCTGTGACTGAAATGAAATGAGTAAATTAACTGTTTTGTTGTTGTTGTTGTTGTTGAGCATGTCATTGGTAATATATGAAAGGAACAAGTGTAATACATACATACATACCCGTTCAAGTGATATTTCATGTGTTACATCACTACATTCCTGTCTGACACTCTGTATCACACAGACTGTCACCATAATGTATCCTCAATGCATGGGATTCTCAAGGTGAAAAAGTAGGAATGGGTTGCCATCCTTAGTTCCAGGAGATCTTCCCAACTCAGATCGAACCTGCCTGTCTTATGACCTCTATGTTAGAAGACAGGTTCCTTAGTACTAATACTACCTGGGCAACCATTAGCTTATATATGGCTACACATATACATGCATATGTATATGTTGAAAGTTTGGGTATATAATTTTGCTGTCTACAGGTAGCAGTATATATTTTGCAGGAGGTATATAACTGCAGGTATGTCCTTTTGCAGGATCTAATGATTTGCTAAAAGTGGTTTCACTTACATTCATGTCAGAGAATTATATAATTTCACTTGTGACTTACCCTTTGAAATATTGGTTCTTTAGGAATATCTTGTATAATTTTTCATACATTGACAAATTTGCAAACACATATCCCATTTTTAAATTTTAGCTTCACATCTTGGTTTTCAGAGAATATACTTGGTATTATGTAAAATACTAAGACTTGTTTTATGCCTTAATGTGAAGCATATTTTTGAGAATATTCCAAAGAAAGTTCAGGTACAATTGAAAATATGACATACACACACACACACACACACACACAGTATGTGTTTATATGCCTATTTGAACATATCAGTGTAGGTACATAATTTTAAATATATATATATTTTTTTTTTACCCTTCTTTGATCTTGAAGTGTTTTGGGTCATGTTCCTCAGATTTATAGTTTGCTTTCAGTCTCCTGTCTTTTTGGCATTTATACTAAACCTGTATTAGGTATTTTCACATTACTTTAGGTCCTCTGACTCTGATGCTGGGAGGGATTGGAGGCAGGAGGAGAATGGGGTGACAGGTGATAAGATGGATGGATAGCATCACCGACTCGATGAACGTGAGAGATGGTGATGGACAGGGAGGCCTGGCGTGCTGCGATTCATGGGGTCGCAAAGAGTTGGACATGACTGAGCGACTGAATTGAACTGAACTGAACTAATGTCCTATTCAGGCAGAAGCCCACAGTCAACTTCTTTGAGAGTGTAAGAATCTTTCTAGAGACAGTATCTTTCTGAGGTTGTAGAGAATAGAGCACACTGTGAACCAAGAAATTTGCCAGCCATATCAGTAAACAAATGATGCTGCAGGCATCAAGTCATAAGCCCTTGAATCTATCCATAAACGTAAAACCTGGGGGAACTCTTGATGAAATCAGTTTGCCCACTATCAAGTCCTTAGTTACTGCACTTGAAGCTGGCATGGCCTGAAGAACTGACTTGAGACAGAAAGAATAGATACTAGCCCTAGTTAAGGTGATTATCAAAGGAATTATTTCAAGGAGCCCAGATTCTTGCATCTACCATAGGTAGAAAATATTTAAATCCATTCACTTGAGGTGTCCAGTTTTTCTTTCGTTAACCATAATATTCAGACATTCTCCATACCTGATCATTGTACCAAAATTTCTGTAAAACTTGGATCCTCCTATCCTTCGTTAGAGCAGTCTTTTTGCGATACTTGAGAAGTCGCTTCTCATGATTAAATCCTTCTTAGAATGAAAGGCTTGATGAAGAAAACATAATTCTCCACGTTTGAACTATGCATTTTTCCCATTAGGTAGCACACATTCTAGAACTGCAATATAAGGGATTCTTGTGCAGCACCTCACTGTTAACCTATGTTTACTAATTCCTACTTCCCAAAGTTTTGAAAGTCAAAGGTCAGCTATTACTTGGGGCTGGTGCACTGGGACGACCCAGAGGGATGGTATGAGGAGGGAGGTGGGAGGAGGGTTCAGGATGGGGAATACATGTATACCTGTGGTGGATTCATTTTGATATATGGCAAAGCCAATACAATATTGTAAAGTTAAAAAATAAAATTAAATTTAAAAAATAAAATTAAACTTGAGGGGATTCATGGTTTCATAAACCGGTGACATCAGTTTATGAAAATATATAACCATATATGTTTACTTTACTTTTAGAAAGCCGTTCTTTACTTTTGGAAACAATGGAAAATTAGGAAAGTGAAGGGACACAAGTGTAGAGTCTGAATTTATTCTGCCCAACATAGCTCTGCATTTAAGTTTGTCTCTTTTTTTTTTTTTTTTTTTTTTGCTTTTTCTTTGCCTATGCATACTAAAGCCATCCTGGGTACACATTTTAATTGGCATGCAGTGATGCTTTACTTGTCACTAGCACAAATTAGACAAAGACTGGTTTTCTTTCCTTACAATGTTGTGTTAGTGTCTGCTGCCCAGCAAAATAAATCAGTTATTAGTAAATACAGGTGAGCCTCCCTTTTGAGCAGTCCTCCGATCTCCCACTTGGGCCTCCTCTCCCACTCCAAAACCAATTCCACTAGAGCACTGCATAGCAATAGCTATCTACTACATACTTGGTATGTCCTTCCTGCACTGTGTCCACAAGTCTGTTTTCCATGACTGCATCTCTTCCTACACTCCAAATGGTTTACTCAGCATCTGTTTTCTGGATTCCACTTAAATGCATTAATATGCACACACATATATTTATTACTTCTTTATTTGGTTGCCACAAACCTCAATCGCTCTGTGTGGAATTCAATTCCATGACCAGGGATCAAACCTGGGACCCCTGCATAGGGATCATGGTGTCTTAGCCACTGGACCAACAGGGCATTCCCCTGTTGTTGTGTTTTTTTTAAATGATGGCCATTTGGAATGGTGTGAGGTGATATGTTGTTGTACTTTTGATCTGTGTGCCTTTGTTAAGTTGAGGTCGTTTTTTCTATGTTCAGTTTTTGAAGAGCTTCTATCACAAACACTTGTTGAATTATTTCAAAAACTTTCACCAACTATTGAGGTAATCATATGGTTTTAAACCTTGACTATACATTGATATGCAACTATTGAAGAATGTTTCCATATCTTGAATAAACCCCACACTTAATTATGGTGTCCAATCCTTTTATGGTATTGGTGGAATTTTTTGCTCATATTTTGGTAAGGATGTTTGCCTCTGTTCATCTATGAGATATTAGTCTCTAACTTTCTTTTTCTGTGTTATCTCGGGGTTGATATCAGGGTGATGGTGAACTTGTAAGATGACTTCTGGGTTTTCCTTCCACTCTAGAGTTTTGGAAGCGTTTCAGAAGTGCATGTGCCAGCAGTTCTCTGACTGGTTCATAAAATTTCCCTGTGAAGCTTTCTGGAGTTTAAGTTTGCCAACTAGAAATTTTTTCATCACAGTTTCAATCTTAGTGCTTGTAATTGCTCTGTTCATATTTTCTGGTTTTTTTTTTTTTTTTCAGCTAAAAAAAATTTAGCTGAATTTCTTAGTATTTGTCCATGGCTCAAATTCAAATTTTATTGACTTATAGTTGTTTGCTGTAGTCCCTTATGACTCTTTGTTATTTCTGTTATATCAGTCATAATGTCATCCTTTGTCATGTCAAATTGATGGATTTGTTGTCCTCTTTGTCTTGATAAGTCTGTATCATGATTTGTCTATTTTACTTCTCCTCTCCAAGAGACCCTTTTTAGTGATACTGATTTTGGCTATTTTTTTTTTTTTTATCATTTCTTTTTTTTAATTTCTGCTTTGATTTTTATCATTTTTTCCCCTTCTATTCACTTTGGGGAATTTTGCCTGATTTTTCTTCTTTCTCTAAATGCTTTAGATTGTAGGTTAAGTGATTACTTGAGATGTGTAGAATTTATCAACTTCACTCTTTTACTGCTTTAGCATGCTCCATAACTTTTGGATAATCATGTTTTTAATATTATTTTCTTCTAAGATTTTTCTTTCATTTTCTCTCACATTTCATGAGTGATCTCTTGGCCATGTACAGTTGTATTTATTCATCTACATGGATTCATGTTTCTCACAGTCCTCACCTGCAAATTCTGCTATGTAAATCATAACGTTGTGGTTAAAAAAAAAAAAGATTAATACCATTACCACTATCTCAAATTTATCAAGGCTTGATTTGAGATCCATTTTGTGATATATCTTGAAGATATTTTATTTTCACTTTAGAAAAAGTGTGTATTCTGCTCTGCTTCAGTGAAATGTACTATACGTATCAATTAACTTTGTCTGGTCTCGTGTGCCTTTGAACACTTGTGTTTCATTTTAAACTTTATTTCTAAATTGGAGGATAGTTTCTTTCCAGTGTTGTGTTGGCTTCTGCTGTACAACAGTGTGTATTAGCATATAGGAGGCCAAAGTCTTTTTGTGTGTGTGTGTTGTTGAGTGTCTGTTACTTATTCATTTTTCTAGTCCCTATAGAAATGTTTATTGTCTTTTCCCCATTCCATTTCTAGAATGTTTTATCACCTTTACTACCACAACATCCAAGTTATTTTCAAGGAGCCTGCCTACTTTTTCTTTCGTTATGTTTTGAGTTTTTACCACATTCCTTTGCCTACAACATATTTCTCTGACTTCACATTTCCCTACTGCGTTCCTCATCATTTCTTCCCAAACTTCTGCATAATACTTATTGCTCCTCGTCTCCACTCCAAGTTGATAAAATTAGTTGAGTGTCTAGTGTGGGCTTTGCAGTTGGAGAGACTGACAACTATGTTCTTGAATCTGCAGTTGAGTCTTCCGTCTCTAATGGTGATACCATATCTGTTCATGTCATTTGTAGATGTCTATAGAATTAGTCTGACATTAGGCAGTCTATTTGCTGAAGATTGGTTGCGTTTTTCTGTCTTGCTTGTTGTGTAGTGTGAGGCATCAGCCCTGGGTTGTGTAGGCAGTTGGGTGCCGTACATCTGACATTAAGAAAGAGGCCTTCAACGAGACTGTCACCAGTTAATAATCAGTGTAGACAGGAATTCTCTAGTGTCCCATGATCCTGGTCTCAGTGTGAAAGGTTGTAATGGAATGCAAAGAGCTGGGATTCTTGGCCTCCAGAGGAGAGGAATTCAATCTGGGGCCAGAGATAAGGCTGGATCACTCAGAGCTTTGTATAATAAAATTTTATTAAAATATCAATGAGATAGAGAAAACTTCTCATATAGGCATCAGAATGGGGCAGAAAGAGTACCCTCCTGCTAGTCTTCAGCTGGATATTATATAGTCACTAGTAGTCTGTTAATGAAAGAAAGGAATGTTTTAAAACTCAGAGTGGTACCAGGCCCCCTCACACATAAGATGCATTTTGGGATAATCTTGGCATCAGATGATTCATCCCGGGCCATAAAATGATTGTCTTGAAGAAGGACAGATTACCATACAAATGATTCATTTACATAGATTAGGGAAATATTATCCGAGTATGACATACTGGTTTGTCAAGTAGGTTCTGAGCCATTAGGAGGAACTGACTTAAGAACAGAGTTTGGGGTAAAAGCATAGTACATTAGCATAGTTTAAGACAAACATTTCCATAAGAAAAATGCATTGGTTATCTCAAGGTTTGAGAATAGTTAACTTCAGATGAAACCAGGTGTCATTCTGGCAATATAACATTTTAAGAGAAACCTCCTTTTAAATTTGTATAAAGACAGAAAAAAAAAATATTGCTAGTTTGTTTCCTCCTGCTACTTAAGAGAGATAAAAATGTCTGATACTTTCAGGCCAAATCCTTCATTTGGAGACCCCAGCCTTCCTGCCTGTTACCCTCTCAGATGATGACAGCAGAAAATATCAGGCCCAACTTATGCCCAGAGAACTACAATACCATAGTGATAGATTCAGGAGATTAAAAAAGTAACATAGATAAATGGTAAATAAATAAGTAAAAGGTGCCACAAGCAATAAACACTACAGAGAAGACAACAGATTCATAATGAGAGCCAATCAAGTAAATCTCAAGGCAAAAAACACCACCAGAGTAGAGTGCCAACTGAAAAATAAAGAAAGCAAATCTGACAAGAAGAGCAGGACAGCCCCCACAGAATAACAGAAAACCACAGTTAATATAGAAATGCATACCCATGTTAAAGAATGAAGTGATGCAACAGCAACTAAAGGCACAGAAAATAGGAAACCAAAGTAAAAGTAGAAATAGCTATACAAAAAATAAAAATGTAGTTGAAATAATCTTCAAGATCAAATCAATGTGTAGTAACAAAGAAGCATACAACTGAGAAAAATAGTGCACAAACAACACAACAATTCAATGCATCAAAAGAATAATACATATTTCCTTGTGTCTCATCTGTGAGTGTCCTAGTGCTCAACATGGGCAAGAGGACAATTACACCTCTTTGGGAAGTTCTCCAAAGATGGAGAGAACTGGATTCTGGATATCTCTAAGGGCACCTCAGACTCAAAACTGCTATAATTCCTGTGCGTTCTTATAGCTGCCTGAGCCTGGGCATTTTTTTTTTTTTTTTGACCTCTTCTCAGCTTTGGATGTAATCCGTAGACACAGGGTCTGCATCATTAATCCTGTGTATTTAATCTGCAGCATGCACAACTGGATGGAAGATTCATAATCCTCTTTCTTAATGGCTCTGTCCCTGGGCCTCAGGTGTAAATTTCATCCTTCCTCACATGTGGTCACCAAATGTGTCTGACTTGAGACACTTGTGGTGCACTGGGGTCTGCCATGATGAGCACAGAAGGTTAAGGTACAGCTGCTTGGAATTCTGGAAACATGGTGGTGCTAGTTATGAATAGGAGCCAGCAGCCATAGACAGAAGAGGTTTTGCCTGAATGGGATCCTTTTCTAGCCTGTGTTTGCAGGAGCATGAGTGGTACTTCTGCTGGTCTTTCTCTATTGCCTTATAGTAGGTGTTAACAGGTGGGAAGGTGAGGCGCTACCAAGGTATCTCTGCCTCCTGAGTGTGACACAGTACAGTCGCTTTGGCAGTTTGGGAATTCTCAAAAGGTATTCCCTGCTACACAATGACTCGTACCTGCTCCATCAGGCCATTTCCACATAGTCAACAGCAGTCCTCTCCCAGGATCCCTCTAAATACCTTCTTAATTCCTTTTCACTCAGGTATGTCTGGAACCCACATGGGACACTCTGGTGAGCAGGGTCTTCTGCTATTTGATGCTGTGGGAGAACTATTGTCCTTGCAGAAGTATTATTTGTGATCCATTTATTGAGAGAGTTGCATTTCACATCTGCCTACATTTCTGCCTTCTTGGAACTTCTCAGTTTTTCCTGGAAAGCTCAATTATTATTTTTTTCCTTGACAGAAAAACATGAAACATTAGTTGCCATGAATCAATCTGTTTGATGGGACATTGCTTACCTACACACGTAACTGGTACTACTTTGACTTTCAATATGCAATCAAGCATATTGTGTTGTCTTTTTTTCTTTCCCCCTTGGAAATTTCTCTTAATGAGGAATTGTCATCAGCATGAAGAAATGCAGAACTTTCCACATAAAATATAATAGCAAAATTGGGCTCAAAAAGGCAGCACTTGAATATCTCTAGCTATTTTTTGAACGTTCCTGACATTTTCCCAGCGTACAAATGTCTAACTTCAGATCTCAAAGCGCAATTCCATTCAGTAGATATCAAAGGTGAGACTTCCATGGGCATAATTTAATTATTGTATAATAAGATGGCAAGTTCATAGGAAATTACCAGTTGGTACTTGACTACTTGAAAAAAGAGAGAAAACGACAGCAATGACCAAAAAATAAAATTGAAAAAAAAAAAAAAAAAACAAAACAGGAATGTGTAGTTAGTTATTTAATTATAAGAGGTACACATGAATTGATGTTTGTATCACAGAATAAGCAAGGAGATAGCATACAATCATCTATATCTGCTTAACTGTCTCTGCTAATGACTTGGACACTGTGGATCACACACAAACCAAAAAAAAAGAAAGAAAGAAAGAAAGAAACATAATTTTGTAAAATTCTTAGAGATAAGAATACAAGAATACCTTATATGTCTCCTGGGAATCGTGTGTGCTAGTAAAGGTGCAGCAGTTAGAATTGGACAGGGGACAATGAACTAATTCAAAATTGGGAAAGGAACAAGTCAAAGCTATATATTGTTGTCCTGATTATTTAACTTCTGTGCAGAGAACACCATGAAAAAATAAAAATCTAGATGAATCTCAAGTTAGAAACCGAATTTATGTGGGAGATATGAATAACCTTAGTTATCCCAGTGACAACACCAAAATGACAGAAGAAATATAATAATTAAGGCGCCTCTTGATGAAAGTATTATCTGTTTCAAATATAGACATCTGAAATGAGATAGTCCTACATAAAAGATGAAATTCTCAGTTTCACATATGAAAACCTAGATAAAGATTTCAGGGTGTGAAACATGAAATTCTCCATTATTCACATATACAAATCTGGAGAAAGATTTTCCAACGTAAAGTACGAATTCTCTGTACATCATACATGAATGTATGGACACGAAATATTCTGCAGAAAATGTAGAATTTTTTTACATTAGAGTTATGAAAATATGGATGCAGATTCTTTGACAGGAAATACAAAAATGTCTGTTTCACATATCCACACATGGTCACATGAAACATGAATTTTTTCATATTTGTCATTTGAAAATATTTGTGAGGTCTTTCCTTCATGAAATATTGAATACTGTCTATTTACCATTTGAAAAACCTGTGTTAATTTTCCTACAAGAAATATAGAATTTTCCCACAGATTTTCATGCTTGGCTCTGAAATTCTCTATCTTTTCATCAAGAATGTTTGGAAGGTATTCTGATATGAGATTCGGAATTCTGTGTATTTCCCATTTGACAATCTGGGGAGAAATGTTCTCATATGAAATATGAATTCTCAATTGTTCACAAGTGAAACATTTTCCAGATTTGTACACATGAAAGAGAATTTCCCGTCATTCAGAAATTAAGATCTGAGCTAAACCGCAAACATCAAACAGCTATATTTCATGTATATCCTGAATACCATATAGAGTTTTCTGTATTTCTTTGATAAAAATCTGGGTGAAGATTTCCCTATAAGAAATAGGGAATAATATACTTTACACATGTAAAATCAAAACCCTTATGATTAGACAGTGGAATTGATAAATAGATGCAGGGGATTCTATCTGACAGATGAGTGCCTGAAGACCTATGGATGGAGGTTAGTGATATCGTATAGGAAAAAGTGATCAAGACCATCCACATGAAAAAGAAATGAAAAATGGTAAAGTTACGAGGCCTCACAAAGAGCTGAGAAGAGGAGCGAAGCTAAACAAAAAGGGGAAAAAGAAAACAATAACCCTGTATCAGATCAGATCAGATCAGTCACTCAGTCATGTCCAACTCTTTGTGACTCCATGAATTGCAGCATGGCAGGCCTCTCTGTCCATCACCAATTCCCGGAGTTCACTGAGAGGAGACAGCAAAAGAGACACAGATGTATATAACTGTCTTTTGGACTCTGTGGGAGAGGGAGAGGGTGGGATGATTTGGGAGAATGGCATTGAAACATGTATAATATCATATATGAAATGAGTCACCAGTCCAGGTTCCATGCACAATACTGGATGCTTGGGGCTGGTGCACTGGGATGACCCAGAGGGATGGTATGGGGATGGAGGAGGGAGGAGGTTTCAGGATGGGGAACACATGTATATCTGTGGAAGATTCATTTTGATATATGGCAAAACTAATATGATATTGTAAAATTAAAAAATAAAATAAAATAAAGCAAACCTTAGAGGGAAAAATGAACATTCACAGTGTTGTGTAACTATTGACACTATTTCTGGAATGTTTTCATCATTCTTCCTGCCAGCCGTGTTAAAGGACAATTTTGCAACACCTATAAATGTTTTTATTTTATTTTAAAATGCAAAATATTTTGATTCATTGTTTTAATCAATTTGGAACATGTGTTCAAATAGAAAATAAATGTTAACTGCTTCCTCTCAATCTGTATTTATATAATAATAAATCTGGATAGCACATAAAAAGAAAAGAAAAGAAAATTTTACACATTTGGATGAAGATCCCCAAAGAATTGCAAGGAGAGGTAAAACCACCCTCAGTTATCAATGTCAATAAATAAAGCAAATCAATAGAACTGGAAAGTCTACTGATCTCTTCAAGAAAATCACAGATACCAAGGGAAAATGTCATGCAATCATGGGCACAATAAAGGACAGAAATGGTATGGATGTAGCCAAAACAGAAACTGTTAAGAAGAGGTGGGAAGAATACATGGATGAAATGTGCACAAAAGATCTTCATGACCCAGTTAAGCACGATGGTGTGATCGTTCACCTGAGGACCCGATGTCCTGGAATGTGAAGTCTAGTGGGACTTAGGAAGCATAACGACAAACAAAGCTTGTGGAGGTGATGGAATTCAGTTGAGATATTTCAAATTCTAAAAGATGATGATATGAGTGTGCTGCCCTCCATATGCCAGCAAATTTGGGAGACTCAGCAGTGGCCAGAGGACTGGAAATGGTCAGTTTTCATTCCAACCACAAAGAAAGGCAATCCAAAGAATGTCCAAACTACCACTTAATTGCACATGTCTGACACACTTGCCCAGAACTGCTCAGAATTCCCCAAGCCAGGCTTCAACAGAATGTGAACCATGAGCTCCCAGATGTTCAAGCTGGATTTATAAAGGGCAGAGGAACCCGAGATTCAATTGTCAACACCCGTTGGGTCCTCCAAAAGGCAAGAGAACTCCAGGAAAGCAGCTACTCTTATTTGACTATGCCAAAGACTTTGACTGACACAACAAAACGACACACACACAAAAAGTCACATCAAAACGTGGAATATTCTTCCAAACATCGGAATACATGCCTCCTGAGAATTCTTACATCCATGTAAATAAAATAAATATTTATCAACTTGGAAAATTTTCTCAGTCAATAGGAAAGGTGAATTATGATAGTAGTGCAGGTTATAGAATGTTGTTGAGTAATGTGTAGAGCATTTGATTGGTTATTACATTTCTTTATTGATAATTCAGTAAGCACTTAAAATGTGTCATTTTCAGGCTCTATGTTTCAGCTGTTGTGAAAGATACATAAAGAGGGTAGACCCAAAACACATTGAAGATATCTGTACTCTCCTTCGTAGGAGGGCAAACAGTAGTTCCTTCCAACCGCAAGAAATAGTTGAGACAAAGTTGTTAGAAGGGGCTTAGCATAAGGTAAGGTAAGGTTAGGTAAGTCACTTCAGTTGTGTTTGACTCTAGGCGACCCCATAGACGGCAGCCCAACAGGCCCCCACATCCCTGGGATTCTCCAGGCAAGGACACTGGAGTGGGTTGCCATTTTCTTCTCCAATGCATGAAAGTGAAAAGTGAAAGTGAAGTCGCTGAGTCGTGTCCAACTCTTAGCGACCCCATGGACTGCAGCCTACCTGGCTCCTCTGACCATAGGATTTTCCAGGCAAGAGTACTGGAGCGTGGTGTCATTGCCCTCTCTGAGGGCTTAGCATGACTGAAAATAATTTGTGATTGTAGCTTCAGAAGAGAAAGATAATGAAATGACTAAGGAAAACAGATATCATGTCTTCCAAGAACTTTGTAACCATGCTGATGTGCTGCAGTAATGACCAGGAATTTATTCTGTCTCTATGGGGACAGATAAGCAACATCTAAACATGCATTTGAAATTATAGGGTGGAATCTTGGTGTCAGGAAATGAAGACGTACCTTAAGGACAGCAGCGCAAATATGACCCTATAGAATACTACTTGTAAAGTACACAACGTGTGCTGACCATGGGCCAGTCACTGATTATATCATGCTATCTTTTCTATCACAGTGATGGTATAATTGTGATCATGATTTTGGATGTACTACAATATCTATATTTTCAGGGACAAAATTAATTTCTATAATGAAAACAATCTGCTGTCTAATCTTTAAGACTCTACCAGTAACTAATAGAATATAATATGTGAATGTGCTGAAGATCATACTGTGTATTTTTATTTATCTAATTTTATTTGCATCTCTTTCTTCACCCATACCATCCTAATTTAGACACCCCTTCATTTCAGCAGGGATGATTTCAGAAATCACTTTACATCCATTACCTCTTTTCCCTTGCTTCTCATTTTCTTGCTTACAAATATTATATCAGGTGTCATTTACCTAGGATGCATAACGAATGCTTTCTTGAACTGAAGAGTTTGGAATACCATGCAGTAAAATAGTAAACCAATGAACTAAAGCCTCATTTTCTCTTCTTTGTTTAAAAATTGAAAATGAAACTATGAAGATGAACATGTAAATTTATTGTTCAAATACAGGAATGGTAGGTATTTGTTGACATCTCCCAAAGTAACGTTCAATCTTCCTTAGGCTCCATAATCTGACACGTATTTGGTAGGTCAGTTTTAATTAGCATGGTTTCCATATAATGGTGATTGTTGATGAGTTGACTTGAAAGAGAGGAAGCAGATGTGTAAGTGCTTGTTGGCACTGAGAACCACGAGTTGCCTGTCTCTTGCAGGTTAGGAAAAGGATTGTCATGGCCTGACATATCGCTATGCCTGACTGGAAATTTAGAAGGCTCCACCATCAGTCCAGAATAAGTGCTCTGTAATGGGGATACAATGTGGTTCTGAGAAGTAGATGTAGTTGTAGTAGCAAAGTCCTCAATGGGGCCATTTACTTGAGTGTAGCTGCTATGTGAATGCCAATTAAAAATGCTAAACTTTTTTAAAACAGCAGGTTGATTTACCAAAATCTGTTCTGTTTGTCTAACCGATATTGGTGATGGGTGGTTAGGTAAGTCACATGGAGATAGGGCATTTGTATAAGTGACAATCTGGATGGTATGAGGCTTTTGTATGAAAGGCACAGGTAAACGTGTGGAGGCTGAAAATGCGCTCTCTCTACTAATTTCTGGAATAAATTCAGAGTTACGATCATCTTCGTTGACACTTGCTTTAACATGCTTCTTGTTATCTTGCACTAATGAAGATATTTGAGACACATTATTAATCCCAACTCTTCTTTGCACTCTTAATAAAAGTTGAGGATGACCTCTTTTGAAATTTGGATTATAGTAGGTCTGTAACTAAAATCAAAGGATTACATTATTTAGTTTCTTTATAAACCAAGGTAAAACTGACAAGCAAAGCTAAGTTATAAAAATGTATTCCTTTAATGAAACCAACTAAATAGCATCAAATAAAACACCTCCATTAGTAGTTTAACAGGTAACATGTTAGAAAGAATATGATCCTCAATGAAAAATATATTTTATATATACAGTAAATACCACTTTAAGTTGCTTCAGGACTTATATCTGGTTTCACAGTGCTAGGAAAGTTTGTCAAACATCCAATATTTTAACATATCCAGCTGTTCTCAACTTCAAAAAATAAAACTTTTTAACGATTTGTTAGCTCAAGTTTAAATTCGGTTTTAGCTACATATGTAAATGTGCTTTCTAGGTCACATGATTTCATCTTACGTATTGCCAATAAGTGAAAATGTTGGAATACCTTACTCAAAAGAGAGATGTTGTTTTCTTCTTCCAGAAAGACAGGTAGTGAAGCAGATCTTTGAAAAGTTTGTCGCTTTTTACTAAATCCATAAAGGTTAAGCTGTCGAATTAAACTCTTCATACTCTTGGTTTCAAATATTCTGAAAGGTGCCTTTCTTTCCAAGACTTCTTTCTTAAAGAGTTCTTCGTGGATCACTATACATGTGCCTCTCTCATCCCACCAAATAGATTCAAACTGATCACTTTCAACTATATTCCAAAGTTTTTGTGGAAAGGTGAGTGAAAGAAAATTAGTCACCTCATCTGTTTCAGATACAGAATATTTGTAGCATGGCCTTTTTATCACAAGATCCTCAGACAAAGCCTGAAAAGCATATTCTTCAATCATAGATCTCAAAACTGAGTCCCTAGTAAGTGTATAATCATACAAAGATCTAATGGAGGTTTCTGAATCAGTTGATTCATCCTTAGGAGGCCCATCTTGAATTTCTGAAGGTATATGTGCCATCTCAGAGAAATCTTTCTTCAGATCCTTTTCTCATTTGTCTGATTTTACTGACCACTACTTCAAAAATTGCTTGGCTGGCCAACAGAGAGAAACTCTCTAGACCATCGCAGAGGTCCTCAAAGTCAAAAGGCTGTGACATCACAAAATCACTTGTCTCCTAGCAATCAAAGGGTAGCTGTGACATCACAAAATCACTGGTCTCCTAGCCATTGAAAGGTGATGTTCAGCTAGGCTTTACTTCAGCATCAACTTAAAAATACAGCCTGCTTACAGAAATAGTAACCAAAACCATGAAGCATGCAAAATCTCATTCCTAAAGAATTTTTACACAGAAAAATCACATCAATAAATCTACTTGGTTTCTGAAATACAAGTGATTTATCACCCTTCTATACACACATTTTTCATATTCAGTACTGTTACCCAAGCAAAATTGGTCTACTGGCCTCTGCAATAAAATCTTTTAACTGTCTGGTTTCAACTACTCTGTGGTCTCTGTACTTAACTTTCAGGCTGGCTGGGGCTTTGGCATCTCTAAAACTGTTCATAGGATAATGCTCAGGATGTTATTGATGGCCCTTGAGGAGGAACTAAAGACCCTTGAATTTGACTAATGGCTAAATCATTATTATTCTCTATCACTTGATTATTATCCTTAGATTCTGTCTTTTCTAGCCTCACTGTTTAAAATTACTTTTTTTTAATTGTTTTGTGTGTATTTTATTTTATTATTTTTTATTTGATTTTTTAACTTTACAATATTGTCCTGGTTTTGCCATACATCAACATGAATCCGCCACAGGTATACATGTGTTCCCCATCCTGAAACCTCCTCCCTCCTCCCTCCCCATACCATCCCTCTGGGTCGTCCCAGCACACCAGCCCCAAACATCCAGTATCGCGCATCGAACCTGAACTGGTGACTCGTTCATACATGATATTATACATGCTTCAATGTCATTCTACCAAATCATCTCACCCTCTACCTCTCCCAAGAGTCCAAAAGACTGTTCTATACATCAGTGTCTCTTTTGCTGTCTCATATACAGAGTTATTGTTACCATCTTTTAAATTCCATATATATGTGTTAGTATACTGTATTGGTGTTTTTCTTTCTGGCTTACTTCACTCTGTATAATAGGTTCCAGTTTCATCCACCTCATTAGAACTGATTGAAATTTATTCTTTTTAATGGCTGAGTAACACTCCATTGTATATATGCACCACAGCTTTCTCATTCATTCATCTGCTGATGGACATCTAGGTTGCTTCCATGTCCTGGCTACTAGAAACAGTGCTGCGATGAACATTGGGGTACACGTGTCTCTTTCAATTCTGGTTTTCTCAGTGTGTATGCCCAGCAGTGGGATTGCTGGATTATAAGGCAGTTCTATTTCCAGTTTTTTAAGGAATCTCCACACTGTTCTCCATAGTGGCTGTACTACTTTGCATTCCCAGCAACAGTGTAAGAGGGTTCCCTTTTCTCCACATCCTCTCCAACATTGATTGCTTGTGGACTTTTGGATCGCACCCATTCTGACTGGTGTGAAATTGAACACCAGGAGGTCTACAATCTCCTACCTCTTTCTCTCGGTTTTCATACTTTTCAGTCTTAAGAAGGGACTGCTTAGAACACGAAAGGAAATAAAGTGTTGGACTTAGAACTCAATCATAAATGTGACAGAAAATCTCAGTTGCAGGTTCGATGTCTTTTTCAGGTTTTCCAGCTCTTGGAGTGTTTCAATCAGCAACAACTTTGGCTATTTCCTGTTGAGATGGAGCCTGGAGTTGGAAATAATTCTGAAATCTAAGCTTGGCATCAATATTTTCTCTTATGAAAATATACTTCTATATTTTATATATGATATATATGTATATATAAGTCTATATCTGTCTATTTTTGTCAAAACTGGACAAAAAATTTGAAAATTGGTAGATCTTTATTAAAAGCAGAGAGGTGAGTGATATAAAAGAGTCCTCATATTTTACATTCAGCCAAGAAAACATATTTTGAAGTATTTCCGCTTACATATATTCAACAACCGAGTCGACTTTTTAATCATTCTTCATTTGGGTTTTAATTTTTTTCCATTTCTATTAAATCTAACAGGAGTTAAAAGCCATTGCACCTTTTTTATACACACACTCATACACACAGGTGTATATATGTCAAAATATAATTTTATGCAACACTATTTAGGTGGCCAAACTCATTGCTTGCTCCCAAGATCTTAAATAAACTGTTTGGGAAGCCTTACATTACTTAATAATTTTCTGGCTGAACAATTCAGATCCTGTTGCTGAAAAGCTCTCCTTTAATCTCGCTCATCTTCCACAATTCTTTCTGTAATAAGAGGTAGGGCTCATACTTATGGGGACACCTTGAACGCATAAAATCACAACTCTCATTTACTTAGATATATTGTTCAAAGAACGCTGTTGCTCTCCTCACATTGGACACAATTTTATTTTATTTATTTTCAATATAAATATATGTATTTTAATTGGAGTCTAATTGCTTTACAATATTGTACTGGTTTTGCCATACATAAATATGAATCTGCCACAGGTATACATGTGTGCCACCTCCCTCCTCATATCATCCCTCCTGGTTATCCCAGTGCACCAGCCCCAAAGCATCCTGTATCATGCATTGAACCTGGACTGCCAGTTTGGTGACCTATGTTATTATACATGTGTCAGTGCCATTCTCCCAAATCATACCACCCTAGCCGTCTCCCAGAGCTCAAAAGACTGTTTTATACATCTGTGTCTTTTTTGCATTCTCACATACATGGTTATCGTTATCATCTTTCTAAATTCCACATATATGTGTTAGTTTATTCTATTGGTGTTTTTCTTTCTGGCTAACTTCATTCTGTATAATAGGCTCCAGTTTCATCCACCCCATTAGAACTGACTGAAATGTATTCCTTTTAATGGTTGAGTAATACTCCATTATGTATATATCCCACAGCTTTCTTATCCATTCATCCACTAATGGACATCTAGGTTGCTTCCATGTCCTGGCTATTAGAAACAGTGCTGTGATGAACATCAGGGTACACATGTCTCTTTCAATTCTGGTTTCCTTGGTGTGTATGCACAGCAGTGGGATTGTTGGGTCTTATGGCAGTTCTATTTGAAGGTTGGTTTTTTTTTGTTTTTTTTTGTTTTTTTTAAAGAATCTAAACAGTGTTCTCCATAGTGGCTGTACTAGTTTGCATTCCCACCAACAGTGTAAGAGGGTTCCTTTTTCTCCACACCTTATCCAGCATTTATTGCTTGTAGACTTTTGGAGCACAACCAATTTGACTGGCATGAAAAGGTACCTCATTGTGGTTTTGATTTTCATTTCTCTGATAATGAGTGATGTTGAGCATCTTTTCATGTGTTTGTTAGCTATCTGTATGTCTTCTTTGAAGAAATGTCTGTTTAGTTCTTTGGCCAATTTTTTCATTGAGTCGTTTATTTTCCTGGAATTGAGCTTCAGGAGTTGCTTGTATATTTTTGACATTAATTCTTTGTCAGTTGCTTCAGTTCAGTTCAGTTCAGTTGTTCAGTCATGTCCGACTCTTTGCGACCCCATGAATTGCAGCACGACAGGCCTCCCTATCCATCTCCAACTCCTGGAGTTCAACAAACTCACATCCATCGACTCGGTGATGCCAACCACCATCTCATCCTCTCTCGTCCTCTTCTCCTCCTGACCTCAATCCCTCCCAGCATCAGAGTCTTTACCAGTGAGTCAAATCATCACAGGAGGTGGCCAAAGTACTGGAGTTTCAGCTTTATCATCATTCCTTCCAAGGAACACCCAGGACTAAACTCCTGTAGGATGGACTGGATGGATCTCTTACATCAAGAGTCTTTTCCAGCACTACAGTTCAAAAGCATCAATTCTTCCATGCTCAGCTTTCTTTTTTTTTTTTTAATTTTATTTTATTTTTAAAATTTACATAATTGTATTAGTTTTGCCAAATATCAAAATGAATCCGCCACAGGCATACATGTGTTCCCCATCCTGAACCCTCCTCCCTCCTCCCTCCCCACACCATCCCTCTGGGTCGTCCCAGTGCTCCAGCCCCAAGCATCCAGTATCGCGCATCGAACCTGGACTGTCAACTCGTTTCTTGCATGATATTCTACATGTTTCAATGTCACTCTCCCAACTCTTCCCACCCTCTCCCTCTCCCACAGAGTCCATAAGACTGTTCTATACATCAGTGTCTCTTTTGCTGTCTCGTACACCGGGTTATTGTTACCATCTTTCTAAATTCCATATATATGCGTTAGTATACTGTATTTATGTTTTTCCTTCTGGCTTACTTCACTCTGTATAATAGGCTCCAGTTTCATCCACCTCATTAGAACTGATTCAAATGTATTCTTTTTAATGGCTGAGTAATACTCCATTGTGTATATGTACCACAGCTTTCTTATCCATTCATCTGCTGATGGACATCTAGGTTGCTTCCATGTCCTGGCTATTATAAACAGTGCTGCGATGAACATTGGGGTACACGTGTCTTTTTCCCTTCTGGTTTCCTCAGTGTGTATGCCCAGCAGTGGGATTGCTGGATCATAAGGCAGTTCTATTTCCAGTTTTTTAAGGAATCTCCACACTGTTCTCCATAGTGGCTGTACTAGTTTGCATTCCCACCAACAGTGTAAGAGGGTTCCCTTTTCTCCACACCCTCTCCAGCATTTATTATTTGTAGACTTTTGGATCGCAGCCATTCTGACTGGTGTGAAATGGTATCTCATAGTGGTTTTGATTTGCATTTCTCTGATAATGAGTGATGTTGAGCATCTTTTCATGTGTTTGTTAGCCATCTGTATGTCTTCTTTGGAGAAATGTCTATTTAGTTCTTTGGCCCATTTTTTGATTGGGTCATTTATTTTTCTGGAGTTGAGCTGTAGGAGTTGCTTGTATATTTTTGAGATGAGTTGTTTGTCAGTTGCTTCATTTGCTACTATTTTCTCCCATTCTGAAGGCTGTGTTTTCACCTTGCTAATAGTTTCCTTTGATGTGCAGAAGCTTTTAAGGTTAATTAGGTCCCATTTGTTTATTTTTGCTTTTATTTCCAATATTCTGGGAGGTGGGTCATAGAGGATCCTGCTGTGATGTATGTCAGAGAGTGTTTTGCCTATGTTCTCCTCTAGGAGTTTTATAGTTTCTGGTCTTACGTTTAGATCTTTAATCCATTTTGAGTTTATTTTTGTGTATGGTGTTAGAAAGTGGTCTAGTTTCATTCTTTTACACGTGGTTGACCAGATTTCCCAGCACCACTTGTTAAAGAGATTGCCTTTAATCCATTGTATATTCTTGCCTCCTTTGTCAAAGATAAGGTGTCCATATGTGCGTGGATTTATCTCTGGGCTTTCTATTTTATTCCATTGATCTATATATCTGTCTTTGTGCCAGTACCATACTGTCTTGATAACTGTGGCTTTGTAGTAGAGCCTGAAGTCAGGTAGGTTGATTCCTCCAGTTCCATTCTTCTTTCTCAAGATCGCTTTGGCTATTCAAGGTTTTTTGTTTTTCCATACAAATTGTGAAATTATTTGTTCCAGCTCTGTGAAGAATACTGTTGGTAGCTTGATAGGGATTGCGTTGAATCTATAAATTGCTTTGGGTAGTATACTCATTTTCACTATATTGATTCTTCCAATCCATGAACATGGTATATTTCTCCATCTATTAGTGTCCTCTTTGATTTCTTTCACCAGTGTTTTATAGTTTTTTATATATAGGTCTTTAGTTTCTTTAGGTAGATATATTCCTAAGTATTTTATTCTTTCCGTTGCAATGGTGAATGGAATTGTTTCCTTAATTTCTCTCTCTGTTTTCTCATTATTAGTGTATAGGAATGCAAGGGATTTCTGTGTGTTGATTTTATATCCTGCAACTTTACTATAGTCATTGATTATTTCTAGTAATTTTCTGGTGGAATCTTTAGGGTTTTCTATGTAGAGGATCATGTCATCTGCAAATAGTGAGAGTTTTACTTCTTCTTTTCCAATTTGGATTCCTTTTATTTCTTTTTCTGCTCTGATTGCTGTGGCTAAAACTTCCAAAACTATGTTGAATAGTAATGGTGAAAGTGGGCACCCTTGTCTTGTTCCTGACTTTAGAGGAAATGCTTTCAATTTTTCACCATTGAGGATAATGTTTGCTGTGGGTTTGTCATATATAGCTTTTATTATGTTGAGGTATGTTCCTTCTATTCCTGCTTTCTGGAGAGTTTTTATCATAAATGGATGTTGAATTTTGTCAAAGGCTTTCTCTGCATCTATTGAGATAATCATATGGTTTTTATTTTTCAATTTGTTAATGTGGTGTATTACATTGATTGATTTGTGGATATTGAAGAATCCTTGCATCCCTGGGATAAAGCCCTCTTGATCATGGTGTATGATCTTTTTAATGTGTTGTTGGATTCTGATTGCTAGAATTTTGTTAAGGATTTTTGCATCTATGTTCATCAGTGATATTGGCCTGTAGTTTTCTTTTTTTGTGGGATCTTTGTCAGGTTTTGGTATTAGGGTGATGGTGGCCTCATAGAATGAGTTTGGAAGTTTACCTTCCTCTGCAATTTTTTGGAAGAGTTTGAGCAGGATAGGTGTCAGCTCTTCTCTAAATTTTTGGTAGAATTCAGCTGTGAAGCCATCTGGACCGGGGCTTTTGTTTGCTGGAAGATTTTTGATTACAGTTTCAATTTCCGTGCTTGTGATGGGTCTGTTAAGATTTTCTATTTCTTCCTGGTCTAGTTTTGGAAAGTTGTACTTTTCTAAGAATTTGTCCATTTCTTCCACGTTGTCCATTTTATTGGCATATAATTGTTGATAGTAGTCTCTTATGATCCTTTGTATTTCTGTGTTGTCTGTTGTGATCTCTCCATTTTTGTTTCTAATTTTGTTGATTTGATTTTTCTCCCTTTGTTTCTTGATGAGTCTGGCTAATGGTTTGTCAATTTTATTTATCCTTTCAAAGAACCAGCTTTTGGTTTTGTTGATTTTTGCTATGGTCTCTTTTGTTTCTTTTGCATTTATTTCTGCTCTAATTTTTAAGATTCTTTCCTTCTACTAACCCTGGGGTTCTTCATTTCTTCCTTTTCTAGTTGCTTTAGGTGTAGAGTTAGGTTATTTATGTGACTTTTTTCTTGTTTCTTGAGGTGTGCCTGTATTGCTATGAACTTTCCCCTTAGGACTGCTTTTACCGTGTCCCACAGGTTTTGGGTTGTTGTGTTTTCATTTTCATTCGTTTCTATGCAAATTTTGATTTCTTTTTTGATTTCTTCTGTTATTTGTTGGTTATTCAGCAGCGTGTTGTTCAGCCTCCATATGTTGGAATTTTTAATAGTTTTTCTCCTGTAATTGAGATCTAATCTTACTGCATTGTGGTCAGAAAAAATGCTTGGGATGATTTCTATTTTTTTGAATTTACCAAGGCTAGCTTTATGGCCCAGGATGTGATCTATCCTGGAGAAGGTTCCATGTGCGCTTGAGAAAAATGTGAAATTCATTGTTTTGGGATGAAATGTCCTATAGATATCAATTAGGTCTAACTGGTCTATTGTATCATTTAAAGTTTGTGTTTCCTTGTTAATTTTTTGTTTAGTTGATCTATCCATAGGTGTGAGTGGGGTATTAAAGTCTCCCACTATTATTGTGTTATTGTTAATTTCTCCTTTCATACTTGTTAGCATTTGTCTTACGTACTGTGGTGCTCCCGTGTTGGGTGCATATATATTTATAATTGTTATATCTTCTTCTTGGATTGATCCTTTGATCATTATGTAGTGACCTTCTTTGTCTCTTTTCACAGCCTTTGTTTTAAAGTCTATTTTATCTGATATGAGTATTGCCTCTCCTGCTTTCTTTTGGTCCCTATTTGCATGGAAAATCTTTTTCCAGCCCTTCACTTTCAGTCTGTATGTGTCCCCTGTTTTGAGGTGGGTCTCCTGTAGACAACATATGTAGGGGTCTTGTTTTTGTATCCATTCAGCCAGTCTTTGTCTTTTGGTTGGGGCATTCAACCCATTTACGTTTAAGGTAATTACTGATAAGTATGATCCCGTTGCCATTTACTTTATTGTTTTGGGTTCGAGTTTATACACCGTTTTTGTGTTTTTTGTCTAGAGAATATCCTTTAGTATTTGTTGGAGAGCTGGTTTGGTGGTGCAGAATTCTCTCAGCTTTTGCTTGTCTGAAAAGCTTTTGATTTCTCCTTCATACTTGAATGAGTCCTTGCTGGGTACAATAATCTGGGCTGTAGGTTATTTTCTTTCATCATTTTAAGTATGTCTTGCCATTCCCTCCTGGCTTGAAGAGTTTCTATTGAAAGATCAGCTGTTATCCTTATGGGAATTCCCTTGTGTGTTATTTGTTGTTTTTCCCTTGCTGCTTTTAATATTTGTTCTTTGTGTTTGATCTTTGTTAATTTGATTAATATGTGTCTTGGGTGTTTCTCCTTGGGTTTATCCTGTTTGGGACTCTCTGGGATTCTTGGACTTGGGTGATTATTTCCTTCCCCAGTTTAGGGAAGTTTTCAACTATTATCTCCTCAAGTATTTTCTCATGGTCTTTCTTTTTGTCTTCTTCTTCTGGAACCCCTATTATTCGAATGTTGTAGCGTTTAATATTGTCCTGGAGGTCTCTGAGATTGTCCTCATTTCTTTTAATTCGTTTTTCTTTTATCCTCTCTGATTCATTTATTTCTACCATTCTATCTTCTAATTCACTAATCCTATCTTCTGCCTCTGTTATTCTACTATTTGTTGCCTCCAGAGTGTTTTTAATTTCATTTACTGCATTATTCATTATATATTGACTCTTTTTTATTTCTTCTAGGTCCTTGTTAAACCTTCTAGCATCTTTTCAATCCTTGTCTCCAGGCTATTTATCTGTGATTCCATTTTAGTTTCAAGATTTTGGATCAATTTCACTATCATTATTCGGAATTCTTTATCAGGTAGATTCCCTATCTCTTCCTCTTTTGTTTGGTTTGGTGGGCATTTATCCTGTTCCTTTATCTGCTGGCTATTCCTCTGTCTCTTCATCTTGTTTAAATTGCTGAGTTTGGGGTGTCCTTTATGTATTCTGGCAGTTTGTGGAGTTCTCTTTATTGTGGCATTTCCTCACTGTGTGTGGGTTTGTACAGGTGGCTTGTCAAGGTTTCCTGGTTGGGGAAGCTTGTGTCGGTGTTCTGGTGGATGGAGCTGTATTTCTTCTCTCTGGAGTGCAATGAAATGTCCAGTAGTGAGTTATGAGATGTCTATAGTTTTGGGGTGACTTTGGGCAGCCTGTATCTTGAAGCTCAGGGCTGTGTTCCTTTGTTGCTGGAGAATTTGCTTGGTATGTCTTGCCCTGGGACTTATTGGCCCTTGTGTGGTGCTTGGTTTCAGTGTCGGTATGGAGGCATTTGATGAGCTCCTGTCAATTAATGTTCCTTGGAGTCAGGAGTTCCCTGGAGTCAGGGTTTGGACTTAAGTCTCCTGCTTCCGGTTATCGGTCTTATTTTTACAGTAGTTTCAAAACTTCTCCTTCTATACAGCACCATTGATAAAACGTTTACATTAAAGATGAAAAGTTTCTCTACGATGAGGGTCACTCAGAGAGGTTCACAGGGTTACATGGAGAAGAGAAGAGGGAGGAGGGAGTTAGAGGTGACCCAAATGAGATGAGGTGAATCAATAATGGAGAGAGTAGGGTAGCCAGTAGTCACTTCCTTATGTGCACTCCACAACTAGACCACTCAGAGATATTCACGGAGTCATACAGAGAAGAGAAGAAGGAGGAAGGTGACAGAGGTGGCCAGAAGGATAAAAGGGGGGAATGAAAAGGAGGGAGACAGATCCAGCCAGTAATCAGTTCCCTAAGTGTTCTCCACCGTCTGGAACACACAGAAATTCATAGAGTTGGGTAGAGTAGAGGGGTTAGGGAGGAGACACAGGCGACCTGGTGGAGAAAAAGGAGAGTCTAAAGGGAGAGAGAGCAGTCAAGCCAGTATTCTTGCTCCCTAGTGAAAAATGGGTCCTGAAGATTGGGTTCTTAAAGGTACAAAATTGGTAACAAATACATAAAAGCAAGAATTAAAAATCTAGAGTAGAGTTTGGAATTTCAAAAATACGATGTTAAAGAAAAGAAGAAGGAAAAGAAAGAGAGAAAAAACGAACAAACAAAAACAAACAAGGTCGCGAAAATTGTAAAGAAAGTACAGGTACAAAATTGATAACTAATACCAAAAAGCAAAAATTAAAAATCTAGAGTAGAGTTTGGAATTTCAAAAATACAACGTTAAAAAAAAAAAAAAGAAGAAGAAGAAGAAAAATAAAGAGAGAAAACAGACAAATGAAAACAAACAATGTCACAAAAATTATAAAGAAAATACAGGTACAAAATTGATATTATTCAGATATACAATGTTATATAGAAGAAGAAGAGAAAGAAACAAAGAAGAAGAAAAAAAGTCACAGAAATTATATAAAAATAAACTATAGGTACAAAATTGATAACAAATACCAAAAAGCAAAAATTAAAAATCTAGAGTAGAGTTTAGAATTTCAAAAATACAATGTTAAAGAAAAGAAAAAAAAAAAAAAACAAGGTCAAAAAATTATAAAATATATACATATGAAGTTTGCTGAAGAAGAAAAAAATAGGGTCTTTTTTTTTTTTTTTTTTTGCAAAGTAATAGGTTATAAAAGTGAAAATTAAAGGAACAATAGAGGACTTAAAAAAAATTTTTTTTAATTAAAAAAAAAGAAAGAATGATCGTAAAAATAATAAAAATATATCTAGGACTTTCTTGGTGGTGTTGTGTGTTCAGTTCATTTTTGGCTAGTTCCTTGGTCAGACTTATATTTCTCAAGATCTATAGGCCCCTTCCTATGTAGTCCGTAGTAACCACCGGGTTTTGGTCTATTGCCTGTAGCTTCCAAGGCGTTTCCCTCTGTTATATCTTCTTCTGTTTGCTAGTCTCTTCAGTATCTGGTTTCCGCCCTGACACAAAGGGGACGGTGGAGGACACTTTTTTTTTTTTTTTTTTAGGCTTACTTGTTCAGTCGCGCTGTGGGGAGGGAGGGAGGAATGCTGCAAACAAATAACACTGGCGTGGGCTCGCAGTGCCTCAGCCACCTTGGGTCTGCCCCCACTCACGGCGCGTGTAGCCTCCCTGTCCACACTGCTCGGGCTCTAGGTTGTTCCGCCGGGAACAATCCGAGGCTGGCCCTGGGCTGCATGCACCTCCCAGGTCCAAGCCGCTCAGGTTCAGGCACTCGGGTAGTCCTCAGAGGCGCAGACTCAGTTGGGCCTGCGTTTTGTGCTCTTCCCAGGTCCGAGCAGCTCAGGTGATGAGGTATTTGGCGAGCGCCAATGCTGCGACTTACCGCCTCCCTGCCACTCGGTTTTCTGGTTCTAACACCGGCGCACCTTCTCAGGCAGATGTTGACCGTCCAGACCCCCAAGAAGTTTTAGTTAGCAAAGAAGCCAGCTTACAGTTTTATAGATAATGTCTCTCTGGGGCTGCGATTGCCCCCTTCCGGCTCTGGCTGCCTGTCACCGGAGGGGGAAGGTCTGCAGCCGGCTATCTCTGTTCAGTCCTTTGTTCCGTGCGCGGGCCTGACGTTTTTAGGTTAGGACTGGCTTTTCGCGTGGTAGATATCCCACAGTCTGGTTTGCTAACCCAAATTATTTCGCTCAGATAGCGCTCAGGGTATTCAGGTCAGATTCTTACTCTCTGCGATGCAGCCCACGCCGCACCTCCCTGCCCAGCCCCCGCTTGCTAATGGCGGATGCAGGCGTCTGTGCTGCTTCTCCGCTGGGGGAGTTACCGTAGGGCTCGAAATCTGCGAGTTTTAATTGTTTATTTATTTTTCTCCCTGTTATGTTGCCCTCTATGCTTCCAAAGCTCGGCACAGATTCGGCAGTGAGAAGGTTTCCTGGTGTTTGGAAACTTCTCTCTTTTTAAGATTCCCTTCCCGGGACGGAGCTCCGTCCCTCCCTCTTTTGTCTCTTTTTTTTGTCTTTAATATTTTTTCCTACCTCCTTTCGAAGAGTTGGGTTGCTTTTCTGGGTGCCTGATGTCCTCTGCCGGCATTCAGAAGTTGTTTTGTGGAATTTACTCAACGTTTAAATGCTCTTTTGATGAATTTCTGGGGGAGAAAGTGTTCTCCCCGTCCTACTCCTCCGCCATCTTGGCTCCTCCTCCCATGCTCAGCTTTCTTCACAGTCCTACTCTCACATCCATACATGACTACAGGAAAAACCATAGCCCTGACTAGATGGACCATTGTTGGCAAAGTAATGTCTCTGCTTTTGAATATGCTATCAAGGTGGGTCACAACGTTCCTTCCAAGGAGTGTCTTTTAATTTCATGGCTGCAGACACCAACTGCAGTGATTTTGGAGCCCCCCAAAATAAAGTTTGACACTGTTTCCCCATCTATTTCCCATGACATGATGGGACCAGTTGCCATGATTTTCATTTTCTGAATGTTGAGCTTGAAGCCAACTTTTTCACTCTCCTCTTTCACTTTGATCAAGAGTCATTTTAGTTCCTCTTCACTTTCTGCCAGAAGGATGGTATCATCTGCATATCTGAGGTTATTGATATTTCTCTTGGCAATCTTGATTCCACCTTGTGCTTCCTCCAGCCCTGTGTTTCTCATGATGTACTCTGCATATAAGTTCAATAAGCAGGGTGACAATATACAGCCTAGACATACTCCTTTTCCTATTTGAAACCAGTATGTGTTCCATGTACAGTTCTAACTGTTGCTTCCTGACCTGCATATAGGTTTCTCAAGAGTCAGGTCAGGTGGTCTGGTATTCCCATCTCTTTCAGAATTTTCCACAGTTTATTGTGATCCACACACTCAAAGGCTTCCACATAGACAATAAAGCAGAAAGAGATGAATTTCTGGAACTCTCTTGCTTTTTCAATGATCCAGCAGATGTTGGCAACTTGATCTCTGGTTCCTCTGCCTTTTGTAAAACCAGCTTGAACATCTGGAAGTTCACAATTCACATATTGCTGAAGCCTGGCTTGGAGAATTTTGAGCATTTCTTTACTAGCATGTGAGATGAGTGCAATTGCATGGTGATGTGAGAATTCTTTGGCATTGCCTTTCTTTGGGATTGGAATGAAAACTGACCTTTTCGAGTCCTTTGGCCACTGCTGAGTTTTCCAAATATGCTGCCATATTGAGTGCAGCACTTTCACAGTATCATTAAAAGGGGCCAATAGCTCTAAATAGACATTTCTTTAAAGAAGACATATGGATGTCTAATAAACACATGAAATATGCTTAACATCATTCATCATTAGATAAATGAAAATTAAAATTGTAATGAGCAGTCATCTCACACTGTTCAGAGTGGCCATCACCAGAAATTCTACAAGCAAGAAATCCTGGAAAGGCTGTGGAGAAAAGTTTACCCTAATACACTGTTGCCCGTAACACAAACTGGTACAACCTGTATTCAGAACAGTTTGGAGATTCCTTGAGAAACTTGGACTAGACCTGTCATATGACCCAGAAACCCCACTTCTTTGCATATACCCAGAGGGAATTAGGATGGAACATAACACATGTACCCCAATGTTTATTGAAATTGCCTTTACAATAGCTATGACATGGAAGTAATCTAGATGCGCATCAGCAGATGAATATATAAGGAAGTTGTGGTATATATACAAACAAAATATTACTCAGCTACAGAAAGGCATATATTTGTGTCACTTTTAATGAGGCAGTTCAACCTACAGCCTATTGTTCAGAGTGAAAAAAGTTAGAGAGAGGCAAATATTGCACATTAATGCATATAAATTGGATTTAGGAAGACAGTAACAATAACCCTACCCACGTGAAGGCTAGTAAAGAAGATCCACATATAAATAACAGACTCTTAGACTGGGATGATTTGAGAACATAGCATTGGAACAGGTATATTACCATATATAAAAGAGATGATCAGTGCAAGTTCAGCATATGAAAGATGCACCCAACTCTTGTGCTGTGGAAGAACCCAGAATCATGGGGTAATAAGGAAGGTTTGAGTTGTGTTCAGGATAGGGAGATACATATTTTCATGTGGCTGGTTCATGTTGATCTATATGTCAAAAACCATCACAGTAATACATAGTAATTCTATTCCAATTAAATAAATCATTTTTGTAAAAAGAAATTAGAAGAAATTAAAAAAAATGCATTTAGAAATAGCATGGACATGATCCAGAATACAACCTCAACAGTTGTTTTATACCTACTCAAGAAAGTGCTGTGATGAACATTGGGGCAGCACTGTTTATAATAGCCAGGACATGGAAGCAACCTAGGTGTCCATCAGCAGATGAATGGATAAGAAAGCTGTGGTACATATACACAATGGAGTATTACTCAGCCATTAGAAAGAATAAATTTCAGTCAGTTCTAATGAGGTGGATGAAACTGAAGCCTATTATACAGAGTGAAGTAAGCCAGAAGGAAAAACACCAATACAGTATACTAATGCATATATATGGAATTTAGAAAGATGATAACAATAACCCTGTGTACGAGACAGCAAAAGAGACACTGATGTATAGAACAGTCTTATGGACTTTGTGGGAGAGGGAGAGGGTGGGAAGATTTGGGAGAATGGCATTGAAACATGTAAAATATCCTGTAAGAAATGAGATGCCAGTCCAGGTTCGATGCACGATACTGGATGCTTGTGGCTAGTGCACTGGGACGACCCAGAGGGATGGTATGGGGAGGGAGGAGGGAGGAGGGTTCAGGATGGGGAATACATGTATACCTGTAGTGGATTCATTTTGATATTTGGCAAAACTAATACACTTATGTAAAATTTAACAATAAAATAAAATTAAAAAAAAAAAAAGAAAGTGGACTTAGGGCCCATCCCCCCTGCCCATGACCCGCCTCCGGCCCCCGCTCTCCAAGTCCAACCTCCGATCTGTTTAATAAGAAGGCGCCTGTGTATGGCAGAGCTGGTGTGAGACGAAGAGTCAATCCTTCCCAGCCACCGGGATAATCAAGAGTTTGGCGGGACCTTCAAGCACACACCGAGATAATGAGGAGCCAGATGAAAAGCACAGACTCTGGCGCTGAAATGGATTAATAAGGAACTTAGTGATTTGGCCCGTGACCCTCCAGCACAATGTTCTGCAGGTCCAGTTGGGGATGATATGTTTCATTGGCAAGCCACAATTATGGGACCTAATGACAGCCCTTATCAAGGCGGTGTATTCTTTTTGACAATTCATTTTCCTACAGACTACCCCTTCAAACTACCTAAGGTTGCATTTACAACAAGAATTTATCATCCAAATATTAACAGTAATGGCAGCATTTGTCTCGATATTCTAAGATCACAGTGGTCTCCTGCTTTAATTATTTCTAAAGTTCTTTTATCCATTTGTTCACTGCTATGTGATCCAAACCCAGATGACCCCCTAGTGCCAGAGATTGCACGGATGTATAAAACAGACAGAGATAAGTACAACAGAGTATCTCGGGAATGGACTCAGAAGTATGCCATGTGATGCTTAAAGTCAGACTAACCTGCATTATAGCTGGAATAAACTTTAAATTACTGTTTGTTTTTTTTTTCTTATCTGGCTGCTCCCCTATCAGACCTCATCATTTTTAATTTTATTTTTTGTTTACCTCCCTCTATTCATTCACATGCTCATCTGAGAAGACTTAAGTTCTTCCAGCTTTGGACAATAACTGCTTTTAGAAACTGTAAAGTAGTTACAAGAGAATAGTTGCACAAGATTCAGAATTAAAAAAAAAAATGGAGCATGTGTATTATGTGGCCAATGTCTTCACTCTAACTTGCTTATGAGACTAAAACCATTCCTCACTGCTCTAACATGCTCAAGAGTCATCTGAGAGGGAGGGAGATGGATGCTGAGTTGTCACATCAAAGGAAGCAGCATTATTCTAACAGCATCCATTCTTGTTTAAGCCTTCCACTGTTAGAGATTTGAGGTTACATGATATACTTTATGCTCATAACTGATATGGCTGGAGAATTAGTATTGAATTTATAGCATCAGCAGAACAGAAAATGTGATGTATTTTATGCATGTCAATAAAGGAATGACCTGTTCTTGTTCTACAGAGAATGGAAATTGGAAGTCAAACACCCTTTGTATTCCAAAATAGGGTCTCAAAACATTTTGCAATTTTCATTTAAATCGTTAGGAGGCTTGGAGCTATTAGTTAATCTATCTTCCAATACACTGTTTAATATAGCACTGAATAAATGATGCAAGTTGTCAATGGATGAGTGACCAACTAATAGCTCTGCTAGTAATTGATTTATTTTTCTTCATTAAAGTTGCATAAACCAAAAAACAAAACAATAAAGAAAGAAAGAAAGTGGACGTAGGAGGGGCAGACCATGTGTGCTGGTATAGAGGCTGAAAGTCAAAGAAGATAAGCTTGAGATTGCAACTATGTTTTTGCAGCATGACCTCAGTATCATAGTCTAAGTAGTGGAAGATGCATGTGGCAGAATGCAAGCTTAGTAGATCGGCATGCCTACTCTGAAACAGAGGTTCAGTAGGAGTTAAATGCATGCACTTGAGCGTCGTTTCAGGAGTGACGGTATATGTGTTTCAGAGTGAAGATAAATAGGTGCAGCAAAAGTGCTCTAAAATGTTGGGAAATACTTGTAAGAAGGCAGGTTCAGAGTGGAAGCTCAGTATTTGTGTGACTAATGTTATAGACTTAGACTTCAATTGAAGAAAGTAGAGAAGACCACTAGATGATTCAGTTCAGTTCAGTCGCTTAGTTGTGTCCGACTCTTTGTGACCCCATGAATCGCAGTATGCCAGGCCTTCCTGTCCATCACAAACTCCCGGAGTTCACTCAGACTTATGTCTATCGAGTCAGTGATGCCATTCAGCCATCTCATCATCTGTCGTCCCCTTCTCCTCCTGCCCCCAATCCCTCCCAGCATCAGAGTCTTTTCCAATGAGTCAGCTCTTCACATGAGGTGGCCAAAGTACTGGAGTTTCAGCTTCAGCATCATTCCCTCCAAAGAAATCCCAGGGCTGATCTCACTCAGAATGGATTGGTTGGATCTCCTTGTAGTCCAAGGGATTTTCAAGAGTCTTCTCCAACACCAGAGTTCAAAAGCATCCATCCTTGGTGCTCAGCCTTCTTCACAGTCCAAGTCTCACATCCATACATGACTACTGGAAAAAGCATAGCCTTGACTAGATGGACCTTTGTTGGCAAAGTAATATCTCTGCTTTTGAATATGCTATCAAGTTTGGTCATAACTTTCCTTCCAAGGAGTAAGCATCTTTTAATTTCATGGCTGCAATCACCCTCTGCAGTGATTTTGGAGCCCCCCCCCCCCCCAAATAAAGTCTGACACTGTTTCCATAGTTTCCCCATCAATTTCCCATGAAGTGATGGGACTGGAGGCCATGATCTTTTTTTTTTTTTTTTCCTGAATGTTGAGCTTTAAGCCAACTTTTTCACTCTCTACTTATGATTCAGGTATGACCTAAATCAGATCCCTTATGATTATACAGTGGACGTGACAAAAGATTTAAGGGAATAGATTTGATAGAGTGCCTGAAGAACTACAGGTGGAGGTTCATGAAATTGTACAGGAGGCAGTGACCAAGAACATCCCCAAGAAAAGTAATGCCAAAAGGCAAAATGGTTGTCTGAGGAGGCCTTACAAATAGTTAAGTAAAGAAGAGAAGCAAAAGGCAAAGGAGAAAAGGGAAGATATACCCATATGACTGCAGATTACCAAAGAATAGCAAGGAGAGATAAAAAAGCCTTCCTCAGTGATCAATGCAAAGAAATAGAGGAAAAAAATAGTTGAGAAAGACTAGCGATTTCTTCAAGGAAATTAGAGATACCAAGGGAATATTTCATGCCAAGATGGACACAATAAAGGACAGAAATTGTATGGACCTAAAAGAAGCAGAAGATATTAAGAAGAGGTAGCGAGAATCTATACAGAAAAGATTGAAGAACTATACAGAAAAAATCTTCATGATCCAGATAATCATGATGATGTGATCACTCACCTAGAGCCAGACATCCTTAAACATGAAGTCAAGTCAGCCTTAGGAAGCATCAATACAAACAAAGCTAGTGGAGATATGGAACCCCAGTTGAGCGATTTCAAATCCTAAAAGATAGTTCTGTGAAAGTGCTGAATCCAATGTGCCAGCAAATTTGGAAAATTCAGCAGTGGCAACAAGACTGGAAAAGGTCAGTTGTTCCAGTATATGTATTTTAGAGCTTGTTCTCTGTAGTGGTGAAATGTGTCCCACAAAGTGTTAGACAGGACTGAAGCAAACTAGTGCAAAATGTTGCAAGATTTTTTTTGTTTGTTTTGTTTTGTTTTCACCTGTGGCAGCTTTTCTCCAGTAAGAGTTAATTGTGAAAGTGGAGCAGGTGCTTGGCTTTCAGGGACCCTGGTGGTGCCAAGTGTACAGGGTTCAGGGACACAGAACTGACTAGACCACAGGAGTTATGACCCTATCAGAGTCTTTTTTTGAGCTTCTTGTAGCTGGCGATCAGAAGGCCTCTTTTGCCAGTCTTTCTCCCTAGTTCCACCCATTGAGGCACTTAGAAGGCTTTGTTGCCTGGAATCCTTCCCTGTTGTTCAATGTGTCAGCACATAGAGATACCTCCCTGGCTGGGGTCCTACTCTGTAGATCAGTGCATCAGGCACTTAAAGAAGCATCGTGAGTAGGGTTCGACTCTAGTTTTGTGCATCAGGCACTTAAAGGAGCACCTGGGTGGTGTCCTGCTCTATATTTCAGTGTGTTCAGCATTTGATGGGTCAGCCTCACTATTGTAGTAACTGCTGATGCTATCATGTGGAGAGAGAGAGGCTATGGTGATTGCTCCACCCCCATACATGTGACTCAGTGATATTGTCTTGCTTCCTTGGCTGCCTGGCTTTCCTCCACAGGCATATCCTAGCACAGTTTCCTCCCTCACAGCCCCTCTCTCCATCTCGCCACAGTAAACAGCAGCCTTCGCCCAGGAATCGCTCCAGAATCCCTCAATTCCAGCTCCCAGCCACTGTGCCTTTCAGGGGACACATATCCTTGGCTGGGGTATGTACAGCTGTAGCAAGGACTCACTGATTCTCATTACATCTAGTTATCCACAGATCAGTTGTTCCACTCTCAGCTTTAAATGTTTATTCTATGATTCAGACAAGCCCCCCAATATGGGATTAGACCCCTCCTTCACCCACTCAGGGCTGATTCAGTCCTAATAAGACTCATGATTTTCCCCCCAGTTCTTTCATCCTACTGAGTTTTGCGTGATTCTATATATTCTTTTCCACTGGTCAGGCACTCCTGTCTGCTTTCAGCTGATGTTTTGATTACTTGTCTGTGTCTGAAGGTGTATGCCTGATGTATCCACAGAGAGATGTATTCCACATCTACCTACAGCTCCACCATCTTGTTCTCTCATCTCAAGATAGTTTTAGAGCACAGAATCCACAGTGGCAGTAGGTGTGCTATAAAATGTGAGTTCAGACATACACCTGAGGGCAAGCTCAGTGATTTTAGCACAGCTGATCTAAAGCATTGATTTACTATTGGCCAGACACATGGTTCAAATATTACGAAAATTATTTATGGTGTGCCAATTCTAGAGCACAAGATCAGTCGTTGTGTAACATTTGCTGTAGAATGCAAGTTCAGTTGTGGAAAGAGGTATGCTCCACAATGCAACTGAGACGTTTTAGTCATCTTGTGGTAGAGTACATGCTCAGTAATGGTAGGAACTGTGCTCTAGTATTCATTCAGTAGTGGCTGGAAGCATGTTGCCACTGCCAATGGGATAGCTTCAGACAGCCTGTTCTAAAATGCAAGCACACTAGTGGCAGAATGTATGCTCCAGATTGCAAGCTAAGTAGTTTCAGTACTTCTATGCTAGAGCTCAGACACAGTAGTGATGTATGCAGGCTGCAAACTGCCATCCTACTATTTGTGTCATGTCCGCTCTAGAATACAGTCTTAGTACTGGTGGGGAGAATCCTCAAAAGTACAATCTCAGGAGACAAAGAACAAGTTCTCTAAAGCAAAGATTCAGTATTCGAACCATACTTGCTCTAGATCATGGTTCTGTATTACCAGGGGTGTGTCTAAAGTGTGCTTCAATGTTGAGATGCATGCTGAAGAGCTAAGTTCAGCAGATGAAGCATGCCTGCATTACATGTGCTTCAGAGTGTTGTCTCAGGAGTTGCAGTACACTTGCTTAAGAGTGCACACTCAGTAAGTGAGGGACATATTCTCTTGAACGCTGGGTTTTTATTTTTGGATGCATATCCAGAGATCAAACTGAGAAAATGTGATATGCCTGTTCTGCCACACAAGCTCAGTAGTGGGAAGATAAGTCCTCAACAGTGCAAGCACATGGGTTGTGGCATATGTGTGTTGTGACACATGATCAATTGAGGCAGGAAATATGAAGTATACACCAAGTCTCTAGTTGTGGAAGATCATCCATAGATGTAGCTGTGGAACACAGGTACACTACTCACAACTTATACAGTCTAGAGTGCTGGATGGCTAGCAGCATAATGGCTGGTATAAAATGCCACTGGAGTGATGGTTGCACACACCTTCTAGAGCAATACTTCAGGGAAGTGACTTTAATGCTTCAGAATTCAAAGTCACTAGTGGTGACACAGTTGATCTAGAATGACGGTTCACTCGTGGGTAGGATATGTGTTTTATAATGCAACCTCCACTTTCCTGGAATAGGTCCTCCAGAGTGCAAATTCAGTAGTTGGGACACATGCTCTAGAGTACAGGAAGAAGAGTTTGGGGAAATATGCAACAGCGGGCAAGCCAAGTCATTGGCAAATTTCAGCTGCAGAGTGTGGGATCACTACTTTAAGCTCACAGGCCATGGGGCAAGATTAGTAGTAGTGGAACTCATGGTCTATAAGGCAGGCTCAGCAGTGATTAAATAGTGTAACAGGGTGCAAAATCAGTAGCTGAACTGCTTACAAGTGGCAAGACACATGCTTCAGAGTGCAAAATTAGTATTGGCCACACACATGCTCTAGGCCACATGCTCACTAGCTGTGCCATGCCTGCTTAGTGTAAGGACTCAGAAGTGACAGGTGTGCTATAGTACTAGGATTGATACTGCCGGGATGCATGATTCAGTGTGCAGGTGTGTAGCTCAGGCATTCTTACTCTACAGCATAGTCTCTGTAGTGTCAGAACATTGGCTCTTGAAGGCACACACAGTCATGATGGGAGATATGTTCCTGAGTAAACCGCAGTAGTGCAAAACCCATGATAAAATGTGTGCACTCTGTAGTCATGAGAGCTGTACTCCCAATTGCAAGTTCAGTTACTGTGGAATGTGTGAAACTAGAGCATGTTCTCTGCACAGCCCGGATGCCTGCCCTTGAACTCATGCTCAGTAGAGGTGTACCATGTCCTCCAGTGTTCAAACTCACTATGTCTATAAGAGTGCTGGCTCAGGTGTGTCCAGAAGTAAACAAACATCAGAGTGCAAGTTCAGTAATTGTTTAGGCACACCTGAACTACAGCGCAGGTTGAGTAGTGGCCTGACTTACCTATAAAGCAACAAGCTAATTATTGTGATTTTTATTGTTTAGAGTGAAAATTCAGCAGGCAATGAACTCTTGTTCTGGAAGGCAATTTCAGTAGTGCAGGGATGCAGAATCCAGAGTGTAATATACCAAAAGTGTATGTGTACTTACAACAGGCATGTTTTAGGGACAGGCTCAGTAGTGGCAGGCCATATTCTCAATAACCCGGGTTCAGGAGTGATGGGATGTATGCTCTACTGTGCAGTCTCAGTGACAGCAAGGCACTTGTTCTAAATTTTGTCAATAATCTCAATAGTGGCAGAAAGGGTGATCCAGATTAGAAACTAAGTAGTTCTAGCATGTGTCCTCTGATGGTGGTCTCAGTATTGACAAGCGCATATTCCAGAGTGCAAAAGTCTTGTTTGTAGCATGTGTGCTTTGAAATCGGAGAAGGAAATCGCAACCCAGTCCAATATTCTTGCCTGGAGAATTCCATGGACAGAGGAACCTGCTGGGCTGCTCTCCATAGGTTCGCACGGAGTCGGACAAGACTAAAGCGACTTAGCATGCATACATGCATTGGAGAAGGAAGTGGCAACCCCCTCCAGTATTCTCGTCTGGAGAATCCCAGGGATACGGAAGCCTGGTGGGCTGCTGTCTATGTGGTCACACAGAGTCGGACACTACTGAAGTGACTTGGCGGCAGCAGCAGCAGTGGTTTGAAATCAGGGGTCAGTAGTTGTGAAAAGCTTCTTGCATTTTCAGTTGTTACGGCATCCCAGGTCCAGAGTGCAGGCACACTTGGTTGTGATACTTATGCTCTAGAGTTGTAATGTATGTTCCAGAGTGCAAGCTAATTAGTATACCTGTTCTAATTCAATTCTCAGTAAAAGCAGAATGCAAAGTCCTGATTTCAACCTCAGTAGTTGCTGCATGCATAATCAGAAGTAGTGCTTCATACACTCATGAGTGCCAGATCATGAGCTGCAGCATAATTGTCACAGAGTGGGGCACAAGTAGTTGCTGGATGCATACTACAGAGGGTGAGCTCAGTAGCTTCGTTACATGCATGTTTCACACTGTGAGCTCAATAGTACTCGATGGTATTACATTGACAGTATTCCTACTTTAGAGTACTTGCTTAACAGGGGCAGAATGCATACCTTTGAATATAAACTCGGTAGACTCGTCCTAAGGTGGCAGTGACATATGAGAAGGAGTTCAATTTTTCCCCAGTAAATACCTCAACGGATTGTCAGGATATGGAGTAACTTTCACTAAACCATTTCTATATGCTGGCAGAGGACACCAGAAAGGCCAATAAATTTGCTCATAATGAGGGAGGAGAAGAGATAAACAAGAAAAGAGAGACAAAGGATTTAGGGATAGAGACTGATTCTAGAACCAGATACGCAACAAGGGACTGGTTCTGAATTGTAACCCTGCTTATTTAAATTAGATGAAGAGCACATCATGTGAAATGCCAGACTGGATGAAGCACAAGCTGGAATCAAAATTGCTGGGAGAAATAGCAATAACCTGAGATACATAGATGACAAAACCCATATAGCAGAAAGTGAAGAGGGACTAAAGAGCCTCTTGATGAAAGTGAAACAGGAGAGTGCAAAAGCCAGCTTAAAACTCAACATTCAAAAACGAAGATCATGGCTTCTGGCCCCATGATTGAGAGATTTCACTTTCACTTTTCACTTTCCTGCATTGGAGACGGAAATGGCAGCCTACTCCAGTGTTCTTGCCTGGAGAACCCAAGGGGCAGGGGAGCCTGGTGGGCTGACGTCTATGGGGTCACACAGAGTCGGACACGACTGAAGTGACTTAGCAACAGTAGCAGCCGCAGATGGGGAAACAATGGAAAGGCTGAGAGACTTTATTGTCTTGGCTTCAAAATCACTGTAGATGGTGGCTGCAGCATAAAATTAAAAGATACTTGCTTCTTGGAAGAAAAGCTATGACCAACCTAGGCAGGATATTTAAAAACAGAGATATTACTTTGCCAACAAAAGTCTTTCTAGTCCAAGCTATAATTTGTCCAGTAGTCATATATGGATGTGAGAGTTGGACTATACAGAAAGCTGAGCCCTGAAAAATTGATGCTTTTGAAGTGTGGTGTTGGAGAAGACTCTTGAGAGTCCCTTGGAGAGCAGGGAACAAAATTAGTCAGTAAGACATTCAGCCCTGAATATTTATTGGAAGCACTGATGCTAAAGCTGAATTTGGCCACCTGATGCAAATAACTGACTCTTGCAAATGACCCCAGTGTTGAGAAAGATTGAAGGCAGGAGGAGAAGCAGAAGACAGGATGAGATTGAGTCCATCACTAACTCAATGGAGATGAGTTTGAGCAAGCTATGGAAGTTCGTGATGAACAGAGGAGTCTGGTGTGTCACAGTCCTTGGGGTTACAAATAGTTGGACACGACTGAGAAACTGAACTGAACTTGTGTTGGGGAGAGAGAGTCAATTCCTATGCAGATTGATAAGAAGTCTGGCCTACCCAAAGAAGAGAAAAATATCTGGATTCTTGAGGAGGAGATAGGGTTCTGGAATTCTCAAGGAGGAGAATTGCTTGCTTGTTTGTTTTTCTCTATATTCATTAGTCTTAGTCACAGAAAATGTTTTGTTTTGTTTTTTCTTTAAACCTTGAAATGATGATTACACAGCAAACAATTCAGTTTAAACTCTGTAATTAGAATTATATAGCAACAGTGTATCATGCTTGAGGACAGTTTCTCCTCCCTGAAAACCTTCTGACGAATCCTTATATTTTAGAAGCTATATTATGGGAGTGGGTCTGGCAGGATCTTTCTATTGTTAACTTCTAATCCTGTTATCCTAAAATATAAATTGTGGGAGTAGGTCTGGTAAAATTTTCACAAATTTCAGACATGCTTTTGATGTATTATAATAACTAAATTAAAATGTATGTAACTCCCTGGCTAACACTAGCGGGGGGGGGGGGGGGGAGGGGCATTCTCTGGCCCCCTTCTGATGTCCATGTCAGAAGCTTTCTCTGTTCCTTTTCTTACTTTAATAAAACTCTGATATACAATAACTCTTGAGTGATCAAGCCTGGTCCTTAGTCCTGAAGTTAAATCTTCTTCTCAGAGATCATGAATCCAGCACTATCCATCTTAAGCTTTTAGAGAAGGAGAAGTTTCCATACCACAGGAAACCCTCTCAGAGGTTGATTCAGTGGGCCTCTTTGGAATCTCAGAGGGTGGTATAACCACCCCACACCACCATCTCAGAATTCAAGCCAAAAAAGCAATTATTAGTGGGGAATTGCCTCACAGTCTCGTGTCCACCCACAGTGAGTGGGGGCTTTGTACAGGGGCGCCCTCTGCATCTTCAGTCCTTAGAATAAAGATGGGGTTTGAATGCTCTACAGACACTCTGAGAGAACTAATGTGATGTAGCAGGCGGAAGCACATAATGCCAGAGAGAGAAAAATAAACAAAGAGAAGGAATGTTCCCACGGGAAGGCTCTAAGACCACACTGCAACCCCTGACCTGCTTACAGAACAGACGATGCCCTAGTATTTACTGAAGGAGAGCACGCTAGCTTTCCTTATGGACCTCCCAGGAGGCAAAGATTCAGAATGTTGACAACCAGAGGCAGAAGGCCATAACCTTTTAGGCCCAGGAGACTGCATCTCCTGCCAAGCTGTGAGCAGACTCTATTCATGAGCAGCCACTAACCATGACTTCCTGAGATCTGGGACAGTTTATGGCTGCCAAGAGTGTCATAACCTGAGAGCAACTCCTCTGAGGAGATGCACAGCTCACCATGCATGGACTGTATCCTTGTGGAGTATCTGAGAAACTGACCAGAATGAACCTGAGCAGTGCACGAAAAACATGGTCCACCAGGAACTATGACATCACAGCTATCCTGAAAACCTGAGTGGCTCTCTGGAAGAGTGTACTCTGGAACATCCTGGAACCTGAGAAGCTTGGACCTGGAAAGTGCATTAGATAAAGGGCCCACCCGGGGCTATGCTCTGGCAGAACACCAGGCCACTTTGGCCTGGGAATAGCAGGAGATGCATGGCTCAACTGGGACTGGGCATTCATAGAACACCCAGAAATATGAGCAGCTTGGGCCTTGGAAGTGCAGGAGACAAAGAACCCACCTGGGACTGTGCCCCAAACAGAGAACTGGGGAGTCTGGACTGCTTGGGCCTGGGAAGAGCAAGAGATACATGGTTCAACTGGGGCTGGGCCTTCATACAACACCTGGGAATCTGAGCAGCTTGGACTTGGGAAGTGCAGGAGACACACGGCCAACCTGGGACTTCACGCCTAGCACAGGATGGACCCTAGGTAGCTTGGGCCTGGGAAGTGCGTGAGATCCATGGCCCTTCTGTAACTGTGCCCTCAAGGGACACCCAGGAGCTTGAGTGGCTGGATCTGAGAAGTGTACATCACCTTGGACTTTGGCAGACCCTGTGCTGTCCATTCACAACAAAGGCTACCCACAAATCCCAGTGGTATTTGTTTGCAGTGTTCCTGCCTCTCCACAGCAAAACAGAGCAAATGACCCTGAATAAGGGTCTATTGTCACCTCTTCCTATCAGGGCTCAGATTAGACATTGAAGAGACTTGCAAGCAGAGGAGGCCAGCCTAAGTAAAGATAAGACAGGGGAACCACTCAAGAAGTGGCGGGTGCAACAGATTAAAATTAAGCAGTAAAATTGCATTTAAGGACAATTGTGGACTTTGAGAAAAAGTGCAAGCTAGAACAAGGGATAACCTGACACTGAACTGACCCCAGAATATTTTTTCTAATTTTTGTGTTCAATTATGTTTCAGTTTGTTTTATATTGTACATTTGGGAGTTCAAATTCTAGTCTAGGTTTTTTAATTTTTGCTTTCTGGAATTTGTTATGCATTTTGTAGTATTAAGAGTCTATTTTTTAATATCCATTTTCACTCAGGGATTTGATTACAGGCTTAATTGCTCTCTTTCCTTTTGACTTTCTTTTCTCCTCCTGATCACCTCTATCTAGCTCTTCCCTCTTCTTTTCTATACATAATGCTGTGGATCTCTTTGACTGTCCAGGATGTGGAGTTATTTCACCACTAACATGGGGTTTTGTCTTCTGTGCAATGTTGAAAGTGTAGTCTTGAGGTTACTGCAAGAGGGGGACCAAAAACCAGAGGCAGGTAGCTCAGCTCCAGAACTTTGGATCATCATAGAACCCCTGGCCCCAGGGAAGAGTGGTAGACAAGATCCCATCCAAAAGGATACATGCCTACACTGAAAGCAAGCTCCATCCAAGAGCAGACAGCTCCAGTGCAAGACAACCCATGCTAATCTTCCAGCAAAACAAGAACACACTCAAGAAAATTACAAGGCACTCTTCTAAATTCAGTCACTCAGTTGTGTCTGACTCTTTGCAACCCCATGGACTGCAGCACACCAGGCCTCCCTGTCAATCACCAACTCCCAAAGTTTACTCAACTCATGTCCACTGAATCAGTGATGCCATCCAACCATCTCATCCTCTGTTATACCTTTCTCCTCTGGACCTCAATCTCTCCCAGCATCAGGGTCATTATAAATGAGTCAACTCTTTGCATCTGGTGGCCAAATTATTGGAGTTTCAGCTTCAGCATCAGTTCTTCCAATGAATACTCAGGACTGATCTCCTTTAGGATGGACTTGTCGGATCTCCTTGAAGTACAAGGGCCTCTCAAGAGACTTCTCCAACAATACAGTTCAAAAGCATCAATTCTTTGATGCTCAACTTTTTTTTTTTTTCAAATTTTATTTTATTTTTAAACTTTACATAATTGTATTAGTTTTGTCAAATATCAAAATGAATCCACCAGTGGTATACAGGTGTTCCCCATCCTGAACCCTCCTCCCTCCTCCCTCCCCATTCCATCCCTCTGGGTCGTCCCAGTGCACTAGCTCCAAGCATCCAGTATAGTGCATCGAACCTGGACTGGCATCTCGTTTCATAAATGATAGTCCAACTCTCACATCCATACATGACTACTAGAAAATCCATACCTTTGACTAGACAGACCTTTGTCGGCAAGATAATGTCTCTGTTTTTTAGTATGCTGTCTAGGTTGGTCATAACTTTCCTTCCCAGAAGTAAGCATCTTTGAATTTCATGGCTTCAATCACCATCTGCAGTGATTCTGGAGCCCTTCAAAAGAAAGTCAAACATTGATTGCCCTTCAATTTGCCATAAAGTGGTGGGATCAGATGCCATGATCTTAGTTTTCAGCTTTAAGCCAACGTTTCACTCTCCTCTTTTGATTTAATTAAATGACTCTTTAGTTCTTCCCTTTCTGCCATAAGGGTGGTGTCATCTGCATATCTGAGGTTATTTCTCCTGGAAAACTTGATTCCAGCTTGTGCTTCATCCAGCACAATGTTTCTCATGAGGTACTCTGCATAGAAATTAAATAAGCAGAGTGACAATATACAACTTTGACATATTCCTTATCCTATGTGAAGCTAGTCATTCCATGTCCCGTTCAAACTGCTGTTTTCTAGCCTGCATAGAGGCTTCTCAAGAGGCAGGTCAGCTGCTCTGGTATTCCCATCTCTTTCAGAATTTCCCAACGTTTATTGTAATCCACGCAGTCAAAGTCTTTGGAATAGTCAATAAAGCAAAAGTAGATCTTTTTCTGGAACTCCCTTGCTTGATTGATGATCCAGTGGATGTTGGCCATTTGATCTCTGTTTCCTCTGACTTTTCGAAAACCAGCTTGAACATCTTGAAGTTTACGGTTCATGTATTGCTGAAGCATGGCTTGGAGAATTTTTAGCATTACTTTACTAGCATGTGAGATGAATGCAATTGTGCAGTAGTTTGAACGTTCTCTGGCATTGCCTTACTTTGGGATTGGAATGAAAACCAACCTTTTACAGTCGCGAGCCACTGCTGAGTTTTTCAAATTTGCTGACATATTGAGTGCAGCACTTCCATAGCATAATCTTTTAGGATTTTAAATAGCTCAACTGCAATTCTATCACTTCCACTAACTTTGTTCATAGTGATGCTTCTTAAGGCCCACTTGACTTCACATTCCAAGATGTCTGGACCTAGGTGAGAGATCAGATCATCATGATTATTTGGATTGTGAAGATCTTTTATGGACAGTTTTTCTGTGTAATCTTTGCCAACTCTTCTTAATATCTGCTGCTTCTGTTGGGTCCATACCATTTCTGTCCTTATTGTGCCTATCTTTGCATGAAATATTCCCTTGGAACCTCAAATTTTCTTGACGTGATCTCTAGTCTTTCCCATGCTATTACTTTCCTCTATTTCTTTGCACTGATCACTAAGGAAGGCTTTCTTATCTCTCCTTGCTATTCTTTGCAACTCTATATTCAAATGGCTATATCTTTCCTTCTCTCCTTTGCCTTTCCCTTCTCTTCATTTCACAGCTATTTGTAAGGCTTTCTCAGGCACCCATTTTGAGTTTTTGCATTTCTTTTTCTTGGGGATGATCTTGATACCTGTCTCCATCCATGGTTCATCAGGCACTCTATCAGACCTAGTCCCTTAAATTTATTTCTCACTTCCACTGTATAATCATAAGGGATTTGATATAGGTAATTCCTGAATGGTCTAATGGTTTTCCTTACTTTTTTCAATTTAAGTCAATATGTGGAAATAAGGATTTCCTGATCTGAGCCACAGTTAGCTCCTGGTCTTGTTTTATGCTCTCTAGGAGGAGTAAGCATCTTTTAATTTCATGGCTGTAGTCACTATCTGCAGTGATTTTGCAGCCCCCCACCTCCCCAAAATAAAGTCTGCCACCATTTCCTCTGTTTCTGCATATATTTTCCATGAAGTGATGGGGCAGGACGTCATGATTTCAGATTTCCTAATGTAGAGCGTTAAGCCTACTTCTTCACTTTCCTCTTTTATTTTCATCAAGAGATTGTTCAGTTTCTCTTCACTTTCTGCCATAAGGGTGGTTTCATCTGCATATCTGAAGTTATTGACATTTCTCCTGGCAATCTTGATTCCAGTTTTTGTTTCTTCCAGCCCAGCATTTCTCTGCATAGAAGGTAAATAAGCAGTGTGACAATATGTAGCCTTGAGGTACTCCTTTTCCTATTTGGAACCGGTCTGTTATTCAATGTCCAGTCCTAACTGTTGCTTCCTGACCTGCATACAGGCTTCTCAAGAGGCAGGTCCGGTGGTCTGGTATTCCCATCTCTTTCAGAATTTTCCAGTTCATTTTGATCCACACAGTCAAAGGCTTTTGCAGAAGTAGATGTTTTCCTGGAACTTGCTTTTTTTTTTTTTTCAAAGATCCAGCAGATGTTGGGAATTTGATCTCTGGTTCCTCTGTATTTTCTAAAACAAGCTTGAACATCTGGAAGTTAACACTTGATGTATTGCTGAAGCGTGGCTTGGAGAATTTTGAGCATTACTTTGCTAGCATGTGAGATGACTGCAACTGTAGGGCAGTTTGAGCATTCTTTGGCATTCCCTTTCTTTGAGATTGGAATGAAAACTGACCTTTTCCAGTCCCGAGCCACTGCTGAGATTTTCAAATTTCCTGGCATAGTGAGTGCATCACTTCCACAGCATCATCTTCTAGGATTTGAAATAGCTCAACTGGAATCAAAGCCATAATAGAACCCCCTAATTCTCTCATGAACACTGCATTGCCTCTCAGAAAAAAATGAGATCCACAGCCATCTTCTATAACAACAACAAAATAATTCCTTCAACTAGAAAACCTTCACAATCCACTGGTCCCACCACATTCACTGGGAGGAGTCTAACCAATTAACAGCAATGATGACCCTCCCGTTTGCAGAAAATAGACCTCAAAGACAGCCATCTAAACAACATGAAAAGACAGAGACATATCCAGCAGGTGAAGGAACACAATAAAAATCAACAAATCAATGAAAGAGGAGGAGATAAGAAGTCTACAGGAAAAACAATTCAGCATAATAATAGTCAAAGTCTTGGAAATAAATGGAGCTACAGATAAATAGACTTTAGACATGTATTGAGAAGATCAAAGGGGTGTTTTAAAAGGACCTAGAAGAAGTAATGAATAGTCAATCAATAATGAACAATGCAATAACTGAGATAGAAATCACTCTGTACAACAAAAACAGTAGAGTAACTGAAGCAGAAGAAGGACTAAGTGAGCTGGAAGATAGAATGTTGAAAATAAGTGAAGCAGAACAGGAAAAAAAAAATAGAGAAATGAAGACAGCCTCAGAGACTTCTGGGACAATGTTAAATGCCCCACATTTAAATCATAGGTTTCTTGGAGAAAGAAGACAAAAGGAAAGGGCATGAGAAAATATTTGAGGAGAAAATAGCTAAAAACTTCCCTGAAATAGGAAAGGGAATAGACATCTAAGATGAAAAACCCCAGAGTGTTCCACAGGGATAAATCCAAGACAAAACATATCAAAATACACATTAATCAAAATAAAAACAAACAAATAAATACACACAATGAACAAATATTCAAGGAAACAAAGGAATAACAACAAATAACATAGACGGGAATCCCCATAAGCATAACAGCTGCTCTTACCCTAGAAACTCTTCAGCTTAGAAAGGAATGGCAAGATATACTTAAAGTGATGAAAGGCAAAAACCTACAGCCAAGATTACTCTATTCAACAAGGATAGCATTCTAATTCAAAAGAGGAGTCAAAAGCTTAACAGACAAACAAAAGCAATTAGAATTCAGAACCACCAAACCAGCACTTCAGGAAATGCTGAAGGATCTTATCTAGATTGGAAACAGAAAAGCTTTACAAAATAAATCCACAAAAATATATAGTAAATGGTAACAAGATCATACCTAGCAACAACTACCTTAAACATAAATGGGCTAAAAGCTCCAATGAAAATACAAAGACTGGCTGAATGAATATAAGAATATACTGCCTGCAAGAAAACCACCTCATAATTAGGGACACGTACAGAGTGAAAGTGATGACCAGGAAAAAGCTATTTTGTGAAAATGGAGAGCAAAAGAAAGTGGGAGAAGCAATACTCATATCAGATAAATGGGCTTTAACCAAAGACCACTATAGGAGACAAAGAAGGTTGCATTACCTAATAATCAAGGTATCAATCCAAGAAGAAGCTATATGCACCCCATGTAGGAGCACCTCAATACAAGAGACAAATGCCAACAACTATTAGAGCAGAAATAGACACTAACCAATAGTATTGGGTGATTTTAATACTTCACTCATAACATGGACAGATCATCCGGACAGAAAATCAATAAGGAAAACTCATGTTTTAGATGATACATTAGACGAGTTTGACCTAATTGATATCTACAGGGCATCCCACCCCAAAAGAACAGATTTCACCATTTTCTCCTTATTCTCAAGTGCAAATGGAACATTATCTTAAGACAGATCACATCCAAGGTCACGTCTAACCTTGGTAAACTTCAAAAAATTATAATATTTTCAAGCATATTTTCTGATCACAATGTTGTTAGATCAGATATCAACTGCAGGAGAAAAACATAGAGGAAACACAAATAATTTGGAGGCTAAACAGCTGCTGCTGCTAAGTCACTTCAGTCATGTCTGATTCCGTGCGACCCCATAGACAGCAGCCCACCAGGCTTCCCCGTCCCTGGGATTCTCCAGGCAAGAACACTGGAGTGGGTTGCCGTTTCCTTCTCCAATGCATCAAAGTGAGAAGTGAAAGTGAAGTCACTCAGTCGTGTCCGACTCTTAGGAATGCCATGGACTGCAGCCTTCCAGGCTCCTCTGTCCATGGGATTTTCCAGGCAAGAGTACTGGAGTGGGGTGTCATTGCCTTCTCCAAAACAGAAGAAAATTCAAATTTGAATTCAATAAAATTCATAGATTTTTATGAAAAAAAAAAAAAAAACTCTGCCAAAGTAGTCATAGATGGAACATACCTCAACATAATGAAAGCCTAATATGACAAAACCACTTCAAACATTATTATCAATAATCAAAAACTTATAACATTTCCTTTAAAATCAGCATTAAGACAAGGGTGCCCATACTCATCACTACTAGTTTTGGAAATTCTAGCCACACTTTTCAAAGAAGAAAAAGATATAAAAAGAATCCTGATTGGAAAAGAAGAGGTAAAACTCTCTATATTTGCACATGATATTATCCTTTACACAGAAAACCCAAGAGATGCCACCAGAAAATTACTGGAGTTAATCAATGAATAGAGTAAATGTGCAGGGTATAAAATTAATACACAGAAACCCTTATATTCCTATACACTAACAATGAAAATTCAGAAAGAGAAATTAAGGAATAATCCTGTTCATCATTGCAATGAAAGGAATAAAATAACTAGAAATAAATTTGCATAAAAAGACAAAGGGCTTCCCTGATAGCTCAATTGATAAAGAAGCTACCTTCAATGTCGGAGACTCCTGTTCAATTCCTGGGTCAGGAAGATCCCCTGAAGAAGGGATAGGCTACCCACTGTAGTATTCTTGGGCTTCCCTTGTGGCCAAGCACGTGAAGAATCCTCCTGCAATGTGTGAGACCTGCACACAATGTGTTTGAGCCTTGGGTTGAGAAGATCCTCTGGAGAAGGGAAAGGCTATCTATTCCAGTATTCTGGCCTGAAGAATTACAAATTCCATACACTGTATGATCCATGGGATTGCAAAAAGTCAGACATGACTAAGCAACTTTCACTTACCCAGAGAGATACAAAATAAGCATTGATGAAAGAAAGCAAAACACATATAGATGGAGAAACATACCATGTTCTTAGATTGGATTAATTGATATAGTTAAAATGAGTATACCACCCAAAACAATCAATAGATTCAATGCAATACCTACAATATTTTTCATAAAACTAGAACAAATTATTTTATGATTTGCATGGAAACACATAAGACTTTGAAGAGACAAAGCAATTTTGAGAAAGAAGAATGAAACTAGAAGAGTCAAACTTTTTGATAAGACTACACTACAAAGATATCAAGAGAGTATGAAACTTGCACAAACATAGAAATACAGACCAATGGAACAAAATATAAAATCCAAAGATAAATTCATGCACCCATTATCTTTGACAATGGAGGCAAAAATATGCAACCAAAAAATATATTTTCTTCAAAAAGTGTTACTGGGAAAACTGGACAGCTATGTGTAGAAACTAGAACAGTATCTAACATCAAGTTCAAAATAAACTCAAAATGGATTACAGATGTAAATGTAAGACCAGAAAATATGAAACCCTTAGAGTAAAACATAGGTATAACCACTCTAAAATAAGACACAGCAAGATCCTCTATGACCCATTGCCTAGAGTAAAGGAAATAAAAACAAAATTTAAAAAAAAAAAGCAACCTAATTAAGCTCTATAGCTTGTGTACAACGAGGAAACTATAATTAAGGTGAATATGTAGCCTTCAGTTTTATGTGATTATGGTTTCAGTGTATCTGTCCTCTGATGCCCTCTTGCAACACCTACCATCTTTTTTGGATTTCTCTTACCTTGGTCATGGGGTATCTCTTCACGGCTGCTCCAGCAAAGCGCAGCCATTGCTCCTTACCTTGGATGAGGGGTATCTCCTCACGGCACCTATCCTGAAATTGAACATGGAATAGCTCCTCTAGGCCCTCCTGAGCCCATGCAGCCACCGCTCCTTGGATCTGGGGTTACTCATCTCAGCTGCTGCCCCAACTTTGGGTGTGGGGTAGCTGCTCTTGGCTGCTCTTGTGCTGTCGCAGCCTTGCACTGTCCGCCACAGCCCCTGACCTCTGACACGGTTTAGCTCCTCCCTGCTGTGCCCCTGACCTTTGACACGGGTAAGCTTCTCTCGGCTACAGCCCCTGACCTCGGACGTGGGGTAGCTCCTCCCAGCCATCGCCCCTGACCTCAGACGTGGGGTAGCTCCTATGGGCTGCTCCAGCGCTGTTGTAGCCTTGCTCTCTCAGCTGCTGGCCCTGACCTCGGACATGGGGTAGCTCCTCTGGGCTGCTCCTGCGCTGTTGCAGCCTTGGAATCTTGGCCACCGTCCCTGACCTTGGACATGGGGTAGCTCCTCCCTGCCACCGCCCCTGACCTCAGACGTGGGGTAGCTTGTCTCATCTATCCCTGCACCTTCGCAACCTGGCACTCTCGGCTGCTGTCCCTGACCTCGGACGTGGGGTACCCTCTCCGCCATGCTCTGTGCGCCATTGCAACTGCCGGTGCTCTGTGCCATGCCCATGGGGCCGCCCAAGATGGACGGGTCATGGTGGAGAGGTTTGACAGAATGTGGTCCACTGGAAAAGGGAAAGGCAAACCACTTCAGTATTCTTTCTTTGAGAAACCCATGAACAGTATGAAAAGGCAAACTGATAGGATAATGAAAGAGAAACTCCCCAGGTCAGTAGGGGCCCAATATGCTACTGGAGAGATCAGTGGATTACTAACTCCAGAAAGAATGAAGGGATGGAGCCAAAGCAAAAAAAAAAAAAAATACCCAGTTGTGGATGTGACTGGTGATAGAAGCAAGATACAATGCTGTAAAGAGCAATATTGTATAGGAACCTGGAATGTCAGGTCCATGAATCAAGGCAAATTGGAAGCGGTCAAACAAGAGATGGCAAGAGTGAACATCAACATTCTAGGAATCAGCGAACTAAAATGGATTGGAATGGGTGAATTTAACTCAGATGACCACTATATCTACTACGGTGGGCAGGAATCCTTTAGAGGAAATGGAGTAGCTATCATGGTCAACAAAAGAGCCAAAAATGCAGTACTTGGATGCAATCTCAAAAACGACAGAATGTTCTCTGTTCATTTCCAAGACAAACCATTCAATATCACAGTAATCCAAGTCTAGGCCCCAATCAGTAATGCTGAAGAAGCTGAGGTTGAACGGTTCTATGAAGACCTATGAGACCTTTTAGAACTAATAATCAAAAAAGATGTCCTTTTCATTATAGGGGACTGGAATGCAAAAGTTGGAAGTCAAGAAACACCTGGAGGAATAGGCAAATTTGGCCTTGGAATACAGAATGAAGCAGGGCAAAGACTAATAGAGTTTTGCCAAGAAAATGCACTGGTCATAGCAAACACCTTCTTCCGTCAACACAAGAGAAGACTCTACACATAGACATCACCAAATGTTCAACACCGAAATCAGATTGATATTCTTTGTAGCCAAAGATGGAGAAGCTCTATACTGTCAACAAAAACAAGACCAGGAGCTGACTGTGGCTCAGATCATGAACTGCTTATTACCAAATTCAGACTTAAATTGAAGAAAGTAGGGAAAACCACTAGATCATTCAGGTATGACCTATATCAAAATTACTTATGATTATACAGTGGAAGTGAGAAATAGATTTAATGGAGTAGATCTGATAGATAGAGTGCCTGAAGAACTATGGACAGAGGTTCGTGACACTGTACAGAAGACAGGGATCAAGACCATCCCCATAGAAAAGAACTGCAGAAAAGCAAAATGGCTGTCTGAGTAGGCCTTACAAATAGCTGTGAAAAGAAGAGAAGCAAAAAGCAGAGGAGAAAAGGAAAGATAGAAACATCTGAATGCAGAGTTCCAAAGAATAGCAAGAAGAGATAAGAAAGCTTTCCTCAGCGATCAATGCAAATAAATAAGGAAAACAAGAGAATGGGAAAGACTAGAGATCTCTTCAAGAAAATTAGAGATACCAAGGGAACATTTCATGCAAAGATGCGCTCGATAAAGGACAGAAATATTATGGACCTAACAAAAACAGTAGATATTAAGAAAAGGTGGCAGGAATACACAGAAGAACTGTAGAAAAAAAAAAGCTTCTGCACAACAAAGGAAACTATAAGCAAGGTGAAAAGACAACCTTCAGAATGGGAAAAATAATAGCAAATGAAGCACCTGAAAAACAACTAATATCAAAAATATAGAAGCAATTCCTATAGCGCAATTTCAGAAAAATAAATGACCTAATCAAATAATGGGCCAAAGAACTAAATAGACATTTTTCCAAAGAAGACATACAGATGGCTAGCAAACACATGAAAAGATACTCAACATCACACATTATCAGAGAAATGCAAATCAAAACAACAGTGAGGTACCATTTCATGCCAGTCAGAATGGTTGCGATCCAAAAGTCTGCAAGCAATACATACTGGAGACGGTGTGGAGAAAAGAGAACCCTCTTACACTGTTGGTGGGAATGCAAACTAGTATAGCCACTATGAAGAACAGTGTGGAGATTCCTTAAAAAAACTGGAAATAGAACTTCCTTATGACCCAGCAATCCCACTGCTGGGCATACACACCAAGGAAACCAGACTTGAAAGAAACATGTGTTCCCAAATGTTCATCACTGCACTGTCTCTAATAGCCAGGGCATGGAAGCAACCTACATGACCATCAGCAGACAAATGGATAAGAAAGCTGTGGTACATATACACAATGGAGTATTACTCAGCCATTGAAAATAATACATTTGAATCAGTTCTAATGAGATGGATGGAACTGGAGCCTATTATACAGACTGAAGTAACCCAGAAACAAAAACACCAGTACAGTATACTAATGCATATATATGGAATTTAGAAAGATGGTAATGATAACCCTGTACGTGAGACAGCAAAAGAGACGCACATGTATAGAACAGTCTTTTGGACTCTGTGGGAGAGGGAGAGGGTTGGATGATTTGGAAGAAATACTATACATTGAAACATGTATAGTATCATATATGAAACAAATCACCAGTTCAAGTTCGATGCAGGATACTGGTTGCTTGGGACTGGTTGCACGATACTGGTACACGGGGACGACCCAGAGGGATGGTACATGGTGGGAGAAGGGAGGGGGGTACGGGATGGGAACACGCGTATACCTGTGGTGGATTCATGTTGATGTATAGCAAAACCAATACAATATTGTAAAGTAATTTAACTCCAATTAAAATAAATATATTTATACTAAAAATTAAAAGATCTTCACGACCAAGATAATGACTATGGTATGATCATTCACCTAGTGCCAGACATCCTGGAATGTGATGTCAAGTGGGCTTTAGAAAGCAGCACTACGAACAAAGCTAGTAGAGGTGATGGAATTCCAGTTGAGTTACTTCAAATCCTGAAAGATGATGCTGTGAAAGTGCTGTAGCAATATGCCAGCAAATTTGGAAAACTCAGCAGTGGCCACAGGACTGGAAAAGGTCAGTTTTCATTCCAATCCCAAAGGAAGGCAATGCCAACAAATGAGCAAACTACCACACAATTGCACTCATCTCACACGCTAGTAAAGTAATGCTCAAAATTCTCCAAGCCAGGCTTCTGCAATATATGAACCATGAACTTCCATATGTTCAAGCTGGTTTTAGACAAGGCAGAGAAACCAGAGATCAAATTGCCAACATTCGCTGGATCATCAAAAAAGCAAGAGAGGTCCAGAAAAGCATCTAATTCTGTTTTATTGACTGTGCCAAAACCTTTGACTGGGTGGACCACAATAACCTGTGGAAAATTCTGAAAGAGATGGGATTACCAGAGCACCTGACCTGGCTTGGATAAACTTATATGCAGGTCAGGAAGCAACAGTTAGAACTGGACATGGAACAACAGACTGTTTCTAAATAGGAAAAGGAGTACATCAAGGCTGTATATTGTCACCCTGCTTATTTAACTTGTAGGCAGAGTACATCATGAGAAATGCTGGGCTGAAAGAAGCACAAGCTAGAATCAAGATTGCCAAGAGAAATATCAATAACTTCAGATATGGAGATGACATCACCCTTATGGCTGAAAGTGCAGAGGAACAAAAAAGCCTCTCGATGAAAGTGATAGTGGAGAGTGGAAAAAGTTGACATAAAGCCCAACATTCAGAAAACGAAGATCATGGCATCTGGTCCCATCACTTTATGGAAAATAGATAGGTAAACAGTGGAAACAGTGTCAGACTTTATTTTTCTGGGCTGCAGATGGTGACTGCAGCCATGAAATTAGAAGACACTTACTCCTTGGAAGAAAAATTATGACCAACCTAGACAGTATATTGAAAAGCAGAGACATTACTTTGCCAACAAAGGTCCATCTAATCGTGGCTATGGTTTTTCCAGTGGTCATGTATGTGTGTGAGAGTTGGACTGTGAAGAAAGCTGAACGCTGAAGAACTGATGCTTTTGAACTGTGGTGTTGGAGAAGACTCTTGAGAGTCTTTTGGACTCCAAGGAGATCCAACCAGTGCATTGTGAAGGAGATCAACCCTGGGGTCTCTTTGGAAGGACTGATGCTAAAGATGAAACTCCAGTACTTTGGCCACCTCATGTGAAAAGTTGACTCATTCGAAAAGACTCTGCTGCTGGGAGGGATTGGGGGCAGGTGAAGAAGGGGACAACAGAGGATGAGATGGCTGAATGGCATCACTGACTCGATGGACGTTGAGTCTGAGTGAACTCCGGGAGTTGGTGATGGACAGGGAGGCCTGGTGTGCTGTGATTCATGGCGTTGCAAAGAGCCGGACACATCTGAGTGACTGAACTGAACTGAACTGTCGCCTTCAGAATTGGGAGAAAATAATAGCAACTGGAAAACTAACAAAAAAAAATAATCTCCAAAATATGCAAGCTGCTCAAGTATCTCAATACTCAGCTACAAATACTACTCAGAAAAACAAACCAAAGAATCTATACAGATTACTAAGAGACACAGAAAAGCTGCTCAGCATTACTCATCATAAAAGAAGTGCAAATCAAAACCACATTGAGGTATCATTTCACACTGGTCAGATTGGCCATGATTAAAATGTCTACAATGTAATTGCTGCAGAGGCTGTGGAGTAGAGGGAACCTTTTTAAATTGTTGATGGGAATGCAAACTGGCACAACCTTTATAGAGTACTTTGTGGAAACTCCTTAGAAAGTTGAAAATAGAAGTGCCATATGACCCAGCAATCCCACTCCTGGGCATGAACCTCAAGGAAACTAGAATTGAAAGAAACACAGTATTCTAGTGTTTACTGAAGCACTGTTTACAATAGCTAGGACATGGAAGTGACCATGAGGTCCATCAGCAGATGAATGATTAAGGACATTTTGCTACATATGCATATGAAATATTACTCAATAATAAGAAGTCATGCATTCGAGTCAGTTCTAATGAGGTGGAAGAGTGTGAAACCTATTACACAAAGTGAAGGAACTAAGAAAGAGAAAGACAAAGCTGTATATTAATTCATATATGTGGAATTTATAAAGATGGCCTATATGCAGGCCAGGAGAAGAGAAAAATATCTAAAGAACAGACTTTTGGACTCAGTGAGAGAAGGTGAAGGTGAAGATTTGAGAAAATAGCATTTAAATGTGTACAGTGCTATATGTAAAAAATAGATGACCAGTGTGAGGTTTTATAACATGGGTGCTATATAATACCCATGTCACAACTTCTGAACTTGCAATCTAATACATGCATCAACCACCAATGAGCCCACATTCTAGTGCACATCATGCACGTTCTGAGCTTGCAGCCTGGAGCTCTCATTTTGCCCCTTCCAACCCCACGATCCAGGGTAGGCTCGTAGTAACTGCTGAATTTTCACTTTTGGGGAGGCATCACAAACTTATTAAACCCACATTCTAGTGCAAACATGCTGCATCTTGAACCTGAACTCTGGAGCAGGCATCTTGCCACTGCTAATACTGTTTATCATCATCTACTCTTTCACTGTCATGACATGCTTCCGTTGCTTCTTCATCTCCTCTGGTCAACACACTGAGTTGTTTATCACCATCCAGTGTTTACTTCAGTCCTGTAACCTGTTTTGAGCGCTTGTTCAACCCACTCCAGGTCAAATATATCTAGTATTCAATGCTGCGACAGGTTATGTGTTTCTTCATCCTCCTCTGTTTAAACACACTGTAATTTACCACCCTTTGCATTTCAGTTCTGTGACATGCTTCTATCCACTCCAGGTCTAACAGAGTCAGTAGATTATCATCATCCAATGATTTAACTGTGGAACATTCCACAAGTCTTCTTCATGCACCCCATGTCAAACATACCCAGTAGCTTATCACCATCCCGTGTTTCAGTGCAGTGACATGATGTAAGTGTTTCTTCATTTTCTCCAGGTAAAGCACACTCAATAGTCTGTCACCAATGTTTCACCTGTGACATGATTCTTCTTAATTTATTTAGTTGGCTGTGTTGGGTCATAGTTGTGGCACGTAAGATAGTCCTTGAGACAAGCCAACTCTCACCATGGCATGCAGTCTCTGGAGTGTGAGAACTTCAGTGTTTGCAGCTGTGCAGGTTTAGTTACTCTGTAGCATATGGGATGTTAGTTTCCCAGTCAAGGATTGAACCTTCATCCCCTATACTTCAAGGTGGATGCTTAACCACTGAACCACCAGGAAAGGCCCTGTGACATGCTTTAGGTGCTTGCTTTTACACCCTATATCAAAAAGACACATTGTTTGATGGGATTATATCACCATCCAGGGTTGCAAAGCATTTGGCATGCTTCAAGAACTTCTTCATCCACATTGGTCAAATACAACCAGGTGTTTATCACCATGCAGCACCATTCCATGCAATGTGCTTCCTCATTGATTACTCGTTGAACACTTCCAATAGATTATCATGATCTACTGTTTCAGTGCAGTGACACCTCAAGTTATTCTTCACGCACCCTGGGTCAAACACATCCAGTTGTATATCTCCATCCAGTGTTTCTTCATCCAGTGAAAGCTGTGACATGCTTTCAGTGTTTCTTTATCCACCCCAGGTCAAACGTACTCAGGAGCTTATCATTATCCACACTTTAAAGAGGTGATTCAGCCGCCTCTTGGTCCACCTGACCTAAAATAGACTCATCAGCTTATCACCTTTTGTTTTTCACTGCTGTCACAAGTTCAAGTGCATCTTTATCAAACACACCAGTAGTTTATCACCATCCAGTATTTCCAAGCTCTGACACAACTGCTTTATCATCCAGACTATAAAAATACATCCAGTAGCTTATCAACGTCAGTGTTTCAGTGCTGTGATGTGATTCAAGTGCCTATTCATCCACACTCTGGAAATACACACTCTGTAGTTTATTACCATACAGTGCTCAGTGCCTTGACATGTGACATGCTCCAAATGTTTCTTTGTCCACCTGGTGTCAAATACTCAATAGTGTATCAACATCTATATTTCAGCATATGCTTCTTTGTCAATCCTGGCCCATCACTTCTAGGAGTTTACCACCTTCAGGGTTTCAGTGCTGTGATATACTTCATGTGCTTCATCCTCTCCTGTAAAACATACTCATTTGTGTATCATCATCCCGTATTCAGTAGAGTGATATGCTTCAAGTGCTTAATAGTCCATATCAGTCGAACGTTCCCAGCATTTTATCATTCGCCAAGGTTTCAGGGCTGTAACTTGTGGCATATATTAGGTGTTTGTTTGACTCCCAGAGGTCAAACTCAACAAGTGTTTTTTCACCATTCAGTATATCAGTGCTGTGACATACACCAGTGATTCCTTATCTACTCTGGGTTAATACACACATCCATTCTTTCAGTGCTGATTAATTCACAAGGCTTCCTCATCTATCCTATTTCAAATACATACAGTCGTTTATCAACATCCAGTGTTTAAGTGCTGTGACACACTTCAGGTGCTTCCTTATTTACCCATGATTGATGTTTTTCGGTCACACAGCCATGTCCAGCTCTTTGCAATCCCATGAACTACAGCACACCAGGCTTCCCTGTCCTTCACTATCTCCTGGAATTTGCTCAAATTCATGCCCATTGAGACAGTTATGCCAACATTCAACTATTATATTCTCTGTCACACCCATCCCCACCTGCTTACAATCTTACCCAGCATTAGTGTCTTTTCTAATGATTTGGCTCTTTGCATCAGGTGGCCAACGTATTGCAACTTCAACATCAGTCCTTCCAATTAGTAGTCAGTGTTGATTCTCTTTAGAACTGACTGGTTTGAACTCTTTGCAGTTCAAGGGACTCAAGAGTCTTCTCCAGCACCACAGTTCTAAAACATCAATTATTTGGCATTCAACCTTCTTTATGGTTCAGATCTCACATCCATGCACGACTACTGGGTAAAACCATACCTTGATTATATGGACCTTTGTCAGAAAAGTGATGTCTCTGGTTGCATATGCTGTCTAGGTTTGTCATAGCTTTTCGTCCAAGAAGCAAGTGTCTTTTAACTTCATGGCTTCAGTTACCATGCACAGTGATTTTGGAACTACAAAAATAAAAATCTGTCACAGTTTCCCTTGTGTCTTAATCTATTTGCTATCAAATACTTTGGCCATCTCACATGAAGAGTTGACTCATTGGAAAAGACTCTAATGCTGAGAGGGATTGGGAGCAGGAGGAGAAGGGTACGACAGAGGATGAGATGGCTGGATGGCATCGCTGACCCGATGGACATGAGTCTGAGTAAACTCCGGGAGCTGGTGATGGACAGAGAGGCCTGGCATGCTGCAATTCACGCCGTCACAAAGAATTGGACATGACTGAGTGACTGAACTGAACTGGACTGATGGGACTGGACGACATGATCTTAGTTTATTGAATGTCGAGGTTTAAGCCAGCTTTTTTAATTCCCACTTTCATCTCAGCAAGGAGCTCTAATTCCTATTCTGCTTTCTGTCATCCGCATGTCTGAGTTTATTGATATTTCTCCCAGAAATTTTGATTCCAGCTTGTGCTTCTTCCAGTCTGACATTTTGCATGGTATACCTTGCAGGTAAGTTCAAGACAGTCTTGATGTACTCCTTTACCAATTCTGAACAAGTCCTTTGTTCCTGCCTGATTCTGTTACTTCTTGACCTGCATACAGGTTTCACAGGAACCAGGTAATGTGGTCAAGTATATACATCTCTTTAAGAATTTCCCACATTTTCAGTGACCCTCATATGCAAAGTCTTTAGCATAGTGAGTGAAGCAGAAGTAGATCATTTTCTGGAATTCCATGCTTTGTCTATGATCCAGTGAATGTTGGCAATTTGATCTCTGATTCCTCTGCGTTTCCTAACCCTATTTGTACATTTGAAAGTCCTCAGTTCACATATTGTTGAAAACTAGATTGAGGAATTTTGAGCATTACATTGCCAGCATATGAAATGAGCACGATTGTGCAGTAGTTTGAGCATTCCATCACAATTCCCCTCTTTGGGATCAGAGTGAAACTGACCTTTTCCTGTCCTGTGGTCATTGATGATTTTTCCAAATTTCCTGGCACATTGAGTGCAGCATTTTAACAGCATTATTGTTATTGTTTTAATTTGAAATAGACCAGATCAGCCGCTTAGTCGTGTCCAACTCTTTGCGACGCCATGAATCGCAGCACGCCAGGCCTCCTTGTCCGTCACCAACTTCCGGAGTTCACTGAGACTCTCGTCCATCAAGTCAGTGATGCCATCCAGCCATCTCATCCTCTGCTGTCCCCTTCTCCTCCTGCCCCCAATCCCTCCCAGCATCAGAGTCTTTTCCAATGAGTCAACTCTTCGCATGAGGTGGCCAAAGTACTGGAGTTTCAGCTTTAGCATCATTTCTTCCAAAGAAATCCCAGGGCTGATCTCCTTCAGAATGGACTGGTTGGATCTCCTTGCAGTCCGAGGGATTCTCAAGAGTCTTCTCCAACACCACAATTCAAAAGGATCAATTCTTCGGTGCTCAGCCTTCTTCACAATCCAACTCTCACATCCATACATGACCACAGGTAAAACCATAGCCTTGACTAGAGGAACCTTTGTTGGCATAGGTAAGCTTCAATTCTATCACCTCGACTAGCATTGTTTGTGATAATTCTTCCTAAGATCCACTTGACTTCACACTCCAGGTTGTCTGCTCTATGTGAGTGATCACACCATTATGGTTATCTAGATGATTAAGTGGAGAAGGCAATGGCACCCAGCAGCAGGTGATTAAGACCTTTCTTTGATACAGTTCTCTTATACTCTTGCCAACAATTCATCACATTTTCTGCTTCTGCTAGGCTCATACCACTTCTGTCCTTGATTGTGCCCATGTTTGCAAGAAATATTCCCTTTGTGTCTCTAAGTTCCTTGGCAAGATTTCTAGTCTTTCCTATTCTATTGTTTCCTCTATTTTTACTGGCCTTATACACACACAATATCATGTCCCCATTCAGTGTTTATGTTCAGATACGCTTCAAGTGTTTTTTAATCCACTCCAGAAGAATTTAGTGTGATAGTTTATCAACATTCATTTTTTCTGTATTGTGACATGTTTTGAGCCTCCTTCATTCCCTCCAGGTAAAACACACCCTATAAATTATCATCATTCATTGATGCTGTGCTATTACAGACTTGAAGTGTCCATTTGTCTGATTGAGTCAAACACTCCCTGTAGTTTACCACTATCCAGTGTTCCAGTACTGGGGCATGCCTCATGTACTTCGTTATCCTCTCCAAATAAAATATGGTCAGTAGCTTATCACAATTACTGTTTCAGTTCTATGATGAGTTTCAAGTCCTTCTTTAATTCATTCTAGATAAAACACATTCAGAAGTTTACCATGGTCCCAAGTTTTACTCTGTGTCATGCTTCCAGTTTCTCTTCATTCAACATGTATCAAACACACTCAATAGTTTATCACCATCCAGTGTTTCCGTGCTGTTTACTGCTTCAACTGTTTCTTCATTCTCTGAAGAAAATACACAACCAATAATTTATCACAATCCAGTGTGTTAATTCTGGTATATGTTTCAAAAGATCCTTTGTCCACCCAAGGTTGACCGCACTCTTAGTTTATCACCATCCCTGGATTCAGTGCTGTTACATACTTTCATCAATTTTTCAACTACCACAGGTCATCATATACAATGATTTATCACGATCCAGTTTCAGAGTTGTGACATGCTTCATGTGCTTCTTTCCCTATACAAGATCAAAGAAAGACCGCCTAAAGTGTGAACATACAGTGTTTCAGTCGTGAAACATACTTCAAGTGGTTCTTGATTCACTCCACGTCAAATGCAGCATATAGGTTATCGACATTCATTGTTTCAGTGCTATGACACATTTCACTGGCTGCTTCACTAACTCCCGGTCAAACACATTCAGCATTTTACCACTATCTAGGGTTTCAGATCTGTGACATGCTTCAAGTGCTCCTGAAACTACTCAAGGTCAAATGCATTCAGTAGCTTTGTTGTTGCTGGTTGTTATTTGTTGTTCAGTCACTCAGTCATCTCCAGCTCTTCGTAATCCCATGGACTGCAGCATATCTCGCCTTTTTGTCCTTCACCATCTCCCGGAGCTTGTTCAAACTCAAATTCAATGGGTCAGTAATGCCATCCGACCATTTTGTCCTCTTCCATCTCCTTCTCCTGCTCCAATCTTTTCCAGCATCAGAGTGTTTTCCAATGAGTTGGCTCTTCACATTAGATAGCCATAATATTAGGGCTTCTGCCTCAGCATCAGCCCCTCCAGTGAATTTTCAGGATTGATTTCCTTTAGGGTTGACTGGATTCATTTCCTTGCAGCCCAAGGGACTCACAGGAGTCTTCTCCAAGATTGCAGTTCAAAAGTATCAATTCCTTAATGTTCAGCCTCCTTTATGGTATGGCTTGCTTTGGCACATGACTACTGAAAAATACAAAAACATAGCTCTGACTATATGGGTCCTTGTTGGCAAAGGAATGCCTCTGCTTTTTTACATGCAGCATGGGTTTGTCACAGCTTTTACAAGAAATAAGTGTCATTTAATTTCATAGCTTCAGTCACCATCTGCCATGGTTTTGGAGTCCACAAAAACAGAAGTCTGTCACTGTTTCCATTGTTTTTCCATCTATTTGTATAAAGTGATAGCATTGGATGCCATGATCTAAGTATTTTGAATGTTGAGCTTTAAGCCAACTTATTCAATCTCCCATTTTACTTTCATCAAGAGGCTCTTTAGTTCTTCTTATCTTTCTGCCATAAGGGTGGTGTCCTCTGCATATTTGAAGTTATTGATATTTCTCCATCAATCTTGATTCCACCTTGTGATTCCTCCAGCACAATGTTTCTCATTATGTATTCTATGTAGAAGTTAAATAAGCAGGGTGACAATTATACAGCCTTGAGGTACGCCTTTTCCTATTTGGAACCAGTCTGTAGTTCTATTTCCAGTTCTAACTGTTGCTTCCTGACCTGCATACAGGTTTCTTAAGAGGCAGGTCACGTGGTCTGGTATTCCCATCTGTTTCAGAATTTTCCAACATTTATTGTAATCCACACAGTCAAAGTCTCAATAAAACATAAACAAATTTCTTCTGGAACTGTCCTGGTTTTTCAGTGATCTGGTGGTTGTTGGCAATTTGCTCTTGGTTCCTCTGCCTTTTCGAAAACCAACTTGTATATCTGGAAGTTCACGATTAATGTATCGCTGAAGCATGGCTTGGAGAATTTTGAGCATTAATTTAGTAGCGTGTGAGATGAGTGCAGTAGTTGGAGAATTCTTTGACATTGTCTTTCTTTGGGATTGGAGTGAAAACTGACATTTTTCTGTCCTGTGGTCAGTGCTGAATTCTCCAAATTTGGTGGCATGTTGAGTGCAGAACTTTCATAGCATCATCTTTTGGGATTTGAAAGAGCTCAACTGGAATTCTATCAACTCCACTACCTTTCTTTGTAGTGATGCTTCCTAAGGCCCACTTGAGTTCACATCCCAGGATGTCTGGCTCTAGGTGAATGATCACACCATTGTGATTATCTGGGTCATGAATATCTTTTTTGTACAGTTTTTTCTGTGTATTTTTGCCACCTCTTCTTAAAATCTTCTGCTTCTTTTAGGCCCGTACCATTTCTGTCCTTTATTGAGCCCATTTTTCCATGAAATGTTTGTTTGGTATCTCTAATTTTTTTGAGGAGACCTCTAGTCTTTTCCATTCTATTGTTTTCCTATATTTCTTTGCTTCAATGGGTGTGGCACAATTCAAATGCTTCTCTTTCCACTCTGGCCAGTCATAGCCAATATTTTGTACGAACCAGTGTCCAGTGCTGTGACATATGACTGATTTCAATTCATCAGTGAAGTGAGTAAAAAAAAAAAAAAAACCTCCAGGAGTTTATCAACACAGTGTTTCATGACTGCCACTGGATTCGAGTACTTCTTCACCCACTCCAGGTTAACATAGTCATTTATCACCATCCATTGCTTCACTACACTGACATGTTTCAAATGCTTCTATATTAATCCTGGTGCAAAATTTCTAGTAGTTATAAACAGCCAGTGTTTTAGTTTTGGAGCATGACCCAATGGCTTCTTCATTCTCACCCATAAGCCAAAGTCTAGTGTTTACATACTGTGACATGCTTAAAGAGCTTCATCATCCACCCTAGATCTAGACAGTCAACATTTTATCATCATACCAGCATTTTAGTGGAGTTAAATGATTTTAAATTTTGTTTCCCCACACTGAGGCATACACAGCCAGTACTTCATCATCCTCCAGTGTTTCAGGCTTTGATAAAATTAAATGTGTTCTTGGTCCCACTGACATCAATATACTTACCATTGATTACCATCTGGTTTCACTGTTGTGACATAATGTCAACTGCTTCTTCATCCATTCCTGTGTCAAACAAACCCAGTAGTTTTTTCCCCATCTAGTGTTAGTGTTCAATACTATGAAATGATTTCTGGAGTCTCTGTGTCCATCCCACCTCAAACATAGTCAGTATTATCAATCAATGCTTCAGTGATGTCACATGCTTCAAGTGCTTTCTTCATTCACTCCACATCAAGTACTTTCAGTCATTTATAAGCATCCAATGTTTCAGTTGTGTGACATGCTTCAACTATTTCTCTAAACCACTTGAGCTGAAACATACCCAATATCTTATGACCATCCAGTGTTTCAGTGCTGTGACATGCTTCAAGTGCTTCTTCTACTCCATGTTAAACACAAGCAATAGTTTATCACCATCAATTGTTTCAGTTCTGTAACATTCTTTAAGTCTTTTTCCATGTACTCTGCTTCAAATACACTGGGCAGTTGTTCACCATCAAGTATTTAGTTCTATGATATGTTTCAACGTTTTCTGTACCTACCAATTCATACACACTCATAAATTTATCACCATCCTGTGTTTTAGGGCTGTCATATGGTTAAATGAGTCCCCATCCCCACCCCAGGTCAAACACACCCAGTATTGATCAACATACAGCCTTTCAGCTATGTGATACATTTCAAGTGTTCTATGATCCAATCTTGGAAGATACATCCAATAATTTATCGAATTCCAGTGTTTCAGTGCTCTGAAGTTTTTAAGTGTTTGTGCATCCAAATAGCTCAGGCATGATTAATAGATTATAACCATCACTGTTTCAGTTTTATGACATGACTTGAGTACATCTTCATCTACTTTATACTCAATAATTACCACCATCCTGTAAATCAGAGGTAAAATATTCTTGGAATGCTTCTTTGTCTACTGTGGGTCAAACACACCTAGTAGTTTTTCACCATTCAGTGTTCCAGTGCTGTGACGACTTCCACTGCTTCTTCGTGTACTACAGGTCATCGCACCAAGTTTCTTGTAACTATGAGCTTGCACTCTAGAGAACATATCTCTCCACTACTGAGACTGAATTGTAGAGCATGCATCTCACAACTACTAAGACCCCATTCTAAGTGCACATGACACTTCTGCAGTGCCTAAACTCTGGAGGAAATGTGATGACAGTATTGTCACACAGTATTGATCCTGTATTCTAGAACACACATCTTACCAGAACACACTGAACCAGTGTTCTACAGCAGGCTTAGCACAACTACTTAGCTTCCATTCTGGATGTATCATCCTACCTCTACTGAGTCACTACTATATGGCATACGTGACCCAACTTCTGAGTTTGCACTATGGAATACACATTATGCCACCACTGAGCCAGCTCTAGTGTACACATGACAAAGTACTGATCCCCACGTCAAAGGGCAATGCCGAACATTATACAAAGTACTGGAAAATTGTGCTCATTTCACATACAAAGCAAGACAATGCTCAAAATTCTTTGAGCTAGGCTTCAAAGTATGTGATCCAATACACTGGATTTAGAAAAAGCAGAGGAATGAGGGCTTATACTGTCCAGCTCTATGGCCTACTAGAAAAAGTAGGAAGTCAAGAGATACCTGGAGTAACAGGCAAGTTTGACCTTGCAGTACACATGAAGCAGGGCAAAGACTAACAGAGTTTCCTAAGAGAACTCACCACTCATAGCAAACACCCTCTTCCAACAACAAAAGAGATGAGTCTAGAGATGGTCAGTGCTGAAATCAGATTATGTTCTTTGCAGCCGAAGATGGAGAAGCTCTATACATTCAGCCACAACAAGACTGAGCAGTGACATGGCTCAGATCATGAATGCCTTTAAGCAAAGTTCAAACTTAAATTGAAGAGAGTATGACAAAGCACTAGACCCTTTGGCTTTGACTGAAATCAAACCCTTATGATTACACAGTGGATGTGACAAATCAAATTGAAGGATTTGATCTTATAGACAGACTACAGGGAGAATTAGGGACCAAGTGTCATGACATTCTGCACGAGACAGTGATCAAGAGCATACTTAAGAAAGATAAATTCAAAAAGGCGAAAGGGTTGTCTGAGGAGCCCTTACAAATAGCTTAGAAAAGAAGAGAAGCTAAAGGCATAGGAGAACAAAAAAGATAATCTATTTGAATCCAGTTTCCCAAAGAACACCAAGGAGAGACAAGAAAGCCTTCCTCGGCGGTCAGTGCAAAGAAATAGAGAAAAACAATAGGATGTCAAAGACCAGGTATCGCCTCAAGAATGTTACAGATACCAAGGGAACATTTCATGCAAAATTGGCACAATAAAGGAGAGAAACAATATGGACCTGACAGAAGCAGAATCTATTAAGAAGTGGTGGCAAAAATACGCAGAACTGTACCAAATAATAATAATAATAATAAGATCTTAATGACCCAGTTAGCTGTGATGGTGTCTTTACTCACCTAGAACCAGACATCCTGGAATGTGAAATCAAGTAGCCCTTAGTAAATCACTATGAACAAAGTTACTAGAGGTGATGGGTTTCCAGTCGTGCAGTTTCAAGTCCTATCAGATTATACCATTAAAATCCTGCACTCAATATGCCAGAAACTTTGGAAAACTCGGCATTGGCCACAGAACTGGAAAAGGTTAGTTTAAAGTCCAATCCCAAAGAAAGGCTATGCCAAAGAATGTTCAAACTACGACACAATTACATGTATCTCACATGCAAGCAAAGTGATGCTCAAAGTTCTCCAAGCCAGGCTTCAACAGTACGTGAACCCAGAATTTCCAGATGTTAAGGGTGGATTTAGAAAAGTCAGAGGAACCAGAGATCAAATTGCCAGCATCCATTGGATCAGAGAAAAAGCAAGGGAGTTCAAGATATACATCTACATCTGATTTGGACTATGCCAAAGGTTTTGACTGTGTGGATGACAACAAACTATGGAAAATTCTTGAAAAGATGCAAATATCAGATCTCTTTAGCTGCCTCCTGAGAAATCTGTAGGCAGATTAAGAAGCAAGAGCTAGAACTGGACATGGAACAATGCACTAGATTCAAATTGGGAAAGGAGTACATCAAGGCTGTATATTGCCATGTGGCTTATTTAACTTATATTCAGAGCACATCATGTGAAATGCCAGGCTGGATGAAGCCCAAACTAGAATCAGGATTGCCTGGAGAAATATCAATAACCTCAGATATGCACTTGACACCACATATATGACTGAAAGTGAAGAATAACTAAGGAGCCTGCTGATGAAAAGAAAGAAGAGAGTGAAAAAGCTGGCTCATAACTCAACATTGAAAAAATGAAGATCATGGCATCTGGTCCCATCACTTCATGTCAAATAGGGAAAACATGGAGAAAATGGAAACAGTGATAGACTTTGTTTTCTCAGGCTCCAAAATCACTGCAGATGCTGACTGCAGCCATGAAATTAAAAGGTGCTAGATCCTTGGAAGAAAAGCTGTAACCATCTAAAGAGCATATTCAAAAGCAGAGGCATAACTTTGCAATTATGGGAGAGTTGAACTATACAGGAAACTGAGCATGGAATAATCAATGCTTTTGAACTGTGGTGTTGGAGAATACTCTTGTGAGTCCGTTGGACTGCAAGGAGATCAAAGCAGGCAATCCTGATAGAACTCAGCTCTGAATATTCATTGGAAGTACTTTTGCTGAAGCTGAAACTCTGATACTTTGGCCACCTGATGCAAAGAAATGACTATAGGAAAAGGCCCTGATGCTGGGAAATCTTTAGGGGAGAAGGAGAAGGGCCTAACAGAGGATGAGATGGTCAGATGGTACAACTAATTTGATGCACATTAGTTTGAGCAAACTCTGGGTGTTAGTGATAGATAATAAGGCCTCGTGGTGTTGCAGAGAGTTGCTATGACTGAGCAACTAAACAACAGGAGAATAATACATTTCAGTAAGAAGTGAAGACACAACTTTCAAGAAGTTACTCAGAGAAAAATAGAGAAAAATTATCAATCCACTGCTCATACAGCCATTTTTACTGCTATTGAAACAAGTTTTTCCATATTTAAATATGACTTTCCTGAAGCATGTGAATTCTGTTTTTGTTTTTTAATCTCAGAGAGGTGTATTGATGAAATCATGATGCACAGAGAAATGTCAGTTCTCACAGATTCCCTTAATAAAATCATGATGTACTTAAGGAGTTAGCGTTTTTTTTTTCCATGGGAATGAAATGTTTTGATGAGTAACTTTTTAATTCTTTAGAAAACATTAATTACTATGATCAAATTAGTTTGGAATATTTTAGTCTTTCCTTCAGTATCAGAAGATACTACAGCCCTAATAATAATGCAGGATTTTCCAACTGAAATCCTGAAACAGAATAGCTCACCACATTCTAAAAGCACTGCTACCCCTATAAAGCTAACAACAGTATTTTTCACAGAGCTAGAACAAATAATATTTCACAATTCATATGGAAATACAAAAAAACTGGAATAGTCAAAGCAATGTTGAGAAAGAAGAATGGAACTGGAAGAATCAACCTGCCTGACTTCAGGCTCTACTACAAAGCCACAGTCATCAAGACAGTATGGTACTGGCACAAAGACAGAAATATAGATCAATGGAACAAAATAGAAAGCCCAGAGATAAATCCACGCACATATGGACACCTTATCTTTGACAAAGGAGGCAAGAATATAAAATGGATTAAAGGCAATCTCTTTGACAAGTGGTGCTGGGAAAACTGGCCAACCAACTACTTGTGAGAGAATGAGATTAGAACACTTTCTAACACCCTACACACAAAAAGACACAAAATGGATTAAAGATCTAAATGTAAGATCGGAAACTATAAAACTTCTAGAGGAGAACATAGGCAAAACACTCTCCGACACAAATCACAGCAGGATCCTCTATGACCCACCTCCCAGAATATTGGAAATAAAAACAAAAATAAACAAATGGGACCTAATTAAACTTAAAACCTTCTGCAGAACAAAGGAAACTACTAGCAAGGTGAAAAGACAGCCTTGAATGGGAGAAAATAATAGCAAATGAAGCAACTGACAAACAACTAATCTCAAAAATATAGAAGCAACTCTTGCAGTGCAATTCCAGAAAAATAAATGACCCAATTAAAAAATGGGCAAAAAAACTAAATAGACTTTTCTCCAAGAAGACATACAGATGGCTAACAAACACATGAGAAGATGCTCAACATCACTCATTATCAGAGAAGTGCAAATCAAAACCACAATGACGTACCATTTCACACCAGTCAGAATGGCTATGATCCAAACACCTACAAGCAATACATGCTGGAGAGGGTGTGGAGAAAAGGGAACCCTCTTACACTGTTCGTGGGAATGCAAACTAGTACAGCCACTATGGAGAACAGTGTGGAGATTCCTTAAAAAACTGGAAATAGAATGGCCATACGACCCAGCGATCCCACTGCTGGGCATACACACCGAGGAAACCAGAATTGAAAGAGACACGTGTACCCCAATGTTCATTGCAACACTATTTATAATAGCCAGGACATGGAAGCAACCTGGATGACTGTCAGCAGATGAATGGATAAGAAAGCTGTGGTACATATACACGATGGAGTATTACTCAGCCATTAAAAATAATACATTTGAATCAGTTCTAATGAGGTGGATGAACTGGAGCCTATTATATAGAGTGAAGTAAGCCAGAAAGAAAAATACCAATACAGCATACACATGCATATATATCGAATTTAGAAAAATGGTAATGATAACCGTGTAAGCGAGACAGTAAAAGTGACACAGAGGTATAGGACAGTCTTTTGGACTCTGTGGGAGAGGGAGAGGGTGGGATGATTTGGGACAATGCCACTGAAACATGTTTAATATCACATATGAAATGAGTCACCAGTCAAGGTTTCATGCATGATACTGAATGCTTGGGGCTGGTGCACTGGGACGACCCAGAAGGATGGATGACCCAGAAGGGTAGCGTGGAGGGGCGGGTGGGTTCAGGATGGGAACATGTGTATACCTGTGGTGGATTCACGTTGATGCATGGAAAAACCAATACAATATTGTAAAGTAATTAACCACCAATTAAAATAAATAAATTTATATAAAAATAATAAAAGCACAGTAGAAAACTGTTAATTTTCTATTAAAATCAGTGAGCATTATATCCAAATTAAAGAATGGCAAAAACAACTTGAAGAACATCACTAAAGCCTGCTGAAAGAAATACAGTACAGGGTTAATGGTATGCAAGTTTAGGGTACACAAAACTTGAACTATAGTAATGGAAAATATATTAAAAGTTTCCTAGTGTGTGGGCAGAATGAGAAGTCTCCTCAGAAACTAAAACAAAGAAAACAAATCTTCACATTCTTTTAGAAAATCCAAATTGCTTCAGAAGGAAATATAAAGACACAGAAGAGAGAGCTAACAGCTTAAGTAGATCTATGTATGCTCGAATTATATAAGCAACATTATGTTTCATAGGCTTTTAGGCATTCATACCACAAATTTGAACTCTGACGGCTGGGATATCCTTACATCTCATCTTGGTGAACTATTGCATAGAATATTTTTATTTTGTGGCAAATTTGTTTTAATCAGTATTGTTCTATCATGTTTTAAAAAATAAGTATTTTTGTGCTTTCAATATTCAAAGTACATTTGCTTGTTGCTGCATATATGTAACTACACTTCTATGTTAAACAAACTCACTTTTTTAAGGAACTTATTTATTTTATTATTTTTTAAATTTTATTTATTTTGGCGGGGCCAGGTATTCATGGATGTTCAAGGGCCTTTTCTAGCTGAGGCAAGTGGTATGGTGCACTTTGATATGGTGCATAGCCTTCCCATTGTGATGGTTTCTTTTGTTGCAGAACACTGGCTCTAGTTTTGGCACATGAGCTCATGAGTTGTGGCCCATGAGTTTAGTTACACTTCGGCATGTGGGATCCTCCCAGACAAGGATCACTGGGAAGCTGACTATTAACCAATGGATCACTAGGGTAGTTCTGAACAAACCCAGACTCTGCAGGCTAGAAGTTTGTTCTACTTATCTACTTAAGTTCTACTTATCTATCTTGAGTAGATACTGTGTTGCTTTGGGGGATTCTCCTGGTGGCTCAGTGGTAAAGAATCCACCTCCCAATGTGGATGACCCAATGTTGAGAAATCCCTGAGTTGCAAAGATAGATCTTCTGGAAGAGAGAATGGAAACCAACCTCAGTATTCTTGCCTGGGTAATCCCACGGGCAGAGAAGCCTGGTAGTCTATGGTCCATGGAGATGAAAAAGAGAAGGAAATAACTTAGCAACTAATCACGACCACTACCACCATATTGTTTTGGGAGATAAAGTAAATAATTTGTTTAAAAGACCTTTTCCTGGAATGTCTGAAAAGTAGTCAGTGTTTTTGATTATTCAAACTATGCATAACTAAAAGGCATTTATTTTTATTGTGTGTAAAAATCTTTTCAATATTGACCGTGATTTTTTATAATGTATTGCCAGAGAATTTAGCCAGTCATTATATACATTTATTTAGCTCTCTTTTGAAGCCATGTCTTACAACAGCAACTGATTTCAATTATGTTCTTGCTTTAATATTCATCTTGAATTAGATTTTTTTTTCATTTTTACAAGCAGCATTTCAGTAGATTTAAATCATTTATTTAATCATTTAATATCTTCACTACCACAACTATCCTCTAAAAAGGGAAATGACACTCCATTTCTCCTGTGATTTTATAGGGACAAGAGAGTAGTAAAGTTCATTGCTTAATGTACTTTTTTCAGGGTTAAAATACTCTTTCTAAGGCAGACCTCCAAACTTCAAGTTTTTCAAGCATTTTTAAAAAATCTATTTTGGTTTCTGGTCTGCTTAGTCTCACAGTTATGTCTGACTTTTTGTGACCTCTGGATTATAGCCCATCAAGCTCCTCTGTCTATGGGGGTTTTCCAGGCAAGAATACTGGAGTGGGTTGTCAGGCCACTCTTCCAGCAGATCTCTTATAGCAGGTGAATTTTTTACTATCTGCACCTCCAAGGAAGCCTAAAGAATATGGGAGTGAGTGACCTGTTGCTTGTCCAGATAATCCTTCCAAACCAGAAATCAAACTGCATTGCAGCAGATTGTTAAGCAGGTGACCTACCAGGGAAGCCTAGTTTCTGCTTAAAAGTTCCAATTGTCATTCCTTATTATGTGGACTCACTGATCATATGTCATGATTAAGTAAGAGATAACTTTCAGTACAACGTTTCATACTTGAAGTCAAACACATTTTTTTTCCTTTGAAGGAAATTATACCATATTGATGAAAATTCCCAACAAATTATATACTAAAATTGGAAAAAATATTCAAACAAACTCAAGGGCCATAGCCTGGTAAATGGTCTTTCATACAGTTTTAAGAGGAGTGTTCTGAAGCTGTAGGGGCAGAGCCAGTATACACAGAAATTTCTTTAAAGTGGAAAATACATGAGTGAAACATATATCGTGGTAAAAAGGATCCTGTTAACCACAAAATACAAACATGGCAAGCAGTGATGTTAGTGTTTTCCTAGGCAAGAATCTGGAATCATTAAACTTCTTAATTATCTTAACTGACTAGGAACACACAACTCCAAAGCACAGAAATGCACAATCTCATTTTCGTATCCTGATTTTCCAGAGGGTACACTGATGACAGACAACTACAGTAGATTTTTACCTCCCCATTCAAGTGAATACCCAGTGACTATTCTCCATGGTTAAAGCAGATGTACAATATTTGTTTCACAGGTCAAAAATAGGGTGTCTAGCATAAAGTTCAAGCAAAATTATATCTAGCTAGAATGTTCACTAATGCTTAAATAGGTGAAAAGGTCTTCCATCACTATGAAAAACAATACTAAACATTTTATTTCCGAAGAGAAGGTATTTTTGTTCGTTTGTTTGTTTGCAGTAACTTTAAACTTTATTCCATCACTCCAACATTGGATACACAGACTAGGGGCTCTACTACCGCCACCACCAGTCCCTAGCTTACTGGACCTAAATATTTCAAAGAGAGGGATCTCTAATGAACCACAAGAGGTTCCTGTCTCCCAAACATAAGAACATTTGTCCAGGTCCTCTGATAGATATATAACCTTTCTCTTTAATTCCTCCACCACTTGTATTACGCTAGATTTCTAACAGAAGCATCCTGATGGAATTTGTTTCTCCAAGAAGGAAGACAACGGATACAATTTAAGTGAAGAAATGGTCAGGCAAGAGCACTTATTAACAGGTAGCAGAAGTCTGTTCAGTAGTATGAGTTAGCTCAAGCGGTTTCTAATTAGGGAAATGCACGCAGTCTTCATTACATTGACACATCTCGTTTCAAGCTCAGCGCGGTGTTCTCCAAAAATACATCATTCTTTACTGGCATCGGACACAGCGTCCCTCACAGTGTTGAGTACCAGGAAGTCAGTTGGTTTGGACTACACGTGCTCCGTAGGGCAGAAGAGACTGTGCTTGGGGGATAGGCCGGTAGCGTCATGCGCGAGAAAAGTGACGTTTACACCGTAACACCAGCCGGGTTGCCATTTTGTTGCTGCTAAGAGTGGCCGCGTGCCAATCTCTCCCGAGTTCTCAATTCAGAGAGTGTAACTTAGTACCTTGGAAGCCTCGGAGGATTATCTGGCAGCGGAAGCAGCACAGGAAGCTGCTTGGAAACAGTGAGCCTGCTGCTACAGCTCTGCCCAAGAATAAAGGTAATGACTCAGTTTCCAGGAACCACTGATTGCTCAGCCACCATCAGTGGTATTTCCTCCTCCTTCTGGTTGGCTGATGTTTTTGAGTGAACTGCACAGTCCGCATAGGGGCGAGAAGCTGCTCGTGCTTCCTCTCGCTCTGTTCACATAGCGGTATAATTTTCTCTCCCTTTTTGTCAATTTTACACCGCGGGTAAAATACTATTAGTTTGGGATTCATGCCAGTTTAACTGCAGGTGCGTTAGTAAACTGGCAGGAGCCTACTTTTGGTCAGTGGAGGCTTCGCCCCTCTGGCCTTCATCCCTTCCCAGAACTCTCCCTTAGCTGTTGTTTATGACACCCTGATTTTTTCTTTTGCAACTGTTAAATATTTGTCTATACTTTACTTTGTGGACAGTTCACTACTGGTGAAAATAACTGCTTCTTTGTAAGTGAAGTGAAGTGAAGTGAAGTGAAGTTGCTCAGTCGTGTCCAACTCTACAACCCCATGGACTGTAGCCTACCAGGCTCCTCGGTCCATGGGAGTTTCCAGGCAAGAATACTGGTGTGGGTTGCCATTTCTTTCTCCAGGGAATCTTTCTGACCAAGGGATGGAACCCAGGTCTCTCACATTGTAGGCAGACGGTTTACCATCTGAGCTCCCAGGAAAGGGTAAATCCATGTTGCATGTTTAGGTTCATGTCTGCCGGTTTACTTTCCTCTACCTGTCACAAACCTTAACCATTTTTTTTTAGAAGGCACACATATCCCAACGTGTTCAGCCTTCTTTTCTCGTAAAATCGATGCTGGCACTATGCGTTTCTACTTATCTTTATTCTGAGGCAGACAGTTCACAAATAATCAGATTTGACAATAACTTTACTTGTAACTTCCAAAACGGTACTTCTAAGCTAATTGAAAGAGGGCAGTGGGACAGTTATTCCTTGAATTCTCCTTTTTACAGACCTGAGTTCTGCTTGGGTCATGGTTAATATCCTTGAAATGCCTCCTGGAAAACTGTAACTGCAAGGAATGAGAATACATCCTTCAGAATAGGACCATATTTCACATTCCACAACAAATCTCTCTTCATAAGTCATTCCTTGCACTTCATTTTAGCTTTCAAGGCTTACTTAACCTTTGTCATATTCGGTCACACTTCTTTGCCTTTGACTTCAGTGCTCTCTAGAGTCCCCAAACCGACTGGTACAGCCTTTCTCTAGCAAATGTGTTGCTGCTAACTATTCAGGGAAACTCTAAGAATGTCTTTTTCAGAATGTGTTAGGTAAATTACAAACCACTTCCACTTTTTTTTCCCCTAATTTAATTAACTTTTAACTTACAAATGAGTATACATTTCCATATATTCCTTGTTTCCTCCTCTGTTTCTAGGAAAGAAGTTTCAGGTGCCCATGTTGGCTTGTGTATTCTATAAGAGACTAGTAATTATTTTATGAAAGCAGAATTACCACAACTTGGTGCTTAGTAGATGTTCAACACATTTTTGTTAATGTTATCTTCCTCAGTTTCATTGCAGCCGTGGGTAACTCCCCCTTCCATCTGAGGGAATTTTAAACCAGCTGCTTCCTCTCAGGCCAAACTGAAGACATTTTGACATATGATTTTTCAGTTTTCATTGCTTTATAAATATATGGACTATTTTGGTTTATTAATTTGCAAATGAATTGTAGAAGGGAATGTATAGAACCCGGGTTTAATTGGAAAACATGGATAATAAAAAATGCTACAGGTTATCTCTGGTAATGGGTTATGTGGTTGATTATGTATTTATCTGCTAAGGGATTTAGAAGAAAGCCATCAGCAAATTTGTACGTGGCTAATCAGTAACAAATTAGGTTAAATTGTAAATCTCTTTTGAGGTCTGTTAATATTTTGCTGCTATTTAAATGATAATCTGTTTGTTTCCCTGTTTATATAAAGTTTAACAGCTTATGTTAGCTTGTTTGATGAGTTTGTAAACTATTATACAGAAAATTAGATCTCAATATTTATTCACATTTTAATCACTGAAGTAAAGGAGGCAGAAACAGGTGCAAGGTTAAGGGAAACAAATGTGAAAAAAAGATACTTCGTATTTAAAGAAGATGGTCAAAACAAGAATTCTTTAGCTATTTATACCTTTTATAATAATGTGAATTTCAGAGTTTAATCTGAAACATACCTTAGTGAAAGTCCTGAGGAGTTGTCTCATAATCTCACTCTTTTTTTTTTTTTTAATCTAAATGCTGTTATTTGCTTATATATATATATATATAATATAATATATATAATATATATATAATATATATATATAATATATATAATATATATATATATATTTGCTTATATATATAATATATTATATATATTATATATATATATATATATTTTTTTTTTTTTTTTGCTGTACTGGGCTTTCATTACTGTGGATGGGCTTTTCATTATTGTGGATGGACTTTTCTCTAGTTGTGGGGAACAGGGGCTTCTCTGTAGTTGCAGTGCACAGGATTCTCATTGGGGTACACTCTCTGCTTGTGGAGCATAGGCTCTAGGGAGACCAGGCTTCAGTAGTTGCAGCACGTGAGCTCAACAATTGCAGCTTCCAGGCTGTAGAACACAGGCTCAGTAGCTGTGGCACAGGGGCTCAGTTGTTCTGAGGCATGTGGATTCATCCTGGAGCAGGGATCAAACTGGTGTCTGCTGTATTGGCAGGTGGATTCCCTACCACTGAGCCACCACCAAAGCCCCACATAGCTCCATCTTTTCCCCATTTTCATTGTCATACATTTTACCAGAATTTCTTTATTAAATAATTCATTTTACACTGTTTCTCATGGATGCTTAATGGCATTTCTGTAAACAAAGTGTTCTGTTTTTATTCTATGGAAAAAGATGGTATAACTGAGAATGAATTTTAAGGTTTAGAGCAGAGTAAGGATGTCTTCCAACATTGAAAATTCCCTACCATCGTAATATTTTTCAATAGACTATGAGACATCCGTGCCAAGACCTCAGACGATCAGTGCTACAATGTCACTAGTGCATGATCATATTTAATAAAGTAACCGAATAACTGACTCTTATTTAAGTAAGTGCAGACTAAACTAAGAGTAAACTAATTGACTGAAGTACCTACATTTTTCCTTTTAATGAAAATTTAAGCCTACAGAAACGTTGAAATGTGAGCACAAATCCCATATGTTTTTCACTTAGACTCACTAATCTTTAATGTTTTCTTTTTGTACTTTTTTTCTGTACATGAACATTTTCCTTCTAACATTTTAAACTTTGTTATAGGCAGGTCTAGATATTTAGTTATAGACTTTAGCCCTAAATATTTCATCTCCTAAGAGCGAAGCCTTTCTTTATATAATTCCAGGAGAATGGTTATAAGAAATTTAACCTTACAATTCTCTTGTCACCTAGTAAACCATAACCTTGACTAGACAGACCTTTCTTGGCAAAGTAATGTCTCTGCTTTTTAATATGCTATCTAGTTTGGTCATAACATTCCTTCCAAGGAGTGTCTTTTCATTTCATGGATGCAGTCACCATCTGCAGTGATTTTGGAGCCACCCAAAATAAAGTTTGTCACTGTTTCCACCATTTCCCCATGTATTTCCCATGAAGTGATGGGACCAAATGCCATAGTGTTAGTTCTCTGAATGTTGAGCTTTAAGCCAAGTTTTTCACTCTCCTATTTCACTTTCATCAAGAGGCTTTTTAGTTCCTCTTCACTTTCTGCCATAAGGATAGTGTCATATGTATATATGAGGTTATTGATATTTCTTCAGGCAATCTTGATTCCAGCTTGTGCTTCTTCCAGCCCAGGGTGTTTCTCATGATGTACTCGCATAGAAGTTAAATAAGCAGGGTGACAATATACAGCCTTGGTGTACTCCTTTTCCTATTTGGAACAAGTCCATGTTCCATGTTCAGTTCTAACTGTTCCTTCCTGACCTGCATATAGGTTTCTCAAGAGGCAGGTCAGGTGGTCTGGTATTATCACTTCTTGACCAACATAGATAGCATATTAAAAAGCAGAGACATTACTTTGCCAACAAAGATTCGTCTAGGCAAGGCTATGGTTTTTCCAGTGGTCATGTACGGAAGTGAGAGTTGGACTGTGAAGAAAGCTGAGCGCTGAAGAATTGATGCTTTTGAACTGTGATGTTGGAGAAGATTCTTGAGAGTCACTTGGGCTGCAAGGAGATCTAACCAGTTCACCTTAAAGGAGATCAGTCCTGGGTATTCATTGAAAGGACTGATGCTGAAGCTGAAACTCCAATATGTTGGCCACCTTATGCGAAGATTTGACTCAGTGGAGAAGACGCTGATGCTGGGAGGGATTGGGGGCAGAAGGAAAAGGGGATTACAGAGGATGAGATGGTTGGATGGCCTCACCGACTCGATGAACATGAGATTGGGTAAACTCCGGGAGCTGGCAATGGGTAGGGAGGACTGGTGTGCTGCTATGCATGGGGTCGCAAAGAGTCAGACATGACTGAGCGACTGAACAGAATTGCACTGAAGTACTTTTCTAGAAATGTTGCTTGTGCTTAGTCATGTCTGATTCTTTTTTGAAATCATGGATTGTGCCCCACCTGGCTCCTGTCTCCATGGGATTTGCAGGAATAATACTGGAATGCGTTGTCCTTTTATTCTCCATGGGATCATCCTGGCCCGGAAGTCAAATGCGTGTCTCCTTTGTCTCTTGCATTTGCAGGTGAATTCTTCATGGCCCAGCCACTGGGGAAACCTGTTTGTTTTTTTTGTTTTTTTTGTTTTTTTTGTATAGCCACTAGCCATATGTGGATGTTGAAATGAATGGAAATTTAAATAGTGTTCAATACACATGTATGCTTTTCTCTTAATTGAAAATTCTATTCTTCATTGTAGAGCTGGTATATAAACTCCATTCACATTTGTCCATTTGTTTCAGTAATTTACAGCACTTCTTAACAAAGCCTTGCAGTTATTCCTGCATACTGAAAGCCATTAAACCCACACACAACACACACACACATACACACACACTAACACACAAGCACAAATAATTTATTATTTGGAACATGATGTGTGGCTAAAGATAATCTGGTCCTTGAACTTCATATTTTTCCTTACATTAGAAGTGTGTTTTCATGGCCAATTTTTAACTTATTGTCTTCTTTTCTTTGCTGTTTTCTTTTGTGTAGTAGTCCTGAGTACTAAGCTGGGTTCATGGCCTTTTATCCAAGGAACTCTCTAGCATGTGAATCCCATTACTTTTCAGGATAATTACAGATTAGACTAGGAGCTCTTTGGTCAAGTTGTTATTCAGTTGATAAGTCATATCTATGACTCTGTGGGACCCCATGAACTGCAGTACACTAGGATTCCCTGTTCTTCACTGTCTCCCTGAGTTTGGTCAGACTCATATACCTTGAATCCTGTGATACCATCCAACCATCTCATCTTCTGTTGTCCTCTTCTCTTGCCCTCCTGCTTTCCCTGCATCAAGGTCTTCTCCTTTCAGTCGTCTCTTTGCATCAGGTGGCCAAAGTATTGGAGCTTTGGCAGCAGAAATTGCAGTGAATGTTCAGGGTTGATCTCCTTTAGGATTGACTTCTTTGATCTCCTTGCCATCCAATGGACTCTCAAGAGTCTTCTCCAGAACTTCCAGTGAAAAGCTTCAACTCTTCAGTGTCCAGCCTTCTTTATGTTCCCAACTGTCACATCCATACGTGACTACTGGAAGAACTAGATATTTGACTATACAGACCTTTGTCAGCAACGTGGTAGCTGCCTTTAACATGTTGTATAGAGTTGCCATAGCTTTTCTTCCAAAGAGCAGTTCAGTTCAGTCACTGAGTTGTGTCCGACTCTGTGATTCCATGGACTGCAGAATGCCAGGCCTCCCCGTCCATCACCAACTCCTGGAGTTTACCCAAACACTTGTTCATTAAGTCGGTGATGCCATTCGTCCATCTCACCCTCTATCGTCCCCACCTCCTGCTGCCCTAAATCTTTCTCAACATCAGAGTCTTTTCAAATGAGTCAGTTTTTTTGGCATCAGGTGGCCATGTATTGAAGTTTCAGCTTCAACATCAGTCTTTCCAATGGACGGCCAGGACTGATCTCCTTTAGGATGAACTGATTGGATGGCCTTGAAGTTCAAGGGACTCTCAAGGCTCTTCTCCAACACTAAGTAAGAAAGCATCACTTTGTTGGCACTCAGCTTTCTTTAGAGTCCAACTCTCACATCCATACATGACTACTGGAAAAACCATAGCCTTTACTAGAAGGAACTTTGTTGGCAAAGTAATGTCTCTGTTTTTTAATATGCTGTCTAGGTAAGTCATAACTTTCATTCCAAGTAAGTGTCCTTTAATTTCATTGCTGCAATCACCATCAGCAGTGATTTTGGAGCCACCCATAAAATAAAATGTCAGCCACTGTTTCCCCATGTATTCCCCATGAAGTTATGGGACCAGATGCCATGATCTTAGTTTTCTGAATGTTGAGCTTTAAGCCAACTCTTTCACTCTCCTCTTTCACTTTCATGAAGAGAATCTTTAGTTCTTCTTCACTTTCTGCCATAAGGGTGATGTCATCTGCATACCTGAGGTTATTGACATTTCTTCCAGCAATCTTGATTCCATCTTGGGCTTCATCCAGCCCAGCATTTCTCATGATGTACTCTGCATAGAAGTTAAATAAGCAGGGTGAAAATAGACAGCCTTGAGGTACTCCTTTTTCTATTTGGAACCGGTCTGCTGTTCCATTTCCAGTGCTAACTTGCTTTCTGACCTGCATACAGATTTCTCAAGAGGCAGGTCAAGAGGGCTGGTAATCCCATGTCTTTCAGAATTTTCCACAGTTTATTGTGATCCACAGAGTCAAAGGCTTTGGCATAGTCAATAAAGCAAAAATAGATGCTTTTCTGGTACTTGCTTGCTTTTTCAATGGTCCTGTAGATGTTGTCAACTTGATCTCTGGTTTCTCTGCCTTCTTGAACACCAGCTTGAACATCAAGAAGGTCATGGTTCACATATTGCTGAAGCCTGCCTTGGAGAATTTTGAGCATTACCTTTCTAGTGTGTGAGATGAATGCATTTGTGCGGTAGTTTGAGCATTCTTTGGCATTACCTTTCTTTGGGATTGGAATGAAAACTGACCTTTTCCAGTCCCCTGGCCACTGCTGAGTTTTCCAAATGTGCTGGCATATTGAGTGCAGCACTTTCACAGCATCATCTTTCAGGATTTGGGATAGCTCAACTGGAATTCCATCACATCCACTAGCTGTATTCGTAGTGATGCTTTCTAAGGCCCACTTGACTTCACATTCCAGGATGTCTGGCTCTAGGTCAGTGATCACACCACTGTGGTTATCTGAGTCGTGAAGATCTTTTTTGTACAGTTCTTCTCTGTATTCTTGTCATCTCTTCTTAATATCTTGTGCTTCTGTTAGGTCCATACCATTGCTGTCCTTTATCGACCTCATAACATGATAGACTATCTTATTTAGTAACTTTGGCACATTTATTGATCATATTGTTGTAAAGTTCTTTCAACCCTAATTTTTTGGATTAAAAAAAACAGTTTTTTCTCTTGAATCATTCTTTTCCAGTTAGTGATTTGGGTCCTGAATTGATGTAGATTGGTAACTAGATGGCTATATTTGTGTGGATGAATTATTTTCATTTGTTTAAAATAACTAAAAATTCCCAGAGTGATTTGTGAATACAAGTAATTTATGTGACAAAGAACTATGCTTTTGTAATTTTAAAAGACTTTAGTTGAGGTAAAATTACTGTATATTTTAATAGACTACATTAGAAAATTTGACCCAAACTGAACTGCCTAACTTTAGTTTTGCTTAATATACTCTAACTATCTATAACTAGACTTTGTCTCATGGGCATGAACACACACACACATCATACACATATACCTGCACATACACACAAGACACACACACACACCACATGTCTGTAGTTTTGCCCCAATCCTTAGCAGATAGTTTTCACACGCTGTGTGAATTGTATTTTTTGTATCACGTTAAGTATGGCTTAACATCAAACACTATTGTTTGTTTGTATTTTAAATGTAATATACTGTGAGTTTTATTTTATAGATTTGGATAAATACTTCAGATATTATATTGATTGGTCTTTGAGACTATCAGGTAACAATTACATTTAAATTTATAATGTTCTTGAATTTAAAATCATTAATATCATTATTTCACTGATGTGATAAAATGCATTTGACCTGTCCTGGCCAGTTATGATTCTCATCCTTCTGGCATCAAAATTTGTTATGATCCACTTATGTTTAAGATGATAGGATTCTAGCTGACTTACGGTATATGTGTTCTATGGGAAGACTGGTTGTTTCTTATCTTATTTTAATACAATATGCAATACATATTCTCTTATAATTTTGGATAAATACTACAGCTCATCACTCTGTCTTCATTTAAAGTCCAAGTGTATTTAAAGATCTGTGCTAGGTTTTCAGGGTTTATGCTGCAGGCTGACTTTTTCAGTTTTCTGTAGTAAAACGAAGATATCTTTGTATTTTATGAAATATATTTCACAGAGCTAGAGTATTCATTTTCCATTCAATTTTTTTAATTTAATTTTTGATATTACTGCAGCTTGTGGGATCTTAGATCCCCAGTCAGGGATTGAATCCAGAATACTGCTGTGAAAGCCCTGAGTCCTAATCTTTGGACCACCAGAGGACTCCCTACAGTTTTGTTTTTAAATATTTTTTGAAATGAGACCTTTGCTGAAATAAGAACAGTAGCATATGACAGTGATTTTCATTAGTATTCTCTTTCATCAAAAGAAAAAAAAATAGTAAGTTTATATTGGGTTCTCAGTTATGATTTTTAAATTTAAAGATCTCAGATCCAAGTTTGAGAAACCACTGTTGTAGATGATGCAATTAAATAAGGCAAAACCTCTATCTCCAAAAAATGTGGGGTTTTTTTGGCTCATATGACAAAGCTAAGACATAGACTAGGTCTTTTTAAGTGTAAGTTATAAATCTGAAATAAATATTTACAGAAATACTTGGTAGTGGCCCAATATGGTCTTAATGTTTGAAATATGACTTGTGAAATAGAAATCCTTTAGATTTCTGGGTCAAACCCATCACTTGTGCTTAATTAAATTTTGAGTGAAATAATTGCTGTTTCTCTCTATTCTGTTATCAGGTCATGTTTTCTGTAAATACCTAAGACTTTCTGATTTGTAAAGTTTCAGTCTTTTGTTTCTTTGTTGATTTTTTGTTGTTGTTGTTGTTGTTCTATTAGTGATTTACCGTGACAGTTTAAAGTCAACCACTCCACTTTTCATGTCCACTGGTTTTCTTTTAAATAATCTGTATATCCTGATTCTCTAGTGAAATATTCTTGACAATTATATTGTTTCTTGTATTCTTTTTATCTATACTACCTGATGTAAAGTCTCTGTTAAGTCCAGCCTCTGGGCTTTCTGAGCCATGCTTTGTATTACCTACTTATTTCCTTAGGTGACCAGACACATCCTATTTCTTTGTGTGTCTCATGTTTTGTTGTTGTTGTTGTTGAAAACTAGAAAATGCAGATATAACATGGTGAAATGGGACATCAGATTTCTTGTCCCAGAGCTTTTACTTGTTGTCATTTGTTGGATGATTTCTGAAACAGATTCTGTATGGTATGTATTTTTTCCTTGTGTGTGGCCACTGAATGCTTGTTTATAACCTAGCAGACAGCCTATGTTTGAGGTTTCATTAAAAACCAGCAGCCCTCTCAACCTCTGTTTTTAGGCTCTGTGCAAGGTGGGGCGTACCTTTAATACTCAGCCAGGCAACTGATAGTTCTTCTTTTCATTTCAGGCTTGTGCAGAAAATCCAGGTCAGTCAAAGCTGAGAGATTAGGAGCATCCCTGAACTTTGATGAGTTTGTATTCAGTCCTGATTCCACATATAAATGAGGTCCTGCAGTGTTTGCTTTCTCTGTGTGACGTGTTTCTCTTAGCAGACTACTCTCCAGGTTCATCCATGTTGTTGCAAATGGCAGGATTTATCTACCTTGGCTGTTAAACCCTTATTAGTCATATCACTTGCAAATATTTTCACCAGTCTGGTACACTGTCTTTTTTGTTGTTGTTGTTGACAGTGTCCTTTTCTGTGAAAAATCAATTTAGTGTGATATAGTTTCACTTACTAGGTTTTGCTTGTGTTGCTTATGGGTTTGGTGGCCTATACCAAAATCAAAGAGCAAGAGTGGCATTTAGTAGTTGTACAATGTGTTTTCTTGCAGTAGTTTTATAGTTTCAGCTCTGTGTTTAAATCTCTGATCTATTTCAGGGTAATTTTAGGTAGATTCTAGTGTAAGAAAGGGGGGTCTACTTTTATGTTAAGTATTGTTTTTCCAGTCCTGTCTATTGGAGAGGATGTGTTTTCTACACTGTGATCTTGGTTCCCTTCATAAGTGTTAGTTGGGTGGTTTTGAAAAATTGTATTTCTGAGTGCTCTGTTTTGTTCCAGGACCTGCATTACTGGTGGAATCCCAGTGCCATATTGTTTGAACAGTTGTGTTTCAAAAGCAGGAAGTATGTGTCCTCAAGCTTTATTCTTTCTTTCTTTCTTTATTTTATTATAATTGTTATTATTATTATTTATTTATTTTACTTTACAATATTGTATTGGTTTTGCCATACATCAACATGCATCCGCTATGGGTGTACACATGTTTCCCATCCTGAATCCCCTCCCACCTGCCTCCCAATACCATCCCTCTGGGTCATCCCAGTGCACCAGCCCCAAGCTTCCTGTATCCTGCATCACCTGGACTGACGATTCGTTTCTTATAGGATATTATACATGTTTTAATGCCATTATTCCAAATCATCCCCTCTCCCTCTCCCACGGGATCCAAAAGATTGTTCTATACATATGTGTCTCTTTTGCTGTCTTGCATACAGGGTTGTTGTTACCATCTTTCTAAATTCTATATATATGCATTAGTATACTGTATTGGTGGTTTTCTTTCTGGCTTATTTCACTCTGTATAATAGGCTCCAGTTCCATCTGCCTCTTTAGAACGGATTCAAATGTATTCTTTTTAATGGCTGAGTAATACTGCATTGTGTATGTGTACCACAGCTTTCTTATCCATTCATCTGCTGATCGACCTCTAGGTTGCTTCCATGTCCTGGCTATTAGAAACAGTGCTGCAATGAACATTGGGGTACACTTGTCTCTTTCTATTCTGGTTTCCTCAGTGTGTATGCCCAGCAGTGGGATTGCTGGGTCATAAGGCAGTTCTATTTCCAGTTTTTGAAGGAATCTCCACACTGTTCTCCGTAGTGGCTGTACTACTTTGCATTCCCACCAACAGTGTAAGAGGGTTCCTTTTTCTCCACATCCTCTCCAGCATTTATTGCTTGTAGACTTTTGGATCACAGCCATTCTGACTGAAGTGAAATGGCACCTCATTGTGGTTTTGATTTGCATTTCTCTGATAATGAGTGATGTTCATATCTTTTCATATGTTTGTTAACTCTCAAGATTGCTTTGGCGGTTTGGATTGTTTGAGGTTCCATATAACTTTGTCTGGGGAAAAATAATGCTACTTGAATTGTTATAGGAATTCCATGGAATATGTACATTACTTTGGGTAATATGGATGCATTAATATTACAACAGATTTAAGTATATCCATTTTATATCCTGATGTTTTACTCATTTATTTTTTTTTTTTTTGTCATTTATATGTTTTGTTATCTGGAACATCCATTGATAACCTTTCTATTTTTGTATTTGATGACTAAAAACATAGAATCTGTCCATAAAACTGTATCATTTTCATGTCCATTTATTTTGGATTAACTACATAGAAACCTGTAAATGGATCAAATAATAGTTAATTCCCAGTTAAATTCTCTGTTTGATGGGCAGTGTAACCACAATTATATTAATCCCTTAAGCCACAAATAGCTCTTCTGATTTTTAATCTGTTGTGGGTAATTACAAACCCTTGCTACTCAAATCATAATCTAAAGATAATAGCAGCATCACTACTCTATGGAATTGTATAAGCAGGTTATTAGCTTATCTCTTCACTACTGAGTTACACTCAGAGTTTTAACAAAATACGTATGTGTTTTTGGTGCACATTATAGTTTGAGAAGTGTTGGTTTGTATTCCACTGCAGTTTTATGACTGATATTTTCAGTTGTCTTCTTTAGGCCTTTTCTAGGTTAGTTGTAAGCATTCATAATGTTTTCCTCTGTCAGTGACTCAGCTTCTTTAAAATGGAGAAAAGTGAACCCCCTAAAAGGCAGTAATTCTCAGGCATATTTACATCATAAACACACAAAGACTTCACTTCAGGCCTCTCAGGTTTTAGGAAGATAACGGTATCTTTTTTTAAAGCACCACAGAGAATTCAAATCGGTAAGATACTCTAACAACTATGGGTTATAGAAAGGTTTCTCTTGGGTAATAATACCACTTTCAGTTTGAACTACAGTGTTAGAGTGTGAACAAGACCGCATTGCCACCCCACATGTTTCATTTTCTTTCTTTAATTCAGTGCATTGTATTCATAACTTTCCTAGTCTATACTTTTTTTGGTCATGCATGCAAACTTCATCATGAGGATTGTGTGTGTGTGTGTGTGTGTGTGTGTGTGTGTGTGTGTGCAGATGACACAAGGAAGGTGAGAGAATAGTGAGGATTTTCTTAAGTGTGTTTAATTTGAAAGGAATTTATGAGACAACTGATGATTCTTTGCCTAACCAGTTTTGATCCTTCCTTGTTTTTCTCCAAGGACCACAAAGCTGATGTAATTTTAAAGTACAAAGCAGATGAAGTTAGAAATCTGAAGGCTTATGGAGAGCTTCTGGAATATGGTAGTTAATATCAAAGTTATTACATTTCCCTGTCTTCTCATAGTGTTTGCTACTTAGTATTTAGGTGAAACAGTCGTTTCAGAATTCTCTCTTTTCTGTATTTTTTCATAGATGCTTAAATTTGCTTTAAGTAGGTATTAAATACTTCAGAATATTAACAACATAGTAATGGATTCTCTTCCTAATATATGTTCCTTTGGTGGGGAATTAAAAAGCTCACAAGTCCTAGACTTGTACATAATAATTGTTAAAGGAATGCCTCTTTTACACTCTTAAAAGTAATTCTTAAGAGATGATACCTGTTTTCAGCTAATCAAGGAAAACATTTATGATACTGGTATTGATGTTTCGGAAAAGAGTATTCAGTTTTCTCATGGAGCTTTGTGGACAGTGTTTCTGAATCCCTTTTATTTCTTAGAGACAAAAGTATTTTATTCGTCCTCTAGTAAGCTTGGAAAAATTAAAATAAGTTTCTACTAACAACAAAGAGGAAGTGTACTAAACTCACATTTTGAACATGATAGCAATTTTTAAAAATTCTTTTACAGTGTATTTTATTATATAAAGTTATGAGGTTTTTTGTTTTGTTTTGGGGGTGGGGCTTCCCTTGTAGCTCAGTTGGTAAAGAATCTGCCTGCAGTGCAGGAGACCTGGGTTCGATCCCTAGGTTGGGAAGATCCCCTGGAGAAGGAAATGACAACCCACTAAAGATACTTACAACCAGTATCTTTACCTGGAAAATCCCTTGGCAGAGGAGCCTGGTGGGCTGCAGGCCATGGGGTTGCAAAGAGTCGGGCACAACGGTGCAACTAACACACTAATACCTGAGTTTTTGAGTAAGAGTGAAGATTCTGATGACATATAGGCCTTTTAATAAATACTAAGATAATTGGGAATCAGATAAATACTTACTTGGCAGTGAACTTCTTTTAGCGGTTTCATTGTGAGTTTGTTCCCTGTGATATGTTTGTAGTTAGGAAGATTTTTCTGGAATAAAACTGTTGAACCAAAGATTGATTAAAAGCAGTTTCTTCTACAGTTCAGTGTTTTAGTATTTAGAACTTTAGTATTTAGTATTGAGAAAACTATCTGGTTGGTGTCCTTAACTTCAGTTCAAAAGGATTGATTTTCTAAGTAGTGTAAAGAAGATACCTTATGTATTATTACAAGAATTAATTTTTCTGTAGATCAGATGTTCTTGTCACATCTGAATTGAACTCAGTTGTCTGAAGATTGTTCTACAGTTTGAATTTTGGTCATCACCTTTTAGAAGAGTAAAAAACTACAGTATGAATATAGTTTAAAGCACACTGTGCCTTAATTAAACAATGGTGTATTTTCATTGTTTTAAAGTATCATATTTCTTTTAAAAAGTAATGAGGCTGAATTATTTTGAGGAAAATGTTAACTCTTGGTTCTTTCAATAAAATGGAACTTAGGTGTAAAGACCAAAATATCTGCTGTGAATACACTGGGAAGAAAGAAAGAAGTGAAAAGATTCCTCTCCTGTTTTACCTCCAGTAAACAGATGTTTTGAATAAATTGTCTCACCATCATAAGACGAGTATGAACTTGTCTGTTTGGGAGTCTTTCTATATATTCCACTTATTTAGATATTTTCTTGAGATTTTTGATAGAATTTAAGGAAAGCAGAAATATGCATTTGAGGTTAATAAAAGGGGCTGTTTTCTTACAGACACTGCCCAAGTGTTTTACACCATTTGCTAACATCTATTCTTTTCATCATTTTGTGTTGCCACTACCATAAGAAAGGCGTTTCCAGAGTGAAGCTTTCAGAAGACAGAGTGGAGTCATAATTTTCAATTCATGTGATTAGAAGTTGCAGACTTTCTATACTAAGTAATCCTCAGTTTTCTTAACATTGAAAGTTTTGATCTGTTTGTTGAGAGTGTTTTTACTTAGCATTTTAAATATTTCTCAAGTACAACAACCATTAAGGATAAAATAACTCGATGATCCTTTACAGATAAAATAGTTTTTATGTCATTTCATTCTCTAAAGTTATATGTGTTGTAACCAAATAGTGCTGAATTTGATAAATCATATAATTATGTTGTTTGAGTGAAAATCTAATTTCATAACTAAATTCTATAAACTAAGACCTTCATAAATGTATCCCTTAGCTGACATAAGGGAAAGGAAGGAAGAGCCACTGAAAAATTCGAGAAAGTGTTGCACGCAGTGTATTTTGTCCTTACTCTTTGTCACTGGTGCATATTTGTGTGTGTGTATTTTCCTGCAAATTTAGATACTACCCTTGCTTTTTAACAATGTGCTTTGAATATATCCTCTGTAGTAAGACGAAATGAAGTTCAGGGCTAGTTCATTAAAGTCAATACAATTATACTCGTTTGTAGTGAGAGACCATTCATCAAGTAATTTCTGAAACACATTTCTTCTGAGAATTTATACGGAATACACATTTAGCTGGTTTCTCTAAAATAAAAACAGGGGAGTAAACCCTCAGAGGGTTTCATTTCACTTTGCTAGAGTTTTCTTTCCCAAGTTTATAAGCTGAGTGTATACATAAATAAATCCAAGAAAAACTTCACCGATGTGGTCTGTGGTGTTTCATCTGTGGAGGTCCTCAACCCTTATATGCTGAATGTATTTGAGATGGAGGATTAGTTTTAGTATGCTGAAGAAAAATCTTGAGAAGTTGACTTCATGGATAAACAAAACTTCCTGGATAGTTAATCTTTTGACATATCTTTCTTCAACCCTTTGCCAAAAATTTCAGAATCTGCACACATGACAACATGAAAAACTTTCTCTGTGGACAAACACATACAGGTTTGTCCAAAGATTTAATCTACACTTAAATTGTGTTCGTTAGTTGTCATGGTCTGACTGTTGTACACTTGTTTTGTTGTTGTTGTTTGTATCTTCCTAAAAATTGTATACTGATGCCCTAACCCCAGAAGATGATAGTATTGGGAAGCAGGCCCTCTGGGATGTCCTTTTGCCACCATAGAGGAACTGTTGGGAAAGGAATCTCTCCGTGTATGAAGGAGACCTCAGAGGGCTCGCCATGAACACAGGCAGCAAGAACCCAGCAGTTTGCAAATCAGAGGAGGATCTACACCAGAACCCTAACCCTACCAGCACACTGATCCTAGACTTACCACAACTGGAAGTGAAACTTTCCATTGTTGAGAAGCCAGTTTGTAGTATTTTGACGTAAGAACTTGAATGAAGTGACACACTGGTGACAACACATTTTATTCTCACTGTTTAGTACCTGTGAGGCATAGTGTTTCATCTTGAGTTGCTTATGTGCAATTTTCCATGGAACAATTATTTTGATGCATGTCATGTAGAAATGGTATAGGTACATTTTTGTCAGGCCTAGAAACTTTATTCAGAATTGATTGCCCCACTTTAATTGGTGCTAAAAAGTGAGTGATGTCTTTTGTTTCCTCTCTAGTCACTTGAAACATTCTGTAAGATGCCCTGGAGGAGAGTACAAAGTAATATTTTAAAGGAAACTTAGCAGTTCTGTTTCGTAGGATGTTAGAATATTGGAACACGGCCCTTGGCATCAAAATTTGACACTGCCCTCATTCAAATCAGACATTGTTACATACGTTCAGAAGATATGCTGTACCATGGACTCCCAACACTGAAATTTCAGAAAGCAACCCTTTCATTTTTTTAAATTATTTTAATGGGAAGATACTCAATTTACAATATTGGGTTAGTTTTTGCCTTACATCAACAAGAGTCAGTCACCGGTACATGCGTGTTCCCACATCCAGAACCTTCCTCCCACCTCACTCCCCAGACTATTGTTCTTTGTTGTTCCAGAGCACTGGCTTTGGGTGCCCTGCATCATGCACTGAACTTGCACCAGTTATCTGTTTACGTATGGTCATGTACATGTCTCAGTGCTATTCTCTCAAATCATCCCACCATTGCCCTCTCCACAGAGTCCAAAAGTCTGTTCTTTCCATCTCTGCCTCTTTTTCTGCCCTGCATGTAGGATCATCGTGACGATCTCTCCAAATTGCATACATGTGCATTCCTACACAGTATTTGTATCTCTCTTTCTGACTTTACTTCATTCTGTAGAACAGGCTCCTGTTTCACTCACCTCTCTAGAATGGACTAAAATGCATTCTTTTTCACAGCTGAGTAATAGTCCATCGTGTATATATACCACCACTTTCTTATCCATTCATCTGCAGTGGATATCTAGATTGCTTCCATGTCTTAGCTACTGTAAATAGTTGTGGGACGAATATTGGTGTACACATATCTCTTTCAGTTCTGCTTTCCTTGGGGTGTATGTAAGCAGTGGGATTGCTGGGTCATATGATGGTTCTATTTCCAGGTTTTTAAGAAATCATACGGTTTATTGTGGCTATACCAATTTTCATTCCTACCAACAGTGCAAGCTGGTCAGTTTACCACTCCCTCTCCAGTGTTTCTTGTTTGAAAGTTTGGGTGATGGTCATTGTGACCAGTGTGAGATGGTCTTGACTTTCTGGTATTGACTTTCATCTCTCTGATAATGAGAGATGTTGACCATCTGTCCTGTGTTCATTCAGATCAGATCAGATCAGTCGCTCAGTCGAGTCTGACTCTCTGCGACGCCATGAATCACAGCACGCCAGGCCTCCCCTGTCCATCACCAACTCCCGGAGTTCACTGAGACTCACATCCATCAAGTAAGTGGTGCCATCCAGCCATCTCATCCTCTGTCATCACCTTCTCCTCCTGCCCCTAATCCCTACCAGCATCAGAGTCTTTTCCAATGAGTCAACTCTTCGCATGAGGTGGCCAAAGTACTGGAGTTTCAGCTTTAGCATCATTCCTTCCAAAGAAATCCCAGGGCTGATTTCCTTCAGAATGGACTGGTTGGATCTCCATGCAGTCCAAGGGACTCTCAAGAGTCTTCTCCAACACCACAGTTCAAAAGCATCAATTCTTCGGCACTCAGCCTTGTTCACAGTCCAAATCTCACATCCATGCATGACCACAGGAAAAACCATAGCCTTGACTAGACGAACCTTTGTTGGCAAAGTGATGTCTTCTCTTGAGAAATGTCTATTTAATTCTTCTGCCCACTTTTTGATCGGGTTGTTTGTTTTTCTGGTATTGAGTTGCATGAGCTGCTTGCATATGTGGGAGATTAACTCTTGGGCAGTTGTTTGATTTGTTGTAATATGCTCCACTTCTGAAGCCTGTCTTTTCACCTTGCTTATAATTTCCTTCATTCTGCAGAAGCTTAGAAGTTTCAGTCAGTCGCTTTTATTTCCTTCTGTTTTTATTTCTATTACTCTTGGAGGTGGAACATAGAGGAGAAGATCTTGCTGTGATTTCTGTCAGAGAGTTTTCTGCCCATGTTTTTCTCTAAGAACTTTATAGTTTCTGGTCTTCCACTTAGGTTTTTAATCCATTTTGCATTTATTTTTGTGTGTGCCATTGAAAAACATTTCATTCTTTTAATGTGGTTGACCTGTTTTCCCAGAACTGCTTGTTCACGAGGTTGTCTTTTTCCCATTGCATATTTATGGCCCCTCTGTCAAAGACACGGTGGCCGTGGGTGTGTGGCTTCATCTCTGGACTTCCTGTTTTGTTCTGTTGATCTGTATTTCTGTCTTTGGCCCAGTATCTTACTATTTTGATGACTGTAGATGTGTAGTATAGTCTGAAGTCAGGAAGTCTGATTCCTCCGTTTCCATTGTTTCTCAAGAGTTATTAACTCATTGGAGGTCTTTTGTGTTTCCACACAAATTGTGAAATTATTTGTTCTAATTCATTGAAAAACACCATTGGTGTTTTTATAGGGATTCCGTAGTTGAATCCAAGAATATCAATGGTGAATGAATGTACCAATAGATTGCATTGAGTTGTATACTTACTGATGGTCACTATATTGATTCTTCTAATACAAGAACATGGTATACTTCTTCATCTACTTGTGCTATCGTTGATTTCTTTCAACATGGTTTTAGAGTTTTATGTACCAGGTCCTTGCTTTCTTTGGAGGAATATATTCCTAAATATTTGAGTCTCTTCATTGGATCGTGAATGAGATACTTTTCCTTAAGTTCTCTTTCTCCTTTTTCATTGCTGGTGTATCAGAATGAAAGCGATTCCTGAGTATATATTTTGTATTCTTCAGCTAACTCTATTCATTGATTAGCTCGAGTAATTTTCTGCTGGCATCCTTAGTGTTCACTGTGTGGAGGGTCATGCCATCTTCTAACAGTAATAGTTTGTTTGTGTTCAATCTGTATTCCTTTTATTTGCTTTTCCCCTGATTGTTATGTCTAGGACTAATTTAAAAACTGATTCCAATGTGTTTTTCACCTCAGAAAAGCTTACTGATGAAATTACTAAGCACTGAGGAATCTCAATTCTACCAGATTCCCACAATAGAATCATGAAGATCTTCAGGAGTTAGGGGTAATTTTTTGGGCAGCAGGGAAGCAGAAACTGTTTAAGTCTTTAGAAAAATGTATCATAATCAAATTAGTCGGAATATTTGTAGTCTTTCCTTCAGTTTCAGAAAACTCTACATCCCTAAGTGTAATGCAGGGCTTTCTAACTGAAACCAAGAAACTCACCAAGACCTCACCAAACTCTAACAGTGCAAATTAGAAAAATTGTGTTACTGTGCTGTTAAAATTTGTGAGCTTTATAGCCAAATTAAGAATTTAACCTTCAAGATGGTTGTGCTAAAGATCCTGCTAAAACAGGTGTGGCCACAGGGCAAGGGAAGAGGGAAGGTATGGGTGACCCTTGAATGAAGTGTGGTCTGGGGAAGAGGCAGGCTCCAAAGGCACAGCTGAGAAGAGTCCGGCAGGGCCACACCTGTAAGTGCCACAGCCATGACTTTGGGTGTGTCCCTCAGGCCTGCATCTGAGGAGGAGCAGCACCCGAGTCCAGAAATGACCAGAGACAGTACACCAGAGCAGCCTCGGCAGACAGTTATTGTTGTAAATGTGGATGATCCCGGGAAATATCTGAGAGAGCGGGAGTCCCACTACCCATGCCCGTCAGTCAGAATCCCTGTGTTTGCACTCACTAGTGCAGTGAAAAGGCACAAGGTGGAACTGGAAGGGGCTGCTGTTCTCATCTGCTGAGAGTGCTAGACCAATTCAGACACACACCTACCATCCGTTGTGAAGACAGGACACAGGTCAAACACTCAGGGCTTTCTTGTTGAAGGCACACACACACACACACACACACACAGGCACATTACCCCCTTGCTTGAGGACACAGTGTGCAACAGGGACTGCAAATCCTGACCAGGTAAGCAGTGACATGACACTACCCAGCACACACAAGTCAGGAGGAGGACAGTAGGTGTGAGAAACAGCCCCTGGTTGGGGGATGCAGACCACCTCAGATGCAAAACACCAGAGGGGACACGGAGCAATGAATGTGTCTGATGGTATGGCAGGGCCGGAGGCATCAGTGTTGGCTGGGCAAGTGGAAGAACCCAGCATCGTTGGAAACTCCTGTTCCAGTGTGCTTCTTCTACCCAAGACTAGGACTGTTGCTATTGGATCTTCTGGCCCAGCATGTGGCCTGAATGGCTCCTTGACCTAAAGCAGATTATGAACCACCCTCAAGTTTCTGTCATGATCAGCAACCAAGATAAAGACTTTCTTAGCTACAAGATTGAAGGTCAGTGAGGGGGACTGAGGATGGGTGGGTATGGGACCTGGCGGGGAGTAGGAGGATCGTGTTAGCCATGTTCCTGCACTGTGAGACTTTGCAGAGGCATCGTGGAAGCTGTTAATGCCTACCTGGGTGACAAGCTGAGGCACCTAGCAGCTTGCACCTTTACCCTCGTCCCTATCCTGCCAGGTGCAGATGCAGAACCATCCAAAATCCCGCTGCATGCTGATCTTTTCATTTGGGGACAAATCCTACTTCTGGAACACGATGATCGTTAAGGAGTATTACCTTGACATCATTGGTAAAACGTGGCTCCAGGGTGGTGAGTGTAGGTGTGTAAGGAGGTGAATGATCCACCTGCAGAATCCACCCTTGTGTTCGCTTTCTGGAGGTTATAGGGCACGATATTCCACTCCAGTCCACTGGTACTGGGACTGTGAATGAGGAGCACAAGCCACAGGCTAGAAATCAGGAGCCTTAAATTTCTCAGCTGGTTGTCAGGCGACTACTGCCCAGAATCGAACAGGATTGCTGAGGTGCGGTTGCTTTGGGCTTGCATACAGGTGACGATTGATGTTGGAGTTCTTGGATGCTCACGGGTGGGTTGCGGGCCTGGTCAGCCCTGGACTGATCTTGCTTGTGCCTCCAGCAGATCATTGACAAAGACGTGTGGACGACCCTGTGAAGTATTACCCTAGGAAGGAAGTTTCTGCCATGAGGAGTAACTGGCAGAAACACATGTGGTGAAGGGGTCTGGAGGTGGGCCCTATAGTGACAGCCATGTAGTGGCCGGGACACTGTCCTTTCCCAAATGGGGATGACTCAGGCACATGCAAGCTGTCTGTGGAGCCAGATTCTGGGCCATGCATGTGGCAGATGACCTGCTGAGACTGGGGGCTTGGGGACTCGGTGTGTCCGTGAGTGAATCAAGTCTCCTTCAATTTAACTGTGGTTGCAGTGCAAGAGGCCTAGGTGATACTACTAGAGGCAGGGTGAATTAAGTATATTTGTCAGAATCATCCTTCCGTGGGTGCTGCCATCCCCCAGCCTCCTGTTGCTCACCGAGTTTAAGATTGCCTGGGCCTACACTCCTGCACCTTACCCTGGGAAGGCCTGTCATTGCAAGGGCATCCTCTCCAGGGTCCCAGTGCACCTCTGTGCTGACTTTGGGATCTTCTGTGATTTTGCACATCCACCAATCAGTGTCTCACCGTGACCACACTTGCTGCACTGGAAGAGGCTTCAGGCTGCCTTCAGAAAATAGGGAAGTGTTCGGGGAGGAGGTGGACAGAGAGCTCCAAGTGCAGGACGTGGTGCCTACTGATGCCATCTCAGACATTGCTGGACATGGGCATCTTCAGCTCCTGAAACACCTATGTTCCCTGTTTGTGTTTGTGTCCCCATATCGAGCCTGTGTGTGTATACACATGTGTGCTTGTGTCGCCTGTGTGTGTGTGTGTGTGTGTGTGTGTGTGTGTGTGTGTGTGTGTCTCCAGCCCAGGGAAAAAACAGAGATAAACGCGACAGGAGAGGAAATGCCAAGCAATCAGAAGAGGAGGCACAAGGCGTCCCCAGTCTGAGGGTGATTGATCGCCCTATCTCCGCAGGACCCTGTCCAGGATGGGAATGAGGAAAGGATGGTCAGAGATAACTCAGGACCTTGGCTCCAGAAGTGCGCAATGAGACAAAATGCAAAAACACGCTCACTATTTCTCCGTGTTCTTGTATGTGTTTGGACCAGGAAGAGTGGGTGCATGGTCTGTGGATTCACCCAGGGCATATCAGGTGGGGTGGGCCTTTAAAACCACCGCCTGTGGAGCCCACAGTTTGTGGGGACATAGGCCGTCCTGTGGAAATGGTGGATGTGGATACAGAGGACCTGGGATGTTGAGGAGGCTAAGGTCTTGCTGAGAAGGACAGAGACTCGAAGGAGAAAGAGGCACAGATTGATGTACTGGAGACTTGTTCCGCACATGTGAGAAGGAGACCCAGGAAGGTCCTGGGCGAGTGCTTGCCAGGATCAGCCCATCAGCCAGCACCCTCTCTCCATGAGGGTGGCACACACTGGCACAATGTAACACAAAATGCGAGACATGCTAAGGTAGGCTGTCCGTGCAAAACCACAGGCATCCTAGGAGAGACAAGGCGAGAGCGTGGCATGCCTTCAGTCACTTCTAGCCTCCCTGGCTGTGCAGAACGGCGAAGAAAGTGCAGGTGTTGATGTACGTGTGTGCTCCTCTGCCGGGGTATGCCAATGAGGGAGGGAAAAGGGAGGAAGCAAGGATGGTGGGCTTATTGCATGTCTCATAGGAACTCGAGAGAGTGGGATACAGGGAAGCCCCTGGGGCAGTTCGGGGCCTGCTGGTTTTCAGGGTCCAGGGGAAAGGGAATAGCAGTCCTGCCAAAGATACCCCATGGCTCGTGCAGAAAGCCCTGATATAAATTCCCTCTTTCTTCTGGGTCTTTCCCTTGGCTTTGGGCGCCTAAGGGGCAAAGGTGAGTGTCTGCACCTGGGGGACGATTTTGGCAGTCTCTCTGGATCACAATCTCTGATTTTGTTGTAGGCAATCTGCACCAGGTGACACTCAGAGGGAAGCTGCATTCCAGGTGACAGTCTTGGATGTCCGTGTGCCCAACCAAGGACTGGCTTCCTTGGCACGTGGGCTCTATAGGTAAGCAGGGATGCCTGGCTGTAGGGAGTCCTACCGGGGCTTAATGAACCCAATGAAAGAGAGTATTTGCATTTAGCAAATCAATGAGGCCTGGGTGGAATCAAGCCCTCTTGGTGTTTTTGAGATAGAAAAGCTGCTTTCTGCCCAAGGGAGGGATGAGCTGTGGGCCCAGAAAGGGCAGGATTCCCAGATCATCATCTGTTTGGGGACTCCATGGGTCTGGGTAGGAATAAACAGAAGGGACCACCTGTAGGAATGCCACCTTACCATTATGGCTCGGGTTTCATGCCTTGTATCAGAAGAGACCATCTATCTATGTGCACCTTCTTCACAACATTGGATCACACCCAGGCCTGTCAAAGACTCTGGGGGCCCTTGGAGGCTCGGGCATCTCTTTGGCCTTTTCCTGCTAAAGGGAGGTAGCTCTTGGAGGCACAGTTAGACAGGTGAACACAGAAAGCTACACAGGTAGAAAGAACAGTGGGCCTCACTCAGACTGTTGGGGGTGGTAGGCTAGCAATAGGAGCACAACATTGACCAGGAATGACCTAGATAGGAACACACTGAGAAAGCAGTTCTCCAAGTCAGCTGAGCCCAGACGTCCTTGTTTTCTGGTCTCCTGAAAGAATGCACAGGCAATGGATCAGGCCAGCGTGACTGGTACTGTGAAGCTGTCCAAGGTGATGGGAGAATGCAGAACGCAGGCACAGCTCATTCAGCTCTCCAGGGCGAGCATTTCCAACCCTGCCTGATGCTTTGCAGATCGGTCCCTGTCAGGAGCAAATGCCAAAATTTTGTAACCTTTGAGGCTAAGTCACAGAGCTGGAAGTGCAACCTCACATGTTCAATGAGAAAGTGAAAGAAAATAACCAGGACAAAAAAATAGGGTGCTTACCAAAATTGATGCTTCTGGACAAGAAAGTTTGTACTTCTACATATGTGCAATTCCTCTCAGGGATGTTGGTGTGTACACAAGCATGTGTGTGCATATGTGCATGAAAAGCACCTGACGGTATGTTTGTGGGTATGAGGTGTAGAAACTGACCTAACCAGGTGATGGAAGTTGGATAGCGAAACCGTGAAGGTCATAGGGAAAGTACATACTCTGGCCATCAGAAGCACTGGAGCCAGGGTACCAATCCCTGTTATCTCACTGAGTGAGCAATTTCTAAGTGGAATTACAGTGGTGCACCCAGGATGCCTGGCAGAAAGGAGAGGCAGAAAGAAAGTGCCTGGGGGTGACCAGTGAGAGTGCCGAGGATCTGAGACACAGAACAGGCTACAATCCCAAGACACAGAAGCCATGGTGGGTGATCCCACAGCCCCTTGGACATGCAGCAACAAGGGCCTTTCTATCCTTATCAAACTCTGGGATTTCTTTCCCTGACATTGCCATGAGACACATAGACACCAGCCCTGGTACATACACAAAAGGATTGCCCCAAACAGTGCTGTGCCAGAAGCAGAGATAAAGAGACACAAAGTGAGCTCTGTACCCTAAGGCTCTGGTGTCCCTGAACAATAGAGATCAACTGCTGCAAACGGTGGGGTTTTTCCCTTCTCCCCTAGCATCTGGACAGCATCAGGTACTCTATCCCATGGAGAAAAGTATCTAGCCACTTGGAGCCCCTGTGTATCATTTGGATACTCATGGAGAGCTCCCAGTTATTGAAGGTCCTGTGGGACACAGGAGTGTGTTGTTCAGATTGTGGAGCAGGAACCCGTGGTTGGAATTTCCAGATCCAGGTCAATGACAGCGCCTGGGGTAGTGGCAGATGCAAAACCTGCTAGCTCCCTAGAGCAGAATCTGGCCATATGGTGCAGCTGGAGCCCAGGAACCGCGGAAGATGTCCTCCGGTCTAGGGGTGTGTCCATAAGTGTGCCGTCCTGTACCCTCTCAGCCATTGGTCTAGATTTCGGCCAGCAGCATGTGCGCTGCTCACAGCCTAGGGCCTGCCTGTTTGGCTGAGGTACCAGAGCTTATTCACCCGGTCCTGGGCTCACCACCACCCCTTTCTTCAGCCTCAGGCCACCCCAGACACACCAGCCACTGCCTCCCGATCATACCTCTCACTCCCCACCCCGAAAAAACAAGTGGGTCCCACAGGTTTATTGCAGCCTGGGCCGCCATTGCACACCACTTGCTTTGGTGCTCTTATGTCCCATCCTTTCACATCTGACCCAGTCTGGGGTCATGGCCAGGACCAAGAATAGCACGAGAGGTGGTCAGAGGAATGCGGGAGAGTCTTGGGACCCCGGACCTACTTAGTTGTGAGCCCAGATGCTCAGGGAGATGGGGCCCTGCAGCCTGCCCTTGTGATGCTGTGCACGGCTGCGACCCTGCAGCCACCAGTTGCAACAGCAGGCGACAATGCGACCCACGTCAGCGTGGAGGTGGCAGGGGATGGCGGGGCCCTGGTGGACAGAGACGTGGCGGGGATCAGGCGGGTGTTCCAGCTGCTTGTGGAAGACATCATGGAGGAGGTGGAGGTTTTGGCTGATGAGGAGCAGCAACGGGGGTCCTCGCAAGACCTGAAGGAGAAGGTGTTAGAGGATCAGGGCAAGGAATTGCCGGGAGCCCCAATGAACTTCTGGCACTAGATGCGCTTCAGGCGCTGGCTACCCTGCAAGTGGAACTGAGCTCTGACCATGAGAAAAACTGCAGGGGCTATGTTTCGTTCATGTGCAAGAGCCATCAGAGGAGGAAGTGTGACTTGGCTCAGAGGAGTGCCATTATCCAGGGCATCTCTGGTTTCTGGGCCAAAGTGGTATCCTTTCTGCTGCTTCTTGGGGTCTGCTGCTCAGGAGGAGGAGGAGGTGCAGAAGCAGGAGCAGGAGGATGGTGGGGACGAGGGCGCAGGATGGGTGCTGATGGACCCTGTAGGAAGTGTGGTACTGGGCAATTGGCAGGCTCCAAAGGCACAGCTGAGTAGAGTCCAGGCAGGGCCACACCCCTGAGTGTCGCTGCCATGAATTTGTGTGTCTACTTCAGGCCTGCAATTGAGGAGGAGCAGCTCCAAGGCCTCTAAGTCAGGAATGACCAGAGACAGTACACCAGAGCAGCCTTGGCAGACAGTTATTGTAAATGTGGATGATCCCGAAAATAACTGAGATTTGAGAGTCACACACACGTACACACAGACACACATACACATACACAAACACACACTAACTCCTTTGCTTTTGGACACGATTTGTTTCAATGACTGCAAGTCTGACCATGTAAGCAATGACATGCCACTACTCAGCATACACAGGTCTGAAGAAGAGTAGGGATCAGAAACAGCCCCTTCTTGGGGAATGCAGACCACCTCAGATACAGAACACCACAAGGAACCCAGAGCCATGAGCGTGCCTGATGGTATGGCAGGGCCTGAGGACAACCGTGGTGGCTGGGCAAGCAGAAGTGCCCAGAATCCTTGATGATGCCTGTTCCAGTGTCCTTCCACCACAGACTAGGGCTGATGTTCCTGGCTCTCCTTGGCTTAGCATGTGGCCGATATGGCTCCTTGACCTAAAGCAGATTATTAACCACCCTTAAGTTTCTGTCATGATCAGCGACTAAGATAAAGACTTTCTCAGCTACATGATCGACTTGAAGTTCAGTGAGGGAGACTGAAGGTGGGTGGGTATGGGACTTGGTGTGGAGTGAGAGGATCATGTTATCCATGTTCCTACAATGTGAATGTTTGCAGAGGCTTCGTGGAAGCTGTTAATGGGAGGCAAGCTGAGGTCCCTAGAAGCTTGCACCTTTCTCTTCTGCCTATCCTAGCATGTACAGGTGCGAGCCATCCCCGGTCCCACAGCAATCTGATCTTTTCCTTTCGGTACCAACCCTACTTCTTGAACACAGTGATCATTAAGAAGTATTACCTTGACATCACTGGTAAAACGTGGCTCCTGGGGTGATGAGTGTGGGTGTGCAAGGGTGTGCATGATTCACCTGTGGGGGTCCACCACACCCGTCTCCCCTGTCTTTCTTCAGGGTAAAGGGCACATCATTCCACACCAGTCCATTGGTTCTGGGACTTTGAACAGGGAGGACTCAGCCACAGGCTGGTCACCAGGAGCCTTAATTTTCTCAACTGGTTGTCAGGCCACAAATGCCCAGAATCAAACAAGATTGTTGAGGTGGACTAGTTTTGGTCCTGCATACAGTTGATGATTGATGTTGGAGTTCTTGGCTGCTCATGGGAAGGTTCGGGTCCTGGTCAGCCCAGAGGTGACATTCCTCGTGTTGCCACCAGATCATCAGCTAAGACGAGTGGGACGATCCCCTGAAGTACTACCCCAGCAGGGAAGATTGTTCCATGAGTGCTAACTGACAGAGACACATGTGGTAAAGGGTCTGGAGGTGGGCCGTGAAGGGACAGCCATATTGGAGCCGTGACACTGTCCTTCCCCAAATGTGGATGCTCAGGCTCATGCAAGCTGACTGAGGAGCATGGATTTGGGCCATGCATGTAGGAGGTGGCCTGCTGAGACTGGGGCCTGGGCATTCAGTGTGTCCGTGAGTGAAACGAGTCTCCCTCAAATCAGCTGTGGTTGCAGCATGAGACTCCTAGGTGATACTACTAGAGGCAGGGTGAAGTAAGTATCTTTTTCAGAATCATCCTGCTGTGGGTCCTGCCATCACCCGGCCTCCTGTTGCTCACTGAGTTTGACATTGCCTGGGCCCTTCATTCCCGCCCCTTAACCTGGGAAGATCTATCATTGAAAGGGTATTCTCTCTGGGATCCCAGTGCACCTGCGTGCTGACTTTGGGATCTGTGAATTTCCACATGCACCACTTGGTGGCTCACAAGCACCACACATGCTGCGCTGGAAGAGGCTTCAAGCTACCTTGGGAAAATATGAAAGAGCTCGTGGAGGAGGTGAACAGGGAACCACAAGAGCAGGGCATGGTGCCTACCGACTACATCTCTGATATTGCAGAGACAACCCACCCTTAGACTGGGGACGCCTCATTCCTCCACGTATGGTAACTTGGCACCTCCTCTCCTGTCACCTTTATCTGTGTGTCTTCCCTGGGCCACACACACAAACACATACACACACTCACAAACACAGCCGACATAAGCACATGCGTGTATACACACACATGCTTGGCATGGAGACAAAAACACAATCAGGAACACGGGCTTCTGAAACACCTGTGTTTCCTGATTGCATTTGTGTTCCTGTGCCGAGCATCTGTGTGTATACATGTATGTGCTTGTGTCGGCTGTGTTTATGTGTGTGTGTGTGTGTGTGTGTGTGTGTCTGGCCCAGGGCAGACACAGAGATGAAGGCGACAGGAGAGGAGGTGCTGAGCAACCATAAGAGGAGGCACGAGGCGTCCCCAGTCTAAGGGTGGTTGGTCACCGTATCTCTGCAGTACCCTGTACAGGATGGGAACGAGGAAAGGATCGCCAGTGATAACGCCAAACCATGGCTCCAGAAATCTGCAATTAAATGAAACACAAAAACAAGCTCATCATTTCTACCATGTTGCTGTGTGTGTTTGGACCGGGAAGAGGGGGTGCATGGTCTGAGGATTCACCCAGGACAAATCAGGTGGGGTAGGGCTTTGAAACCACTGGCTATAGAGCCCTCAGTCCGCGGTCACATGGGGCAGGCCTTTGGAAATGGTGGATGTGGCTACGGCAGGACTGGGATGGTGAGGAGGCTAAGGTCCTGCAGAAAAGGGCAGAGACCTGAAGGAGAAAGAGCCACAGATTGTCTGCTGCACTGGAGACTTGTTCCACACACGTAAGTAGAACCGAAAAGGTCCTGGGCCTGTGCTGCCCAGGATCAGCCCAAAAGCCAGCACGCTGTCTCCATGAGGGTGGCACACACTGACACGATATGACACAAAACGCAAGATACGCTAAGCTAGGCTATCCGTGCAAAACGACAGGCATCCTAGGAGAGACAGGGTGTGAGTGTGGCATGCCTCCAGACACTTCCAGCCTCCCTGGCAGTGCAGGTAGGCAAAGAAAGTGCAGGGGTGAGTGTACGTGTGTGGCCCTCTGCCGGGATGTGCCTGTGAGGGAGGGAACAGGGAGGAAGCAAGGGTGGTGGGCTTATTGCATGTCCCAAGGGAACTCGGGGGAGTGGGAGAGGGGGAAACCCTGGGGGCAATTTGAAGCCTGCTGGTTTTCAAGGTCCAGGGTCTAGGCAATAGCGGTCCTGCCAAAGATACCCTATGGTGTGTGCTGAAAGTCCTGACGTGAATTCCTTCTTTCTTCTGGGGTCATGCCCCTGACTGTGGGGTTTAGAGGGGCAAAGGTGTGCGTCTGCCTCTGAGGGAGGATTCTGGCTCTCTCCCTGGAGCAGATTCTCTGATTTTGTCATAGGGGATTTGCACCAGGTGACACTCAGAGGGATCCTGCCTTCCAGGTGACTGTCTTGGATGTCTTTGGGCCCAACCAGGGACAGGCTTCATTGGCACTTCGGCTGTGTAGGCAAGCATGTATACCTGATTGTATGAAGACCTACCTGGGCCTAATGAGAGCAACTGAAAGGGAGTCTTGGCATTTAGTCAATCAGTGAAGTCTGGGTGGTTCTAACACTCTTGGTGCTAAGGTACAGAGTCAGAAGTGCAACCTGAGATGAGCAAGTGAAAGAAAATAACCAGGACAAAGAAAGTTGGGTGCTTACCAAAGTTCATGTTCCTGGAGAAGAAAGCGTGTACTTCTGCATATGTGCAAATTTCCTCTCAGGGATGTTACTGTGTACATGCACATGCACACAAAGAACCACCTGCCAGTACGCTTATGAGTATGAGCTGTCGGAAGTGACCTAACCAGGTAATGGGAGTTGAATAGCAAAGCATGAACTTCATAGGGAAAGACTCCACCTAGACTCCAGCCAGCAGAAGCACTGAAGCCAGTGTACCAATCTCTGTTATCTCACCGAGCCAGCAAGTTCTAAGTGGAATCAGAATGGTGCACCAAGGATGCCTGGCAGAAAGGAGAGGCAGGAGGAAAGTGCCTGTGGGCGACCAGTGAGAGTTCAAAGATTCCAAGACACAGAACAGACAGCAACCTCAGACAAAGAAGCCAAAGTGGGTGACCACACAACCCCTTGACCACCCGGCTACAAGGGCCGTTCTGTCCTTCTGAAGTGCCAGGCATACTAGGCTTTCCTTTTTCCTGTGCTTTCAGTGATGGACCAGAAGTGCAGCATCAGGACCTGCTACCTGCAGAGTCTTCCAGTTTGAAACATTACTAATTGTACTCTTTGCAGAACACATATATTGGTATCAGGATTATAGGATGGTTGGCTTAGCTTGATCCTTTTACTGCTTCCGGCCCCACAGGCTTGGGCGACAAGGCAGGCTTTGGTGTGTTCGCACATGGAGAACAGAATCACATTTGCCAGGAGCCAATACGGGAGACCCCATGCATGACAAAGGTCATGCAAAGAATACCTGACAGGCAAAGGCGGATCAGGACTCGAGGGATTCCCTGGACCTGCTCAAGCATCCACCCGAAACCAAAATCTGTGTGTCTGCTGTTTACTATATTATGCCTTTCATCAGTTCTTCTGACATTAACAGGGTGCTCTCCGAGACCATCATTCTCTGAAGAAAATCAACTTAAAGCTCTAGTTAATAAGTCTCCTGGGCTTGAAAGGAGCATTTTAATTCTAACCCCTCTGTTCCTGTTTTAGCTTTCTTGGCAGTTTTATCCACACTCTTTTATCTAATGCACATGATTGTTCACAACACCCCAAGCATAACCTTCGAGTGATAAAACAGTGTTATTAGAATAATACTGCATTGTTGAGCCAATGTTTCCTTCCGAGTTTCCTTGTCCTTTACCCAATTTGCACCTGGAAGTGCATTAGCTAATATAGTTGGTATGTAAGAAAAACAAGCAGTAGCCTTGGTATTAGCAACATAAGACATGCATTGGAGAAGGAAATGGCAACCCACTCCAGTGTTCTTGCCTGGAGAATTCCAGGAACTGAGGAGCCTGGTGGGCTGCCATCTATGGGGTCACACAGAGTTGGACATGACTGAACTGACTTAGCAGCAGTAGCAGCACAGAGTTGGAAGTGCAACGTGACATGATTAATGAGCAAGTGAAAGAAAACAACCAGGACAAAGAAAGTTGGGTGCTTACCAAAATTCATGTTCCTGGAGAAGAAAGCTTGTATTTCTGCATATGTGCAAGTTTCCTCTCAGGGATGTTACTGTGTACACACGCATGTGTGCACATAGAGGTCCCTGCCAGTACGCTTGTGAGTATGAGCTGTCAGAAATGACATGGCCAGGTGATGGAAGTTGGATAATGAAAACATGAAGGTCTTAGGGAAAGGTACATAGACTCTGGCCAGCAGAAGGACTGAAGCCAGGGAATCGATTCCCATTATCTCACTGAGCAAACACACTCTAAATGGAATCACAGTGGTGCACCCTGGATGCCTGGCAGAAAGGAGAGGCAGGGGGAAAGAGCCTAGAGAGTGGGCCGAGGAAAGGCCACTACACCTGCAGTTTATGAAAAGTAGAAAATGTACCTAATGACCTGGAAGGAGAAACTGTATCTTATTTATTGAGATATCTAGCCAAGGAGAATTCCAGCCAAACAGCCAAAAGTGCTTCCTGGTTTCTTCTTGCTGCCTATAGTAAAATATGAAGGGAAATTAAAAAAATAAATAAATAAGAGAAGGACTATTTAAAAAATAAGACAGAACTTGCTGATTTGGAAATATTCCAGTCTTTTAAGATGACAGAAGATGCTAAAATAAATGGCTCTCAAGCAAGGTCATTTCCAGGGCACTGAGATAAGATGGTCTAAATATAACATTTTACATCACCTATAGGTCATTCTTATTATTTTTTTAAAATAAAGGTTGTCTAAAGATGAGTGTGACAGTAAAATTCTTTGTTAAGCCTCAGAAAGCTGGAAGGGGATGCTTCATGACATTATTTAGGCAGGCCAATGCCCTCCAAAGAGTTTAGGGGTGTCACTCAGAGATCATTTCAGTCATACAATAAGACTTCTACCAAGTTTCAGGGTGTTATCTCTCAGCTATCTCAGTAGAAAACCAAGACAGAGGAGGACTTTTTATGAAAACGTGTGATTGTGGCTTTAGAGTGGGTGCTTTGCCATGAACACCAGTAAGATTATCAGGAGGCACACCAAGATTTTAAGATAACATATATATATGTTCAGCTTGGACTGAAAGGACTAGAAATAGTACAAAATAAGAGAGCTCTGGACTTCTACCTTCGACAAGCAGGAAGCAGGCTAGGGAGACTGTTTCACTGTAACCATATACTAGCCACCTTTCATGCAATGGAATCATATCAGAGGGCAGAATTAAAAATTCAGAGACTGAAGCCTAGGAAGTTTCCAGGCCTTAAATCCTAATCAAAGGACTGCCAATAAGAACCCGTGGGATTTCAGAACTGCTACTATTGACTCCCACTCCCCTGCCCTTTCTGGAACTGGAGTGTCTATAAAGGTTATCTATGCCTGACCCAGCACTGTATGTTGGTTGTGAAAGTGAGCAGATTAACTCAACTCTTTTGTTCACAGATCATCAGATCTAGAGGAATTACACTTGTATAATTTGATCTGGTGTGTTTGAGAAGACTTGAGAGTCTAGTGGACTACAAGGAGATCAAACCAGGCAATCCTAAAGTAAATCAGTCCTGCATATTCATTGGAAGGACTGATGCTGAAGCTGCAGTTCCAATACTTTGGCTACCTGATGTGAAGAACTGACCCATTGGAAAAGAGCCTAATGGGGGAAATATTGAAGGCAGGAGAAGGGGACAGCAGAGGATGAAATGGTTGGATGGCATCACCTACTCAATGGACTTGAGTTTGAGCAAGCTCCTGGAGTTGATGGTGGACAAAGAAGCCTAGCGTGCTGCAGTCTATCGGGTCACAAAGAGTAGAACACAACTGAGCGACTGAACACGTGAGATATTGCACAAGTAGACCCTGATCCATATGTGAAACTGACTTAGATGACAAGGTCCTGAACTACAACTTAATGTTACAGTGCATAAATTATTTGAAAGCATTGGCAAGAAAAAGCATTTTGGACATACAAGTATGTAAACAATTTTGTGGCCATGTGGGTACCACGTGGTTTTAAAGGATGTCCACAAGTCCTTTCTTTCAAGGGTGGATCTTTATACTCCCCTTCACATGTGGGCTGGACTTAGTGGCTCACTTCCAGTGTTAGAATATTGTAGAAATGAAAATGAAGTGTCTGAGACTAGGTCATAAAAGACACTGCAGCCTCCTTGCTCATCCTCTTGGATCACTCTAGAAGCCAGTTTAGTAGTATCTTGACAACACTCATGTAACCCAGTAGAGAGGCCCATGTGAAAGAACTGAGGCTTTCTCCCAATAGCCAGCATGGAAACTGGTTTCAACAGCTATATGAGGAAGCCATCTTGGAAGGAAATCCACCAGCCCATGTCAAGGCTTCAGATAATGACAATCTCATGAAACCCTGAGCCAGAACACTCAACTGAATTACTCCTGGATTCCTTTCAGCAGCAGTATGAGATAATATTGTTTTAAGCTGTTAGTTTGGGGTAATTTGTTATGTAGCAGTAGTTCATTAATGCACTGCCAACCTTGGGCCGTGTATTTATCCCGGGGTGCCTGCCCATTTAGTCCAATCTACGTCAGAATCTGCTAGTTCAGTTTAGAAAACATACCTCACCCTTGATCTGACCACCCTCAGTATCAGATCAAATTCCTTATCACTCACCTCAATATCTTATCAGCCTTGCCTAGCCTCAGCAATGATCTTCTCAGTTGAACCAGAATCCACCCTCACCCTTATGGCCCTCTTAATAAGTTTCCATTCACTGACACCCACTCTGTTGTTGTTGTTCATTGCAGTCTCCCAGTCTCTGTTTGCAATCCCATGGACCCACCCTGTTCCGTAGCTATAAATCCTAGTTGTGTCCCTACTGGAGTCAGACTTAAGCTCAATGTCTCTCCCGTATTATAAGACCCAGCTGTAGTACTCTTACTTTGAATAAAGTTTTTCTTACCACTTTTAGTAAGTGTTATGAATAATTTTTTAACATTTCCAAGTTCTGTTAGTACGGATTATTCTCAAAGGAACACTTTTATACCTTTACTTTTTATACTATATTCATTTGGGAAACAAATTTTTAGAATTAAAGCATTTCATGTTTTTACCATACAAACAGAAAATAGCTTTTAAAATACATTTATATATTCTAAAAAAAATTTAGTAATCTGAAAAGGATGTGTATATAGACATGTCAGTGTATATACACATATACCCTCAGAGCTCCAAGGAAAACTTAATTCTCAGTAAACTATAAATTAAAACATTCAGCCTGCAAAGAGTGAAATCTTTGGAATTAACTTGCCAAAAAATCGTAGAGAATGAAATATTAGTTTAAAAAATGTATACATAAAAATATTTGGGATTTAGATAAAATTTGCTATTTAAATAAAGTTAGGTCAAGCCCTAAACCATCTATTTAAAAAAAAAGAAAGAAAGACTCTGCATCATGTAATAACCTACATTGGAAAAGAACCTAAAAAAGAATAGATATGTATCTGTATAATTAAATCACTGTGATATACATCTGAAACACAACATTGTAAATCAAATATATTTCCATGAAAATTTGTAAAGAAAGCTTTTAAAATACAAGGTTATAAGGAAAAAATCTAAAGAAAGTAGAAGGTATATATGAATTGAAACAAAAATAGAAAACAACAAAAATAAATCTTGTTGGGATAATAAAACAAGAGCTGCTTCTTGGAAAAACAAAATCAGAAACACTGATACAACTGTGGCAATCTAATAAGGGGAAGAGGAGGTTAATTCCAATACTAGAAATGAGAAACGGAATGTGGTTCTGAAAGGATAATGTTCAAAGGATAATGTTCAAGTCTGAATGGAATTACTTTTGTTTCAGGAAAGATCCAGTAAAGTAAAAACCTGGGGAAAGAAAGGGAAAGAAAGAAAGAGGAAGAGAGTCAGGGGAAGAAAGGAAGAAAAGGAAAGGAAGGGAAAAGAAAGAAAAGGAAATGTCTCAACAGATGTTGTAAACTCTCCAATAAAACAATTCTCTTTAAAATCTAAAAACAGAAATAGAAATTCATTAAGCCGTAGCCTCATTGCACTTGATGGTACTAAGAAGAAAAAAACCCATTTACACATCACTGTTTAGAATTTCTGGCAAACACAATATGATTATTTAAAAAAATAGAAATAGAAATATGCCATGTTATTTGTAAAAATATGGACAGCAGAAATATTTTTGTAAAAAACATTTTATTTCTATAAATAGTAATTTTACTTAGAATGTTTTGGCAACATTAATAAAACAATAAATTTTACCTGAAAGAACAAGCAAAGTAGACCATGGAAATTCCCAAAAGCAATTACAAAATAGTGATCTTGACAGATATTCAAACATTTGTAAACAAAACAAAGTGTCATTGCCTGAAAAAAATACAGAGATATCAACAGAAAAACAGAGGAAGCTCCTGAAAGAACTCAACTCGCTATTAACCATATTTTATTTGCAGGCACAGAAACTGACTCAAGTTAATTCTAAGAAGCAAAGCCCTGATGTTATTATCTCTTCTCAGTTTCTGTGTGTGTATGTGTGTGTGTGTGTGTGTGTGTGTGTGTGTGTGTGTGTAAAGTAGGAAATTTAGGCTGGAGAGGTAAGAAGAGGGTAGAGACTTAAAGTGCCTTTAAGGAGGAGGAGGAAATGAAGAGGGTTGAGGATTTCATTGTGTGATTTGAACAGCACTGGTGAAGCTCAAACAAGGGAGGTAGCAAGCCATGCAGGCCTAGGGGAAGAGCATTTCCAGAAGAACAGCAGTTGCAAAGTTTTTGGGTTGGGAAGAAATGTATTTGCTTAAGGAAAAGCAAGGCCAGTGTTGTCAAAAACAGGGCACCAGTGGGGAAAATAGTAGAGTAGAACGACAGAGAATGGAAGAGAGGAAGTAGTCAGGGACCATATCACTGGGACCTTTTTATTTGGCAATAAATACAACTTGTACTCCTTAGGAGCATACTTCAGAGCAAACAACAGTAACTGTATTCAAAATACTAAGCAACAATAAAAACATATAAAGAAAACATTTCATATTTTTACTATAGAAATAGAATAAAGGAGATAAGAATGCAATAGTCTGTACATTTATTTATACATAGAGTTTTCACCTGAGACCAGGACACAAACACACACACACACACACACACACACACACACACACACACTTTATACACCTAAAAGTGGTTTAAGCTGACATTTAGCAAAGTGCGTGGGCCCAAGCAAATTAACTGGAAAGGCTTAGTAATATATTCAAAGTGCAAATCAATCAATGAAGCATTGAATAAATAAATACAATCTACTTGTATTTGAATTTACACTCAGGAAATTACCTAAAATGGAGACAATAGACTTACTACAGCTTAGTCATCTGTAGTCCATCCACTTCATGTCTGAGACGGATACTAACACCTTGGTGATTACCACTTTCCAGCATTTTGTGAAAGCTTAGAGCATTTAAATAAATTGCGGAGGGGGAAAACAAAAGAGTGGGGAGAGACAAAGAGGAGGAGAAAGGAAGAGGAAACGGAGAGATTTCTCCTGGCATAGATATACAGCCAGGATCCCAGGTTCCTTGAATGGTGCACAGAGATTGCTAGGTACCTGTGCCAAAAGTGGAGAAGGTATGGTATTCAACTCGAGGAGGAGACTCAACTCCAGGAACCCACAGAGGAAGACAAGTGTGCTGATGTTCAGGAACCAGTACTTAGAGGGTACACCACAGGTCTGTGAAAGAGCTCTTGGAGACCCCCAGAAAAAAGGTTTCCACAAGTATAATCACAGACTAGATAGTTGGATAGAGTAGAGGAAGGATAATAACTCTATCACCTGATAATTACTGAAATAAACGAGAAAATTCCTGCACATCAGACTGTGTCAAGTAAGACTGAAAATCAGTATTAGTTTGATAAAATGGTAAATTACACACACAAAGAATTAGCTGTTAACTGCAATACATTCGTGTTCAAGGCAAGATAAGATACAAAACTGAAATCTTCACATGTTCAACTAGGGTAAGATACATGTAACTGGGAAAGGTAAGGAAAGGTTCTATAGAGGGTTTAATCACCCTGGACCCTTTGTATCCACTACATTTACTATTCTCAGACAACTCCATTGTAGCCTAAGGATAAGAGAACTAAATTTAGCCCAATTCATAAACTGAACAGATTCCCTGTGTTTGATCCTTTTCAGTTAAAACTATGGGTCCAGTGCAAATCAAACTGGATGTCAAGGCTTTTTTACTTGGGAATCTTAACTGGCTTTATTACAGTGACTGAGACAGATATGGCTACCTCACTGTGACTAAAGGCTAGCCAAATGGGAAAGGGGATGGAATGAATCCAATTCCCCTTTTGATCACTCAACAGGAGGTCCACAGGCACCAGGTCCCATTCTCTTAACTATCTCTGCTTCTCCAACTGCAGTCAATGATAACACAGGGCCTGCTTGATGCTTGCAGGGGCCTCTCACCAAACACAGGCATTTAAATGGTTGGCTTCCTTGAGATGTCCCTGGGCTAGGTAAAGACACTCTGAGACAGTGTTCCTTCTGCCTTGGCTCCATGGCTGGAGTGAATGCATACCTCTTCCTCCAAAGGGACAAGGAGCCACAGCTCTGCATTGACTAAATCCCATGTCTGGTCCAAACTCACATCATAGCTTCTCCATCAACTTCTCCACACCAGGCTTTTGGAGCCAGGGCCCTAGATCAGCAAAACAGAGACACTTCAGAGAGTTCAGCACCACAAGGGACCATACCATAACAAAGCCATTCTAATCTGGCTATACGAACTCTTCCATATTTTCCCAAGGCAGCTTGAAGCTGCTTCCAGTGCAGCGTGTATGGTGGTGGTGAGATGCCGAGTGGTGAATGTGGAAATTCACAGAAGATCCCAAAGTCAGCACAGAGGTGCACTGGGAGCCTGGAGTGGACACCCTTTCAATGATATGCCTTCCCAGGGTAAGGGGAAGGAGTGAAGTGCCCAAGCAATCTCAAACTCAGTGAGTAAAAGGAGCCAGGGGATGGCAGGACCCATGGAACAATGATTCTGAAAAAAGATACTTAATTCACCCTCCCTCTAATTGTATCACCTGGACTTTGGCACTGCAACCACAGCTAATTTGAGGTACACTTGCTTCACTCATGGACACACCGAATCCCCAAATCCACAGTCTCAGGAGGTCACCTGCACATGTCCGACCCAAATTCAGGCTCCACAGCCAGCTTGCATGAGTCTGAGCATCCCCATGGGAAAGGACAGTGTCCTAGATACTACACGACTCTCCCTTCAGGGCCCACCTCCACACCTCCTCTCCACATATGTTTCCGTCAGTTACGCTCATGGAAGAACCTTCCTCCCCAGGGTACTATTTCAGGGGATCATTCCACACATCTTTGCTGATGATCTGCTGGCACAAAGAGTAAGGTGAACCAGCAACCAAGAATTCCATAATCAATCATTAACTGTGCAGGTCTCAAACCACCACTCCTCAACAATCCTGTTCGATTCTGGGCAGTTTTGGCCTGACAATCAGCTGAGAAAGTTAAGGCTCCTAGTGTCCAGCCTGTGGCAGGGTTCTCCCCGTTTGAAGCCCCAGAATCAGTCGACAGGAGTTGAATGACCTGCCCTATACCCTGCAGAAGACAGGGGAGATGGGTGCGGATCCCACAGGTGGATCATCCACACCCTTGCACACCCACACTCTTCACCCCGGGAGCCATGTTTTACAAACAATGTCAAGGTAACCATACGTAGTGATCACCGTGCTCAAGAAGTAGGGGTGGTCCTGAAAGGAGAAGATCACCTTGCAGTGGGACCATGGATGGCTCTGCAACTGCACCTGCCAGGGTAGGGAGGAGGGAAAAGTTTCCTGCTCCTCCTCCTCCTCCTCCTGAGCAGTGGACTCCAAGGAGCAGCAGAAAGGATACAGCTATGGCCCAGAAGCAAGGGATGCCCTGCAAAATGGCGCTCCTCCGAGCCAAGTCAGGCTTCCTCCTCTGATGGTTCTTGCTCATGCACCGAAAGTAGGCCCCACAGTTTTTCTCATGCTCAGACCTCAGTTCCACCTTCAGGGTGGCCAGTGCCTGCAATGCATCTTGCCCCGGAAGCTCAGTCGATCTCCCAGGCCTTTCCTGGCCCTGTTCCTCCACCATCTTCTCTTCAGCTCCTGGGAGGACCCCTATTGCTGCTCTTCATCTGCCAGAATTTCCACCTCCTCCGTGATGTATTCTGCAGGCAGCTGGACCTCCTGCCCAATACCCGCTGCATCTCCATCCACCAGGGGCTCAGTGTCTTCCACCGCCTCCAACCTGAAGAGGGTGGCCTCTTTTCCTGGCATTACAACTGGTAGCTCCAAGGTCCCAGCCACGAAAAGCATCAGGAAGGCAGGCCATGGGCCCCAGCACCCTGAACACCAGGGCTTACAACTAAGATGGCCTGGGGCCCCAGGACACTCCTGCATTCCTCTGAACGCCTCTGACGCTCCTCTTGGCCCTGGTCGCGAACCCAGGCTGGGGCAGATACAAAGGGATGGGTCATAATAGCACAACAAGTGGTGCACAAATGCGGATCAGGCTGCAGTAATCCTGTGGGACCCACTAGCTCTTTGGGCGCACAGAGTGAGGGGGATGGTAGGGAGGTGGGGCTGGTGTGTGTAGGGTGGACTGAGGCTGAAGAATGGGTTGGCAGACAGCACAGGACATAGTGAAAGGGCCCTGGGGAGATCAGCCAAATAGGCGGGGCACAAGGCTATGAGCCATTCTCTGGCTGCTGGCCCAAATTAGTGCAAAGGCTGAGAGTGTGGTGGGCGGCACCCTTATGGACATGTTCCTAGACCAGACGGCATCTTCGACGGTCCCTGGGCTCCAGCCCACCGATGTGAAATATTCTGCTCCAGGGGGGTAGTGGGTTTTGCATCTGCCACTAGCCCAGGCGCAGTCATTGATCAGGCTCTGGAAATTCCAACCACAGGTTCCTGCTCCACAGTCCAAACAACACACTCCCGTGTCCCTCGGGCCTGTTAATAACTGGGAACTCTCCCTGAGTATCCAAAGGTTAAGCAGGGGCGCCACGTGCCTGGATACTTTTCTCCATGGGATAGAGAACCTGTTGCTGTCCGGATGCTAGAGAAGTAGGGAAAAACCCCACTGTTTGCTACAGTTGATTTTCACTGTTCAGGGACACCAGAGTCTTAGGGTACAGAGCTCAATCTGTGTCTCTTTATCTCTGCTTCTGGTACAGCACTGTTTTGGGCAATCTTTCTATGTATGTACCAAGGGCTGGTGTCTGTGTGTCTCCGTCTCTCCATGTTGTGCTGTTGCTGTCTGGCACTCTCTGGACACCAGCGCTCATATGAGAAGCTAATCCATGGCGTGAAGGCAAGCTCTTCTCCTTCTTAGTGAGTTGCACCAATGGGAGATCCAATTTTTTTAGTCCACGCGTTCAGATAGTTCTTTCTCAAACTTGAAAGCCAACAGTCGGTGGTCAATGCTGAACTGCAGAAGGGGCTTGGACCTTCCTTCCTTTGCTGGACAGATGTGAATGCTGCACAGGCCTGAGGTGGCTTGGCCACTCTTGGCACAGATTGAGAAATGGGGCATGCTCTCCTGGCATAAGGGAACTCCATGAACATCACTTGAAAACCTGCCAGGCAGACGGTAAGGACAGCTCCCCTTTAAGTTCCACGACCCACCGGTGCCAGAGACATGCATGGCTACCCATTTACCCTATCGAGGCCCTTTCAACTTGTGCCGGTGTCCAGCCCCAGCACCATTCAGGGATACCCTCAGGAAAAATGGTGTCAGCAAGAGAGAAAAGTAAAGGAGAGAAAAAGAGGCTGATATTCCCTGGTTTACACAGAAAGCCAATAAACCCCTTACACAGGACTTGCTGTGTTCACAGAGGCCACAGGCGCCCTCTAAATGGAGCGAAGATGCAGAGCGCCTTCTCTATTGGGTTTTAGATGCCCAGGCAAAAAAGTGAACTCAGAGAGCCTCTGTGCTCACGGGAATCTGCCTGAGAAAAAGAGAGAAAGAGAAAGAAAGAATGTCTCAGGGAGACTCAGCTTAGGTGAAATGGGTCTGCAGCTTTATTTTCAAAAGGGGCTTTTATACCCCGAGTTACACATTTCCAGGAGTGAAAGATACAAAGTCATGCAGAATCAGCTCAACATTCCATCAGTTTTACCTTTAACGAAACCAGGACATTTTCTGCATAACTTTCCCCAAAAAAGGGTCTTATGTTATGTACATTATCTTCTGGCCCTGTGGCCTGTTAACATTTTGTGACTCTTTCTTGATAAAGTTTGGTCAACCAGAAAACCTGATTTCCCTTTATCTTTCCAGTTTGCAGTCCCCCTCAGGAAACAGAGTTACATTCTCATGAAGCAAAGGTGCAGTGGGTTACAACAAAGAAAGTACTTATTAACTCAAGGGTTTTATGTTGCTAATACCAAGGCTACTGCTTGTTTTTCTTGCATACCAACTATACTAGCTAATGCACTTCCGGCTGCACACTGGGTAAAGGACAAGGAAACTTGGCAACAAACATTGGCTCAACAATGCAGTATTATTCTAATAAAGCTTTTTTTTTAAATAACTCGAAGGTTAGGCTTGGGGTGTTGTGAACAATCATGTACGTTAGTTACAAGAGTCTGGATAAAACTGCCAAGCAAGCTTAAATAGTAACAGAGGGGTTAGAATTAAAATGTTCCTTTCAAGCCCAGGAGAACTATTAACTAGAGCCTTAAATTGATTTTCTTCAGAGAAAGGTGGTCGGGGAGAGCCCCCTGTTAATGTCAAAAGAATTGGTGAAAGGCATGATATAATAAACAGTAGACAGACAGATTTTGGTTTCGGGACAGATGGTTTAGCAGGTCCAGGCAATCCCTCGAGTCCTGATCTGCCTTTGCCTGTCAGATCTTCTCCGCATGACCTTTGTCATGGGTGGGATCTCCCGTTGTGGCTCCTGACATCTCTCCTTTTTGTATTTTTTAAAACAGCCAGATGTAACTCAGTCGCGAGCTTCTGAGTACTCTGACAAAGAGTTCTGACAATACAAGGAAGAATAATTATGAGAAGCAGAATTAGAGTGGCCACAGTGGCATAGCTAAAAATCGTAGACAGAATGTTGTTTTCCTGAAATAAGGTTTGAAAATGTATGAAAAATGGTCATTTGCTGCTCCTGTGGCAGTAAAATCCAATCGGGAATGTCCCATGGTCTTTATCTTAGTGTGAAGTTTTCCTAAATCTACACTAATGCTGGAGCTATTCCATACCCCCGAAATATGATTTCTAATTTTCTCCCAGTTATAATCTGTCTCGTTTACTTTCAGGGGTGTTACAAAAATCCACAGGTAGTTGGCATGATAGGACAATGACAATTTTTCTTTAATGCCTGTAATTCAGTCCCAATATGCATTACAACTTCAGGGCATCTACCTCCATTTCTAGTTTCCTATCTATAACTTCCTGACAAAGCTAAAGAGCCATTTTTAGACATGAATGTGAATGTGAACGTGAAGTCGCTCAGTCGTGTCCGACTCTTTGTGATGCCATGGACTGTAGCCTACCAGGCTCCTCTGTCCATGGGATTTTTCCAGGCAATTTTAGACATAATATTAAAATATTGAGCAGTATGCACTTTTTGAGTCAATGATATTGACGCCACAGTGACAGAGGTAATTGCAGTTATTAAAGCTGATATTCTCAAGAAAAGCAAGCTCACAAACCTTCACGATCACATCAAATCTTGTAATCGTTGCAACACAGCAAGACTGCAGTTATCATACCAATAAGTGATTACAGTCACCGGCACTATAAGATAGGGTGGACTTTGCAACACTGCAGAGGAGCAAACATTATATTGAGGGTTCAAACAAGATGAGAGCATACATTGTTCACAAGATACTATGTTAGGTCCACCTGAATAATTTATTTGTATATTAAGTCCTTTGGAGTCATTAGTGAAGAGAAAAACATAGGGAGAGGGTAGGCAAGCTAAAATAAAATAAGTAGACTCATTTTTTGGTCGGGATAGGGTTACATCAATTTGCCAGAGAGCATTAGGCTTAAGGCCTCGGAGATTTACTCCTAACGGTGGATATGGATTAAATAGTGGGCAATTTGAACATAACTTAACTCTTTGTCTAGCTGTTTCTTTTAGGGATATGAAATTCATACCTTAAACCAGCTGCATTTTGATGGTGAATTTTGTGAGAATTTTTGGCTTTGTCCATCTTTTTCTGTAAGTTTAAAGCAATTAATTTAGTCAATGCATCTGCCAAAGCATTTCCTTCATGTAAAGGGCCAGACAAGCCAGAATGGGCTCTAATATGTCCCACAAAATATTTGTTATCTCTGTGTTTAATCTATTTCTGTAAATCAGATAACAAGGAGAATATAGTAGTTTTTTTTTTTTTTTTTGGAATATTAACAGTCCCTATATGAGGAAACAACCCTACAATATATTGGCAGTCAGTCAAAAAATTGAAGGTGTGGTCTCTTAAATGTTGAAGAGCCCAAATAACTGTTCATAACTCAGCTCTCTGGACAGATGTCTCTTCAGTTACCTGAACATGGGATATTTTATCAATAATTGTGTCTGCTTTAACGTTAGAGGAATCATCTGTGAAAACGAAAATTGTCCCTTCTAAAGGTTAAAGTCCAGCAATGGTAGAGACGTCTGCTCCAGTATCTAACAACCCTATTTCATTTCCTTGAATTAAAAGGTCTTTTGAAGGCCTAGAAGCTATAATTTCCTGAACCCAAAAAGCTAGATCACTAGATCCAAATACTCTGTGGCCTCTAGCTTGAGAAGTCAAGTTTTTTACCTTTCTGATAATAACTTAAAAGCAAAAGCTGTGTTATTCTTTGACCTTTATTAATTTGCACAGTTTTGGTAAGTGGCAAGATCAAAACTTTAATTTCCCCAATATAATCAGAACCTACTACAACAGGCACCAGTGAAATTCCTTGAAAAGACAGCGAGCTACGCCCAAGCACAAATCGTACAATACCCTCAGGTAGGGGGCCAGCCACTCCCGTTGCAATTGGAGTAACCAGCATGTCCGGGGTTAATATTGTTGTTAAAACCCCTTACCATTCCGCTTCTCTCCTAGCCTGGGTGAGGCCCCCCTGAGGGGTTTTCTCCAAGGAGTATGCTCTGCATATTGTGTATGCGTATGCTTTAATAGTTCTGTTGTGCAAAACACTTTTTATCTTCTTCAGCTTTAGACAAGACCTTTGCAGGCTTTGGGAGGCGCAAACGGAAGGTGGCGGCGATCACCTTAAATCAGAAAGTGGTAGATAAGTCTTTAAAGGTTTGTGCAGAGGGGGAGGGGGCTCACCAGGGCGCCTGACCGTAGGGTCCTGTAAGCCCCCTCCTGTTCATCAATGGCAGAAAATATGATCTGCGCAAAAGTGGAGACCCACCACCGACCGCTATAGCCTCCCATATGGGCTGTCTAACAGCCTCATGACAAGGGTCCAGGACACTTCTAATCATGTTTCACAGAGCAAACGCATCTAAAGGAATATTTTCTGGCCTATGCAAAGTATAAAACAAACATAGAAATTTAGACAGTCTTCCTGTGGTTTTTTTAATGCCTCTATTGGCCAACATGTGAAGTAATACTTCAATAAACATTTGTCTATTCTTAGATGCAGAGAAACCTATTTTTCTAGATAATATTCTTATTCATTCTGTACCCTCTTCACCCTGCTGGCAGTTAGGCAGGTACAATCCTAACCGCCCCACATTATGGTCTCAAATTATTTACTCTTCAGATTTATGAGCATGATCTAAAGCATCCTTAATCATATTAAAAAGAGAAAGGGTGTCAGTGGTTACCTTTTCTGGGCAATGCAAAGTGTAATAAATTTTTACCTGTTTCCCTACATTTTCCCAGGTATCTAGGTTACCAGTGCCCTCTTCTGGAAATCAAAGACATTGCTCTTGTACAAATGTAAAAAAGGATTGAATACTAGCCTTCTTAACTTTAATTCCTCTTTTATTTAACAATTGCAAGATTACTCCTATAAAGGGTTGTTGTTCTTTTGATTTGTTGTTACCCGTGTCAGTGATTTCTGTCTTCAAGGAAAGATTCAACACTACCCACTCTTCCTCACCCTACCTATCTTATGCAAAGTGGTTTGCAGCACCCTAAGTGGAGTCCTAGCTGCCCCAAAACTGGACAATGGGGAGACTTAACTTCAGGTTCCTGTTCTGGGCGCCACTTGCTGGGGTCCAGCCCCAGCAGGATTCAGGGATACCCTCAGCAAGAGAGAAAGTAAAGGAGAGAAAAAGAGGCTGATACTCCTTGGTTTACACAGAAAGGCAATAAAGCCCCTGACACAGCACTTGCTGTGTTCATGGAGGTCACAGGCACCCTCTCGATGGAGCAAAGTTGCAGAGCACCTTCTCGATTGGGTGTTAGAAGCCCGGGCAAAAAGAGAGAACGTAAAGGAGAGAAAAAGAGGCTGATATTCCTTGGTTTACACAGAAAGGCAATAAAGCCCTTGACACAGCACTTGCTGTGTTCATGGAGGTCACAGGCACCCTCTCGATGGAGCGAAGTTGCAGAGCACCTTCTCGATTGGGTGTTAGAAGCCTGGGCAAAAAAGTGAACTCAGAGAGCCTCTGTGCTCTAGGGAATCTGGCTGAGAAAAAGAGAGAGAGAGAAAGAGAGAGAGAGAGAAGAGAGACAGAATGACACAGGGGAGACCCAGCTTAGGTGAAACGGGTCTTGCAGCTTTATTTTCAAAAGGGGCTTTTATACTCTGAGTTACATATTTCCAGAAGTGAAAGATACAAAGTCATGCAGAATCAGCTCAACATTCCATCAGTTTTACCTTTATCGAAACCAGGACATTTTTTGCAAAGCTTTCACAAACAAGGGTCTTATGTTATGTACATTATCTTCTGGCCCCATGGCCTGTTAACATTTTGTGACTCTTTCTTGATAAATGTTGGTCAACCTGAAAACCTACTTTCCCTTTATCTTTCCAGTCTGTAGTCCCCCTCAGGAAACAGAGTTACATTCTTATGAAGCAAAGGTGCAGTGGGTTACAACAAAGAAAGTACTTATTAACTCAAGGGTCTTATGTTGCTAATACCAAGGCTACTGCTTGTTTTTCTTGCATACCAACTATATTAGCTAATATCCTCCCAGGCGCAAATTGGGTAAAGGACAAGGAAATTCGGGAGGAAACATTGGCTCAACAATGCAGTATTATTCTAATAAAGTTTTTTTTTTTTTTTTTTACTAAAATATTATGCTTGGGGTGTTGTGAACAATCATGTGCATTAGTTACAAGAGTGTAGATAAACCTGCCAAGGAAGCCAAAATAGTAACAGAGGGGTTAGAATTAAAATGTTCCTTTCAAGCCCAGGAGACTTATTAACTAGAGCCTTACGTTGATTTTCTTCAGAGAAAGGTGGTCGGGGAGAGCCCCCTGTTAATGTCAAAATAATTGGTGAAAGGCATAATATAGTAAACAGTAGAGACAGATTTTGGTTTCGGGCAGATGCTTGAGCAGGTCCAGGTAATCCCTCGAGTCCTGATCCACCTTTGCCTGTCAGGTCTTCTCTGCATGACCTTTGCATGCATGGGATCTCCTGAGGTGGTTCACAGCAAATGTGGTTCTGTTCTCCATGTGAGAACACACCCAAGCCTGCCTAGTTGCCCAAGCCTGTGGGGCCAGGAGCAGTAAGAGGATCAAGCTAAGCCATCCATCCTGTAGTCCTGATACCAATATATGTGTTCTGCAAAGAGTTCAATTAGTGATGTTTCAAACTGGAAGACTCTGCAGGTAGCAGGTCCTTATGCTGCACTTCTGGTCCATCACTGAAAGCACACAAAAAAGGCAAACCTTAATCATGCTCATGGCAATGTCAGGGAAAGTATGCCTGGCACTTCAGAAGGACAGAACGGCCCTTGTAGCCGGGTGGTCAAGGGGTTGTGTGGTCACCCACTTTGGCTTCTTTGTCTGAGGTTGCTGATTGTTCTGTGTCTTGGAATCTTTGAACTCTCACTGGTCGCCCACAGGCACTTTCCTCCTGCCTCTCCTTTCTGCCAGGCATCCTTGGTGCACCATTCTGATTCCACTTAGAACTTGCTTGCTCGGTGGGATAACAGAGATTGGTACCCTGACTTCAGTGCTTTTGCTGGCTGGAGTCTAGGTGGAGTCTTTCCCTATGAAGTTCATGCTTTGCTATTCAACTCCCATTACCTGGTTAGGTCACTTCCGACAGCTCATACTCATAAACGTACTGGCAGGTGGTTCTTTGTGTGCATGTGCATGTACACAGTAACATCCCTGAGAGGAAATTTGCACATATGCAGAAGTACACGCTTTCTTCTCCAGGAACATGAACTTTGGTAAGCACCCAACTTTCTTTGTCCTGGTTATTTTCTTTCACTTGCTCATCTCAGGTTGCACTTCTGACTCTGTAACTTAGCACCAACTGTGTTAGAACCACCCAGACATCACTGATTGACTAAATGCCAAGACTCCCTTTCAGTTGCTCTCATTAGGCCCAGGTAGGTCTTCATACAATCAGGTATATCTGCTTTCCTAACAGCCAAAGTGCCAAAGAAGCCTGTCCCTGGTTGGGCCCAAAGACATCCAAGACAGTCACCTGGAAGGCAGGGTCCCACTGAGTGTCACCTGGTGCAAATCCCCTATGACAAAATCAGAGAATCTGCTCCAGAGAGAGAGCCACAATCCTCTCTCAGATGCAGATGCACACCTTTACCCCTCTAGACCCCAGAGCCAGGGGCATGACCCTAGAGGAAAGAAGGAATTCACGTCAGGACTTTCAGCACACACCATGGGGTATCTTTGGCAGGACCGCTATTGCCTAGACCCTGGACCCTGAAAACCAGCAGGCTTCAAATTACCCCCAGGGGCTTCCCCATCTCCCCTCCCCTGAGTTCCCTTGGGACATGCAATAAGCCCACCACCCTTGCTTCCTCCCTGTTCCCTCCCTCACAGGCACAACCCAGCGGAGGGCCACACACGTACACTAGGCCCTGCACTTTCTTTGCCTACCTGCACTGCCAGGGAGGCTGGAAGTGCCTGGAGGCATGCCACGCTCACATCCTGTCTCTCCTAGGAGGCCTGTCATTTTGCACAGACAGCCTGCCTTACCTTATCTTCCATTTTGTGTCACATTGTGTCAGTGTGTGCCACTCTCATGGACATAGCATGCTGGCTTTTGGGCTGATCCTGGGCAGTACAGCCCAGGACCTTTCCAGTTCTCCTTACGTGTGTGGAACAAGTCTCCAGTGCAGCAGACAATCTGTGGCTCTTTCTCCTTCAGGTCTCTGCCCTTTTCTGCAGGACCTTAGCCTCCTCACCATCCCAGTCCTGCCATAGCCACATCCACCATTTCCAAAGGCCGGCCCATGTGACCACAGGCTGAGGGCTCCAAAGCCAGTGGTCCAAAGCCCTACCCCACCTGATTTGTCCTGGGTGAATCCTCAGGCCATGCATCCCCTCTTCCCGGTCCAAACACACACAACAACACAGTAGAAATGGTGAGCTTGTTTTATATTTGGTCTAATTGCAGATTTCTGGAGCCACGGTCTGGAGTTATCACTGGCCATCCTTTCCCCGTTCCCATCCTGTACAGGGTACTGCAGAGATACGGCGACCGACCACCCTTAGACTGGGGACGCCTCGTGCCTCCTCTTTTGGTTGCTTGGCACCTCCTCTCCTGTCTCCTTCATCTCTGTGTCTGCCCTGGGCCAGACACACACACACACACACACACACACACACACACACACACATAAACACAGCCGACACAAGCACACACATGTATACACACAAATGCTCGGCACAGGAACACAAATGCAAACAGGAAACTCATGTGTTTCAGAAGCCCGTGTTCCCTGATTGTGTTTGTGTCTCCGTGCCGAGCATGTGTGTGTATACACGCATGTGCCTATGTCGGCTGTGTTTGTGAGTGTGTGTGTTTGTGTGTGTAGCCCAGGGAAGACACAGAGATGAAGGTGACAGGAGAGGAGGAGCCTAGTTACCATAAGTGGAGGCATGAGGTGTCCCCAGTCTAAGGGTGGGTGGTCTCTGCAATATCAGGGATGTAGTCGGTGGGCACCATGCCCTGCCCTTGTGGCTCCCTGTTCATGTCCTCCACGAGCTCTTTCCTGTTCACCTCCTCCACGAGCTCTTTCATATTTTCCCAAGGTAGCCTGAAGCCGCTTCCAGCGCAGCATGTGTGGTGCTTGTGAGCCACCAAGCGGTGCATGTGGAAATTCACAGAAGAACCCAAAGTCAGCACACAGGTGCACTGGGATCCCAGACAGGATGCCCTTTCAATGATAGACCTTCCCAGGTTAAGGGACAGGAATGAAGGGCCCAAGCAATGTCAAACTCAGTGAGCAACAGGAGGCCAGAAGATGGGAGGACCCACAACAGGATGATTCTGAAAAAGAAACTTACTTCACCCTGCCTATAGTAGTATCACCTAGGAGTCTTATGCTACAACCACAACTGATTTTAGGGAGACTTGTTTCACTCACAGACACACTGAATGCTCAGGCCCTAGCCTCAGCAGGCGACCTGCTATATGCATGGCCCAAATTCATGCTCCTCAGCCAGCTTGCATGAGCCTGAGCATCCCCATTTGGGAAAGGACAGTGTCACGACTCCAACATGGCTGTCCCTTCACGGCCCACCTCCAGACCCTTTACCACATGTGTCTCTGTCAGTTACCACTCACGGCAGAATCTTCCCTGCTGGGGTAGTACTTCAGGGGATCACCCTACTCGTCTTAGCTGATTATCTGGTGGCAACACAAGGAATGTCACCTCTGGGCTGACCAGGACCCGAACCTTCCCATGAGCAGCCAAGAACTCCAACATCAAGCATCAACTGTATGCAGGACCAAAACTAGTCCACCTCAACAACCCTGTTTGATTCTGGGCAGTTGTGGCCTGACAACCAGTTGAGAAAATTAAGGTTCCTGGTGACCAGCCTGCAGCTGGGTCCTCCCTGTTCAAAGTCCCAGAACCAATGGACTGGTGTGGAATGATGTGCCCTTTACCCTGAAGAAAGACAGGGGAGACAGGTGCGGATCCCGCAGGTGAATCATGCACACCCTTGCACACCCACACTCATCACCCCAGGAGCCACGTTTTATCAGTGATGTCAAGGTAATACTCCTTAATGATCACTGTGTTCAAAAAGTAGGGGTTATACCTAAAGGAAAAGATCAACTTGCTGTGGGACCAGGGATGGCTCGCACCTGTACCTGCTAGGATAGGGAGAAGAGAAAGGTGCAAGCTTCTAGGGACCTCAGCTTGCCTCCCATTAACAGCTTCCACGAAGCCTCTCCAAACTCTCACAGTGTAGGAACATGGATAACATGATCCTCCCACTCCCCACCAAGTCCCATACCCACCCATCTTCAGTCTCCCTCACTGACCTGCAAATTGATCAGGTAGCTGAGAAAGTCTTTATCTTGGTCGCTGATGATGACAGAAACTTGAGGGTGGTTCATAATCTGCTTTAGGTTAAGGAGCCATATTAGCCACATACTAGGCCAAGAAGAGCCAGGAACATCAGCCCTAGTCTGGGGTGGAAGGACACTGGAACAGTCATCATCAAGGATTCTGGGCACTTCTGCTTGCCCAGCCACCACGGTTGTCCTCAGGCCCTGCCATACCATCAGGCACGCTCATGGCTCTGGGTTCCTTGTGGTGTTCTGTATCTGAGGTGGTCTGCATTCCCCAAGAAGGGGCTGTTTCTGATCCCTACTCTTCTCCAGACTTGTGTATGCTGAGTAGTGGCATGTCATTGCTTACGTGGTCAAACAACTTGCAGTCGTTGTAACAAATCATGTCCGAAAGCAAAGGAGTTGGTGTGTGTTTGTGTATGTTTATGTGTGTGTGTGTGTGTGACTCCCATGTCAGTTATTTTTGGGATCATCCACATTTATAATAACTGTCTGCTGAGGCTGCTCTGGGGTACTGACTCTGGTCATTCCTGACTTAGAGGCTTCGGAGCTGCTCCTCCTCAGATGCAGGCCTGAAGTAGACACACAAAGTCATGACTGCAACACTCACAGGTGAGGCCCTGCCTGAACTCTACTCAGCTGTGCCTTTGGAGCCTGCCAATTGCCCAGTACCACACTTCCTTCAGGGTCCACCAGCACGCATCCTGCGCCCTCGCCCCCACCCATCCTCCTGCTCCTGCCCCTGCACCTCCTCCTCCTCCTGAGCAGCAGACCCCAAGGAGCAGCAGAAAGGATACCACTTTGACCCAGAAGCCAGGGATGCCCTGGATAATGGCACTCCTCTGAGCCAAGTCACACTTCCTCCTCTGATGGCTCTTGCACATGAACTAAACTTAGGCCCTGCAGTTTTTCTCATGGTCAGAGCTCAGTTCCACTTGCAGGGTGGCCAGAGCCCGAAGCGCATCTAGCGCCAGAAGTTCATTCAGGCCTCCCGGCAGTTGCTGGCCTTGTTCCTCTAATATCTTCTCATCCAAGTCTTGGGAGGACCCCTGTTGCTGCTTCTCATCAGCCAAAACCTCCACCTCCTCCATGATGTCTTCCACAAGCAGCTGGAACATCCGCCTGATCTGCGCCATGTCTCTGTCCACCAGGGCCGAGGTCCTGTCCAGCAGGTCCCCTGCTGCCTCCACACTGAAGAGAGTGGCATCTTCGCCTGGTGTGACAACTGGTGGCTGCAAGGTCGCAGCCATGCACAGCATCACAAGGGCAGGCTTCAGGGCCCCATCCCCATGAGCACCCGGGCTCACAATTAAGAAGGTCTGGGGTCCCAGGACACTCCGACATTCCTCTGACCACCTCTCATGCTCTTCTTGGCCCTGACCATGACCCCAGGCTGGGTCAGATATGAAAGGATGGGACATAAGAGCACCAAAGCAAGTGGTGTGCAATGGCGGCCCAGGCTGCAAAAAACCTGTGGGGCCAACTTGCTTTTTCGGGGTGGGGAGTGAGAGGCATGGTCGGGAGGCAGTGGTTGGTGTGTCTGTGGTGGACTGAGGCTGAAGAAAGGGGTGGTGGTCAGCCCAGGACGGGGTGAACAGGCTCTGGTACATCAGCCAAACAGGCACTGCCCTAGGCTGTGAGCCACGCACATGCTGCTGGCCCAAATCTAGACCAATGGCTGAGAGGGTACTGGACGGCACCCTTATGGACATGCCCCTAGACCGGAGGACATCTTCCGCGGTTCCTGGGCTCCAGCTCCACCACGTGGCCAGATTCTGCTTTAGGGAGATAGCAGATTTTGCATCTGCCGCTACCCCAGGTGCTGTCATTGACCTGCATTTGGAAATTTCAACCACGGATTCCTGCTCCGCAATCTGAACAACACACTCCTGTGTCCCACAGGACCTTCAATAACCGAGAGCTCTCCCTGAGTATCCAAATGATAGACAGGGGCTCCAAGTGGCTGGATACTTTTCTCCATGGGACAGAGTACCTGTTGCTGTCCAGATGCTAGCGGAGTGGGGAAAAACCCGACGGTTTGCAACAGTTGATCCCCATTGTTCAGGGACACCAGAGCCTTAGGGTACAGAGCTCACTCTGTGTTTCTTTATCTCTGCTTCTGGCATAGCACTGTTTTGGGCAATCCTTCTATGTATGTACCAGGGCTGGTGTATATGAGTCTCTGTCTCTTTAAGTGGTGCTGTTCCCCTTTGCCACTGTCTGGACACCAGCACTCATACAAGAAGCTTATCCTTGCCGTGAAGGCAAGCCCTTCTCCTCCTGAGTGATTTGCACTAACCTGAGATCCGACTTTTTTTTTTTTTTAATGTATTTAAGAAAACAAGAGCTGCTTCTTGGAAAAACAAAATCAGAAACACTGATACAACTGTGGCAATCTAATAAGGGGAAGAGGAGGTTAATTCCAGTACTAGAAATGAGAAATGGAATGTGGTTCTGAAACGATAATGTTCAAATCTGAGTGGAATTACTTTTGTATCAGGAAAGATCCAGTCAAGCAAAACCCTGGGGAATGAAAAGGAAGGAAAGAAAGAGGAAGAGAGTCAGGGGAAGAAAGGAAGAAAAGGAAAGGAAGGGAGAAAGATAGAAAAGGAAATGTCTCAACAGATAATGTAAACTTCCCAATAAAACAATTCTCTTTAAAATCTAAAAACAGAAATAGAAATTCATTAAGCCATATCCTCATTGCCCTTGATGGTACTAAGAACAAGAAAACCCATTTACACATCAGTGTTTAGAATTTGTGGCAAACACAATAAGATTATGAAAAAAAAAATAGAAATATGCCATGTTATTTGTAAAAATATGGACAGCAGAAATATTTTTGTAAAAAACATTTTATTTCTATAAATAGTAATTTTACTTAGAATGTTTTGGCAACATTAATAAAACAATAAATTTTACCTGAAAGAACAAGCAAAGTAGACAAGGAATTCACAAAGGGCAATAACAAAATAGTGATCTTGACAGATATTCAATACATTTGTAAACAAAACAAAGTGTCATTGCCTGAAAAAAATACAGAGGTATCAACAGAAAAACAGAGGAAGCTCCTGAAAGAACTCAACTCACTATTAACTATATTTTATTTGCAGGCACAGAAACTGACTCAAGCTAATTATAAGAAGCAAAGCCCTGATGTTATTATCTCTTCTCAGTTTGTGTGTGTGTGTGTGTGTGTGTGTGTGTGTGTAAAGTAGGAAATTTAGGCTGGAGAGGTAAGCAGAGAGTAGAGACTTAAAGTGCCTTTAAGGAGGAGGAGGAAATGGAGGGGGTTGAGGATTTCATTGTGTGATTTGAACACCACTGGTGTAGCTCAAACAAGGGAGGTAGCAAGCCATGCAGGCCTAGGGGAAGAGCATTTCCAGAAGAACAGCAGTTGCAAAGTTTTTGGGTTGGGAAGAAATGTATTTGCTTAAGGAAAAGCAAGGCCAGTGTTGTCAAAAACAGGGCACCAGTGGGGAAAATAGTAGAGTAGAACGACAGAGAATGGAAGAGAGGAAGTAGTCAGGGACCATATCACTGGGACCTTTTTATTTGGCAATAAATACAACTTGTACTCCTTAGGAGCATACTTCAGAGCAAACAACAGTAACTGTGTTCAAAATACTAAGCAACAATAAAAACATATAAAGAAAACATTTCATATTTTTACTATAGAAATAGAATAAAGGAGATAAGAATGCAATAGTCTGTACATTTATTTATACATAGAGTTCTCACATAAGATCAGAACACACACACACACACACACACACACACACACACACACTTTATACACCTAAAAGTGGTTTAAGCTGACACTTTGCAAAGTGCGTGGGCCCAAGAAAATTAACTGGAAAGGCCTAGTAATATATTCAAAGTGCAAACCAATCAATCAAGCATTGAATAAATAAATACAATCTACTTGTATTTGAATTTACACTCAAGAAATTACCTAAAATGGAGACAATAGGCTTACTCTAGTTTAGTCATCTGTAGTCCTTCCTCTTCCGTTCTGAGATGGATGCTAATACCTTGGTGATTACCACTTTCCAGGGTTCTGTGAAAGCTTAGAGCATTTAAATAAATTGTGGAGGGGGAAAAATAGTGGGGAGAGACAAAGAGGAGGAGAAAGGAAGAGGAAATGGAGAGATTTCTCCTGGCATAGGTATACAGCCAGGATCCCAGTTTCCTTGAATGGTGCACAGAGATTGCTAGGTAACTGTGCCAGAAGTGGAGAAAGTATGGCATTCAACTCCAGGAGGAGACTCAACTCCAGGAACACACAGAGGAAGCCAAGTGTGCTGATGTTCAGGAACCAATATTTAGAGGGTACCCTGCAGGTCTGTGAAAGAGCTCTTGGAGACCGCAAGAAAAAAGGTTTCCACAAGTATAATCACAGACTAGATAGCTGGATAGAGTAGAGGAAGGATAATAATTCTATGACGTGATAATTACACAAATAAATGAGACAATTCCTGCACATCAGACGGTGTCAAGAAAGACTGAAAATCAGTATTAGTTTGATAAAATGGGAAATTACCCACACAAAGAATTAGCTGTTAACTGCAATACATTCGTGTTCAAGGCAAGATAAGATACAAAACTGAAATCTTCACATGTTCAACTAGGGTAAGATACATGTAACTGGAAAAGGTAAGGAAAAGTTCTATAGAGGGTTTAATCACCCTGGACCCTCTGTATCCACTACATTTACTATTCTCACACAACTCCATTGTAGCTTAAGGGTAAGAGAACTAAATTTAGCCCAATTCAGAAACTGAACAGATTCCCTGTGTTTGATCCTTTTCAGTTAAAACTATGGGTCCAGTACAAATCAAACTGGATGTCAAGGCTTTTTTACTTGGGAATCTTAACTTGCTTTACTTTTGTGACTGAGACAGATATGGCTACTTCACTGTGACTAAAGGCTAGCCAAATGGGAAAGGGGATGGAATGAATCAAATTCCCCTTTTGATCACTCAACAGGAGGTCCACAGGAACCATGCCTCATTCTATTAACTATCTCTGCTTCCCCAACTGCAGTCAATGATAACACAGGGGCTGCTTGATGCTTGCAGGGGCCTCTCACCAAACACAGGCATTTAAATGGTTGGCTTCCTTGAGATGTCCCTGGGCTAGGTAAAGACACTCTGAGACAGTGTTCCTTCTGCCTTGGCTCCATGCCTGGAGGGAATGCATACCTCTTCCTCCAATGGGACAAGAAGCCACAGCTCTCGACTGACTAAATCCCATGTCTGGTCCCAACTCACATCATAGCTTCTCCATCAACTTCTCCACACCAGGCTTTTGGAGCCAGGTTATCGTAGATCAGCACAACAGAGGCACTTCGGAGAGTTCAGCAGCACAAGGGAACATACAATAACAAAGCCATTCCAATCTGGCTATATAGTTAATATTGAGATAGTCAAGGCATGAAAACAGTTGAAAATTACGTTGCTAAAACACTCTACAGATTATACGTATAGCAGAGCTTTCAAACTTACAAATAACATGAAATACCAAAATAGGCTGTTACTTTTCCTTTCGCCACCTCTCTCGTTCTCTCTCTCTCTCTCACGCACACACGCACACATACTTTTTAGTGCTAAGACAACTGTATGAAAAAGAGGTAACATATTTTTAAATAACATCTCAATATTCAAACAAAACTATACTTCATGTATTTAAAACAAAAACACATAAATTACACATTGGTTTCTCTGTATTTATTATTGAATAATGCTATAGTTGAATTTTTTGTTTTTAATGGAGTTTATAACTTTGAAATACTTGCTTCAGACTTACTTAAAGTAGACTTAACCGGGTTTTTTTGACCTCCTACTTTTAGATTTGGGGGGTGATGGTTCATAATCAGATGCGTTCACAGTAATGGATGCTACTTCCACCAATCCTGGTTGAAGGGGTTCCAGTGATACCTGAATAACAACTTTTGTTTTAGGAGGTAATCCTTCTAGCTGCTTAGGCTTCTTAAACATTTGATGACACTGGGTCTTGTGCTCCCTTTTCTCTTTACAAGTTAAAAATTGTAGCCGACATTTGGAACACTGGTGAAAACGCTTTGCCCAGTGCTGTCTATAATGACATATGTATAGTGCTTCAGTTTTAAAAATTTGGAGACAAAAGGGGCAAAGTAAGTTCTTAGTGTTACCATGGTATGCTCTGAAATGTGCATCCACATCTGCAAAGAATGATGATCTGTAACTGCAAACCTGGCATACATAGGGCATTTCACCAGGCTTATGATTATCTTTCATGTGCTGTAAGAGAATCTGATCTGCCTCAAAGGACAATTCACAGATTTTACAGACTGTGCAGGGCTCCTGGGAAGTGTGGACACTTTCAATATGACACTGCAGCTGGAAGGGCGTAGGAAACTGGCGGTGGCAGTGCTGGCAGGTGGTGTGGTATTTCCAGCTGTCACCTCTCAGCCTCTCAAGTTCCAAATGGTGCTTCATGTGATTCATAAACTCAACATTTTTTAGAACCTTCAAGCAGCTGTGGCATTTAAAGGCTGTGTGAGTTTTTGGTTCTGGCTGCCCATCTCCTATATGCTGTCCATAGTAGAAGTCACGAAGTAACACAATCAGATTGCCTTCTGTGGGATCAGCAAACTTATTTTGACTTGATACACTTGGAAAGTCAGTTTTTGTCAATACATTTCCCCCTACAGGACTTACAGGCTTGCAATGAACATTGTCCTTTGGAAAAGCTGTTGGACAAGGTTCTCCACTCTGAACATGGCTTAATGAGTTATGAACACTGTCTGGTGTGCTTTGCTGAGTAGTCACTGTATGAAAAGTACCTGAAAGGGACAAAGCTAAAGAATGTTCTCCTATAACTCCATCACTGAGTGTAGACCTTTTGGGACTTGTGCTATTTGTTTCAGAAGTGGAAAGTCGCTTTGATACACGAGGACTTTTATCCATATCTCCTGCAGAAACTGCTGTTTCTACTGGATGCTGCAATGAACTTGTGAAGGTAATCAAAGGAGAACATAACTCTGAAAAGCTATTAGGCATTATTTGTGGTGAAATATTTTTAGAATCTGCTTTGGACAAAGGCTCAATAATAATAGGACTATCTGTTGATCTTGATTCAGAGACAGAAAGTGGCAAGACAGTCTTTGCTTCTGATGTAGGAGTCACATGACTAACAGGCTGTAATTTCTGAGCATTATCTTTCCTGAAGTGACCATACCTATTTCTCCTTGAACAAGAACCTGGGGTAACTCTGTTCAGTATGTTTGAAATGACTGGTTTTGAATTTGAGGTCATCCCAACAAAGATCACATCATCATCCTCATGTACATGTTCCACTCCAACCAAGATGAGTTCAGCATCTTCATCATTTACTAGTTTGGTTTCTCCCTCGCTTTTCTGTGGTTCTGGCTCTTGTTCTTCTTCACATGACATCCATGGTGGTTCCATATTTTAAATACTTTTTTGTTCTTGGAGGGTGTGACCACAAGTCCCAGTGCTTCCTTTAAATAAACTGCCACCTAGGTATAAATATACTACATATTAGTTAAGTACAGAAAAATGTGCTATTTGGTTATCTCCAAAACTCTATGGTAGTTATAAACACCCTTATCTTACAAATAAAGATACTGAGCATCAAAGAGACTAAATGAAAGATGAATAACCTATGACTACAAGTCTACATGACTCAAGAATAATAGCTTTGTTCCATGTTGATTTTAATCTCTTCTAATTAAAAAAAAAAAAAAAAGAAAGAAAAAGAAAAAACAGAATACCACCACTGATCATTAGGAGAAATCACATGTAAAGCACGAGTATTTTTACAACTGCACTATTGTACAGTGTTTAGAAACATGGACTTTGGAGTCAAAGAAGATTAAGCTGGAATTCTAAGTTAATCACACACCAGCTGCATCTTTTTGGGCAAATTTATAACTTTTAAATGTGTTTCCGCACCTTAAAGACAAACATGCTTATTTCTTAGACTTAAGGTTAAGCTCTTTTTAAAAAGCGTCAGCTATTTAATGGCATCTTGTTTTGTAGTAAAATTGGAAAAAAAGTTATCTTAAATGCACATTACAACTGATTCACACATACTAATTTCATAAATGTTAATACAGAAAATAGGTAGCAAATTCAAATATAAAGTATCTATACACAGTTAACAAACAGCATAATTCAATGTCAAGCACTTAACACAGGCCTAGAAAATTGAGAATGAACTCTCTTGATAATCTCACCCCCAAAGCCACACTTATACATCCTAAATTTCTCCCTCTAATCCTGACTAAACTTAAATCCAACAATGCTTCATCCTTCATTCCACATTTCTCTTCCCCACATATCAGGCAAAGTCATGACAGTATTTCTCTAATACCAATATCAGACAGAGACATCAAACACACACACACACACACACACACACACACACAACGGATATTCTGTATGAATACAGATGCAAGAGTCCTCAACAAAATACTTGCAAACAAAACCTAACAACATATAAAAAAGATTATATACCATGATCACGTGGGATTTATGGAGGTATGCAAAGTTGGTTCATTATATGAAAGTCAATCGACATTATGCCATTTTAACACAATAAAGGACAAAAAACACATCTGCCTGCAGAAAAAGCATTTCCCTGAATCTAGCACCTTTTCATAATAGGGGTTAAAGTAAACCACTTAATAACTAAGAACAGAAGAGAACTTTCTCAAAGGGTACCTATAAACGACCCACAGCTAAATCATACTTAATAATGAAACACTGAAAGCTTTCCCTATAAGATTGGGAACAACATAAGGAAGTCTATTCCACACTTTGGTTCAATATTATACTGGCAGTTCTATAACCAGAGCAATCAGGTAAGAAAAAGGAATTGTTGTTGTTGCTTAAAACAAACAAACAAACAAACAAAAAAACAGCCTTCAGAATGGAAAGGAAAAAGTCAAAGTATATTGGAGATACCATACTTTTATATATAGAAAATCCCAAAGAAACCACAGGTATTAGAATTAATAAAAAGCTTGAAGAATATAAGATAAATATTTTAAAAGTCAATCACATTTCTATACAGTAGCAACAAATGTTCTGAAAATGAAGTCAAGTAAACACTTGACTCTACATTAGCATTAAAAATAATACTTAGGATGTCAGAAAGAGAAAGACAAATATCATATGGTATCACTTACATGTGGACTATAAACTATAACACAAATGAACTTATCTGTGAAACAGAAACAGACTCACAGACATAGTGAGCAGACTATGTGATTACCAAGAGAGGAAGGGTGGGAGAGGCATAGACTGGGAGCTGGTGACTAGCAGATGCAAACTATAATGTTAATATATAGAATAGATAAAAAAAGATCCTACTGTGTAGCACAAGGAACTATATTCATAATTTGTGATAAACAGTAATGGGAAAGGATATGAAAAAAATTGTTCGTGCATGTGTGTGTGTTTACATATGAAGGAAAGGAAAGGTAAAAGGAAGGAAAGGAAAGGAAAACTCTTGGCAAGTATGTACAGAAACTGGACCTTGTGTGTTATGGATAGATTTTAAAATGGTGCAACTGCTACAGAAAACAGTCTAAAGCCTCCTCAAAAAATTAAAAATAGAACTACCACATGATTCATCAATTCCACTTCTGAATATAAATTCAAAAGAAGTTAACATGGGGTCTTGAGATATTTGCATAGCCATGCTCAAAGCAGCACTAATCACAACAACTAAGAGGTGGAAGCATCTAAACATCTATCAAATGTGATACATACATATAATGGAACATTATTAAGCCATATAAAGGAAATTCTGCCCCAAGCTACAACTTCATGATCACTTAAGACATCAAGCCAAAGGAAATAAGCCAGTCATAAAAAAGACAAAAGTGTATGTTTCCACTTATATGAAATATCTAATATAGTCAAGCAATAGAAAGGAACAAAGTGGAATGATGGAGTCCAGGGTCCATGGAAACAGGGAAGAAAAGAGGAGTTGTTGTTTAATGGGACAGGTGATGGGTACAGAGTTTCAATTTTGCAAGATGAAAAGGTGTAGAGATCTATTTCATAGCAATGTGATAAGGAATTCCATGATATTTCAGAGGTTAGGACTCCAAACTTTCCTATCAGGGGCCTGGGTATGATTCTCAACCAGGAAACTGTCATTTAAGCTGCATAGAACAGCTAAAAAAATGACAACAACAACAACAAAACAACACTGTGACTCTGTGTGTGTGTGTGTGTGTGTGTGTGTACTTGTGTGAGTTGCTCAGTCGTGTATGACTCATTGTGTCCCCATGGACTGTAGCCCACCAGGCTCCTTTGTCGATGGGATTCTCCAGGCAAGAATACTGGAGTGGGCTGCCATTTCTTTCTCCAAAAAGGCTGATGAAATTGTGTGATATACTTAGCATGTAAAAATGGTTAAAATGGTAAAAATTTAAGTTAGATGTTTGGTTTTTTTACAACAATTAAAAAAAAAATCTAACAACCAGGAAAATAATTTGAATGGACTTTTCACCAAATATGATATGCAAATGGCCAACAATCACAAAAAATACTGCTTAACATGATTGAAAGTGAAAGAAAGTGAAGTCACTCAGTCATGTCTGACTCTTTGCGACCCCATGGATGGTAGCCTATAACGCTCCTCCATCCATGGGATTTTCCAGGCAAGAATGCTGGAGTGGATTGTCATTTCCTTCTCCAGAGGATCTTCCCAACCCAGGAATCGAACCCAGGTCTCCTGCATTGCAGGCAGACATCTTACCTTCTGAGCCACCAAGGAAGCCCGTAACAAAATGTAAATCAGTCTCAGTGAGATACTACTTCACACCTATTAGGTTGCTGCTGCTGCTAAGTCGCTTCAGTCCTGTCTGACTCTGTGCGACCCCATAGACGGCAGCCCACCAGGCTCCCCTGTCCCTGGGATTCTCCAGGTAAGAACACTTGAGTGGGTTGTCATTTCCTTCTCCAATGCATGAAAGTGAAAAGTGAAAGTGAAGTCGCTCAGCCATGTCTGACTCTTAGTGACCCCATGGACTGTAGCCCACCAGGCTACTCCATCCATGGGATTTTCCAGGCAAGAGTACTGGAGTGGGGTGCCATTGCCTTCTCCTACCATTAGGTTGGCTGTAATCAAAAAGAGGAATAATAACAAGTGCTGCAGAGGATGTGGAGAAAAGGAATCTTCATATATTGTTGATGTAATTGCTGTAAAATAGTACAATCACTTTGGAAAAGTGTTTTGTCAGTACCTCAAAAATTAATATAGAGTAGCCATATGATCCAGAAATTTCACTCTTTTGTATATATCCATAAAAAATGAAAATGTTGAGTCCATGCAAAAACAGTGTTCACAGCAACATTATTCACAATAGCCACAAAGAATACACCATCTAAATATTATCCATTAGTTGATGAATGGATAAATAAATGGTGGTATATGCTCACAATGGACTACAGGTAAGCCACATACCATATTGTTATACCATATTCAGCCATAAAAAAAAATGTGCTGCTATACAGCCAAGAAATGGATGAATCTTGAAAATACACAAACTAGGGGACTTTCCTGGAGATCCAGTGTTTAAGACTCTGCACAGGTTCCATCCCTGGGCTAGGAACTAAGATCCCACATGCCACATAGCTAGATAAATAAATATTTGAAAAGAAAACATGGCATCTGAATAAAGCCAGACACAAAGGTCACACATTGTATCTGGAAGAACTGTACATAGAAGAGAAGCAGGAAAGACAAGCATTCTATAATCCAAATGAAACATTTTTTTTTCCCCCAGGGAGGAGGAAATGAACTGCTCTAATAAAGGCTGCCAATAAATTAAATAAAATAACAACCTCAGGCTCTACTACAAAGCCACAATCATCAAGACAATATGGTACTGGCACAGAGACAGAAATATAGATCAATGGAAAAAAAACCAGAAAGCCCAGAGGTAAACCCACACACCTATGGACACCTTATCTTTGACAAAGGAGGCAAGAATATACAATGGAGAAAAGACGATCTCTTTAACAAGTGGTGCTGGAAAACTTGTCAATCACTTGTAAAAGAATGAAAGCAGAACACTTTTTGGAGAAGGCAATGGCACCTGACTCCAGTACTCTTGCCTGGAAAATACCATGGACAGAGGAGCCTGGAAGGCTGCAGTTCATGGGGTCGCTAAGGGTCAGCCATGACTGAGTGATTTCACTTTCACTTTTCACTTTCATGCACTGGAGAAGAAAATGGCAACCAACTCCAGTGTTCTTGCCTCGAGAATCCCAGGGCCTGTGGAGCTTGGTGGGCTGTCGTCTATGGGGTCGCACAGAGTCGGACACGACTGAAGTGACTTAGCAGCAGTAGCAGAACACTTTTTAACACCATACACAAAAATAAACTCAAAATGGATTAAAGATCTAAACATAAGACCAGAAATTATAAAACTCCTAGAGGAGAACATAGGCAAAACACTCGCTGACATACATCACAGCAGGATTCTCTATGACCCACATCCCAGAATATTGGAAGTCAAAGCAAAAATAAACAAATGGGACCTAATTAAACTTAAAAGCTTCAGCACAACAAAGGAAACTATAAGCAAGGTGAAAAGGCAGCCCTCAGAATGGGAGAAAATAATAGCACATGAAGAAACTGACAAACAGCTAATCTCAAAAATATACAAGCAACTCCTGCAGCTCAATTCCAGAAAAATAAACATCCCAATCAAAAAATGGGCCAAAGAACTAAATATACATTTCTCCAAAGAAGACATACAGATGGCTAACAAACACATGAAAAAATGCTCAACAATCACTCATTATCAGAGAAATGCAAATCAAAATCCACAATGAGGTACCATGTTATGCCAGTCAGAATGACTGCAATTCAAAAGTCTACAAGCAATACATGCTGGAGAGGGTGTGGAGAAAAGGGAACCCTCCTACACTATTGATGGGAATGCAAATTAATACAGCCACTATGGAGAACAGTGTGGAGATTCCTTAAAAAAAATAAGAAAAAAAAAAACCTGGAAATAGAACTGCCATACAACCCAGTGATCCCACTGCTGGGCACACACACTGAGGAAACCAGAATTGAAAGAGACATGTGTACCCCAATGTTCATCGCAGCACTGTTTCTAATAGCCAGGACATGGAAGCAGCCTAGATGACCATCAGCAGATGAATGAATCAGAAAGCCATGGTACGTATAAACAATGGAGTATTACTCAGCCATTTAAAAGAATACATTTGAATCAGTTCTAATGAGGTGAATTAAACTGGAGCCTATTATAAAGACTGAAGTAAGCCAGAAAGAAAAACACCAATACAGTATACTAACACATATATATGGAATTTAGAATGATGGTAACAACAACACTGTATGCAAGACAGCAAAAGAGACACAGATGTATAGTGTTTTGGACTGTGTGGGAGAGGGAGGGGAGAATGATTTGGGAGAATGGCATTAAAACATGTATAATATCATATTCGAAATGAATCACCAGTCCAGGTTGAATGCAGGATACAGGAGGCTTGGGGCTGCTGCACTGGGATGACCCAGAGGAATGGTATGGGGTGGGAGGTGGGAGGAGGGTTCAGGATGGGGAATACGTGTACACCCATGATGGGTTCATGTTGATATGGCAAAACCAATACAATATTGTAAATTTAAAATAATAATAATAATAATAAAAATTTTTTAAAATAAAAAAAAATAAAAATTGACCACTGAGTTAAACATTTGGAATTCACTGGTGACCTTGACAAGAGTGGATTTAAAGGAAAATGAGAGAAATGGAGATAAAAAATTCTACAAACAACTCTGCAGAAGTCCATAATAAGAAAACATAAAATAAAAAAAAGCAGAAGCAGGATGTGTCACAAAAGACAAATTTTTAAATAGAGGTGACATTATAGTCAGTCTGTTTGCTGATGGGAACCGTCCAGAGAAACAGAAAACTTAATCCAGGACAAAGAAGAGACTTGCTAGAATATCACTGAATAAACAAGAATTGAGTAGAAAATGGCAACCCACACCAGTACTCTTGCCTGGAAAATCCCATGGACGGAGGAGCCTGGTAGGCCACAGTCCTGGGGTTTTCGAAGAGTCAGACAGGGCTAAGAGACTTCACTTTCACTTTTCACTCTCAGGAATTGGAGAAGGAAATGCCAACCCACTCCAGTGTTCTTGCCTGGAGAATCCCAGGGCTGGGGGACCCTGGTGGGCTGCTGTCTATGGGATTGCACAGAGTCAGACATGACTGAAGTGACTTAGCAGCAGAAGCAGCAGCACACAAGAAGTGAACACAAGCCAAATAATTTGCTCACAGTAACAAGACTGAGATCATATGCAGAAAGGCTGTCATGGTGGATTACTGGGTATGGTCACCAGCCTTCAAGATGACCCTGTGAATCACATGTCCTGATATTCCCACCCCTATGTAGTTCTCTCTCAAACTATCACAGGGTTGACCTGTGAGACTAAGCAAATACAGAAGTGAAGATGTGTAACGTCTGAAAAAAGACTGCACTTTATCATGGGTGCAAGTTCTTTCCTGAATCACTCATTCTGGGAAAAGACAGCAGCCTCCACACGAGCAGCCCCTTGGAGAGGCCCACAGAAGGAGGAACTGAGGCCTCATGAGTACAGCCAAGTGAGAGAACTTACATTCAATAAGCCAAGTTTTCAGAGGTTGCCAAACCAGATAAAAGCTTGACTACCACCTCAGGAGGGACCCTGAGGCTAAACTACCCAACTGGATTCTAGACCAATAGATATCAAGTGTAAGTTTTTTCAAACTATTCAATTTTGAGATAATATGTACAACACAAACAGTTCGAGGTATAATATCATTCACATCATACTTACACACAGAAGAGTTCTCCTATAAATATGGTAAAACTTAAAAAACACAAAACAAACCAAAACACCTAAAAACAGGAGTTGCCTGGCAGTCCAGTGGTTTGATTAGGACTCAGCCCTCTCACTGCCGGATCCTGTGTTCGATCCCTGGTTGGGGAACTAATATCCTATGAAGCCACATGTTGTGACCAAAACCAAACATGCTGTCAAGTTCAAAGCTGTACCAGCAATAGATAACTATGCAACAGAGCTGTAGGCACAAGTTGCTGGGCATAAAGCTACCTATCATCTTGTTTACTGGCATGAAATGAACTCAGATGCTCCCCCACCCCCATCCAGTGGAGTTCAATTACTTAATGAAATGAAGCTCTTACAGGTGCAAAAATGAGCAAGTAATCCCATGTAAACATGTTAAATCACAACACATTTTCTTTGAATGAACCACTTTATTCATTTGGCCGTGCTGCTTGGCTTGTGGGGTCCCAGTTCCCTGACCAGAAGTTAAATCCAGACCACTGCAGTGAAAGCCAAGAATCCTAATCTCCAGGCCACAAGGGAATTCCCATACCTTCATTACTTTGCTTTTGTAGCTAAAACCTTAGGATATGTGCATTGCCCCATTTTAGCCTCACCAAGTGGTAGGAGTCAGCTCTACACAGCTTAAAACCCATGGTGCTCTTACTTTTTTTTTCTTTCAAGAATGCAGGAGAAAGCAAGCCAGTAGCCTCCCTGCCTGCTTTTAATGTTTCAACTCAGAGAGCTTCAGAGTGACCTGAAACCATGATTGCCCTGAAGTCACCACCCGCAATCAGGGTCAGCTAATCCCCAGGAGAACTCTCTCTCCACAGCAACATGTCAGCCCATGAATGAAAGGAGAAAAACGGAAGGCAAGAAAGACACAACTTTGTTCCTTATTGTAAAAATGTCTGTCACCTTACCTCAGGGGCACATTGAAAACCTGAGTGCCCTTCCCAGGCAGGAGAAGGTCACATCCTGGGGTCGGGCAGAGGGAAAGGTCAGGGTGAGTCACCTCTTCCTGAAACATTCTATCCCCCAGGCCCTACCTGGTCCTACCCTACAGATGCTGACCAGGTGTCTCACACTCAACCAGAGCAAGTGATTGAACTCCTCTTCCCTGAGCTTCTTCCTCCCACCTCCCTTCTCTCAGTAACAAACAAACAAACAAACAAACAAACAAACAAATACCTCATCTGCCACCTTTCCGAACCAAAGGCCTGAATCTCGGGGCCCCCAGGGACAGGGGCAGCCCTGGAGTCCGAGGAGAGGCAGAGCAAACAGGAAAACGACCAAAGCGCCGCGGCAGTGGAGAGGCCACTAGATTGATTTTTTTTTTTTTTTTTTGCTGTGCCCGCCTGACTGTGTCTGGTTGCAGAACCGGGTTGGGCCCGAGTCATAAACCCGCGTGAAGATTTGTATATGTGTGTGTGTTTAAATATATTAAGTTCCACAGGAGACCTGGGAGGGGCGGGGGGCTGGGGGCATGACAGGCCCTTTCCGCGAGCTGGCTTGTCCCACCCCTAGGACAGGAAGGCTGCTGGAGAGCTGCTCCCACCCAGACTAGAGAGGGGAGAGGGCGAAAGGGGCCTGGGGCCTGTAGGCCCGGCCTCAAGCTCCCTTGGCCCTCAGAGGCCGTCTCGCCGAGCAAGGCCCCGCCAGATTGGGGATCTGAGAAACCCTTCCCTGGGCACTCTGACACCGCTTTGGCCGCACCAGGCCCCAGTCCTTACCGGTCCCCGTGGGCGGCGATGCCAGAACTGCCGGCAGCTCACCTGCACCTAAACAGTCCCTGGGTTAAGTCTGAGGAGGCAGGCCCGAGGAAACAATGCCTCCTCAGGCCTGGGACGCCGCTTCAACTGCCGGCGTGTCCGCTGCCAAGGACGATTGGTTGCCAGGTGTTGACGCCTGCAATCGGATTGGCCGCTAGGCCGAGTTCCGCGCATGCGCGCGCGGTGGCCCCCTCTGGAGGCAACTGCTGGGGGCGTAGTCAGGCTGAACCTGAATCTGAAGTGTCTTGGGTCTGTCAAGATTGCGCAGCTCACCAAAGGGGAAAAAAGAAAATAGATTGCACAGTCGCCAGGGCACAGGGCTGAGAACGACCTCCGAGTCTACCAGGGGACTTCAATGATGGTGTCTAGCACTCACAGCCCTCAGGGGTGACCTGCCCCTTGCTTAAGAAACTTGACCGTACACCTGGATCTTGAAGCCCCTTCTCTTGGAATTCCATTTTGCTCAATGCAGGGCAGCCTGCCCCCGATTTTGCACAGCTAGAGTGAGCTGAGCCGAGAAGACAACGGCAACCCACTCCAGTACTCTTGCCTGGAAAAATCCCATGGACGGAGGAGCCTGGTAGGCTGCAGCGCATGCGGTCGCTAAGAGTCGGGCACGACTGAGCGATTTCACTTTCACTTTTCACTTTCATGCATTGGAGAAGGGAAGGGCAACCCACTCCAGTATTCCTGCCTGGAGAATCCCAGGGACAGAGGAGCCTAGTGGGCTGCTGTCTATGGGGTCGCACAGAGTCAGACGGGACTGAAGCGACTTAGCAGCAGCCTAGTGAGCTGAGAATGAGCTTTACTTCTTTTTCTTTTTCTTTTTTTTAAATTTTAGAGCCTACAGTTTTTAATGGCTGAGGAAAACCGAAAAGCATATTATTTTCTGACGTGAAAATTGTGTGAAGTTCAATTTTTGGTGTCCTTAAAGTTGAAACAGGGACTTGCCAGTTCCTTTGGTTATTGTCTATGACTGAAAACTTGATCAATCGTCAAAGATCATATTCGCAAAGCCTAAAATAGTTCTTTTTGGGCCCTTTACAGAGTCTTTTTAAAATGCTCTGTTCTGCTGGAAGTCTCCTAGTAGTCATATGGGGGAATAAAGTCTTGGTTTTGTTACAATATTTTCTTCTCTATTATATTCATTTTTCATTCTTTATTAATTGCATTCCTTCTTATCGCTATAAGTTTGTTCTGTTGCGCATCTTTACAACTTTTTGAGATAGTTATTTGTAACTCTTATTTCTCTTATATGTAATGCTATAAGTTTACTTTAATTTGTTGTTGTTGTTGTTCAGTCTGTCAATCATGTAGGACTCTTTGCAACCCCATGCACTGCACGCAGCACACCAGGCTTCGCTGTCCTTCACTATCTCCTGGAGTTTGCTCAGACTCATGTCCATTTAGTTGGTGATACTATCCAACCATCTCATCCTTTGCTGCCCACTTCTTCCTGCCCTCAGTCTTTCCCAGCATCAAGGTCTTTTCCAATGAGTTGGCTTTTCACATCAGGTGGCCAAACTATTGGATCTTCAGCTTCAGCATCAGTCCTTCCAGTGAATATTCAGAGTTGATTTCCTTTACGATTGACTGCTGAATCTTGCTGTCCAAGGGACTCTCAAGAGTCTTCGCCAACACCACAGATCAAGAGCATCAATTCTTTGGCACTCAGCCTTCTTTATGATCCAACTGTCACATCCATACATGACTGCTGGAAAAACCATAGCTGTGACCAGATGGACTTTGTCAGCAAAGTAATGTCTCTGTGTTTTAATATGCTGTCCAGGTTTGTCATAGCTTTTCTTCCAAGGAGCAAATATCTTTTAATTCTGTGGCTGCAGTCACCACCCACAATCATTTTGGACCCCAGGAAAATAAAGTCTGTCACTGTTTCCATCGTTTCTCCATACAACTTTAACTGTGTCTCACAATTTTTGCTGCATAGTTTGTTCATTATCATTCACTTCAAGTATATCCTAATATTCTCTTCTTAAGACAAAGATTATATATTGTATGGGCTTCCCTGGTACCTCAACTGGGAAAGAACTTTCCAGCCAATGCAGGAGACACAAGAGGCCTGGGTTCGATCCTGGGTCAGGAAGATTCCCCTGGAGAAAATAATGGCAATCTGCTCCAGTAGTCTTGCCTGAAAATTCCATGGAGATATATATTATGGATTAATGTAGTTAGTGATATTTTCCAAATGAATGGCATTTTAAAAGATGTTTCTTTGTCAATTTCTCATGATTGCATATGGTCAGATCACACAATATAAATATTATTGATCCTTTGTATTTGAAGATTTCAATTCAGTTAAGTGTACCATACTTTAGATTTCCATTCCAGTGAAGTCAAAATGAAGAGGGTGTGATGTAGACAAAATACTTGCAATGTCTAAAATATATATCTGTGAAATGACCTCCATTAAGCCTCACAATTATTCCAGCATCTTTCAGTAGGGTACCTTTAACTAAGTTCCAGGTTTTATGCAAATTTTACCAGCTTTTCCAAAAATGTTCTTTTCCAGTTTCATATTCCCATACAGGATACTGAACTGCATGAGGATATATAGCCAAAAGCTACAGATACCTCCCTTAGTTTACTCTGGTCTATAGCAGTTTCCTAAACTTTCCTTGCTTTACATGACTTTTGACAATTCTCAGGAGTCCTTCAGGGACAGGCATTTTGCACAATGACTCTCAATATGGGTTTGATATGTTTCTCCTGGTTGCACTGGGGTTTATATATTTTTAGAACTATACCTCCAAGGCAAAATATCTTTCTTATCACTTCCCATCAAGGATTCATACTATCAATATGACTTACCACTAGTTCCTCTGCTATAAAGTTATCTCCTTCCCTCTGACATATTCTGTTCTTTAGAAACAAGTCACTAAACCCAGCCTACACTTGGGGAGGGGCATGGACTCTCATCTTGAGGAAAATATCTAAGAGAAACACAAGTTACTGAGTATACAAATTAATTGAAACTCATTTATAAGGAAGATCTGGTTCTTCTAGCCATATCTTTTCATTTTAAATTAATTTAATTAAAGTAAAGTAAAGATTTAAGAGGTTTCCCAGGTGGTGCTAGTGGTAAAGAACTTGCCTCCCAATGCAGGAGATGTAAAAGACACCCAGGTTCAGGAAGATCCCCTGGAAAGGGAAATGGCGACCCCTGCCCATATTATTGCCTGGGTAATCCCATGGAGAGAGGAGCCTGGCAGGCTACACTGATGAGGTCACAAAGAGTCAGACAGGACTGAAGCTGCTGAACACACACAAAGATTTAATACCTCAGTCACACTAGCTACATTTTAACATCTCCAAAGTGGCATATTAGACAAGGACATAGAAAACATATTCATTGAGAATTCCCTAGTGATCTGGTTGTTAGGGCTTTGTGCTTCCACTGCAGGGAGCAGAGATTCCATCCCTGGTTGAAGATCTAAATCCCTTAATCCTCACAGCAAAGCCAAAAAAAAAAAAAAATCCTACCAGATGAACACTCCATCTGAAAATTCAGATAAAGGATATAAACAGGTAACCTCAGAGAAGAGAAACATAGGCATTTATATATGTGAAAAGCTTGTTGTCCTTATTAGGGCATACATGTAACAATTATTTAAAAGTTTTCTATTGCTGCAGAAACTTCTGGGAATAGCACTGACTTAGATCATTGTTTTGCCAACCTTTCTTCTTTTCAAATGTAATGCACATTAACACATGAAACTGCTTTATCTCCATCTCAAAAATTTTCTGTTTTCAATATCATTCAGCTTAAGTATTTTATTTTTCCCATAACAATTTCTCTCAGGACCAGTAAGTTATTCAGGTTCAGAAGCAGGAGTAGGAGGAGCCTAAACCACAATATTAAAGAAGCTTGTGAGTTACAGATGGAGAAGGTAATGGCACCCCACTCCAGTACTCTTGCCTGGAAAACCCCATGCTCAGAGGAGCCTAGTAGGCTGCAGTCCATGGGATCCCTAAGAATCTGACATGACTGAGCGACTTCACTTTCACTTTTCTCTTTCATGCATTGGAGAAGGAAATGGCAACCCACTCCAGTGTTCCCAGGGATGGGGGAACCTGGTGGGCTGTGCGACCTATGGGGTTGCACAGAGTCAAACACGACTGAAGTGACTTAGAAGCAGTAGTGAATTACAGAGGTGCCACTTTCACACTTTGGGTTCCTGGCAATCCTTAATCTATCCTCAGACTGGGTGAAGTTATATTGCTTCATTTTCAAACTTTGGGAGTTATTTCCTCCGTATTTATCTTTCTAGGTTTTTGTTTGGCCATGCCACGGAACCTGTGGGATCTTAGTTCCATAACCAGGGTGTTGAACCCTGGCCATTGGCAGTGAAAGCATCAAGTCCTAACCACTGAACCACCAGGGAATTCTCATATCTTTTTCTTTCTTTCTTTCAAATATTTATTCATTTACTTGGCTGTGCTTGGTTTTAGTTCCAGCACAAGGACTCTTCAGTCTTCACTGTAGCATGTGGGAGGCAGGATTTTTAACTGTCACATGCAGTATTTCTAGCAGCAGTATGTGGGATCTAATGCCCTGACCAGGGAATGAATTTGGACTCCCTAATGGGGGAGCACTGAGTCTTACTACTGGACTACAGAGATGTCCTTCCCATGGTCAAACCCAGGTCTCCCACATTACAAGTGAATTCCTTACTGTCTGAGCCACTGTAGCTTTGACTATAACAACTTTGGTCAGCAGAGTGATGCATTTGCTTTTTTTTGATGCTATCTATGTTTGTCATAGCTTTTCTTCCAAGGAGCTAGCTACTTTTAATTTTGTGGTTACATTCACCATCCACAGTGATTTTGGAGTTCAAGAAAATAAGATCTGCTGTTATTTTCACTTTTTCTCCATTTGTTTGCCATGAAGTGATGGGACCAGATGTCACAATGTTCATTTTTTGAATATTGAGTTTTAAGCCTGCCTTTTCACTCTCCTCTTTCCCTGTCATCAAGAGGATCTTCATTTTCTGTTATTAGTGTGGCAGCATCTGCATGTCTGAGGTTGTCGCTATTTCTCCCAGAAATCTTGATTCCAGATTGTGCTTCATCCAGCCCAGCATTTTTAATGATGTACTCTGCATATAAGTTAAATAAGTAGGGCAACAGTACACAATCTTGACATACTCCTTTCCCTATTCAGAACCAGTCTCTTGTTCCATGTCCAGTTCTAACTGTTGCTTCTTGACCTGCATACAGATTTCTCAAAAGGCATGTCAGATGGTCTGGTATTCCCATCTCTTTAAGAATTTTCCAGAGTTTGTTGTGGTCCACACAGTCAAAGGTCTCATCACTTCATGGCAAATAGACAAGGAAACAAAGAATCAGTGACAGACTTTATTTTCTTGAGCTCCAAAATCACTGCAGATGGTGACTGCAGCCACGAATTTAAAAGATGCTTGCTCCTTGGAATAAAAGCTGTGACAAACCTAGATGGCATATTAAAAAGCAGAGACATTACTTTGCCAACAAAGGTCAGTGGAGTCAAGGCTATGGTTCTTCCACTAGTCATGTATGGATGTGAGAGTTGGACCATAAAGAAGCCTGAGCACCAAAGACTGGACACTTTTGAACTGTGATGTTGGACAAGACTCTTGAGAGTCCCTTGGACTGGAAGGAGATCCAACCAGTCAATCCTAAGGGAAATCAACCCTGAATATTCAGTGGAAGAACTGATGCTGAATGTCCAATACTTTGGCCTCCTGATGGGAAGAGTCAACTCATTGGGAAAAAAACAAACAAACAAACCTGATACTGGGAACTATTGAAGGCAGGAGCAGAAGGTGTGACAGAGGACACGATGGTTGGATGGCATCAGCAACCCAACGGAACGAGTTTGAGCAAGCTTCGGGAAATGGTGATGGACAGGAAAGCCTGGCATACTGAAGTTCATAGGGTCACAGGGAGTCAGACACGACTGAGAAACTGAACAACAAAAGCCAGGCAGGGTCTCTATGTACAGCTGGCTGAACCTCAATAGGGCTTTTTTGAATTTCTGGAGGTGGGTAGAACTTAATTTTTAGCCAGATCCCTTGCTGCAACACGTCTGGAATATTTTGTGTTTGTAGTCAATCTTCTTTGTAGTTTTTCTGGGTGACACTTGGGAGTCAGTGTTCCTCACAATGATGGATGCTGTCTCTCTCAGTCCCAGCTGAACTGAAGTTTGGATCATGACCTCTGTTTCAGGAGGCAACCCTCACAATTGCTCTGGCTTTTTGAAAGACTGATGATTCTTTGTTTGGTGCTCTGTCTTTTCCTTCATTTTCAAACACTGTAGCCAGCACTTGGAATATGGAAAGACCCTCTTATTTCAGTGCCTCCAAGTGTGATTTATGAAGGATGTCACCAGTTTGAAAATTTCGAAGCAAAACAGACAAAGCAAATTGTTCATGTTTCCATGCCATATTCTAAAACGTACCTCTACATTGGCCAAGGCTGACAGTCTGTAATTGCAAACACGGCACACATAGGGCATTTTGCCAGGTTTGTGACTGTCCTTCATGTGCTATAAGAGAACCTGATCTGTTTTGAAGGACAATTCACAGATATAACAGACCGTGGAGGGCTCCCGGGAAGCATGGACACTTTCAATGTGACACTGCAACTGGAACAGGGTGGGAAACTGGTGGTGGCAGTGCTGGCAGGTAGTGTGGATTTCCCAGCTGTCACCCTTCTGCCTCTCCAGGTCCAGATGGTTCCTCACATGGGTCATAAACTTGACATTTTTTAGAACTCTCAAGCAACTGAGGCATTTAAAGACTGTGTGAGTCTTCTGTTCTGACTGCCCATCTCTTGTATGCTGTCCATAGTAAAAGTCATCAAGTAACATGATCAGATTTCCTTTCATGGGATCAACAGTCTTGCTCTGACTTGCAAGAGTCAAAAAGTCCGTTTTCTCCAGCCCCTCCAACTACATGTTCTGTCTGGATCCATAAGACTGAAGCATGCCTGGTCATTTGCGTGAGTCTGTGAAAATGATGCCCCACGGTGAACATGGCTCGGTGAGGTCAGGAGACCTTCCAAGGTCATAATCGTGTCCTTTGTAGGAGAAATACCTACAGGGGCCATGGTGGAGGCAGGTCCCCCTGGGATTCCATTGCTGAGTTTGGGTCTTTTGGGATTCCCACTGTTACATTTTACATCTGAAGTGGGACATTGCTTTGAATTAAGAGGACTTTCATCCTTGCCTGCTATTGAGAGACTAGCTCCAGATAGACAATGAGGCCGCAGAGAGAGCAATTCTTAATTGTGAAGCACAGCTTCCAGAGAGCTCGTTTTATAATCAGGTTTAGATGAAGGCTCAAAAATAACAGGACTGTTTTTTCTTCCCCATTCAGACTGAGAAGCTAATGATACAGCCACTGGTTCTGATGCTGGGGTCCTGAGATTTGCAGGTTGCAATGTGCAGGAGGGATCTGGACTCACGTGGCCCTTCTTTCTTCTTGAAGATGCATCCCTGGTCACTCTGTTCAAAATGTTAGAAATGACTGGCTTTGAACTTGAAATCACTCTGACAAAGAGAGTTTCAGCATCCTCATTGACATGCTGCACTCCAACAAAGATGACCTCAGCATCATCCTTATCCTCATCTCTGGGTTTGGACCCTGCGGTCTTTGTCTCGGGTTGTGGTCATGCTTGTGCTTCCTCACATAGGAAGAGATGGGCCATTTTACAATCACTTTTGGCTTCAAGTGGCCCCTTCCAGTGTTTTTTCCACCTAAAGGCAACCACAGAACAAGGTCATCCCCTCTGATCTCAGGTGTCACTTTCTGTGGTTTCAGTTAACCCTCAGTTGTTCACTGAAAATATTAAATGGAAAACTCCAGAAATACATAACTCATAAGTTTTAAATTGCATGTCATTCTGAGGAGTAGGATTGGAATCTCACACCATCCTGTTTCCTCCTGCCCAGAAATGTGAATCGAACTTAGTCCTGCACATCTCACCCATTTGTCACTCGGTTACCACAATGACTGTTGAGATGTCACAGAGCTTGTGACCAAGTCACCCTTATTTTACTCAATAATGGCCCCAAACCGTAAGTGGAGTGATGTTGGTTATTTAGACATGCCAGAGAGAATCCTTTAAGTGCTACCTTTAAGTGAAAAGATCAAAGTTCTCAATTTGATATAAAAAGAAAAAAAAGTATGCTGAGGTTGCTAATATCTGTGGTGAATGTGAAGCAGAGAAAAGAAATCTGGGTTAGTTTTGCTGTCAAACTGCAAACTGCAAAAGGTATGGCCACAGAGCATAGTGCATAGTTAGGGTGAAAAAAAAATCACAAAATTAGTTCAGTAATATATTTTACATAGAGACTACATTCACAAAACTGTTATAAAAATATGTTGTTATAATTGTTCTATGTTATTATTACACCTTCCCTGGTGGCTCAGATGGTAAAGTGTCTGCTACTATTCAGGAGACCTGGGTTCCATCCCTGGAGAAGGAAATGGCAACCCAATCCAGAATTCTTGCCTGGGAAATCCCATCACAGAGGAGCATAGTAAGCTGCAGTCCATCAGGTTGCAAAGAGTTGGACACGACTGAGCAACTTCACTTTCACTTTCCTGTTATTATTAGGAAGTTGCCAATCTCTTACTGTTCTTTTATAAAATAAACTGCATCACAGGTATGTTTGTATAGAAAAACCATTGTGTATATAGGGTTTGATACTATGTGTGGTTACAGATGTCCACTGGGGGTCTTGGAACTTATTCTCTGCAGATAAGTGGTGATGATTATATTTCTTCCAAAAGACAAAATTAGTACCTGATTTAATCATCAGCTGAAACATTGAGATAACTATTAACACCCTTAGACATAAGGAAACATCTCAAACTCAGTTAAGTGACATGATCATTTTAAACTTCCTTCTCCAGACCCTACTTTTGCCTTGTCTCCCCATAGTGGCCCCAGTGCTCCTGTTAAACTCTACAGGAGAGCTGGTAGGCACCACTTTGCTTATAGATCTCCAATCTCACTCAGAAATGCTGACCAACATAAAATGTCCAAAAGAGCCCCCAGCTGTCCCTTGGGGGTGCCCCTCACTCCCTCCATTCTCTGAGTCCAGAAGGCACCAGATTCTATACATGGATCAAAAATATATAAAAAAAAAAAAATTCCAGAAAGTTCTCATAGCAAAACTTGAACCTGCCTCATGCTGGCAACTATATATACACATACATACACACACACACATACATACATACAAAATACCAAAATACATACATATGCATATATACACATACATGTATATGCATATACATATATGTGTATATATATAGCATGTACATTGTACTTGAAACTATTTACACAGCATTGGCATTGTATTAGGTATTACAAGGAATGTGGAGATGATTTAAACTATGTGGGAGCATCCCCTTAAGTTACATGCAAAGACTATACCATTTTATATAAGGAACTTGAGCATCCATGGATTTTGGTATCTGTGGGTGCAGGGTTCCCAGACCCAATCTCCCAAGGGTACCAAGGAGAGAGGACAGGGCCTTCTCAGGACTTCTGCTACTCCCCCTGCCTTGGACACTGTCTCAAGTACTGTCACCCAACTCCTGACCTGCTTCAGTCCACAATCTCTGCCAGGCTTCCCTGACCCTGATGTCAGAAATCACAGCCTCCCCCAACTCACATGCCATATTCAACTCCAGAGCTATTGGGTTGCTGTATTGTTGTTTCTAGAACAAGTTCTGGTGTCTGTCAGTGCTACATGTCTGCTGCATAAATAAACAGTAGCTGTTATGAATACAATCTTTTATCTGTACCACAGGCTTGACCCACTAATTCCTGGCTCCCCAGGTTCTTACACTTGATCTTAGCAAAGAAGCTGACAAGCAATTTCTCCAAGCATTTAATGAATTCCAAATCTTAATGAATTAAAAGTATCATGCAAGGGAGAAAGTCAGCCAGTATGTAGTTGGATGCTGACAGGGGCAGTAGTGGTCATTGAAATAAAAGGTTTGTAACACAATTTCTCTCCATATAATACATTTGTTGATAGCTTCCATGCTGTTAACACGTTTCATTGACATTAAGGGACATTCTACAGTTTACATTTGACCATTTCTGATACCAGATCACATTTCATCAGCAGCATATTATAGTTTGTTTGGTTGTGTATAAATGATAGCCCTAGCGGTAAAGGTCTCTCCTGACAATGCAAAAGATGTAAGAGATGCAGGTTCCATCTCTGGGTCAGGACGACCCCCTGGAGGAGGGCATGGCAACCCACTGCAGTATTCCTGCCTGAAGAATCCTATGGACAGAGGAGCCGGGTGGGCTACAGTCCATAGCGTTGCTGCTGCTGCTGCTGCTACTAAGTGGCTTCAGTCGTGTCCGACTCTGTGTGACCCCAGAGACAGCAGCCCACCAGGCTCCACTGTCCCTGGGATTCTCCAGGCAAGAACACGAGTGGGTTGCCATTTCCTTCTCCAATGCATGAAAGTGAAAAGTCAAAGTGAAGTCGCTCAGTCGTGCCCGACTCCCAGCGACCCCATGGACTGCAGCCCACCAGGGTCCTCCGTCCATGAGATTTTCCAGGCAAGAGTACTGGAGTGGGGTGCCATTGCCTTCTCCAAGTCCATAGTGTTGCAAGGAGTCAAACATTACTGAAGCAACTGAACACACACACATACATATGTATATATGTGTATATTTTATAGTGGTATGAAAAATAATTCTGTGGGACTTCCCTGGTGATCCAGTATTTAAGACTCCTCACTTCCAGGCCAGGGTCATGGCTTCAATCCCTGTCAGAGACCTATGATCCCACATGCCACTGGGTGTGGCAGAAAAAAAAAAAAAAAAAAGAAAAGGAATAATGCTGCATTTTACAGCTGATGTCATCTTAGATTTAATGGAAATTTCTGTTTTTCATAAGCAGAATCCAGCCTACTAAATTCATGTCACAAGTCACTAATGGGATGCTAGCTGCATTATATAGGCAAATGGTTTAAACAGGAATTTACAAATTGGCTTGCTTCCTGTTTGCTTTTTCTCCCAACGAGCAAGCTAAGAATGATTTTTAGGTTTTAGTTTTTTTTTTTTTTTTAACTTTTAAAAATATATTTAATATTTTTACATTTTTTTAATTTGGGGGCAAACAAAGGAATATTTTGCGATATGTGAAAATTATAGGATATCTAAATTTCAGTGTCACAAATAAAGTTTTATTGGAACACAGCCGTGATCATTTGCTGCTGCTGCTGCTGCTAAGTCACTTCAGTCGTGTCCGACTCTGTGTGGCCCCATAGACAGCAGCCCACCAGGTTCCCCTGTCCCTGGGATTCTCCCGGCAAGAACACTGGAGTGGGTACCCGAGGCTATTTCACTCTGCTAATGGCAGAGACTGCATTGGCGCTTAATGCCCGTTTACTCTCTAGGCCTTTACAGAGCAATTTTGCACACTCATGGCTGTAGAGAACAAAATGAAGCATTCCAAACCCCATGGCTCACCAGCTCCTGAAGTCCAGTTGACTCAGTGCAGCTAAACACTTCTTATTCTGAGTCCCACTGGAGGATGAAGCTGGAGTATCTCTGTCTCCACGCCCCAGAAAGATTTCTCTGGAAATATCAGCACTGCTTCCTGTGTCCAGTGTCCATGAAACTCCTACCTGGCTCTCCAAAAGCCTTTTCTCAGTGAGGCTGGATCAGGAGATTCCAAGCCTTTGAAAGCCCATTCTAATCCAATCCATAGTATCCAAATGGTGCTCCAATCAGGTTTCTGAGCCAGTTTTTCCCCATGGGATCTTTCAACTAGAAACCTTTCTACCAAATTGTTAAAGAGAGGAAAGAATGTGGGTGCGGCTGCAGGGCCCCACCCAGGGGCTGTTTTCCAGGTCTCAGGGTGGTGAGAGTCCCCACTTCCCTCTCTGGCATCCAGAGGCCCACCATCTTATCTCCAGTTTATCTGCATCTTTAGTTATTTGGGATTCAATAGCTTAAGGGCAGGGGAAGGTGGTCCACATAGCTATTCCAACAGAGCTCGGGCTGGTATCAGGAATGGAAAAATCAGGGGTTCACCTCCAATACCAGAAAATTCTCCAGCTGCAAACAGCAAACCCCTGTCCTCTTCTGGGAGCAAGGGTGGTGGGTTGGGGGCGTGTGGGCATGGTGAGGAGAGCAGAAAGCAAGCTTACTCCCAAATGATCTGCACTTGAAGACTCAGCACCTGCTGGATTTCAGGGGTCCTCACTGTGGATCTTCATGCTGAACCCCAGGAGCTTTTTCTAGGCAGGGGCTCATGCTTTCTTAAACCAGGTCAGGGGTGTCAGGTCACACCCTGGTCCCCATCCTTCTGCCTTCCTCACTCACTCCCCGTCTTCTCTCTCCTTCCCCTTTGCACCACCAAGATTATATCTCAAGCTTTCCTTCCCACTGCCTTTACAACCCTGTGCACACAGATACATAGAGGGAGGGAGGGTTTCAGAGTAGAAATATGTGTATTTCCATTCCTTATAAGGTAACAGAGTCACTGAATTAGAACAAAAATGAACTTCACTGATGAACGTGATCTCAAGTGTTGTAACCAGATATAACATCAAAAACACTGTTCTTATCAAATCAACATGTGTTCACCTTAAATTTACACAATATGTGTCCATTACATCTCAATGAAGCAGGGGAAAAAAATACAGAACCGACCATTAGAAAGAGCTCGTTTTAGACTCTTTTAAGACGGTTGATGGTGAGTGCTGTGCCTAGTTGCTCAGTTGTGTCTGACTTCTTGCGACCCCATAGACTGTAGCCAGCCAGGCTCCTCTATCCATGGACTTCTCCAGGCAAAAATGCTGGATTGCCTTGCCATGGCCTTCTGCAATGTTGGTGAGTATCAAAACCCAAGGCTAGGGACTTCCCTCGTGGTCCATGGGTTGAGAATCTGCCTTCCAATGTAGGGAATGTGCGTTTAATACATGGTGGTTAAGATCCCATATACCAGAGGGCAGTAGAAAGGACAAAGGATCCTGCATGCCATGACTAAGACTCGAGGCAGCCAAATAAATGAATAAAAATATATATATTTTTGAACTCTATGCTCTTTACATTCTTCTGGATGCATTTGTAAGCATGATATTAACAGTTTTATTTATTTATGGATACACCATGAGACTTCCTGCAGGATCTTAGTTTCCTGACCGGGGACTGAACCCAGATCACCAGAGTGATAGCATTGAGCAGTAAACGCTGGCTTGCCAGGGAATTCCTAGTTTGATTACTTAAAGGGTTTATTTTTATTGTATGCCCAAAGGTACATCCTTTGCTGTGTTTACACTTACAATAAAAACATTTTGGATGTCAATTTTAAAATGTTTGCAAAAACTTAGGGGAAAGGAAGGAAAATGTTGACTACATATTTATGCTTCTAGGCTTCCCTAATGGCTCAGACAGTAAAAAGTCTGCCTGCAGTAGAGGAGACCGGAGTTTGATCCCTGGTTCAGGAAGATCTCCTGGAGAAGGGAATGGCTATCCACTTCAGTATGCTTGCCTCGAGAATTCCATGGATAGAGGAGCCTGGGGAACTACTATCCATGGGTTTGCAAAGAGTCAAACACAACTGGATGACTAACACTTTCATTTTCATATGCTTCTAAAGATTGTTCAAATCTCAGAATCACCTGGGACATTATTAAACATAGAGATTCCAGGGCTGCATATCATACCTAAGAAACTAAAATTGCCTGAGGAGGGGGCCTGGGCATCTGAAAGTTCAATGTTTGCCTCACTTGATTCTGATGTGACGTGAGTCCCAGGGTGTAAAATCATCCAATACTTTGGGAAAGATTGATCTCTGGTGGTTCAGCAGTTAAGAATCCACCTGTTAATGCAGAAGACCTGGTTTCAATGAAAGGGTTGGAAAGATCTCCTGGAGGAAGAAATGGCAACCCAGTCCAGTATTCTTGCCTGGGAAATACCATGGACAGAGGGGCCTGGCAGGCTACAGTCTATGGGGTCACAAAAGACTCAGACACAATTTAGCAACTAAACCACAACAGTGAAAGTGAAAGTTCCTCAGTCGTGTCTGACCCTTCCTGACCCCATGGACTATATACAGTCCATGGAATCGTCCAGGCTAGAATACTGGACTGGGTAGCCTTTCCTGTCTCCAGGGGATTTTCCCAACCCAGGGATCAAACTCAGGTCTCCCACATTGCAGGCAGATTCTTTACCAGCTGAGGCACAAGGGGAACCCAAACAACAGTAAAAACATGCTTAAAATATCCAAGAATCTACTCCTTCAGGAGACCCTGAGGGTTGAGGGTCAGGAATTAATTTTTTCTTCATGTGACACACTGAGCACCTGCCTTGGGAGAAGCGTGTTATTGGTAATTCAATAAACCAATCAGATGTTGTACCTTGAGCTGGGAGCTTCATCCTCCCCACCACTCTTCAGAGATTCTAGGACCTCCACACTCTGTCCTGGGGCTTCTGGATGTCCTTCGTACTAAAGGAAGTTAGGGTATAAGCAAAGCTCAGAGATCTGGATCCAAACTTCTCAGTTTGGGCCACACTTGCAAATCTCCTGGGCTGTGCTTTGTAACCCTCAGTGAATCTAAGGATTTCCCTACGTGTCTTGTGTAAAAACATATTCTCGTCCAACAGTTGTGAGTGGGGCCTGAGAGTCTTGCGTTTCTCACAAACTCCAGGTGTTGCCCAGGCTGCTTAAGGTGTCCATATTAAACAGTGAGTACTAGAGAGTTTTGAAAAGTACTGATTGATTTTGAAAAGTTCTGGTTGATTTTGCCGATCTTACTCCATACCCACAGAATAAGTATCTCCAGGAATGGGACCAGGGAGTCAACGTTACTAAGCGTCTCAGATATTTGTAAGGAGCAGGTAGGGTGCAACGTGAAGCTACACCACAATGTGTAGCCAGGCACATCACCCTACCATCAACCCTGTTTTGGGCTTCATTGTGTCCTACAAAATCCATAAGTGGAGGGGACTTTCCCAATGATCCAGTGGCTAAAGCTCTCCACTCCCAGTGCAGGGGGCTGGACTTCAGTCCCTGGTCAGGGAACTAGATCCCACGTGCTGCCAGGAAGTCCAAAGACCCCACATGCCACAACTAACAATTGGTGCCATCAAATAAATTAATTCATTTAAAAAATTATCTGTAGAAGTCCTATCCCCCTACACTTTGGAATGTGACTATATTTGTAGATGATATTCTTAACAAGGTAGTTAAACTCAACGAAGGCACTAGGGTAAGCCCTAGTCCAATCTGATGGTTCTCTACATAAAAAGAGAGAGAGAATTCCCTGCAAGGCCAGTGGTTAGGGCTCAGAATTTTCACTGCCAAGGGCCCCATTTCAATACCTGGACTGGAAACTAAGACCCAGAAGTGAAGCAGCATGGCCAGAAAAAAAAAAAAAAAGGAAATTAGGACACACAAGACATCAAGGATGCATGGACATAAAGGGACAGGAGGACACGAGAATGCAGCTGTTTGTGCATCAGGGAAAGAGATCTCCCGAGAAACCACACTGTCAACACCTTGATCCTGGATTTCTAGCCTCCAGAACTGGGAGAAAACAATTTCCTGTTGTTTAGTTCTCTCGTATATCTTGTGGCCACCTTAGTACATTAATGCGTTCTTTAGATCAGGAGTCCCTGGAGAGGGCTCACCTCAAGGACAGGTGGGGAGTATGCAGGTGATGACTCAGCTCCCAGGTGACTTCTAAACATCAACAAATAACCACCCACCCAGATTTTCCAGGACACAGCCTGCTCCTGTGGACCCCTTCTTGCAGACCACTGCTGCTAAAAGTCCCCACCCAACTCTCGTTCTGGCCCCAACTTTCTTTACTTCTCTCCTAGACTGTGAGGGACAGAACCTTGAGAACAGAGCAAAGCCTGTGCTCAAACCATCCTGGTTGTGAAGGGGAGTATGTGTTTTAACAAAAAAAAAAAAAAAAAGGAAGAAAACCCATAGCTGTCTAGCAGAAGCTTAACACAGGATGTACAGAAAAGCCTTCACATGTTATGTTAGGAAGAAGCAGAGGACATGATTTCAACCTTTTCTTCAGGGAAGGTTTCCAGGAAGGAGGACAGCATGCTTTCTGTAGATGGGTTGAGAGCAGATGAATTTATTGGAAGGCCTTTGGGTCTGTAGCCAGGAAAGGAATATGAGTGGGGAGGGGGTATGTCATCCTTCAGTTCTCTCTACCTCCAGAAGTTTCTATGATATGGGCCATGGTCACAGGGCTCCCAGAGATCAGGGAGAGAGGGATGTTTTGTGACTTCACCCAAGCCTGACCCATAGAAGGCTGCCTCTCAGCAGCCAACGTCAGACTTCTGGGCCATCTGCCAGGCTCAAGAAATGACCTACTAGGAACTCTCTGGTAGTCCTGGAGTGGTTAGGACTCTGCACTTTCACTGCTGAGGGCATGGATTCTATACATAGTTGGGGAACTAAGATCCTGCAAGCTGCACTGCCTGGCCAACAATAGAAACAAACAAACAAACAAAAGAAAGACAGACATGACCTTTCCCACCTTTTCTTCCATAGACAACCCCACGGCTGAGTCCAGTTCAGGTCCATTGCTGTGGTCAAGGAGGAAGCTCCCTTGGGCTTGTGGCTGTGGAGTGACATGTGGTCAGCCTGAGCGTCCACCAATAGGGCTGGGCATCTCACACCAACCGAGAACCTGGTACCCAGTAGGAGGTCAGGCCCTCAGGACACATGCTGGTGCCTGCTGACCTACAGATCAGGGCTGTGTGAGAAGTGGACTCTACAAGGTGGCCAGAAGGCACACCTTTCAGGAGAGCACTAATCCAGGTGGCCAGACTCTTCCCACTTCCTCCGTCTCTAGGGGAGAACTTGGCGCTTCAATTGTTCTCACAAATGTTTTCCTCTTCTACTCCCCCTGGAACAGCTTTATCTCAAGAAATTGTTGTTGTTCATTTGCCCAGTTGTATCTGCAACTCCATGGACCACAGTGTGCCAGACCTCCCTGTCCCTCACCATTTCCTGAAGTTTGCCCAAGTTCGTGTCCATTGCATTGGTGATGCAATCCAGCCATCTCATTCTCTGTCACCCTTTCTCCTTCAGGCCATCTCCACATAGCCAACAACAGTCCTCTCCCAGGATGGCACTCTAAATCCTGTGTCCAGCTTCCAGACCCCATGCACACTGGTTGAGCTGCATTGCAGTTTGGGCCATATAGAGCCACGACACACATTATCTGTGTAACTTTTGCTCTATATAAATAATATTTCATCAGCTGTCTTACCTTGCTTCCTTTCAGTCCAAAGCAATTTACCCTTTACTGAAGGGGCTTGCCTCATTCTGGAAATCTCTTCCCTGCTTCTCCATCTCCCACCACAAGGCTCAGGTTTTGTTTTGCTTCCTCTTATACTTCTTTTCCCATCTTAATTCCTTCCCACCCAGGTATGTCTGAAACCCACATGGAACACTCTGGGGACTAGGGTCTTCTGCTAGTATTTATCTGATGCTCTGGGAAAACTATTGACCATGTAGAAGTGTTACTTCTGATCTATACATTGAGAGAGGTGCATTTCATATCCTTCTACATTTCTGCCTTCTTTGAACTTCTCAGTGTTTCCTGGAAAGCTCTATTATTCTTTTTCCTTGACAGCAAAACATGAAACATTAGTGGACATGAATTACTCTGTTTGATGGGACGTTGCTTACGTACACACGTAACTGGTATTACTTTGACTTCCAACATGCAATCAAGCACATTTGTTGTTGTTGTTGTTTTCCCCCTAGAAAATTTCTCTTAATGATAAATTGTCATCAGCATGAAGAAATGCAGAACATTCCACATAAAATATAATAGCATAACTGGGCTCAAAAAGTCAGCACTTGAATATATCTAGCTATATTTTGAATGTTCCTGACATTTTCCCAGAGTACCGATGTCTGATTTCAAATCTCAAAGCTTAATTCCATTCAGCGAGTCTCAAGGGTCAGAGACTGCCATGGGCATAATTTAATTCCTGTAGAATAAGTTGGCAAGTTCATACTTGACTTGACTACTTGGTACTTGACTACTTGATAAAGAGAGAAAACAACAATAACAACAATGACCAAAAAATAAACAAACAAAAAAACACAGAAATGTGTAGTTAGTGATTCAGTCATAACAGGTACACATAAATTGATGTATAGACTATACAATCATCTATATCTGCTTAATTGTTTCTGCTAATGACTTGGACACTGTGAATCACACACAAACCATTGAAAAAGAAAAGTAATTTTGGAAAATTCTTAGAGAAAAGAACATCAGAATTCCTTACCTGTCTCCTGGGAAATGTGTACGCTATTAAATTTGCAACAGTTAGACCTGGACACGGGACAATGAAGTGATTCAAAATCGGGAAAGGAATAAGTCAAAGCTATCTAGTGTTGCCCTGGTTATTTGACTTCTGTGCAGAGGACCTCATGAAAAAATAAAATCCTAGATGAATCTCAAGCTAGACACAAAATTTATGTGGGCGATATGATAACTTAGTTATCCAGATGACAACACCCAAATGACAGAAGAATAATAGGAATTAAGGCGCCTCTTGATGAAGGTATTATCTGTTTCAAGTACAGACATCTGAAATGACATAGTCCTTCATAAAAGATGAAATTCTCAGTTTCACATTTGAAAATCTAGATGTATCTTCCAGAATGTGAAATATAAAATTCTCTATTAGTCACATATACAAATCTGGGGACAATTTTTCCAACTTGAAATGTGGAATTCTCTGTACATCTCACATGAAAGTATACATACAATATTTTCTTATTAAAATGTGGAATTTTTCACATTAGAGATATGAAAATCAGGATGCAGATTCTTTGACAGGAAATATGAAAATGTCTATTTCACATATCAAAATATGGTCACAGGATTTCTCACATGAGATATGGAATTTTTTCATATTTCTCATTTGAAAATCTTTGTGCTGTCTTTCCTTCATGAAATATTGAATACTGTCTACTTCACATTTGAAAAAAGTGCATTCATTCTCCTACAAGAAATGTAGAATTTTCCCACAGATTTTCATGCTTGAGCTCTGAAATTCTGTATATTTCCATCAAGAAAGCTTGAATGAAGGTCTTCTGATATGAGACTTGGAATTCTGTGTATTTCACATTTAACAATCTGGGGAGAAATGTTCTCATATGAAATATGAAATCTCGACTATTCACATATGAAACTTTTTCTAGATTTGTACACATGAAACCTATATGCAGGTTAGGAAAAAACAGTTAGAACTGGACATGGAACAACAGACTGGTTCCAATTAGGAAAAGGAGGATCGCAAGCCTATATATTGTCACCCTGCTTATTTAAATTACATGCAGAGTGCATCATGTGAAACAGTGGGCTGGAAGAAGTGCAAGCTGGAATCAAGATTTCTGGGAGAAATATCAATAACCTCAGATATACAGATGACACCACCCTTATGGCAGAGAAGAGGAACTAAAAAGCCTCTAGAAGAAAGTGAAAGAGGAGAGTGAAAAAGTTGGCTTAAAGCTCAACATTAAGACAACGAAGATCATCGCATCTGGTTCCATCACTTCATGGGAAATAGATGGTGAAACAGTGGAAACAGTGTCAGACTTTATTTTTGGGGGCTGCAAAATCACTGCAGATGATGACTGCAGCCATGAAATTAAAAGACGTTTACTCCTTGGAAGAAAAGTTATGACCAAGCTAGATAGCATATTCAAAAGCAGAGACATTACTTTGCCAAGAAAGGTTCGTCTAGTCAAGGCTATGGTTTTTCCAGTCTTCATATATGGATGTGAGAGTTGGACTGTGAAGATTGCTGAGCACTGAAGAATTGATGCTTTTGATCTGTGGTGTTGGAGAAGACTCTTGAGAGTCCCTTGGACTGCAAGGGGATCCAACCAGTGCATTTGGAAGGAGATCAGCCCTGGGATTTCTTTGGAAGGACTGATGCTACAGCTGAAACTCTAGTACTTTGGCCACCTCATGGGAAGAGTTGACTCATTGGAAAAGACTCTGATGATGGGAGAGATTGGGGACAGAAGGAAAAGGGGATGACAGAGTATGAGACGGTTGGATGGCATCACTGACTCGATGGAAGTGAGTTAGAATGAACTCCGGGAGATGGTGATGGATAGGGAAGCCTGGCATACTGCAATTCATGGGGTTGCAAAGAGTCAGACATGACTGAGTGACTGAACTAAACTGAACTGAGCTGTACACATGAAATAGAGAATTTTCAATGAATCAGAAATTGATATCTGAGCTAAAACATCAAATAGGTACAGCTATATTTCATGTATTTCCTGAATAACAGAAAGAGTTCTCTGTATTTCTTTGAAAAAAGTCTGGGTGACGATTTCTCTGCATGAAATAGGGGATTAGCATATTTTACAGGTGCAAAATCAAAACGCTTATGATTATACAGTGGAAGTGATAAATAGACTCAGGGGATTCTATCTGATAGACAGAGTGCCTGAAGACCTATGGGTGGAGGTGTGACATTGTACAGGAATCAGGGATAAAGACCATTCCCATATAAAAGAAATGCAAAATAACAAAGTGATAAGGCCTTACAAAGATCTGAAAAGACCAAAGACGCTAAACAAAAACGAGAAAATGAAAACAATACCCATTTGAATGCAGAGTCCCAAAGAATAGCAAGGAGAGATTAAACCTTCCTCAGTTATCAATACCAGTTCATACAGGAAATAAATAGAATGGGAAATCCTACAGATCTCTTCGAGAAAATCAGAGATACCAAGGGCAAATTTCATGCAAAGAGGGGCACAATAAAGGACAGAAATGGTACGGATGTAACAGAAGCAGAAGCTATTAAGAAGAGGAGGGAAGAATACACAGATGAAATATGCACAAAAGATCTGCATGATCCAGTTAAGCACAATGGTGTGATCACTCACCTAGAGCCAGACGTCCTGGAATGCAAAGTCAAGTCGGACTTTAGAAGCATAACTACAAACAAAGCTCGTGGAGGTGGTGGAATTCAGTTGAGCTCTTTCAAATTCTAAAAGATGATGTTGTGAGTGTGCTGCCCTCTATATGCCAGCAGATTTGGAAGACACAGCTGTGGCCAGACCACTGGAAAAGTTCAGTTTTCATTCCAACTGCAATAAAAGGCAATCCATCGAGTGTGCAAACTACTACTTAACTTCACTCATCTCACACATTCGCAAAGTACTGCTCAAAATTCCCAAAGCCAGGCTTCAATAGAATGTGAACCATGAGCTTCCAGATGTTCAAGCTGGATTTAGAAAGGTCAGAAGAACCTGAGATCAAATTACCAACACCCATTGGGTTATCAAAAAAGCCAGAGGAGGAGGAGCCAATATGGCGGAGGAGTAGGACGGGGAGAACACTTTCTCCCCCACAAATTCATTAAAAGAGCATTTAAACGTCGACTAAATTCCACAAAACAATTTCTGAATGCCGGCAGAGGACATCCGGCACCCAGAAAAGCAATCCAACTCTTCGAAAGGAGGTAGGAAAAAATATAAAAGACAAAAAAAGTGACAAAAGAGGGAGGGACAGAGTTCCGTCCCGGGAAGGGAGTCTTAAAAAGAGAAGTTTCCAAACACCAGGAAACCTTCTCACTGCCGAATCTGTGCCGAGCTTTGGAAGCACAGAGGGCAACATAACAGGAAGAAAAAATAAATAAACAATTAAAACTCGAAGATTGCGAGTCCTACGGTAACTCCCCCAGCGGAGAAGCAGCGTAGACGCCTGCACGCGCCATTAACAAGCGGGGCTGGACAGGGAGGTGCAGCACGGGCTGGCATCGCTTAGAGTAAGAATCTGGCCTGAATACCCTGAGCACTATCTGAGCAAAATAATTTGGGCGAGCAAACCAGACTGTGGGATATCTACCACGTGAAAAGCCAGCCCCAACCTAAGACACTGCCAGGCCCGCGCACGGAACAAAGAATTGATCAGAGATAGCCGGCTGCAGACCTTCCCCCTCTGGTGACAGGCAGCCAGAGCCGGAAGGGGGCAATCGCAGCCCCAGAGAGACATTATCTATAAAACTGTAAGCAGGCTTCTTTGCTAACTAAAACTTCTTGGGGGTCTGGACGGTTAACATCTGCCTGAGAAGGTGCGCCGGTTTTATACCCAGATAACCGAGTGGCGGGGAGGCGATAAGTCGCAGCATTGGCGCTCACCAAACACCTCATCACTTGAGCTGCTCATTCCAAACTCATTCTATGAGGCTACCATCACCCTAATACCAAAACCTGACAAAGATCCCACAAAAAAAAAGAAAACTACAGGCCAATATCACTGATGAACATAGATGCAAAAATCCTAAACAAAATTCTAGCAATCAGAATTCAACAACATATTAAAAAGATCATACACCATGACCAAGTGGGCTTTATCCCAGGGATGCAAGGATTCTTCAATATCCGCAAATCAATCAATGTAATACACCACATTAACAAATTGAAAAACAAAAACCATATGATTATCTCAAAAGATGCAGAGAAAGCCTTTGACAAAATTCAACACCCATTTATGATAAAAACTCTCCAGAAAGCAGGAATAGAAGGAACATACCTCAACATAATAAAAGCTATATATGACAAACCCACAGCAAACATTATCCTCAATGGTGAAAAATTGAAAGCATTTCCTCTAAAGTCAGGAACAAGACAAGGGTGCCCACTTTCACCATTACTATTCAACATAGTTTTGGAAGTTTTGGCCACAGCAATCAGAGCAGAAAAAGACATAAAAGGAATCCAAATTGGAAAAGAAGAAGTAAAACTCTCACTATTTGCAGATGACATGATCCTCTACATAGAAAACCCTAAAGACTCCACCAGAAAATTACTAGAACTAATCAATGATTATAGTAAAGTTGCAGGATATAAAATCAACACACAGAAATCCCTTGCATTCCTATACACTAATAATGAGAAAACAGAAAGAGAAATTAAGGAAACAATTCCATTCACCATTGCAACGGAAAGAATAAAATACTTAGGAATATATCTACCTAAAGAAACTAAAGACCTATATATATAAAACTATAAAACACTGGTGAAAGAAATCAAAGAGGACACTAATAGATGGAGAAATATACCATGTTCATAGATTGGAAGAATCAATATAGTGAAAATGAGTATACTACCCAAAGCAATTTATAGATTCAATGCAATCCCTATCAAGCTGCCAACAGTATTCTTCACAGAGCTAGAACAAATAATTTCACAATTTGTATGGAAATACAAAAAAACTCGAATAGCCAAAGCGATCTTGAGAAAGAAGAATGGAACTGGAGGAATCAACCTACCTGACTTCAGGCTCTACTACAAAGCCACAGTTATCAAGTCAGTATGGTACTGGCACAAAGACAGAAATATAGATCAATGGAACAAAATAGAAAGCCCAGAGATAAATCCACGCACCTTATCTTTGACAAAGGAGGCAAGAATATACAATGGATTAAAGACAATCTCTTTAACAAGTGGTGCTGGGAAATCTGGTCAACCACTTGTAAAAGAATGAAACTAGAACACTTTCTAACACCATATACAAAAATAAACTCAAAATGGATTAAAGATCTCAACGTAAGACCAGAAACTATAAAACTCCTAGAGGAGAACATAGGCAAAACACTCTCTGACATACATCACAGCAGGATCCTCTATGACCCACCTCCCAGAATATTGGAAATCAAAGCAAAAATAAACAAATGGGACCTAATTAAACTTAAAAGCTTCTGCACAACAAAGGAAACTATTAGCAAGGTAAAAAGACAGCCTTCAGAATGGGAGAAAATAATAGCAAATGAAGCAACCGACAAACAACTAATCTCAAAAATATACAAGCAACTCCTCCAGCTCAACTCCAGAAAAATAAATGACCCAATCAAAAAATGGGCCAAAGAACTAAATAGACATTTCTCCAAAGAAGACATACAGATGGCTAACAAACACATGAAAAGATGCTCAACATCACTCATTATCAGAGAAATGCAAATCAAAACCACTATGAGATACCATTTCACACCAGTCAGAATGGCTGCGATCCAAAAGTCTACAAATAATAAATGCTGGAGAGGGTGTGGAGAAAAGGGAACCCTCTTACACTGTTGGTGGGAATGCAAACTAGTACAGCCACTATGGAGAACAGTGTGGAGATTCCTTAAACAACTGGAAATAGAACTGCCTTATGATCCAGCAATCCCACTGCTGGGCATACACACTGAGGAAACCAGAAGGGAAAGAGACACGTGTACCCCAATGTTCATTGCAGCACTGTTTATAATAGCCAGGACATGGAAACAACCTAGATGTCCATCAGCAGATGAATGGATAAGAAAGCTGTGGTAAATATACACAATGGAGTATTACTCAGCCATTAAAAAGAATACATTTGAATCAGTTCTAATGAGGTGGATGAAACTGGAGCCTATTATACAGAGTGAAGTAAGCCAGAAGGACAAACACCAATACAGTATACTAACGCATATATACGGAATTTAGAAAGATGGTTACGATAACCCTGTATACGAGACAGCAAAAGAGACACTGATGTATAGAACAGGCTTATGGACTCCGTGGGAGAGGGAGAGGGTGGCAAGATTTGGGAGAATGGCATTGAACCATGTGAAATGTCATGTATGAAATGAGATGCCAGTCCAGGTTCAATGCGCGATGCTGGATGCCTGGGCCTGGTGCACTGGGATGACCCAGAGGGATGGTATCGGGAGGGAGGAGGGAGGAGGGTTCAGGATGGATTTTCTTTTAAAAATAAATAAAAAAATAAATAAAATAAAATATTTGATACAAAAAAAAAAAAAGAAAAAAAAAAGCCAGAGAGCACCAAAAAAACATCTACTCCTTTTTGACTATGCCAAAGACTTGTTTGTGTAGATCACAACAAAACATTTTAAATTCTTCTAAACATGGGACTACTAGAGTATGTTATATGCCTCCTGATAAATCTGTATGCAGCTCAAGAAGCAACAGTCAGAAAAGGAAATGGAACAACAGACAGGTTCTGAGTTGGGAAAGGAATATTTCAAGGCTGTACTGTCAACCTCTTTATTGAACTTACATGAAGAGTTCATCACACAAAATGCCAGACTGAATGCAACAGGGTTTGGAATCAACTTTGCTGGGAGAAATATCAATAACATCAGATATGCAGATGACACGATTCATGTGGCAGAACATGGAAAGAACTACGGAGTCTCTTGAGGAAAGTAAAAGAGGAGAGTGATTAAGGTGACTTAAAACTCAACATTCAAAATGAGATTCATGGCATCTGGTCCCATCACTTCGTGACATAAAGATGGGAAACCAATGGAAACAGTGAGAAACTATTTGGGGGGAGTAGGTTCCAAAATCACTGAAGATGGTGACTCTGTTCAGGAAATTAAAATATGCTTTCTCCTTAGAAGAAAAGTTACAACCAGGCTGGACAGCACATTATAAAGCAGACAAAGGTCAGTCTAGTCAAAGCTATGTAAAGAGATGAGAATTTGACCTAAAGAATCTTGACCTCCAAGGAATCGATGCTATTGATATGTGGTGTTAGAGAAAACACTTGAGAGTCCCTTGGACTGCAAGGAAATGAAAGGAGTCAATTCTAAAGGAAATCAGTTCAGAATATTGATTGGAAGGGCTGATGCTGGAACTGGATCCTGGATATTTTGGCCACCTGAAATGAAAGGCTGACTCATTGGGAAAGAACCTGATGCTGAGAAAGATTGAAGGCTGGAGGAGAGGGTGACGACAGAAGATGAAATGCATGGTGGCATCAGGGAATCAGTGGTTATGGGTTTGAGCAGGCTCTATGAGTTGGTGATTGACAGGGAAGCCTGTCATGCTGCAATCCATGGGATCAGGAAGAGTCGGACTTAATGATACTCACCAAACTTACTTAGGTTCTCAGCGAAATGAAAATGGTAAAGAACTCTCTTACCCATCAATTGATAATCCTCACAGATTCCTAATGCCCCCTAAGATTTTTAACTGTTTCTTCAGAGATTCAGCAAGGATGGCCATTCTTTCCATTATATGGGTAAATATCCCCTAGGAAATAATGGAAGGGGCATAATTTACAGAAAGTTGTAGAAGAAAGTACACACATCAGCAAGTCAGCATGACCTTGTCAAAAACTTATAGTATGATCCTTTAATCCTTCACACTGATTTCCTTCTGAAACCTGATGATAGGACCTCACCAATCCTGAGGAATGGTCATTGCAAAGGGATGTTATCTAGAACAATTTCTGCCTATTACTTTAGTGATGACACAAAGCAGGCACATTATGGTAATCATGCCTCCGTTAACCTCCCCTAACCAAGACAATAGGCTGCACTAGCCATTGGGGAGCTTACAGGATCACAAGGTCTCCTGTAAATGGTTGGAGCCACCTGGGCCTTTCCCACAGAGGGTTTGCAGGTATGATGAGGTCACCTTTCCATGGCAAAAATTCTTATCTATGGCCACCAGTCTTACTGCCAGTCCTCTGGATTTGTGAGAACCCCACAAGACCAACTCTAGCTTGCAAAGTATACATCTGCTTAAAAAACAAACAAAAGGATAAAATCCAGTCCAAACTGAAGTGCCTAAGGATAATCAAATGGTCCTCAGTTCTATGAAGGGCCATTAGGGCCACAAAAGCACGGGTCCAGGCAAGTTCATTGTTAACACCTGCAGCCCTTCAAAGGACGTGTCCTGGTAATGGATAAAGATTGTAGATTGTAAGTCCTCTACCAATTTGAGAAATTGTGTCAACAAGACCTCTGAACCTCCCATCTTAGCTAAGCCTAAAAGACGGAATATGTGCATATCAGGCCCAAGGCACATTCAACTGGGAATATTTGGAGGTAACAGTACCAGATATAGGACACTATAGAGAAGGTGTACACAAAAATGAAATAAGAAAAAAAAAAAAGCCTTTTGTGCCAGTTTCAGACTGAAAATGTGCATTTCCCAGATGACCAAGTGAACAGGATTCAAGTCAGTAATAACACTCAACGTAGCCACATGTCAATGCAGATTCCCACTAGGTAACTTCAGAAGCTTCTGTGCAGGCCAGTCTTCAGCCTCTGCTTTCCATTCATAAATTGTGTTCATTCAATCAGCAGACAGTATGAAATATAGGCAATGGGTAGGCACTCAAGGAAGATGATGAAGACTGTAAGAACAAAGTATCTTTCCAGGGTAAGGGACAGACAACACCACAGGTTGGTGATAAGATGGAGGAAGTTGGAGAGGAGAATGGAGGGCAGATTTCAGATCTAGCTTCTGGACATTTAGGGTGATGGCAGCTGCCCCAGACCTGGCTGCAAGCCTTGAGGAGATATTTCCAAATGTAATAAATTAATGTGGTCTCTGTCCTCTATGAGCTTTTACAACCTTAAAGCCTCAGCCTATGATACTATACCAAGTAGAGAGTCATAGCTCAGAAATTCAAGATATTAATTTAGGAAGGGTGTGTGAGACTTGAAGGAGATGTGTTCTATCAGACATGTTCTAACATTTAGCATAATTAACTGGGCTTGAGCCAGGACTTACTTATATGCATGTAGACTGCTATCTTCGGAAAATTCCCATTATGAGATCATATAACCTGATATCTGGGATTTCACTTTCTTGGTGAGTACTTCTCCACTTATGAAAAAGGAAGATAGCACTAGTTTAGAAGGTACATCTTTGTATTAGGACTTTTCTATCAATTTCCCAACTCTACCAATTGTTCTAGGTAACTTCCTGACAGTAGGAAATATGGACAACTATATAGTATCTCCTCCTGCCATACTAGAGGCACTATAGTAAGTGTAAAGACAGATAACACACAAAAGTACATTTACAGCTCATGATTCTTTGCTAATTTTCTTTTCAGTTGATGTATCCATAGGTGTGAGTGGGGTATTAAAGTCCCCTATTATAATTGTGGTACTGTGAATTCCCCCTTTTCTACTTCCTTGCATTTGCCTTGCATCTTGAGGTGCTCCTAAATGGCACAATGGACTAGTTACACCTAATTGTTATATATAGGCATTACACTCATTAGTAATGGAATCATGTTTTTTTCCAGTGCAATCCTGAGCCCACATCTTGGTCCCTGCACAAAAGCAGGCTGTATCCTTCCCATGTTCAAGCCCTGAGAAACATTCCTGAGCCCACATCTCTGTCACTGCACTGAACTAGGCTGGGTCCAGCACTTGCTCAAACCCCTGGAAAATACTCATGAGTCCACATCTCGGTCACTGCACTGAACCAGTCTAGGTTCTGCCCTAGTTAGTCCCCTGACACATACCTCTGAACCAACATCTCGGGCTCTGCCCTGAAGCAGGCTGGTCCTTCCCATGTTCAAGCCCCGACAAATGCTCCTGAGCCAAACTCTTGGTCACTGCACTGAACTAGGCTCGGTCCTACACTTGTTCATGACCCCGGCAAACACTGCTGCGCCCAAATCTCATGCCCTGCACATGATCCAGTCTGTGTCTTGCCCTTGTTAGATTCCCCCAACACATACACCTGAGCCCACATCTCAGTCCCCGCACTGAAGCAGGCTGAGTCCTGCCTTTGTTCAAGCCTCCGGCAAACAACCGTGAGCCCACAACTCGCTCCCTGCCCCTGAAATTAGGTTTGTCTTGCTCTTGTTCAATCCCCCAGAAAACACTCCTGATCCCACATCTCACTCCCTGCCCTGAACCCGCCAGGGTCCTGCCCTTGTTCAAGACCCCGACAAATACTCCTGAACCTACATCTTGGTTCATGCACTGAACCAGTCTAGGTCATGCCCTTGTTAGATCCACCAACACATACTGCTGAGCGCACATCTCAGTCCCTGCACTAAACTAGGCTGGGTCCTGCCCTTGTTTAAGACCCCAACAAACACTCCTGTATCCATATCACATCCCCGGCCCTGAACCAGTCTAGGTCATGCCCTTGTTAGATCCCCCAACACATACTCCTGAACCCACATCTCGGTCCCTGCACAAAAGCAGTCTGGGTCCTGCCCTTGTTGAAGACCCTGACAAACACTCCTGAGCCTGCATCTCAGTCCCTGCACTGAACTAGGCTGGGTCCTTCCCTTGTTCAAACCCCCGACAAACATTCCAGAGCCAACATCTCTGTCCATGCACTGAACCAGGATGGTTCCTGCTTTTGTTCAAGCCCCAGGCAAACAATCCTGAGCCGACACCTAGCTCCCTGACCCTGAACTAAGGTGTGTCCTCCCCTTGTTCAACTTCCTGCCCCCCAGGAAACACCCCTGATCCAACATCTCACTCCCTGCACTGAAGCCACCTGGGTCCTACCCTTGTTCAAAACCCTGACAAATACTCTGGAACTCACATGTCAGTCCCTGAACTGAAGCAGATGAGTCCTTGCCCATGTTCAAGCCACAACAAATACTCCTGAGCCCACATATCACTCACTACAATGAACTAGGCTGGGTCCTACACTTGTTGAAGACCCTGACAAACACTCCTGAGCCTGCATCTCAGTCCCTGCACTGAACTAGGCTGGGTCCTTCCCTTGTTCAAACCCCCGACAAACATTCCAGAGCCAACATCTCTGTCCATGCACTGAACCAGGATGGTTCCTGCTTTTGTTCAAGCCCCCGGCAAACAATCCTGAGCCGACACCTAGCTCCCTGACCCTGAACTAAGGTGTGTCCTCCCCTTGTTCAACTCCCTGCCCCCCAGGAAACACCCCTGATCCCACATCTCACTCCCTGCACTGAAGCCACCTGGGTCCTACCCTTGTTCAAAACCCTGACAAATACTCTGCAACCCACATGTCAGTCCCTGAACTGAAGCAGATGAGTCCTTGCCCATGTTCAAGCCACAACAAATACTCCTGAGCCCACATATCACTCACTACAATGAACTAGGCTGGGTCCTACACTTGTTCAAGACCCTGACAAACACTCCTGAGCCCACATCTCGGTCACTGCACTGAACGAATCTGCTGCTACCACTGCTAAGTCTCTTCAGTTGTGTCCGACCCTGTGCGACCCCATACATGGCAGCCCACCAGGCTCCCCCATCCCTGAGATTCTCAAGACAAGAACACTAGAGTGGGTTGCCATTTCCTTTTCCAATGCATGAGAGTGAAAAATGAAAGTGAAGTCCGTCAGTCGTGTCCAACTCTTAGTGACCCTGTGGACTGTAGCCCACCAGGCTCCTCCATCCATGGGATTTTCCAGGCAAGAGTACTGGAGTGGGGTGCCATTGACTTCTCCGACTGAACGAGTCTAGGTCCTGCCATTGTTCGATCCCCCAACACATACTCCTGAACCCACATCTCGGTTTCAGCACTGAACTAGGCTGGGTCCTGACCTTGTTCAAACCCCCAACAAACACTCCTGAGCGTGCATCGCGGTCCATGCACTGGGTCCTGCCCATGTTCAAATCCCCGACAAACACTCCTGAGCCAACATCTCCATCCCTGCACTGAATCAGGATGGTTTCTGCCTTTGTTCAAGCCCTGACAAACAATCCTGAGCCAACAACTCGCTCCCTGCCCCTGAACTAAGGTGAGTCCTCCCCTTGTTCAAACCCCCAGAAACACTACTGAGCCCTCATCTCACGCACAGCACTGAACCAGGCTGGGTCCAGACCTTGTCAAAACCCCCGGCAAAAACTCCTAAGCCCACATCTCAGTCCCTGCACTAAAATAGGCTGGGTCAAGCCCTTGTTCAAACCCCTGACAAACACTCTTGAGCCTGCATCACCGTCCCTGCACTGAACTAGGCTGTGTCCTGCACTTGTTCAAGACTCTGACAAACACTCCTGAGCCAACATCTTGGTTCCTGCACTGAACTAGGATAGTTCCAGCATTTGTTCAAGTCCCGGCAAACAATCCTGAGCTGACAACTCTCTCCCTGCCACTGAAGTAAGGTGTGTCCTCCCCTTGACCAATACCCCAGGCAACACTACGATCCCATATCTCACTCACTGCACTGAAGTTCGCTGGTCCCTGCCCTCATGCAAATCCCTGACAAACACTCCTGAGCCAACATCTCCATCCCTGCACTGAACTAGAATGGTTTCTACTTTGTTCAAGCCCCAAGAAAAACATCCTGAGCTGACAACTCGCTGCCTGCCCCTGAACTAAGGTGTGTCCTCCCCTTTTTCAATCCCTCTGGAAACACTCCTGTACCCGCATCTCACGCCCTGCCTTGAAGCCGCCCGTTCCTGCCCTTATTCAAGACTTTGATAAATGCTCCTGAAACCACATTTTGGTCCCTGCACTGAAGCAGGTGGGTCCTGCCCACGTTGAAGGTCTAACAAACACTTCTGAGCCCATATCTCGCTCTCTACACTGAACTGGGCTGAGTCCTACACTTGTTCAGATTAGATCAGTCGCTCAGTCGTGTCCGGCTCTTTGCGAACCCATGAATCTCAGTATGCCAGGCCTCCCTGTCGAACACCAACACCCGGAGTTCACTGAGACTCACGTCCATCCAGTCAGTGATGCCATCCAGCCATCTCATCCTCTGTGGTCCCCTTCTCCTCCTGCTCCAATCCCTCCAAGCATCAGAGTCTTTTCCAATGAGTCAACTCTTCGCATGAGGTGGCCAAAGGACTGGAATTTCAGCTTTAGCATCATTCTTCCAAAGAAATTCCAGGGCTGATTTCCTTCAGAATGGACTGGTTGGATCTCCTTGCAGTCCAAGGGACTCTCAAGAGTCTTCTCCAACACCACAGTTCAAAAGCATCAATTCTTTGGCGCTCAGGCTTCTTCACAGTCCAACTCTCACATCCATACATGACTACAGGAAAAACCATAGCCTTGACTAGACGAAATTTTGTTGGCAATATAATGTCTCCGCTTTTGAATATGCTATTTAGGTTGGTCATAACTTTCCTTCCAAGGAGTAAGCATCTTTTAATATCGTGGCTGCAGTCACCATCTGCAGTGATTTGGAGCCCAGAAAAATAATGTTTGCCTCTGTTTCCACTGTTTCTTCATCTATTTCCCATGAAGTGATGGGGCTGGAGGCCATGATCTTCGTTTTCTGAATGTTGAGCTTTAAGCCAACTTTTTCACTCTCCACTTTTACTTTCATCAAGAGTCTTTTCAGTTTCTCTTCACTTTCTGCCACAAGGCTGGTGCCATCTGCATATCTGAGGTTATTAATATTTCTCCTGGCAATCTTGATTCCAGCTTGTGTTTCTTCCAGTCCAGCGTTTCTCATGATGTACTCTGCATGTAAGTTAAATAAACAGTGTGACGATATACAGCCTTCGCATATTCCTTTTCCTATTTGGAACCAGTCTGTTGTTCCATGTGCAGTTCTAACTGTTGCTTCCTGACCTGCATACACATTTCTCAAGAGGCAGATCAGGTGGTCTGGTATTCCCATCTCTTTCAGAATTTTCCACAGTTTATTGTGATCCACACACTTGTTCAAGACCCTGACAAACACTCCTGTGCCAATATCTTGTTCCCTGCACTGAACTAGGCTGGGTTCAGCACTTTCTGAAGTCCCCTGCAAATACCTCTGAGCCAACATCCTGGTCCCTGCACTGAAGCAGACGGGGTCCTGCCCTTTTTGAAACACCTGACAAACACTCCTGAGCCCACACATCAGAAACTGCACTGAACCAGGCCAGAAACTACACATGTTCAAGCCCCCAACCAACTGTTCTGGGCCTGCATCTGACTCAAAGGCTGGTTTCTGGTCTTATTTAAGCCCGCAGCAAGCAATCCTGAGCCCACAAATCGCTCCCTGTCCCTGATCTAAGGTGTGTGCTCCCCTTGTTCAATCCACCAGGAAACACTACTGAGCCTGCATCTCACTCACTGCCCTGAACAAGGGTGGGTCCCGCCAAAGTTCAAGCCATGACAAATACTGTTGTGCCAACATCCCAGTCTCTGCACCAAACCAGCTGTTTCCTGCCCATATCAACCATGGCAAACACTCCTAAGACCACATCTTGGTTCCTGCACTGATAGCGGCTGAGATCCTGGCCATATTCAAGCCTAGACAAACACTCCTGACCCCATTTCTCGCCCCTGAACTGAACTAGGCTGTGTCCTACACATGTTCAAGACCCTGACAAACACTTCTTGGCCTTCATCTGACTCTCAGGCTGATCTCCTTCACTACACTGAACTAGGCTGTGTCCAGCACTTGCTGAAACCCGTGGGAAACACTCCTGAGCCCATATCTGGGTCCCTTCTCTGAACCAGGCCAGGTCCTGCCCTTGTTCAAGCACTCAAAAAACACTCCTGAGCCCACATCTCGATCCCTGCACTGATCGCGGCTGGATCCACCCCTTGTTCATCCCAACAGACACTCCTGAGGCCACATCTCAGTCGCTCCAATGAACCAGGCTGGGTCCTACCTTTGTTCAAGCCCCCAACAAACACTCTTGAGCCCACATCTCAGTCCTTGCACTGAATCAGGTGGGTCCTGCCCATATTCAAGCTCTTTGTAGAATGCATATATCATATATCAGGACTATAGGATGGCTGGCTTAGCTTGGTCCTCTTGCTGCTTCAGGCCCCACAGGCTTGTGTGATAGGGCAGGCTGGGATGTGTTCTCACATGGAGAACAGTACCACTTTGAAAGGGCCTCAATAGGGTAAATGGCAGACGTGCATGTCTCCGACACCGGTGAGTCATGGAACTTAAGGGGAACTGTCTTTAGAGTCTCCCTGGCAGGCATTCGAACAAGGTTCAGGGAGTTCCCTCATGCCAGCAGAGCGGGCCCCATTTCTCCCTCTGTGCAAAGTGTGGCCAAGCCACCTCAGGCCTGTGCAGTGTTCACATCTGTCCAGCGAGGGAGGGAGGGTCGCACGTCCAATTCTGCAGTTCAGCAGTGACCGCCCACTGTTGGCTCTCAAGGTTGAGAAAGCACTCTCCGAACGTGTGGACTAAAACCGTCTAATCTCCCATTGCTGCAACTCACTCAGGACGCGAAGGGCTTGCAAAGGATAAGCGTCTTTTCTGAGAGCTGCTGTCCAGAGAGTGGCAGACGGCAACAGCACTACTTAGAGAGACAGAGACACACAGACATCAGTGCCTGGTACACACACAGAAGGATTGTCCAGAACAGTGCTATGCCGGAAGCAAAGATAGAGAGACAAAGAGCGAGCTCTGCACCCTAAACCTCTGGCCTCCCTGAACAGTGGAGATCAATGGTAGCAAATGTTGCGGTTTTTCCCTACTCCCCTAGTATCAGGACAGCAACAGGCTCTCTGTCCCATGAAGAAAAGTATCCAGCCACTTGGCACCCCTGCATATCCTTTGGATAGTCAGGGAGAGCTCCCAGCTATTGCCTGTCCCAGGGGACACAGGAGGGTATTGTTTGGATTGTGGAGCAGGAACCCGTGGTTGGAATTTCCAGGGCCAGGTCAATGACAGCACCTGGGGCTACCCCAGCCACATGCAAAACCCTCTACAATCCTGGTGCAGAATCTGGCCATGTGGGGGCACTGGAGCACAGGAACCGCAGAAGATGCCCTCCGGTCTAGGGGCATGTCCATAAGGGTGCCGCCCACTACCCTCTCCGCCCTTGGTCTAGATTTGGGCAAGGAGCCTGTGCTTGGCTCACAGCCTAGGCTCCTGCCTGTTTTCCGCTGATGTCCCAGGGCCCGTTCACCCTGGCCTGGGCTGTCCGGCACCCCTTTCCTTGGCCTCACGCCACCCCCAACACACCACTCCCCACCTCCCGACCATCCCCCTCACTCCCCGCCCCCAAAGAGCTAGTGGGTCCCACAGGTTCACTGCAGCCTGGGCCACCATTATGCACCATTCTCTGTGCTGTTATATCGTGTCCCTTCACATCTGCCCCAGCTTGGGCCAAGAGGAGCGTGAGAGGCGATCAAAGGAAGGTGGGAGCGTCCTGGGACCCTTAGCTGTGAGCCCCAGTACTCAGGGAGAAGCCCCCACCCCTCATCCCGCGACCTGCCATCCTGATGCTGTGCGCAGCTGGAACCTTGCAACCACCAGTTGTCACGCCAAGTGAAGAGGCCATCCTCTTTAGGGTGGAGGCAGTGCAAGACAGCGAGACCCTGGTGGACGGAGACGTGGCAGGGATCCGGCGGGAGTTCCGGCTGCTTGCAGAAGACATCATGGAAGAGGTGGAGGTTGTGGCAGATGAGGAGCAGAAACAGTGGTCCTCCCAGGAGCTGGAGGAGAAGACGGTGGAGGAGCAGGGCCAGGACAGGCCGGGAGGTCCGAGTGAGCACCAGGCGCTAGATGTCCTGAAGGCACTGGCCGCCCTGCAGGTGGAACTGAGCTCTGAGTGTGAGCAAAACCACAGGGCCTACCATCAGAGGAGGAAGCATCACTTGGCTTGGGGGAGTGCCATCATCCAGGGCATCCCTGGCTTCTGGGCCAAAACTGTATCCTTTCCGCTGCTCCTTTGGGTCCACTGCTCATGAGGAGGAGGAGAAGGGGCAGGAGCAGGAGGAGGGGGAGGGGGCGAGGGCACAGGAAGGGCGCTGGAAGCCCCTGAAGAAAATGTGGTCCTGGGCAATTGGCAAGCTCCAAAGGCCCAGCAGAGTACGGTCTGGGCAGGGCTACAGATGTACGTGTTGCAGCCATGCCTTTGAGTGTCTCCTTCAGGCCTGCATCTGAGGAGGAGCAGCACCTGAGGCCTCCAAGTCAGGAATGACCAGAGATGGTACACAAGAGCAGCATCTGCACAGCTATTGCTGTAAATGTGGGTGATCCTGGCATATAGCTGAGACATGTGAGTCATTCACATACACACACAACACACACACACGTACACACACACACACACACAACCCCTTTGCTTTCAAACACGGATTGTCACAGGACTGCAAATCTGACCATGTAAGCAGTGACATGCCACTACCAAGCATACACAGGTCTGGAGGAGAACAGTAGCTGTCAGAAACCAGTCCCTGCTCGGAGAATGCAGACCACCTCAGACGCACACCACCACAAGGGGCCCAGAGCCATGAGCGTGTCTGATGGTATGGCAAAGCCTGATGACATCAGGGGTGGCCAGGTAACAGGCAGTGCCCAGCTCCTTGCAGATGCCTTTTCCAATATCTTTGTTCCACCCCAGACTAGGACTGATGCTCCTGGCTCTTCTTGGCCTGGCATGTAGCTCCCTGAATGGCTCCTTGACCTAAAGCAGATTATGAGCCACCCTCAAGTTTCCATCATGATCAGCGACCAAGATCAAGACTTTCTCGACTACATGATCGACTTGAAGATCAGTGAGGAAGACTGAGGAAGGATGGGTATGGGACCTGGCAGGGAGTGGGAAGATCCTGTTAGCCATGTTCCTGCACTGTGAGACTTTGGAGAGGAGTCATGGACGCTGTTAATGCCTGCCTGGGAGGCAAGCTGAGGCCCCTAGAAGTTTGCACCTTTTCCCTCCTCCCTATCCTGGCAGGTGCAGGTGCGGAGCCATCTGCAGTCCCACTGCAAGCTGATCTTTTCCTTTCAGGACAACCCCTACTTCTTGAACACCATGATCATTAAGGAGTATTACCTTGACATCACTGGTAACACGTGGCTCCCAGGGTGATGAGTGTGGGTGTGCAAGCATGTAGATGATCCACCTGTGGAGTCCACCCCAGTCTCCCCTGTCTTTCCGCAGGGAACAGGGCATGTCATTCCACTCCAGTCCACTGGTTCTGGGACTTTGAATGGGCATCCCCCAGCCACAGTCTGGACACCAGGAGCCTTAATTTTCTCAACTGGCTGTCAGGCCACAATGGCCCAGAATTGAACACGATTGCTGATGTGGGGTTGCTTTGGGCCTGCACACAGGTGATGATTAATGTTGGAGTTCTTGGCTGCTCATGGGAGGGTTCAGGGCCTGGTCAGCCCTGGGTTGACCTTGCTCGTGTTGCCAGCAGCTCATCAGCAATGACATGTGGGACAATCCCCTGAAGTACTACCTCGGGGAGGATGATTCTTCCATCAGAGATAACTGACAGAAACACATGTGGTGAGGCGGTCAGGAGATAGGCCCTGAGGGACAGCCTTATCGTAGCTGGGACACTATCCTTTCCCAAATGGGGATGCATTTGGGATGCATCTCTCCTAGGATGCAAAACCACAGGCATCCTAGGAGAGACAGGATTTGAGTGTGGCATGCCTCCAGGCACTTCCAGCCTGCCTCCCTGGCAGTGCAGAAAGGCGAGGAAAGCACAGGTGGTTGTACGTGTTTGACCCTGTGCCCGGATGAGCCTGTGAGGGAGGGAATGGAGTGAGCAAGGAGTAATTGCATGTCCCAAAGGACCTCAGGAGAGTGGGAGACAGGGAAGCCCCTGGGGGCAGTTCGGGGCCTGCTGGTTTTCAGGGTCCAGGGTCTAGGCAATAGCAGTCCTGCCAAAGATACGCCATGGTGGGTGCTGAAAGTCCTGACGTGAAGTTCTTCTTTCCTCTGGGGTCTTGCCACTGGCTTTGGGGGCCTGAGGGGCAAAAGTGTGCGTCTGCATCTGAGAGAATTCGAGCAGTCTCGCTGAAGCAAAATCTCCGATTATGTCATAGGGGACCTGAAACCAGGTGATGCTCAGAGGGAAGCTGCGTTCCAGGTGACCGTCTTGGATGCTCCTGGGCCCAAATGGAGGCTGGCTTCCTTGGCATGTGGGCTGTGTAGGCAAGCAGAGATGTGTGACTGTAGGGAGTCCTACCTGGGCCTAATGAGAGCAACTGGAAGAGAGTCTTGACATCTAGCAAATCACTGTGGCCTTGGTGGTTCAAGCCGTCTTGGTGCCTTTGAGATAGAAAAGCTGCTTTCCGCCCAAGGGAGGCATGAGCTGTGGGCCCACAAAGGGAAGGTTTTGCAGGGCATCATCTGTTTGGGGACTCCATGTGCATGGGTAGTGTTAAACAGAAGGGAGGACGTGTAGGAATGCCACCTTACCTTTATGGCCTCAGGTTCCAATCTTTGTATCTGAAGAGACCCTGTATCCATGTGCACCTTTCTCACAACATTGGATAAGACCCAGGCCTATCACAGTCTCTTGGGGCTCTTGGAGGCTCAGGCGTCTCTTTGGCCTTTTCCTGCTACATGGAGATAGCCCTTGGGGGCACATGTAGACAGGTGCACACATAAAGCTACACAGATAGGAAGAACAGAAGGCCTCACTCAGAATGTTGTTGTCCATAAAGGGTGGTAGGCTAGCAAGAGGGGCACAACATTGACAAGGAATGACCTAGATAGGTGCACACCGAGAGAGAGGTTCTCCAAGTCAGCTGAGCCCAAAGGTCCTTGTTTTCTGTCCCCACATGGATCAGGCCAATGTGACTGGTACTGTGAAGCTGTCCAAGGTGATGGGAGAATGCAGAACGCAGGCGCATGTCATACAGCTGTTCATGGCAAGTGCTTCCAACCCTGCTTGCTGCTCTGCAGGTCGGTCCGTGTCACTGGCAAATGCCAAGATTTTGTAACCTTTGAGGATAAGTCACAAAGTTAGATGGAGAAGGCAATGGCACCCTACTCCAGTACTCTTGCCTGGCAATTCCCATGGACAGAGGAGCCTGGTATGCTGCAGTCCATGGGGTCACAAAGAGTCGGACATGACTAAGCGACTTCCCTCTCACTTTTCACTTTCATGCGTTGGAGAAGGAAATGGCAACCCACTCCAGTGTTCTTGCCTGGAGAATCCCAGGACGGGGGAGCCTGGTGGGCTGCTGTCTATGGGGTCACACAGACTCAGACTTGACTGAAGTGACTTAGCAGCAGTAGCAGCACAGAGTCAGAAGTGCAAGGTGACATGATTAATTAACAAGTGAAAGGAAACAACCAGGAAAAGAAAGTTACTTTTTGTTTGTGAGCACAAAGGTACTTACCAAAATTCATATTCCTAGAGAAGAAAGCTTGTAGTTTTGCACGTGTGCGTTTCCTCTCAGGGATGTTACTGTGTACACGCACATGTGTGTGCACACATGGGCATAGAAGTCCCTGCCAGTGTGCTTGTGAGTATGAGCTTCCGGAATTGACCTAGCCAGGTGATGGAAGTTGGATAGCAAAAACATGAAGGTGTTAGAGAAAGGTACATATGCTCTGGCCAGCAGAAGCACTGAAGCCAGGGATTCGGTCCCCGTTATCTCACTGAGCAAACACGTTCTAAGTGGGATCACAGGGGTGCACCCAGGATGTCTGGCAGAAAGTAGAGGCAGGAAAAAAGAGCCTGGGGAATGTGCAGAGAAAAGTCCACTATATCTGCAGTTTATGAAAAGTAGAAATGTACCAGGAAGGAGAAACCGTACTTAATTAACTGAGATATCTAGCTAAGGAGATTTCCAGCCAAACAGCCAAAAGTGCTTCCTGGTTTCTTCTTGCTGCCTATAGTAAAATATAAAGGGAAATTAAAAAATATATATTTAAGAGAAAATATTAAAAAATAAGACAGAACTTGCTGAATTGGAAATTTTCCAGTCTTTTAACATGGCAGAGGATGCTAAAATTAATGGCTCTCAAACAAGGTTCTATCCAGGGCATTGAGATAAGGTGGTCTAAATATAACATTTTATAACACCTATACATCAATTCTTATTTATTTATTTATTTTTAATAAACGTGGTCTAAAGATGAGTGAGTGTAAAATTCTTTGTTAAGCCTCAGAAAGCTGGAAGGGGATGCTTCATGGCATTATTTAGGCAGGCCAATGCCTTCCAAAGAGTTCAGGGGTGTCACTCAGAGACATTTCAGTCACACAATAAGACTTGTACCAAGTTTCAGGGTGTTATCCCTCAGCTATCTCAGCAGAAAACCGAGACAGAGTAGGCCTTATTATGAAGACATGTGTGATGGTGGCTTTGGAGTGGAGTGCTTTACCATGAAAACCAGTAAGATTATCAGGAGACACACCAAGTTTTTAAGATAACATATTTAAGTTCAGCTTGGACTGAAAGGACCAGCAATAGTACAAAATAAGAGACCTCTGAACTTCTACCTTTGACAAGCAGGAAGCAGGCTAGGGAGACTGTTTCACTGTAACCATATACTACCCACCTTTCCTGCAATGGAATCATGTCAGAGGGCAGAATTAAAAATTCAGAGACTGAAGCCTAGGAAGTTTCCAGGCCTTAAATCCTAATCAAAGGACTGCCAACAAGAACCCGTGGGATTTCAGAACTGCTACTGTTGACTCCCATCTCCCCTCCTCTTTCTGGAACAGGAGTGCCCATGAAGGTTATCTATGCCTGACCCAGCACTGTATGTTGGCTGTGAAAGTGAGCAGATTAACTCATCTCTTTTGTTCACAAATCATCAGGTCTAGAGGAACTACACGTGTATAATTTGAACTGATGTGTTGGAGATGACTTGAGAGTCTCCTGGACAGCAAGGAGATCAAAATAGTCAATCCTAAAGTAAAGCAGTCCTGAATATTCATTGGAAGGACTGATGCTGAAGCTGCAGCTCCAATACTTTGGCAACCTGATTCTAAGAACTGACGCATTAGAAAAGACCCTGATGCGGGAAAGATTGAAGGCCGGGGAAGGGGACAGCAGAGGATGAGATGGTTGGATGGCATCACCAGCTCAATGGACTTGAGTTTGAGCATGCCTCTGGAGTTGATGGTGGACAGGAAACCCTGGTGTGCGGCAGTCCATCAGGTCGCGGTCCATATCTGGACTTGACTTCGATGACAAGGTCCTGAACTTCAAGTTAATGCTATAATGGATAAATTATTTGAAAGCATTTGCAGGAAAATGCATTTTGGACATACAAGTATGTAAACAATTTGTGGCCATGGGTGTACCATGTGGTTTTAAAGTATGTCCACAAATCCTTTCCTTCAAGGGTGGTCCTTATACTCCCCTTTACATGTAGGCTGGACTTAGTGGCTCACTTCTAATGTTAGAATATTGTAGAAATGAAAATGAAGTGTCTGACTATGACTCTTTAAGTCACAAAAGGCACTGCAGCCTCCTTGCTCATCCTCTTGGATCACTCATTCTGGAAGCCAGCTTAGTCGTATCTTGAGAACACTCAGGTAGCCCAGTAGAGAGGCCCATGGGAAAGAACTGAGGCTTTCTCCCAACAGCCAGCAAGGAAACTGGTTTCAACAGCTATGTGAGTAAGCCATCTTGGAAGGAAATCCACCAGCCCATGTCAAGGCTTCAGATGACGACAATCTCATGAAACCCTGAGCCAGAACCCTCAACTGAATTACTCCTGGATTCCCAACTTTCAGCAGCAGTATGAGATAATATTGTTTTAAGCTGTTGCTTTGGGATACTTTGTTATGCAGCAGTAGTTCGTTAATGCACTGCCAACTTTGTCTCATGTCTTTATACCGGGGCGCCTGTCCATTTAGTCCAATCTAAGCTAGATTCTGCTACTTCAGTTTAGAAAACATACTTCACCCTTGATCTGACCACCCTCAGATCAGATCAAATTCTTTATCACTCACCTCAATATCTTATCAGTCTTGCCTAGCCTCAGCAATGATCGTCTCAGTTGAGCCAGAATCCACCAGCACCCTTATGGTCATCTTAATAAGTTTCCATCCACTGACACCCACTCTGTTGTTGTTCATTGCTTTTCAGTCTCCCAGTCTCTCTTTGCTATCACATGGACCCACCCTGTTCCTTAGCTATAAATCCCAGCTGTGTCCCTGCTGGAGTCAGGCTTAAGCTCACTCTCTCTCCCGTATTATAAGACCCCCGCTGTAGTACTCTTACCTTGAATAACATTTTTCTTACCACCTTTAGGAAGTGTTATGAATCATTTGTTTAACATTTCCAGGTTCTGTTAGTAGGGATTATTCTCAAAGGAATAGTTCTATACCTTTACTTTTTATACTATATTCCTTAGGGGAACAAATTTCTAGAATTAAAACATTTCATGTTTTTACCATACAAACAGAAAATATCGTTTAAAATATATTTATATATCTTTAAAAAATGTAGTAATCTGAAAAAGATGTGTATATAGACATGCTAGTGTATATACACACATACCCTCAGACCTCCAAGGAAAACTTAATTCTCAGTAAACTATAAATTAAAACATTCACCTGCAAGTAGTGAAATCTTTGGAATTAATGTGCCAAAAAATCATAGAGAATGAGATTTTAATTTAAAAAATGTATACATAAAACCATTTGGGATTCAGACAAAATAGGTTATTTAAGTAAAGATAGGTCAAGCCCTAAACCATCTAGTAAAAAAAAAAGAAAAAAGAAAGAAAGAAAGGAAATAATCTCATGTAATAACCTATAATGAAAAATAACCTAAAAAATAGGCATGTATATGCATAACTAAATCACTCTGATATACATCTGAAACACAACATTGTAAATCAAATATATTTCCATAAAATTTGTAAAGAAAGCTTTTACAATGTATGATTATAAAGAAAAAATCCTAAAGAAAGTAGAAGGTATATATGAATTGAAACAAAAATAGAAAACAACAAAAATAAAACTTGTTGGGATAATAAAACAAGAGCTGCTTCTTCGAAAAAAAAAAATCAGAAACATTGATACAACTGTAGCCAATCTAATAAGGGGAAGAGGAGGTTAATTCCAATACTAGAAATGAATGACACATGGAATGGGATTTTGAGATGGTAATATTCAACACTGAGTGGAATTACTTTTGTTTCAGGAAAGGTCAAGTCAAGCCAAAACTGGGAAAAGAAAGGGAAGGAAAGAAAGAGGAAGACAGGCATGGGAAGAAAGGAAGAAAAGGAAAGTAAGGGAGAAAGAAAGAAAAGTAAATGTCTCAACAGATGTTGTAAATATCCAATGAAATAATTCTCTTTAAAATCTAAAAACAGAAACAGAAATTTATTAAGCCATATCCTCATTGCCTTTGATGGTACTAAGAACCAGAAAACCCATTTACACATCACTGTTTAGAATTTCTGGACACCACAATAAGATTGTTTAAAGAAAAGAAACAAACAAAAAAAATGCTATATTATTTGTAAAAAGATGGACAACAGAAATAATTTTTTAAAAAACATTTTATTTTTATAAATAGTAATTTTACTGACAATGTTTTGGCAACATTAATAAAACAATAAATTTTACCTGAAAGAACAAGCAAAGTAGACAAGGAAATTCACCAAAAGCAATAACAAAATAGTCATCTTGACAGATATTCAATACATTTGTAAAAAAAAAACAAAGTGCCGTTGCCTGAAAAAAATATAGAGATATCAAAAGAAAAAGAGAGGAAGCTCCTGAAAGAACTCAACTCAGTATTAACTGTCTTTGTTCTGCAGGCACAGAAACTTACTCAAGTTAATTTTACGAAGCAAAGCCCTGATGTTATTATCTCTTTTCAGGTTTTGTGTGTGTGTGTGTGTGAAAATCTAGGAACTTTAGGCTGGACAGGGAAGACGAGTGTAGAGACTTAAAGTGTCTTTAAGGAGGAGAAGGAAAAGGAGAGGTGTGAGGATTTCATTGTGTGGTTTGAACAGCATTGGGGAAGCTCAAACAAGGGATGTAGCAATGTTCTTCTTCTGGGAAGAGCATTCCCAGAAGAAGAGCATTTGCAAAGTCTTTGGATTGGGAAGAAATTGAATTTGCTTAGGGAAAGCAAGGCCAGTGTTGTCAAAAACAGGGCAGCAGTGGGGAAAATAGTAGAGTAGAATGACAGAGAATGGAAGAGAGGAAGTAGTCAGGGACCATATCACTGGAAACTTTTCATTTGGCAATAAATACAACTTGTACTCTTTAGGAGCATACTACAGAGCAAACAACAGTAACAGTATTGATAATCCTAAGCAACAATAAAAACATATAAATAAAACATTTCATATTTACTATAGAAATAGAATAAAGGAGATAAGAATGCAATAGTCTGCACATTTATACATAGAGTTTTCACCTGAGACCAGAAGACAAACACACACACACACACACACACACTCGTTATACAACTAAAAGAAGTTTAAGCTGACACTTAGCAAAGTGCTTTGGCCCAAGCGAACTAACTGGAAAGGCCTGGTAAAATATTCAAAGTGCAAACCAATCAATCAAGCATTGAGTAAATAAATACAATTTACTTGTATTTGAATTTACACTCAGGAAATTACCTAAAATGGAGACAAGAGACTCACTACAGCTTAGTCATCTGTAGTCCTTTCTCTTTTGTTCTGAGAGGGATGGTAACCCCTTGGTGATTATCACTTTCTAGCATTTTGTGAAAGCTTAGAGGATTTAAATGAATTGTGGGGAGGGGCAGAAAGAGTGGGGAGAGACAAAGAGGAGGAGAAAGGAAGAGGAAATGGAGAGATTTCTCTTGACATAGGTCTACAGCCAAGATTCCAGGTTCCTTGAATGGTGCACAGAGATTCTAGATATCTGTGCCAGAAGTGGAGAAGGTATGGCATTCAACTCCAGGAGGAGACTCAACTCCAGGAACCCACAGAGGAAGCCAAGTGTGCTGATGTTCAGGAACCAGTACTTACAGGGTACACCACAGGTCTGTGAAAGAGCCCTTGGAGATCACACAAAAAAAGGTTTCCACAAGTATAATCACAGACTAGGTAGTTGGATAGAGTAGAGGAAGGATGATAACTCTATGACCTGATAATTACTGAAATAAATGAGAAAATTCCTGCACATCAGACTGTGTCAAGTAAGATGGAAACCCAGTATTAGTTTGATAAAATGGGAAATTACACAAAGAATTAGCTGTTAACTTTAATACATTCCTGCCCAAGGCAAGATAAGATACAAAAGTGAAATTGTCACGTTAAACTAGGGTAAGACACATGTAACTGGAAAAGGTAAGGAAAAGTTCTATAGAGGGTTTAATCACCCTGGACCCTTTGTATCCACTACATTTACTCTTCTCGGACAACTCCTTTGTAGCTTAAGGGAAAGAGAACTAAACTTAGCTCAATTCATAAACTGAAAAGATTCCCTGTGTTTGATCCTTTTCAGTTAAACCTATGGGTCCAGTACAAATCAAACTGGATGTCAAGGCTTTTTTCTTTGGGAATCTTAACTTGCTTTACTATTGTGATGGAGACGGATAGGGCTACTTCACTTTGACTAAAGGCCAGCCAAATGGGAAAGGAGATGGAATGAATCAAATTCTGATCACTCAACAGGAGGTCCACAGGCACCAGGCCTCATTCTATTAACTATCTCTGCTTCTCCAACTGCAGTCAATGATATACAGGGCCTGCTTGATCCTTGCAAGTGCCTCTCACCTAACAGGCATTTTAGTGGTTGGCTTCCTTGACATGTCCCTGGGCTAGGTTAAGACACTCTGAGACAGTGTTCCTTCTGCCTTGGCTCCATGCCTGGAGTGCATGCATGCCTCTTCCTCAACTGGGACAAGAAGCCACAGCTCTCCACTAACTAAATCCCGTGTCTGGTCCAAACTCACATCATAGTTTCTCCATCAACTTCTCCACATCAGGCTTTCGGAACCATTTTATCTTAGAACAGCACAACAGAGGCACTTCGGAGAGTTCAGCAGCACACAGGACCATACCATAACAAAGCCATTCCAGTCTGGCTATATAGTTAATACTGAGATCTTCAAAGCATGAAAACAGTTGAAAATTTCATTGCTAAACACTCTACAGATTATATGTATAGTGGAGAAGGCAATGGCACCCCACTCCAGTACTCTTGTGGGAAAAATCCTACAGATGGAGGAGCCTGGTGGGCTGAAATCCATGGGGTTGCTAAGAGTCGGGCACGATGGAGTGACTTCACATTCACTTTTCATTTTCATACATTCGAGAAGGAAATGGCAACCCACTCCAGTGTTCTTGCCTGGAGAATCCCAGGGACAGGGTATCCTGGTGGGCTGCTGTCTATGGGGTCGCACAGAGTCGAACATGACTGAAGCAACTTAGCAGCAGCAGTAGCAGCAGCAGCAGAGCTTTCGAACTTGCAAATAACATGAAATACCAAAATACGTTGTTACTTTTCCTTTCTCCACCTCTCTCTCTCTCTCTCTCACACACACACACATAATTTTTACATGTTAAAACACTTATATGAAAAACAGGTACTATATTTTTAAATAACATCTCAATATTTAAACAAAGCTGTACTTCATGTATTTAAAACAAAAACACATAAATTACACATTGGTTGCCCTATATTTGATATTATTGAATAATTCTAAAATTTGAATTTTTTGTTTTTAATGGGGTTTTTAACTTTGACTGAAATACTTGCTTCAGACTTACTGAAAGTAGAATTAACGGGGTTTTTTGTTTTTTTTTTTGGCCTCCTACTTTTAGATTTGGGAGATGATGGTTCAGAATCAGATGTGTTCACAGTATTGGATGCTACTTCCACCAATCCTGTTGAAGGGGTTCCGGTGATACCTGAAAAAAAACTCTTGTTTCAGGAGGTAATCCTTCTAGATGCTTAGGCTTCTTAAACATTTGATGACACTGGGTCTTGTGCTGTCTTTTCTCTTTAAAAGTTAAAAAGTGTAGCCTACATTTGGAACACTGATGAAAACTTTTCCCAGTGCCGTCTATAATGACATATGTATGGTGTTGCAGTTTTAAAAATTTGGAGACAAAACGGGCAAAGTAAACTCTTAATGTTACCATGGTATGCTCTGAAATGTGCATCCACATCTGCAAAGAATGATGATCTGTAACTGCAAACCTGGCATACATAGGGCATTTCACCAGGCTTATGATTATCTTTCATGTGCTGTTAGAGAACCTGATCTGTCTCAAAGGACAATTCACAGATTTTACAGACTGTGCAGGGCTCCTGGGAAGTGTGGACACTTTCAATGTGACACTGCAGCTGGAAGGGAGTAGCAAACTGGCAGTTGCAGTGCTGGCAGGTGGTGTGGTATTTCCAGCTGTCACCTCTCTGCCTCTCAAGCTCCAAATGGTGCTTCATGTGATTCATAAACTTGACATTTTTTAGAACTTTCAAGCAGCTGAGGCATTTAAAGGCTGTGTGAGTTTTTGGTTCTGGCTGCCCATCTCCTATATGCTGTCCATAGTAGAAGTCACAGAGTAACACAATCAGATTGCCTTCTGTGGGATCAACAATCTTGTTTTGACTTGCTACACTTGGAAAGTCAATTTTTGTCAGTCCATTTGACCCTAAAGGGCTTATAGGTTTGCAATGGACATTGTCCTTCAGAAAATGTGTTGGATAAGATTCTCCATTCTGAACACGGCTTAACGAGGTATGAACACTGTCTGGTGTGCTTTGCTGAGTAGTCACTCTTTGAAAAATATCTGGAGGGCACAAAGCTAAAGAATGTTCTCCTATAATTCCATCACTGAGTTTAGGCCTTTTGGGACTTGTGCTATTTGTTTCAGAAGTGGAAAGTCACTTTGATACATGAGGACTTTTATCCATAGCTCCTGCATAACTGCTGTTTCTACTGGATGCTGCAATGAACTTGTGAAGGTAATCAAAGGAGAACATAACTCTGAAAAGCTATTAGGCACTATTTGTGGTGAAATATTTTTAGAATCTGCTTTGGACAAAGGCTCAATAATAATAGGACTATCTGTTGATCTTGATTCAGAGACAGAAAGTGGCAAGACAGTCTTTGCTTCTGATGCAGGAGTCACATGATTAACAGGCTGTAATTTCTGAGCATTATCTTTCCTGAAGTGACCATACTTTTTTCTCCTTGAACAAGAATCTGGGGTAACTCTGTTCAGTATGTTTGAAATGACTGGTTTTGGATTTGAGGTCATCCCCACAAAGATCACATCAGCATCTTCATTTACATGTTCCACTCCAAAAAGATCAGTTCAGCGTGTTCATCATCTACTTATTTGGCTTCTCCCTTGCTTTTCTGTGGTTCTGGCTCTTGTTCTTTTTCACGTAACATACATGGTCGTTCCATAATTTAAGTACTTTTTTTTTTATTCTTGGAGGATGTGGCCACAACTCCCAGTGCTTCCTTGAAATAAACTGCCACCTAAGTATAAATATACTACATATTATTTAAGTACAGAAAAATGTGCTATTTGTTTGTCTCCAAAACTCTAAGGTAGTTATAAACACCCTTATCTTACAGATAAAGACATTTAGCATCAAAGAGACTAAACGACAGCTGAAAAACCTATGGCTACAAGTCTACATGACTCGAGAATCGTAGCTTTGTCCCATGTTGATTTTAATATTTTCTATTTAAAGAAAGAAAGAAAGAAAAAAAAAACCACCACTGATCATTAGGTGAAATCACATGTAAAGGACAATTTTTTTACAAAAGCACTATTTTACAGTGTTTAGAAATATGGACTTTGGAGTCAAAGAAGATTAAACTGGAATTCTAAGTTAACCACACACCAGCTGCATCTTTTTCAGCAAATGTATAATTTTTAAATGCGTTTCCGTATCTTAAAGACAAACAAGCTTATTTCCTAGACTTAAGGTTAACAACTCCTTTTTTTAAAGCATCAGCTATTCAATGGCATCTTGTTTTGTAGGAAAACTGAAAAAAAAAAAAAAACCCTTATCTTAAATGCACATGACAACTGATTCACAAATACTAATTTCATAAATATTAATACAGAAAATAAGGCACAAATTCAAAGTATATAGTATCTCTACATAGTTAACAAACAGCATAATTGGATGTCAAGCACTTAATACAGGCCTATGAAATTGAGAATGAACTCTCTTGATAATCTCACCCCAAATCCACACTGATACATCCTAAATTTCTCCCTCTAATCCTGACTAAACTTAAATCCAACAATGCTTTATCCTTCACTCCACATGTCTCTTCCCCATATAGCAGGCAAAATGAGGTCAGTATTTCTCTAATACCAAGATCAGACAGAGACATCACACACAGACACACAACCAATGTCCCTTATGAATACAGATGCAAGAGTCCTCAACAAAACACTGGCAAAAAAACCCTAACAACATATAAAAAAGGTTATATGCCATGATCACGTGGGATTTATGCAGGTATGCAAAGTTGGTTCATTATATGAAAGTCAATCGACATTATGCCATTTTAATACAATAAAGAACAAAAAACATATCTGCCTGCAGAAAAAGCATTTCCCTGAGTGTAGCACCTATCCATAATAGGGGTTAAAAACACTTAATAACTAAGAACAGAAGAGTACTTTCTCAATCAAAGGGTACCTGTAAAAGACCCACAGCTAACATCATATTTAATAATGAAAAACTGAGAGCTTTCCCCCTAAGATTGGGAACAACACGAGGAAGTCTATCCCACACTTTGGCTCAATATTATACTGGCAGTTCTATAACCAGAGCAATCAGGTAAGAAAAGGAATTATTGTTTTTGTTGTTTAAAAAAAAAAAAAAAAGCCTTCAGAATGGAAAGGAAAAAGTCAAAGTATATTGGAGATAACATACTTTTATATATAGAAAATCCTGAAGAAACCACAAGTATTAGAAGTAATAAAAAGCTTGCAGAATACAAGATAAATATTTAAAAAATCAAGCAGATTTCTATACAATAGAAATAGCAACAAACATTTTGAAAATGAAATTAAGTAAACACTTGACTGTACACTAGCATTAAAAAGAATACTTAGGATGTCAGAAAGAGAAGGACAAATATCATATGGTATCACTTACATGTGGACTCCATAATATGATACAAACGAACTTATCTATGAAACAGAAACAGACTGAGAGACATAGAGAGTAGACTATGTGATTACCAAGAGGGGAAGGGTGGGGGAGGCATAGATTGGGAGCTGGTGATGAGCAGATGCAAACTATAATGTTAATATATAGAATAGATAAACAAGATCCTACTGTATAGCACAAGGAAATATATTCATAGTTTGTGATAAATAATGATGGAAAAGGATATGGAAAATATTGTGTGGGCATGTGTGCATATTTACATATGAAGGAAAGGAAAGGTAAAAGGAAAGAAAGGAAAGGACAACTCTTGGCAAGCACGTACAGAAAGTGGATCCTTGTGTGTTATGGGTAGATTTTAAAATGGTGCAACTGCTACAGAAACCAGTATAAAGGCTCCTCAGTAAATTAAAAATAGAACTACCATATGATTCAGCAATTCCACTTCTGGATATAAATTAAAAAGAAGTTAACATGGGGTCTTGAGATATTTGCACAGCCATGCTCAAAGCAGCGCTAATCACAACATCTAAGAGTTGGGAGCATCTAAACGTCCATCAAATGTGATATATACATACAATGGAATATTATTTAGCCATATAAAGGAAATTTTGCCACATGCCACAACATGCATGATTCTTCAAGACATCACCTAGAGGAGAACATAGGCCAAACACTCGCTGACATACATCACAGCAGGATCCTCTATGACCCACATCCCAGAATATTGGAAGTCAAAGCAAAAATAAACAAATGGGACCTAATTAAACTTAAAAGCTTCAGCACAACAAAGGAAACTATAAGCAAGGTGAAAAGGCAGCCTTCAGAATGCGAGAAAATAATAGAACATGAAGAAACTGACAAACAACTAATCTCAAAAATATACAAGCAACTCCTACAGCTCAATTCCAGAAAAATAAATGACCCAATCAAAAAATGGGCCAAAGAACTAAATAGACATTTCTCCAAAGAAGACATACAAATGGCTAACAAACACATGAAAAGATACTCAACATCACTCATTATCAAAGAAATGCAAATCAAAACCACTATAAGGGACATTTTCACTCCAGTCAGAATGGCTGTCATCCAAGTTTACAAGCAATAAATGCTGGAGAGGGTGTGGAGAAAAGGGAACCCTCTTACACTGTTGCTGGGAATGCACACTAGTACAGCCACTATGGAGAACAGTGTGGAGATTCCTTAAAAAACTCGAAACAGAACTGCCATATGACCAGCAATTGCACTGCTGGGCATACACACTGAGGAAAACAAAATTGAAAGAGGCATGTACCCCAATGCTCATTGCAACACTATTTCTAATAGCCAGGTCATGGAAGCAACCTAGATGTCCATCAGCAGATGAATGGATAAGAAAGCTGTGGTATGTATACCCAATGGAGTATTACTCAGCCATTAAAAAGAATACACTTGCACCAGTTCTAATGAGGTGGATGCAACTGGAGCCTATTATACAGAGTGAAGTAAGCCAGAAAGTAAAAGCACCAATACAGTATACTAACACATATATATGGGATTTCAAAAGATGTAACCATAACCCTGTATACGAGACAGCAAAAGAGACAAAGATGTATAGAACAGTCTTTTGGACTCTGTGGGAAGGGAAGAGGGTGGAATGATTTGGGAGAATGGCATTGAAACATGTATAATATCGTATATGAAACGAGTCGCCAGTCAGGTTTGATGCATGATACTGGATACTTGGGGCTGGTGCACTGGGACAACCCAGAGGGATGGTATGGGGAGGGAGGAGGGAGGAGAGTTCAGGATTGGGAACATATGTATACCTGTGGTGGATTCATTTTGATATATGGCAAAACCAATACATTATTGTTGTTAAAAAATAAATAAAAAATAAATTCACTTAAAAAATAAAACATCCAGCCAAAGGAATTAAGCCAGTCATAAAAAAAGACAAATACTGTAAGTTTCCACTTATATGAAATATCTAACATAGTCAAGCAATAGAAAGGAACAAAGTAGAATGATGGAGTCCAGGATCTAGGGAAACAGGGAAGAAAAGAGGAGTTGTTGTTTAATGGGACATGTGATGGATATAGTTTCAATTTTGCAAGATGAAAAGGTGTAAAGATATGTTTCTTAACAATATGATAAGGAATTCCATGATAGTTCAGAGGTTAGGACTCCACGCTTTCCTATCAGGGGCCTGGGTAGGGTTCTCAGCCAGGAAACTGTCATTCAAGCTGCATAGCACAGCGAAAACTATGACAACAACAATAAAACAACACTGTAACTGTATGTGTGTGTTTGTGTGTGTGTGTGTGTGTGTGTGTGTGTGTATTAGTTGCTCAGTCATGTATGAGTCTTTGCTTTCACATGGACTGTTGCCCATCAGGCTCCTTTGTCCATGGGGTTCTCCAGGCAAAAATACTGGAGTGGGTTGCCATTTCTTTCTCCAAAAAGGCTGATGAAAGTATGTGAAATACTTAGCATGTAAAAATGGTTAAAATGGTGAAAATTTAAGTTAGATTTTTTTTTTTACAACAATTAAAAACTTTTAACAACCAGGAAAAGAATTTGAATAGACATTTCACCAAAAATACTGCTTAACATGATTGAAAGTGAAAGAAATTAAGTCGCTCAGTCCTGTCCGACTCTTTGCGACCCCATGGACTGTCGCCTATCAGGCTCCTCCATCCATGGGATTTTCCAGGCAAGAGTGCTGGGGTGGATTGTCATTTCCTTCTCCAGGGGATCTTCCTGACCCAGGTCTCCTGCATTGCAGGCAGACACTTTACCTTCTGAGCCACCAGGGAAGCCCTTAGCAAAATGTAAATCAGTTTCATTGAAATACTACTTCACACACATTAGCTTGGCTATAATCAAAACCAGGAAAAATAACAAGTGCTGCAGAGGATGTGGAGAAAACGAATCTTCATATATTGTTGAAAAATGTTGAAAATATACTGCTGAAATATATTGTTGAAAATATATTGCTCTAAAATGGTACAACCACTTTGGTTTGTCAGTACCTCAAAAATTAAATATATAGTAGCCATATGATCCAGAAATCTCACTCTTTTGTATATATATATATATAAAAAAAATCCCTGAAACTATTAAGTCCATTCAAAAACAGTGTTCCCAACAGCATTACTCACAAGAGCCACAAAGAATACACGATCCAAATATTATCTATTAATTGATGAATGGATAAAAAATCGTGGTAATTGTTCACAATGGAGTTCATGTAAGCCATATACCATATTGATGTACCATATACAGCCATTAAAAAAATGCATTGCTATACAGCCAAGAAGTGGATGAATCTTGAAAATACACAAACTAGGGGACTTCCCTGGAAATGTTTAAGTGTTTAAGACTATGCACAGTTTCCATCCCTGGGCAGGGAACTAAGATCCCACATGCCACATAGCTAAATAAATAAATATTTTAAAAGAAAATGTGACATCTGAATAAAGCCAGACACAGAGGTCACACATTGCATGTGGGAGAACTGTAGGTAGAAAAGAAGCAGGAAAGAGAAGCATTCTGTAACGCAAATGAAACATTTTTTTCCAGGGAGGAGGAAATGCACTGCTCTGATAAAGGCTGTCAATAAATTAAATAAAATAACAACTAAAAATTGACCACTGAGTTAAACATTTGGAATTCACTGTTGTCTTTGACAAGAGTGAATTTAAAGGAAAATGAGAGACCTGGAGATAACAGATTCTACAAACAACTCTGCAGAAGTCTAGCATAAGCAAATATGAAATAAAAAAAGCATAGGCGATGTGTCACCAAAGGACAGATTTTTAATGAGAGGTAAGATTATAGTCATTCTGTTTGCTGATGGGAACCATCCAGAGAAACAGAAAACTTAATCCAGGACAAAGAAGAGACTTGCTAGAATATCACTGAATAAACAAGAATTGAGGTGGCAAGAATACACAGAAGAACTGTACAAAAACAGATCTTCATGACCCAGATAATTAGGGTGGTGTGATCACTGACCAAGAGCCAGATATCCTGGAATGTGAAATGAAGTGGGCCGTAGAAAGCATCACTATGAGAACAGCTAATGGAGGTGATGGAATTCCATTTGAGCTATTTCAAATCCTGAAAGATGATGCTGTGAAAGGTTTCACTCAATATGCCAGCAAGTTTGGAAAACTCAGCAGTGGCCAAAGGACTGAAAAGGGTCAGTTTTCATTCCAATTTCAAAGAAAGGCAATGCTAAAGAATGCTCAAACTACTGCACAATTACACTCATCTCACATGGTAGTAAAGTAATACTCAAAATTCTCCAAGTCAGGGTTCAGTAATATGTGAACCGTGAACTTCCTGATGTTCAAGCTGGTTTTAGAAAAGGCAGAGGACCCAGAGATCTAGTTGGCAACATCCGCTAGATCATGAAAAAAACAAGAGTTCCAGAAAAATACATTTATTTCTACTTGATTGACTATGCCAAAGTCTTTGACTGTGTGGATCACAATAAACTGTGGAAAATTCTGAAAGAGATGGGAATACCAGACCACCCGACCTGCCTCTTGAGAAATCTGTATGCAGGTCAGGAAGCAACAGTTAGAACTCATCATGGAACAACAGACTGGTTCCAAATAGCAAAAGAGTAAGTCAAGGCTGCATATTGTCACCCTGCTTATTTAACTTCTATGCAGTGTGATATAATGAGAAACTCTGGAGTGGAAGAAGCAAAAGCTGGAATCAAGATTGCAGGGAAAATTATCAATAACCTCAGATATGCAGATGATACCACCCTTATGGCAGAAAGTGAAGAGGAGCTAAAAAGCCTCTTGATGCAAGTGAAAGTGGAGAGAGAAAAAGTTGACTTAAAGCTCAACATTCAGAAAATGAAGATCATGCCATCCGGTCCCATGTACTTCATGGCAAATAAATGGGGAAACAGTGGAAGCAGTGTCAGATTTATTTTTGGGGGATGCAAAAGCACTGCAGATGGTGACTGCAGCCATGAAATTAAAAGACACTTACTCCTTGGAAGGAAAGTTATGTCCAACCTAGATAGCATATTCAAAAGCAGAGACATTACTTTGCCAAGAAAGGTCCATCTAGTCAAGGCTATGGTTTTTCCTGTGGTCCTGTATGGATGTGAGAGTGGGACTGTGAAGAAGGCTGACCACTGAAGAATTGATGCTTTTGATCTGTGGTGTTGGAGAAGACTCTTGAGAGTCCCTTGGAAATAGATCCAACAAGTCCATTCTGTAGGAGATGAGTCCTGGGAATTCTTTGGAAGGAATGATGCTGAAGCTGAAACTCTAGTACTTTGGCCACCTCATCCAGAGTTGACTCATTGGAAAAGACTCTGATGCTGGGAGGGATTGGGGGCAGGAGGAAAAGGGGACGACAGAGGATGAGATTGCTGGATGGCGTTACTGACTCGATGAACCTGTCCGAGTAAACTCCGGGAGTTGGTGATGGACAGGGAGGCCTGGCGTACTGCTATTCATGGGGTCACAAAGAGTTGGACATGACTGAGCGACCGAGCTGAATTGACCCTTAGAAAATGGCCAGGTATGGCATGCCAACAAACAAACAAACAAACAAACAACAACAACAACAAAAACGGGCGCAAACCACATGTCAGGAAGGAAACATCAACAGGTAAATACTTAGTCAATGCTTAGAAAAAAGCCTCTGGAAATGTGCCTCATTTGCTCTATTATCAGTGAATTGAAAACTTAAACTGCAAGGTAGTATCACTAATGGGAAACCAAAAAGGCCATTATCCAAAAGTCTACAGACAAGACAGAGTAGAGCAATGTTAGTAAAGGGGAACCCTGTATGCCATTGGTGGGAGGTAAGGTAAGTGCTCAGAAACTTTATAAGCATGGCTGCCAAAGTACCTAGGAATCACAAAATGATGTAGATGATGTCATATGTCAGCTCCACTTCCAGAGTATTTGAGCAATCAACAGATCGTGAAAAACACACACAACACCACCACTTCCACAAACAAACCCTGGATCAGCTGTCACAATGCCCAAGAGATGAAAGGAAAGAGAATCGCTGGCTGCAAATTAAAAGAGAAACATATGGGACATAGAGACACAATAAATATGAGTCTGACATTATGAAAATCCAAAAAAAAAAAAAAAAGCCATTTGCAGGAATATGCAGAAACCTAGAGCGAATCACAGTAAGTAAAGAAAGGCAGATTAAAGAGATATTACAACATATGCCTTCCAGAAGGGATTAAAAAACATATTGATGGGATGAGTACCCAAGGAAAAGTGAAATGGACTTACACTCCTGGTAAGAAAATTACAGTTGGCAAAGGGTTTTGGTGGGTGAGAGGCCAACAGGTCAAGGCTGGAATAGACTTATACCCACAAATACCTATGCAGTTCATAATCCACATGGACCTCCTGTATCAAGAGATATGTACTCAATAGATTCCAAAAGATACCTCTGACAATAACCAGAGCTAAATTCCTCCAAGTGTCTATGGAAAGGAAGGTGGAACTGTTTCTATGCAACAACTACAACGGTTTTAATAGTCTTAAAAAATATATAGCTTCGCTTAAAAAAAAAAAAAAAAAAAGATCAAAGAGTAAACAACCAAAACTTTTGGTGACTACCTGTGTCTCATTTTACTCTCATTTACAACCAGACTTGGGAATAACACAGAGGCTGCTGTTACCATGGGTACAAGAGGAGGGAATGAAGAAATGCTGTCACCTTGTGGACATTTTCTCTAACAGCAACCTTAAAATGCTTGCTGATGGCCACAATATTCACAAGGGTGCTGAGCTCTAACTGATATCCACCCTTAACAAATTTTCAGGGTTCACAGAGGGGAAAATAAGTAAAGTAAACTTGGGAGAAGCTAACAGGAAGAGGATATGAACAGCTAAACATAATTCCGTGTTTCTTTAAAAAAGCACATGACACATAGGGTGAATTCTAAGAGATACAGACATCTAAACTCTGAGGACATTATCACCTCCGCCTGAGCATGGAAAAGGGCCACTGTCAAATCCTGGACATGGCATCAATGGCAGAGTAGGATTAGTACAGTGGACGCTTTAAGGTAATGCTTTAATGGACCTGGTAAGAGCCACTATGGACATGACTAGAAAGGTGCACTCCCATGAAAGAAAAATAAATAAATAAAGAGGTCATGACAGCATGGTAAATCAGATCCTCTCCTGCAGTATTTCAGACATGAACAGATTTCAAACACCACACACCCCAAACTAGATCCTGCTGCATCATTCAGAACATCAAAGCAATGAAAGGTAAGACAGTGTACTTGGATAGAGGAATGGATAAAGAAGTGTGATATAGGTCTGGAATGAAGCTTTAATCAGGACTGAAATTTGAAAGTAGGCCCTCTTCACCGATAGAGAGAAATCCAGAGATCATCACACTAAATGAAGGAACATTTCAAGAAATATCATGGGATACATTGGAGTGGTGGGATACAGAAATCCACTGCAGTGTGTGCCCACACAAATGTGATGTGGACACCCAAACTGGCAAGAAACTTATGGTAGCCAAGGACCTTGGTGGATGGAAGGGATAAATCTGGAACTTGGTATTAATTTCTTCCCACAGATACATATTAAATACAAAATCCGTATAAACCTATTGCAGCAAGAGTGGTAGACAAAACAATTTCTAATAATATGTAGGGAAAAGCAAGCACCGCTGAATACATAATGTCATCTCAGTGTTTCAGAACAAGAATCTGTACATGTAAAACCAACTCATCCTTGTCTTCAACTTAAAGAAAATATGAGCACTTACTTCAAAGATCCAAAAGTGAGGATACATCAGGTTTCATGGCATCCTTTGGCTCATTCGGCTCTAATGTACTCCCAGGCCTGACAAAAACTCTCAGACATCACAGGCCATCCTAAAAAGGAGCAAATAATAAAGCCTTGCAGCATAGAGTTTTCTCTGTAACAGCAGCCTTAAAACTATCACTGATGGACATCTGATATACACAAGGTCCTATTGCTGGACTTGATACGACACCTACCCTTGAACATGACAGTAGTCACTCATCAAAAAAAAAAAAAATAAGTGAAACAGAAATACAGGACACTCCTAAGAAGAAAATATCAACATTTAAATACAGCTCAAACTGCTTGGAAAAAAAAAAAAAAAAACAGACACTTCATATTCCAAAGGCTTCTGAGCTTTAAATATATGTCTTTAGAGGAGAACGTAGACAAAATTCTCTCTGACATACATCACAGCAGGATCCTCCATGACCCACCTTCCAGAATATTGGAAATAAAAGCAAAAATAAACAAATGGGACCTAATTAAACTTAAAAGCTTCTGTACAACAAAAGAACTATAAGCCAGGTGAAAACGCAGCCTTCAGAATGGGAAAAAAAATAATAGCAAATGAAGCAACTGACAAACTAAACTCAAAAATATACAAGCAACTCCTACAGCTCAATTCCAAAAAATAAATGACCCAATAAAAAAATGGGCCAAAGAACTAAATAGACATATCTCCAAAGACATACAGATGGCTATGAAACACATGAAAAGATGCTCAGCATCACTCATTATTGGATAAATGCAAATCAAAACCACAATGAGGTACCACTTCACACCAGTCAGAATGGCTGCGATCCAAACGTCTACAAGTAGTAAATGCTTGAGAGGATGTGGAGAAAAGGGAACCCTTTTACACTGTTGGTGGGAATGTAAACTAGTACGGCCACTATGGAAAACACTGTGGAGATTCCTTAAAAAAAAAAAAAAAAAACTAGAAATAGGACTGCCATATGACCTAGCAATCCCGCTGCTGGGCATACACACTGAGGAAACCAGAAGGGAAAGAGACACGTGTACTCCAATGTTCATTGCAGCACAGTTTCTCATATCCAGGACATGGAAGCAACATAGATGTCCACCAACAGATGAATGGATAAGAAAGCTGTGGCATATATACACAATGGAGTATTACTCAGCCATTAAAAAGAATACATCTGAAGCAGTTCTAATGAGGTGAATGAAAGTGGAGCCTATTATGCAGAATGAAGTAAGCCAGAAAGAAAAACACCAATACAGTATACTAACACATATATATGGAATTTAGAAAGATGGTAATGACAACCCTGTATGCGAGATAGGTAAAGAGACACAGATGTATGGAACAATATTTTGGACCCTGTGGGAGAGGGAGTGGGGGATGATTTGCGAGAATGGCATTAAAACATGTATAATATCATATTAGAAATGAATCGCCAGTCCAGGTTCCATGCAGGATAAGAGAAGCTTGGGGCTGGTGCACTGAGATGACCCAGAAGGATGGTATGGCTAAGGAGGTAGGAGGGGGTTCAGGATGGGGAAAATGTGTACACCTGTGGTGGATGCATGTTGATGTATGGCGAACAACTACAATAGTGTAAAGTAAAAAATAATAAGAATAAAATAAATAAATACATAAATACAGAAATGAAAACAAAAAACCAAAATTGCTAACTCTTTTGTGTGGATGAAAAATGTCAAACAGCACACCATATCTGGAAGAAAATACCAACAGGTAAATACAGTTCTCAGTATTTATTTAAAAGCACATAAAATACACTCATTATAGTGAATTACTAAGAACTCTTTTAGCTTCACCTTTTTGTGATCCCGGAGACCATAGCCCAACAAGTTCCTCTGTCCTTGCAATTTTCCAGGCAAGAATTCTGGAGTGAGTTGCCATTTCCTCCTCCAGGGGATCTTCCCAAATCACATCTCCTTTGACTCCTGCCTTTGCTGAAAGATTCTTAACAACAGTGCCACCTGAGAAGCCCAGTGTATTACATAGATAATCCAACTATGCTAATGAGTTATCACCTCTGAGTAGTGAAAAAGTACCAAATACTATACAGAGAAGACATGGTAGAGAAACATTGTTAAAGGGGAATCTTTTTTTTTTTTTTTTTTAATTTATTTTTTTTTCCTCTAATTTTATTTTATTTTTAAACTTTACATAATTGTATTAGTTTTGCCAAATATCAAAATGAATCCGCCACAGGTATACATGTGTTCCCCATCCCGAACCCTCCTCCCTCCTCCCTCCCCACACCATCCCTCTGGGCCGTCCCAGTGCACCAGCCCCAAGCATCCAGCATCATGCATCGAATCTGGACTGGCAACTCGTTTCCTACATGATATTTTACATGTTTCATTGCCATTCTCCCAAATCTTCCCACCCTCTCCCTCTCCCACAGAGTCCATAAGACTGTTCTATACATCAGTGTCTCTTTTGCTGTCTCGTACACCGGGTTATTGTTACCATCTTTCTAAATTCCATATATATGCGTTAGTATACTGTATTTATGTTTTTCCTTCTGGCTTACTTCACTCTGTATAATAGGCTCCAGTTTCATCCACCTCATTAGAACTGATTCAGAATCTTTATGGTACTAGTGAGATATATTTGGTAGGAGTCATTATAAATGTCACTACTAAGTGCCCTTTATTTTTTGTTTAATTTAATTTTATTTTTCAATTTTACAATATTGTACTGGTTTTGCCAAATATTGAAATGAGTGTGCCACAGGTATATATATGTGTTCCCCATCCTGAACCCTCCTCCCTCCTCCCTCCCCATACCACCCCTCTGGGTCGTCCCAGTGCACTATCCCCAAGCATCCAGTATTGTGCATCGAACCTGGACTGGTAACTCGTTTCATACATGATATTTTACATGTTTCAATGCCAGTCTCCCAAATCTTCCCACCCTCACCCTCTACCACAGAATCCAGAAGACTGTTCTATACATCTGTGTCTCTTTTGCTGTCTCCTATACAGGGTTACTGTTAACATCTTTCTAAATTCCTTATATATGCATTAGTAAACTGTATTGGTGTTTTTCTTTCTGACATACTTCACTCTGTATAATAGGCTCCAGTTTCAACCACCTCATTAGAACTGAATCAAATGTATGATTTTTAATGGCTGAGTAATACTCCATTTTGTATATGTGCCACAGCTTTCTTATCCATTCATCTGCTGATGGACATGTAGGTTGTTTCCATGTCCTGGCTATTATAAACACTCCTGCTATGAACATTGAGGTACACGTCCCTCTTTCCCTTCTGGTTTCCTCAGTGTGTATGGTGAGCAGTGGGATTGCTGGATCATAAGACAGTTCTATTTCCAGTTTTTTAAGGAATCTCCACACTGTTCTCCATAGTGGCTGTACTAGTTTGCCTTCCCACCAACAGTGTAAGAGGGTTCCCTTTTCTCCACACCCTCTCCAGCATTTATTTCTTGTAGGTGTTTGGATCGCAGCCATTCTGACTGGTGTGAAATGGAACCTCATAGTGGTTTTGATTTGCATTTCTCTGATAATGAGTGATGTTGAGCAACTTTTCATGTGTTTGTTAGCCATCTGTATGTCTTCTTTGGAGAAATGTCTATTTAGTTCTTTGGCCCATTTTTTTATTGGGTCATTTATTTTTCTGGAATTGAGCTGTAGGAATTGCTTGTATATTTTTGAGATTAGTTGTTTGTCAGTTGCTTCATTTGCTATTATTTTCTCCCATTCTGAAGGCTGTCTTTTCACTTTGCTTATAGTTTCCTTTGTTGTGCAGAAGCTTTAGAATTTAATTAGGTCACATTTGTTTATTTTTGCTTTTATTTCCAATATTCAGGGAGCTGGGTCATAGAGGATCCTGCTGTGATGTATGTCGGAGAGTGTTTTGCCTATGTTCGCCTCTAGGAATTTTATAGTTTCTGGTGTTACATTTAGATCTTTAATCCATTTTGAGTTTATTTTTGTGTATGGTGTTAGAAAGTGTTCTAGTTTCATAGTTTTACAAGTGGTTTACCAGTTTTCCGAGCAGCACTTGTTAAAGAGATTCTCCTTAATCCATTGTATATTCTTGCCTCCTTTGTCAAAGATAAGGTGTCCATATGTGCGTGGATTTATCTCTGGGCTTTCTATTTTGTTCCACTGATCTATAATTCTGTCTTTGTGCCAGTACCATACTGTCTTGATGAGTGTGGCTTTGTAATAGAGACTGAAGTCAGGTAGGTTGATTCCTCCAGTTCCATTCTCTTTCTCAAGATAGCTTTGGCTATTCGAGGTTTTTTTTTTTTTTTTTTGCATTTCCATACAAATTGTGAAATTATTTGTTCTAGCTCTGTGCAGAATACGGTTGGTAGCTTGATAGGGATTGCATTGAATCTATAAATTGCTTTGGGTAGTATAGTCATTTTCACTATATTGATTCTTCCAATCCATGAACATGGTATATTCCCCCATCTATTAGTGTCCCCTTTGATTTCCTTCACCAATGTTTTATAGTTTTCTATATATAGGTCTTTAGTTTATTTAGGTAGATATATTCCTAAGTATTTTATTCTTTCCGTTGCAATGGTAAATGGAATTTTTTCCTTAATTTCTCTTTCTGTTTTCTCATTATTAGTGTATAGGAATGCAAGGGATTTCTGTGTGTTGATTTTATATACTGCAACTTTACTGTAATCATTGATTAGTTCTAGTAATTTTCTGGTGGAGTCTGTAGAGTTTTCTATGTAGAAGATCATGTCATCTGCAAATAGTGAAGAGTTTTACCTCTTCTTTTCCATTTGGATTCCTTTTATTTCTTTTTCTCCTCTGATTGCTGTGGCCAAAACTTCCAAAACTCTGTTGATTATTAATGGTGAAAGTGGGCCCCCTTGTCTTGTTCCTGACTTTAGAGGAAATGCTTTCACTTTTTCACCATTGAGGATAATGTTTGCTGAAGGGTTTGTCTTATATAGCTTTTATTATGTTGAGGTATGTTCCTTCTATTCTTGCTTTCTGGAGAGTTTTTATCATAAATGGATGTTGAATTTTGTCAAAGGCTTTCTCTGCATCTTTTGAGATAATCATATGGTTTTTGTTTTTCAATTTGTTAATGTGGTGTATTATATTGATTGATTTGAGGATATTGAAGAATCCTTGCATCCCTGGGATAAAGCCCACTTGGTCATGATGTATGATCTTTTTAACGTGTTGTTGGATTCTGATTGCTGGAATTTGTCTTTTCAAGAATACGAGAGACTGAGCATATGACCTGGCAGCTCCACTCCTAAGAGTATGTATTAAAACAAAACAAAACAGATTTTGAAAAAAAACAAGTAACTCAACCATGTACTGCAGGGAGATCAACAACATCCTATAATGGCACCACACTCCGGTACTCTTGCCTGGAAAATCCCATGGACGGAGGAGCCTGTTAGGCTGCAGGGCATGGAGTCGCGAAGAGTCAGACAGGACTGAGCGACTTCCTTTTCACTTTCTACTTTCATGCATTGGAGAGGAAATGGGAACCCACTCCAGCGTTCTTGCCTGGAGAATCCCAGGGATGGGGGAGCCTGGTGGGCTGCCGTCTTGGGGTCTCACAGAGTAGGACACAATGAAGCTGCTTAGCAGCAGCATGAGCATACATGAAAAATCAGGCTTCCCTTGTGGCTCAGCTGGTAAAGAATCCACCTACAAAGCAGGAGACATGGTTTCGACCCCTGGGTGGGAAGATCCCCTGGAGAAGGAAAAGGCTACCTACTCCAGTATTCTGGCCATGGGCTGTATAATCCATGTGGTCGCAAAGAGTCGGACATGACTGAGTGACTTTCACTACCACTACTATACCTGAAAATCAAGAAACTGATGCAGCCACTATTGAAAACAGTAAGCAGGTCTTTTATAATAATTATAATTATTTTTCCTTAAGGGTAATTGCTTTTCAGAGTTTTGTTGCTTTCTTTCAAACCTCAACATGAATCAGCCATATGTATACATATATTCCTTCCTTTTGAACTATCTGCCCATTATCTCCTTCCTTGGTATAGAGTTTTTTAATACTCTAAAAATACAGTTACTATATGATCCAACAATAACACTTCTGGGCATATATCCATTAAGATGAAAACTCCTATCAGAAAAGTGATATGCACAACAGTGTTTATAGTAGCACAATGTACAGTAGCAAAGACATGCAAACGACCTTAAGGCATTTAAATATGTGAGTGGATAAAGATAGATATATTATGCATACAATGGAATATTATCCATAAGAAAGAACGAAATAATGCTATTTTTTCCAACATGGATGGACCTAGAGATGATCATACTAAATAAGTCAGAGAAAGACAAGAGGAGCTTAGGTGGGTTCAGCTCACCTTGACACATCCTTTGGACCTCAGTTGATGGGAGATCTTCATCTTTTCGTCCTGTGTATCTAGACTCAGCTGTTCCAAGAATGATGCTAAAACTGAAACTCCAGTGCTCTAGATCCTTCCCAGTCACCTTAGTAATTTTGAAGACTTGCAGTGGTCGACTTCAGAGCCCCTGAGTACCCCTATATATACCCTTCCCCAGGTGGCCACACCCTTACACTTTATGAGGTCAGCAAGCCACTTGCACAGCCAATGGAGGCCCTGGTGAGCCTTGACCTCACAAAGCCTCATCCTGACACCTCTAGGGGAGTATGGGGAGCAAGTCAGAAAGCGTTGACCTCTCCCGATTCTTTTAACCACACCCTCTAGCTTCCTAGAGTTTTGGGCCACCTTTAAAATTTCTTATTTTACATGTTCTTTGTCCAGAAGCTTAAAAGGGAAAATTTACATAACTTTTTTTGTAGTAAAACTCCTGCATGACTGAATAGAAAATAAACACGGAATTATAAAATGACAATTGAGAAATATTTGGAAGACAGCTGACAAATGACTCATTTACCTCATTTATGCAGAGTCCAAACTTAAAATAAGAAAAGATGAAAAACCCAATAGAAGAGAATTGTGAAATAAACAATAATTTAAAAAAAAAACATACAAATTACCCTCCCCCGAAAAAAGGAAAATTACCAAAAATCAGGAAGAAATGTCATACCTACCTGGTAATAAAATAAATGCAAACGAAAACAATAATGGATTATGATTTCTCACCATGAAAACTGCCAAAGTTCAATGACAAAGTTGAAATATACCAAATTTTTCCTCCAAATGGACGATGACAAATTGGAAAAGGAGTGTTTCAGCAGTGTTGTGAGCGCATAGTGTGACGCAACTTTCTGAAGGACAATATGACATTATCTAGTAAATTTATAAATACATAGAGCCACTTGGCAAGACCCTGTTTGGAATGTCCATTTCAGAAATATTTCTGCAATTTCACCTAGATTATATATCTAATGCTCATTGAAAAAATAATTTTTTCCCCCATCATCCTAGATAATTTCTTTGGTATACTTCCCCACACTGTCTTTCCCCATGCAACCCCTGTTCTCAGTTCTGTTATTGTAGATTACATCTGCTTCTTTTAGAACATCCTTTAAATGGAGCCTAGAGTATGTACACATATACACATGTAGTTGCTTAACAATGTTGTGTTACATTCTGCCGTACACAAATCACACTAGGTGTACAAGTGTATAAACATAACCTCTTTCATTTAATTTTCTTCTAAATTTAGGTCATCACAGAGCATGGAGGGCAGTTCCCTGTGCTACACAGATAGTTCCCATTAGTTATCAAGGCATTATTTTCAAAAATATGCAAATGGCTACGTAGCCCAGTATCAAAAACAAACAAACAAACAAAAAACACCTTCGTAACAAAACAGGCAGATCTAAATAGTCATTTCCCAAAAGAAATCATACAGATGATGAAAAAACACTTGAAAAGAGGCTACGTTCAGGTTAGACACTCAGTCGGGTCTGACTCTTTGCGACCCTATGGACTTCAGTACTCCAGGCCTCGCTGTCCATCACCAACTCCCGGAGTCTTCCAAACTTAGGTCCATTGAGGCAGTGAAGCCATCCAACTATCTCATCCACTGTCGTCCCCTTCTCTGTCTGCCCTCCATCTTTCCCAGCATCAGGGTCTTTTCAAATGAGTCAGCTCTTCACATCAGGTGGCCAAAATATTGGAGTTTCAGCTTAAACATCAATCCTTCCAATGAACACCAGGACTGATCTCCTTTATAATGGACTGATTGGAACTCTCTGTAGCCCATGGGACTCTCAAGAGTCTTCTCCAACACCACAGTTCAAAATTATCACTTCTTCAGTGCTCAGCTTTCTTTACAGTTAAACTCTCACATCCATACAGGACTACTAGAAAAAAACATAGCCTTGACTAGATGGACCATCGTTGGCATAGTAATGTCTCTGCTTTTTAATAAGTTGTCTAGGTTGATCATAACTTTCCTTTCAAGGAGTAAGTGTCTTTTAATTTCATGGTTTCAGTCATCACCTGCAGTGATTTTCAAGCCCCCCAAAATAAAGTCAGCCACTGTTTCTGCCATTTCCCCATCTATTTGCCATAAAGTGATGAGACCATGATCTTCATTTTCTGAATGTTGAGCTTTAAGCCAACTTTTTCTCTCTTCTTCCACTTTCATCCAGAAGCTCTTTAATTCTTCTTCACTTTCTGCCTGCAGAAAGGGTGGTGTCGCCTGCATATGTGAGGTTATTGATATTTCTCCCAGCAAACTTGATTCCAGCTTGTGCTTCCTCCAGCACAGGGTTTCTCATGATGTACTCCACATATGAGTTAAATAAACACGACAACAATATACAGCCTTGATGTGCTCCTTTCCCACTTTGGAACCAGTTTGCTGTTTCATGTCCAGTTTTCACTCTTGCTTCTTGACCTGCATACAGATTTGTCAAGAGGCAGGTTAGGTAGTCTGGTATTTCCATCTCTTTGAGAATTTCCTACAGTTTATTGTTATTCACACACTCAAAGGCTGTGGCATAGTCAATAAAGAATAAATAGATGTTTTTCTGGAATTCTCTTGCTTTTTCATGATCTGACAGATGTTGGCAATTTGATCTCTTGTTCCTCTGCCTTTGTTGAAACCTCCTTGAACATCTGGAAGTTCATGGTTCACGTATAGCTGAAGCCTGGCTTGGAGAATTTTGAGCACTACTTTACTAGTGTGTGAGATGAGTGTAATTGTTCTGTAATTTGAGCGTTCTTTGACATTGCCTTTCTTTAGGTTTGGAAGGAAAACTAATGTTTTCCAGTCCTGTGGCCACTGATGAGTTTTCCAGATTTACTGGCATATTGAGTGCAGAACTTTCCAGCAGCATCTTTGAGAATTTGAAATAGCTCAACTGGAATTCCATCACCTCCACTAGCTTTGTTTGTAGTGTGGCTTCCAAAGGCCCACTGGACTTCATATTCCTGGATGTCTGTCTCTAGGTGAGTGATCAGACCATTGTGATTAAATGGGTCTTGAAGATATTTTTGGTACAGTTCTCCTCTTAGTGTTTTCTGCTTCTGTTAGGTCCATATCATTTCTGTCGTTTATTGAGCCCATCTTTGCATGAAATGTTCCCTTGGTATCTCTAATTTTCTTGAAGAGATCTCTAGTCTTTTCCATTCTTTATTTCCTTCTATTTCTTTGCACTGATCACTGAGGAAGGCTTTCTTATCTCTACTTGCTATTCTTTGGAACTCTGCATTCAAATGGATATAGCTTTTCCTTCTTCCTTTGCTTTTGGCTTCTCTTCTTTTCACAGCTATTTGTAAGGCCTCCTCAGACAGCCATTTTACTTCTTTGCATTTCTTTTTCTTGTCTTGGGGATGGTCTTGGTTCCTGTCTCCTGTACAGTGTCATGAACCTCCATCCATAGTTCATCATCACTATTCATTAGAGAAATACAAATCAAAACTACAATGTGGTATTCCTTCACACCAGGCTGAATAGATAGCAACTAAAATTCTACAAGCAATAATTCCTGGAGAGAATGTGGGAAAAAAGGGAACAATCTTGCACTGTTAGTGGGCATGTAAATTGGTACTGCTACTATGGTGAAGAGTATTGCTGCTCCTTTAAAAACTAAAACATATAATCACCTTATGACCTACTCCTGGGCATTTTTTCTGGAAAAAACCTTAAAACCAAAAGATTGATGCACCCTAATGTTCATTACAGTATTATTTCCTGGAGGCACGACATGCAACATTTTTTAATTATAGAAAAAACGGAAAAAAGGAAAAAAAGAATTAAAAAAGTATAAAGCAAGCATTCTCTAAAGATGTGGTCAAATTACTCAGTATTTGTAAAAGGAAAATCTTCAGTATAAGTAAACAAAGCAAGAACCACATATCAGAACCAAGTTATATGTTAAAATTCAAATAACAGAAAGTATTTTATAGTGAAAGAACTAACACACCCTGATATTTTATCTCTCCAGCTCAGGAACTCAGAATTACTTTTTTTTGTTTTTAAATAAATTTTATTTTATTTTACAATATTGTATTAGTTTTGCCAAATATCAAAATGAATCCACCACAAGTATACCTGTGTTCCCCATCCTGAACCCTCCTCCCTCCTCCCTCCCCATACCCTCCCTCTGGGTTGTCCCAGTGCACCAGACCCAAGCATCCAGTATCATGCACTGAACCTGGACTAGCAACTCATTTCATACATGATATTATACATGTTTCAATGCCATTCTCCCAAATCTTCCCACCCTCTCCCTCTCCCACAGAGTCCATAAGACTGATCTATACATCAGTGTCTCTTTTGCTGTCTCGTACACAGGGTTATTGTTACCATGTTTCTAAATTCCATATATGTGTGTTAGTATACTGTATTGGTGTTTTTCTTTCTGGCTTACTTCACTCTGTATAATAGGTTCCAGTTTCATCCATCTCATTAGAACTGATTCAAATGTATTCTTTTTAATGGCTCAGTAATACTCCATTGTGTATATGTACCACAGCTTTCTTATCCATTCATCTGCTGATGGGCATCTAGGTTGCTTCCATGTCCTGGCTATTATAAACAGTGCTACGATGAACATTGGGGTACATGTGTCTCTTTCCCTCTGGTTTCCTCAGTGTGTATGCTGAGCAGTGGGTTTGCTGGATCATAAGGCAGTTCTTTTTCCAGTTGTTTAAGGAATATCCACACTGTTTTCCATAGTGGCTGTACTAGTTTGCATTCCAACCAACAGTGTAAGAGGGTTCCCTTTTCTCCACACCGTCTCCAGCATTTATTGCTTGTAGACTTTTGGATCACAGCCATTCTGAGTGGTGTGAAATGGTACCTCAGAGTGGTTTTGATTTGCATTTGTCTGATAATGAGTGATGTTGAGCATCTTTTCATGTGTTTGTTAGCCATCTGTATGTATTCTTTGGAGAAATGTCTATTTAAGGAACTCAGAATTCTGAGCGAGTAGTAAATGAGATCATGGGCGATTTCTTTCTTTCTTTCTTTTTTTTCTAGGAAAGTAACATTTTCTGTTATGATCATGTATGAATTTTTTAATAAAGTTATAAAGTATATTTTTTAATATGTGAATAATGCATCTGGATTTTATAAATTTCATTCATAAGCATTCTTCTATTTCTCCATGAGATGGCAGTATAACCACAGTAAATATTTCTTCATACACATTTATATATATATGAGTGAATACATTCGGATTTTATAAATTACATTCATTATCATTTTTCTATTTCTGCTTGAGAGGGCATCATATGCATCCGTTCAGTTCAGTTCAGTCGTTCAGTGGTGTCCGACTCTTTGGAACCCATGAATCGCAGCACGCCAGTCCTCCCTGTCCATCACCAACTCCCAGAGTTCGCTCAGACCCACGTCCATTGAGTCAGTGATGCCATTCAACCATCTCATCCTCTGTCGTCCCCTTCTCCTCCTGCCTCCCATCCCTCCCAGCATCAGAGTCTTTTCCAATGAGTCAATTCTTTGCATGAGGTGGCCAAAGTACTGGAGTTTCAGTTTTCACATCATTTCTTCCAAAGTAATCCCAGGGCTGGTCTCTTTCAGAATGGACTGTTTGGATCTCCTTGCAGTTCAAGGGACTCTCAAGAGTCTTCTCCAACACCAGAGTTCAAAAGCATCAATTCTTCGGCGCTCAGCTTTCTTCACAGTCCAACTCTCACATCCATACTTGACCACTGGAAAAACCATAATCTTGACTAGATGGATTTTTGGTGGCAAAGTAATGTTTCTGCTTTTCAATATGCTATCTAGATTTGGTCATAACTTTTCTTCCAAGGAGTAAGCGTCTTTTAATTTCTTGGCTGCAGTCATCATTTGCAGTGATTTTGGAGCCACCAGAAATAAAGTCTGACACTGTTTCCACTGTTTCCCCATCTATTTCCCATGAAGTGATGGGACCGAATGACATGATCTTCATTTTCTGAATGTTGAGTTTTAAGCCAACTTTTTCCCTCTCCTCTGTCACCTTCATCAAGAGCATAGTAAACATTTATTCATACGCACATATACATATGAGAGTATACATCAACATTTTATGAATTACATTCATAAGTATTCTATGTCGAAACATAAGCACAATGAATATTTTTTCATACCCACATATACTCTGGAGAGTCTCTTGGATTGCAAGGAAATCAATTCAGTCAATTCTTAAGGGTATTACTGTTGGATATACACTGGAAGGACTGATGCTGAAACGTCAATACTTTGGCTACCTTATCTGAAGAACTGACTCATTGGAAAGGCCCCTGATGCTGAGAAAGATTGAAAGCAAGAGGAGAAGCAGACAACAGAGGATGAGATCATTGGTTCACATCACCCACTCGGTGCATCTGAGTTTAAGCAGGCTTGGGTAGTAGGTAATTGGACAGGGAAGCATGGCATGCCACAGTTCATGGAGTCGAAAAGAGTTGGACTCGACTGGGCAAATTAAGTGAAGTGACAGATACATATAAAATCCTTATACAGACTCAAAATGGACATACTATACCAAGAGTGATTTATAAGCACTTTTTAATAATATATTTTAGAAAATAACCATAGATGAATAGCTCTATGTATGGTTAAAAAGATACAGGAATATGTACAGTTACAACAATAAGGCCATTTGAGTCAACATGCAAGGTCTGAGAGCTGATCATACTAAATGAAGTGAGGCACACAGGGAAACATACATACCAAATAATATCATAATATCCAAATGTGGAATCTAAGATATGACACAAATGAACATATGTATGAATCAGAAAGACACTCATAGACATAGAGAATAGACTTACAGCTTCAGGGCAGAGAGAATTGGGGGAGAAATGGAGTAAGAGACTCGGGTTAAGAGATAGAAAACAAATTATATGGAATGGATTGACAAATTCCTACTCTAGAGCACAGAGGACTACATTCAGTATCCAATTATAAATCATAATGAAATGTGATTTAAAAAGGCATATATATATATATATATATATATGTATATAAATCATATATATATAAATTATATATATATGTCTTCCCTGGCAGTCCACAGGTTAAGACTGCAGATTTCCACTGCAAGGGATGCAGGTTCAAACCCTGGTCAGGGAACTAATTCCACTTGCTGCACAGTTAAGCCAAAAAAAAAAAAAACAAGAGAGAGAGATTAAATAAAAGAATGCGTGTGTGCGTATATATATATATATGTATCTCCACACTCAACGTATACATATGTAAATATATGTCTATAACTGAATCACTTTGCTGTAAAGCAGAAATTAACACAAAATTATAAATGGACTATACTTCAGTTCAAAAGTAGCATGACTGAGGAAAGAAAAGATTGCTATATTTCATTGTGTGTAAAGTTAGTATCCAAAGAAAATTGCTGTATACAAACACGGCTGACTACTTAATGGCAGGCTTGCTGAGATACTTAAGGAGACACATATTGAAATACACCAAGGAAAAAGATTGATTGTTGATTGGAAAGAGGGATGGACAAATGGATAGATAGGTGACAAAGAAAGTATGATAAATCGGTTACAAAACCAGGCTTCTATGTATGCTGTGTAAAAGAGACACACCTGAAACCAAGGGGCATATACAGAGTGAAAGTGAAGGGCTGAGAAAAGGTATTTCATGCAAAATGTGAGCAACAGGAATCAGGAGTAGCAATACTCATATCAGACAAAATAGACTTTGAAATAAAGGGTGTGGAAAGAGACAAAGAAGGCCACTACATAATGGTCAAAGGATCAATCCAAGAAGAAGATATAACAATTATAAATATATATGCACCCCACATAGGATCACTCAATACGTAAGGCAAATGCTAACAAGTATGAAAGGGGAAATTAAAAACAACACAATAATAGTGGGAGACCTTAAGACCCTACACACACCTATGGATAGATCAACCAAACAGAAAATTAGCAAGGAAACACAAACTTTAAGTGATACAATGGATCAGTTAGACCTAATTGATTTCAAAAGAACGTTTCACGCCAAAGCAATGAATTTCACCTTTTTCTCAAGTGCACATGGAATATTCTCCAGGATAGATCACATACTGTGCCACAAATCTAGCCTTGGTAAACTGAAAACAAAAATCAAAATCATTTCAAGCATCTCTTCTGATCACAAAGCAGTAAGATTGAATGTCAACTACAGGGGGAAAGAAACCATGACAAATAGAAACATATGGAGGGTAAACAACGTGCTTCTGAATGACCGACATATAACAGAAGAAATCAGAAATGAAATGCAAATATGCATAGAAACAAATGAAAATGAAAACACAACACATACAAATAGCTGTGAAAAGAAGAGAAGAGAAAAGCAAAGGAGAAAAGGAAAGATATAAACATCTGAATGCAGAGTTCCAAAGAAAAGCAAGAAGAGAAAAGAAAGCCTTTTTTCAGCGATCAATGCAAAGAAATAGAGGAAAATAACAGAATGGGAAAGACTAGGGATTTCTTCAAGAAAATAAGAGATACCAAAGGAACATTTCATGCAAACATTGGCTCGATAAAGGACACAAATGGTATGGACCTAACAGAAGCACAAGATATTAAGAAGAGATAGCAAGAATACACAGAAGAACTGTACAAAAAAGATCTTCATGACCCAGATAATCACGATGGTATGATCACTGACCTAGAGCCAGACACCCTGGAATGTGAAGTCAAGTGGGCTTTAGAAAGCATCACTACGAACAAAGAGAGTGGAGGTGATGGAATTCCAGTTGAGCTATTCCAAATCCTGAAAGATGATGCTGTGAAAGTGCTGCAGTCAATATGCCAGCAAATTTGGAAAACTCAGCAGTGGCCACAGGACTGGAAAAGGTGAGTTTTCATTCCAATCTGAAAGAAAGGCAATGCCAAGGAATGCTCAAACTACAGCAAAATTGCTTTCATCTCACACGCTAGTAAAATAATGCTCAAAATTCTCCAAGCCAGGCTTCAGTAATATGGGAACCATGAACATCCTGATGTTCAAGCTGGTTTTAGAAAAGGCAGAGGAACCAGAGACCAAATTGCCAACATCTGCTGGATCATGGAAAAAGCAAGAGAGTTCCAGAAAAACCTCTATTTCTGCTTTATTGACTATGCCAAAGCCTTTGACTGTGTGGATCACAATAAACTGTGGAAAATTCTGAGAGAGATGGGAATCCCAGACCACCTGATCTGCCTGTTGAGAAATTTGTATGCAGGTCAGGAAGCAACAGCTGGATCTGGACATGGAACAACTGACTGATTCTAAATAGAAAAAGGAAAAAAATAAATAGAAAAAGGAGAACGTCAAGGCTTTATATTGTCACCCTGTTTATTTAACTTCTATGCAGAGTAAATCATGAGAAACGATGGACTGGAAGAAACACAAGCTGGAATCAAGATTGCCGGGAGAAATATCAATAACCTCAGATATGCAGATGACACCACCCTTACGGCAGAAAGTGAAGAGGAACTCAAAAGCCTCTTGATGAAAGTGAAAGTGGAGAGTGAAAAGGTTGGCTTAAAGCTCAACATTCAGAAAACGAAGATCATGGCATCCGGTCCCATCACGTCATGGGAAATAGATAGGGAAACAGTGGAAACAATGTCAGACTTTATTTTTTGGGCTCCAAAATCACTGCAGATGGTTACTGCAGCCATCAAATTAAAAGACACTTACTCCTTGAAAGGAAAGTTATGACTAACCTAGAGAGCATATTCAAAAGCAGAGACATTCCTTTACCAAAAACATTCGTCTAGTCAAGGCTATGGTTTTTCCTGTGGTCATGTATGGATGTGAGAGTTGGACTGTGAAGAAGCCTGAGTGCCGAAGAATTGATGCTTTTGAACTGTGGTGTTGGAGAAGACTCTTGAGAGTCCCTTGGACTGCAAGGAAATCCAACCAGTGCATTCTGAAAGAGATCAGCCCTTGGATTTCTTTGGAAGGAATGATGCTAAAGCTGAAGCTCAAGTACTTTGGCCCCCTCATGCGAAGACTTGACTCATTGGAAAAGTCTCTGATACTGGGAGGGATTGGGGGCAGGAGGAGAAGGGGAAGACATAGGATGAGATGGCTGGATGGCATCACTGACTCCTTGGGCGTGAGTCTCAGTGAAATCCGGGAGTTGGTGATGGACAGGAAGACCTGGCATGCTGCGATTCATAGGGTCGCAAAGAGTTGGACATGTCTCAGCGACTGATCTGATCTGATCTGATCTGAAGGGAAAGGTTCATAGAAATACAAACTTACCCTAAGAAACAAGAGAAACCTCAAATAAATGACCTAACTTTACACCCAAATCAACTAGAAAAAGAAGTGAAGAATCCCAGGGTTAGAAGAAGGAAAATGTAATAATAACAATTAGGTGGTATACTCGTTTTCACTATATTGATTCTTCCAATCCATGAACATGTTATATTTCTCCATCTATTAGTGTCCACTTTGATATGTTTCACCAGTCTTTTATAGTTTTCTATGTATAGGTCTTTAGTTTCTCTAGGTAGATACATTCCTAAGTATTTTATTCTTTCCATTGCAATGGTGAATGGAATTGTTTCCTTAATTTCTCTTTCTGTTTTCTCATTATTAGTGTATAGGAATGCAAGGGATTTCTGTGTGTTGATTTTATATCCTGCAACTTTACTGTAATCATTGATTAATTCTAGTAATTTTCTGGTGGAGTCTTTAGAGTTTTCTATGTAGAGGATCATGTCATCTGCAAATAGTGAGAGTGTTACTTCTTCTTTTTAATTTGGATTCCTTTTATGTCTTTTTCTGCTGTGATTGCTGTGGCCAAAACTTGAAAAACTATGTTGAATAGTAATGGTGAAAGTGGGCACCCTTGTCTTGTTCCTGACTTTAGAGGAAATGCTTTCACTTTTTCACCATTGAGGATAATGTTTGCTGTGGTTTTGTCATATATAGCTTTTATTATGTTGAGGTATATTCCTTCTATTCCTGCTTTCTGGAGAGTTTTTATCATAAATGGATGTTGAATTTTGTCAAAGGCTTTCTCTGCATCTTTTGAGATAATCATATGGTTTTTATTTTTCAATTTGTTAATGTGGTGTATTATATTGATTGATTTGAGGATATTGAAGAATCCTTGCATCCCTGGGATAAAGCCCACTTGGTCATGGTGTATGATCTTTTTAATGTGTTGTTGGATTCTGATTGCTAGAATTTTGTTAAGGATTTTTGCATCTATGTTCATCAGTGATATTGGCCTGTAGTTTTCTTTTTTTGTGGGATCTTTGTCAGGTTTTGGTATTAGGGTGATGGTGGCCTCATAGAATGAGTTTGGAAGTTTACCTCCCTCTACAACTACCCAAAGCAACTTATAGATTCAGTGCAATCCCTATCAAGCTACCAACGGTATTCTTCACAGAGCTAGATAAATAATTAAACAATTTGTATGGAAATACAAAAAAAAAAAAAAAAAAACCTCAAGTACCCAAAGCTATCTTGAGAAAGAAGAATGGAACTGGACGAATCAACCTACCTGACTTCAGGCTCTACTACAAAGCCACAGTTATCAAGACAGTATGGTTCTGGCACAAAGACAGAAATATAGATCAATGGAACAAAATAGAAAGCCCAGAGATAAATCCATGCATATATGGACACCGTATCTTTGACAAAGGAGTCTATAATATATAACGGATTAAAGACAATCTCTTTAACAAGTGGTGCTGGGAAATCTGGTCAACCACTTGTAAAAGAATGAAACTAGAACACTTCTAACACCATACACAAAAATAAACTCAAAATGGATTATAGATCTAAACATAAGACCAGAAACTATAAAACTCCTAGAGGAGAACGTAGGCAAAACACTCTCTGACATACATCACAGCAGGATCCTCTATGACCCACCTTCCAGAATATTGGAAATAAAAGCAAAAATAAACAAATGGGACCTAACTAAACT